>NW_017729032.1:12823724-12838235 GCF_001723915.1 Gavialis gangeticus | reverse complement strand
TAAGCCATGTCTAACCGTGAGTAACTGCATTGTGTGCCATTATTGCAGTGGAGTCTTGTCTTTGGACATTAGCCACAGCATCTCTGTGCTGCTAGCAAATCTCACAACCTGACCGGACACCCTGAATAAGCCATTCCTGTATGAAAGACCTGTGTGAATTGAGTTTAAAGATATGGAGAGCAGAGAGTTTAAAGACATACCGGCTCCGCCAAAAGGGACTCCAGCATTGTACATGAACACACACTGTGGCCATAAAAGTTGTAAGTTTCTAGACAAATGAAATTGGTATACCAGAGATGATTTTAGCCAGCAGTTTCCCCTGGAGGGAACATTTGATTTAAGCAAAATTGTTCATCTCCGCAGAGACCTTGAGTTAAGAGGCAGTAATATACCACAGACTCAGTGGGCCACATTTTTTGATTGGCATGAAGAAGCTTTCAAAAGACGTCAAAAATCTCAATTTCGGAGTCTTAAGGACTCCCAAGAGAAAGTGAAATCTCATATAAAGGAACTCACTGCTCCAGCTAAGGAGCAGAAGGGCATGGCCAGCCCTGCTCTCTGGAACAGACAGCCCAGCCCAGACCAAGGCTGCAAAGCATGCTGGGATGGTGGGGTATTCTGATTTAATTTGAACCAAGAGGTCTAGGACAAAAGTTTCATGAACAGGTTTGACCCAAATCAGTGAAGCCTGATACTACATTCAGCCAAGTTTATCTTAAACCAGTTTCAGCCATTTTGAAACTAGCTTATGTACACTGAAGTTCTGTTCTGTTACAGGTTTAAACCAGTTTCTGAAGACTTAAACTGGTTTATGTATAACTTCTGTACCTAGCCCTTGTGACTAGCTTACCTATTTTTGTTCTTCCCCCACTTTTATAGTAGTGTTGAAACCACACATGTGAGTTACTCGAAGAAAGTTTGATTTTCATTACATGCAGAATACCCACTGCATGGCTGGCTTCTATATTACTGATTTATGCAACAGAAGTTGCCTTATCTTCTTGTTTTTCAGGAGAAATGTGCTAAGAAAATAACTTCTGGGTTTTTTTTCCCTTCCAAAAATACTTTAATGTAGTATAGTTAGATAATCTAAACTTCCTATTCTTAACAATACAATGCAAAACAAATCTAATAAATTTTCTGCGGTAGAGACCACAGTTATGCAATAAATCCCTTGTTTCCTTTCACAACTGACCACAACTATGCTTTGGACCCAAATGCTGGCTTCTGTGGTTACATACAAGATTCTGAAATACATTTGGGAAGTAAATATGGGAAGGACTCAGCTGTTCATGACAGAAACTAGGGCCACTATGCACACGCGCAGGGAGGCTGCTCCGATGCTCTGTAATTAGAGCAGACTCGATTAATCAAGTCTGCTGGAGCATGGTAATTACTGCACTCCAGCATCACATGTATCAGCATCCCTGCACTGAAAAATGGCAGTGGGGCATTTTAAAGGTCGTTTGACAAGCTATAGTTCAAAGCTTCCCCCCCATGCCATTTTTCAGTGCAGGGACGCCGATACACGTGATGCTCTGAGCACTTTTAATTAGCGTGGCTCTCGAAGCTGTACGAATTAAAGCACTGGAGTTTTGTTTTTTTTAACAATTTTGTCAGGTGAGTGGCTGACTGTGCTCAAGGAGAAAGAGAAAGGCTCTAGGAGAGATGGGGAGCAAGCAGGAATCTGAGTGAGGACAGAGGGATCTGTAGTGATATAGACTATTTGTTTGGAGTTGCGCAGTTGGCCGTGCTGTTTGGGATATCAGCACTCCAGGCCCCCCTTTGAAGAGGGAAACACCCCCATTCCCAGGAGCTTTGTGAAGTGAGTGCACTACAAATTGCCAGGGAAGCCAGGAACAAAGAGGAGCCAGGGTCTTCAGCTTGCCCCTTGAGAAAGCATGCCAGGGTTGGCTTCAGGGGGTCTTTGGGGAGAGGGAACTGGATATTCTTCTTGGGGAATCTAGTGGCAGAGCTTCCCCTCAGAACAGGCATCTGTAACAACTGAATTTTTCATCATGTTATGGACAAGAGGAAGGAGACAGTTCGTGTTAAAAATGGACATCTACCCAGTGTCCCCATTGCCAGTAACCAGTGTTGCCAAAACACTTTCATAACCCTAACAGGGCTACTGACAACACAGAATACTACTTATTGCCCATAAAGCGGCATGCAATGGTAGTTTAAAGGTCAATTAGAGAAATTAAGGGAAAAAAAACAGGACCAAAGACCCTGGGGCTCAAAGAGGAAGTAAAGATAAACCAGTTTTTAACAGCTGGGAAATCTAACACCAACTGCCCTTGCTGAACACAGCGTGCGTTCTAAGACCATAAGGGGTTAGTAATACCAGAAAGAATAAATATTATGTGAGCCTGACAGTGTCACTTGAAAACAACATGAAGAATGGAAGTCAGTGGCTGGAAAATTAAAGCTGCAATATTTTACACCATTTGTACAGACCACTTAAAATGGGAAATAAATTACAAGTTTACACCAGTTACAGAGAACTATTTTTAAATATGAATATGCACCACTGACTTCTTGGAATGTTTAGCACTTTAGTTAAACAAGAACAAACAAACAATGATAAGCACTTTTTAAGGTTTTTAATTTTAAATGTTTCAAAGATTTTATAAAAGCTTCACGTTTGTCTGCTTGGGCTGATTATACTATCCCAGTGTTCTTTAGTAGAGTAATTTACTGAATCTTTAAGACACCACTGTAGTCCAAGAGCACTTCACATGACATGATTCAAGATTATGTTTTCCAGAAGAGAGGATTCTGTGTCAGACGTCTTTGGAAGTTCTCATACCTAGAAGAGAAGAGTGTGTTGGCATTAAAATGACTTCCAAATTATGCAATTCAAGTATTTGAACTTCCTACCTCACTAGTGACAAGTTAGTGCCTCTCACATGCAGCCAGCTGTGGACCTAAAATGCACTACATTTTAAAAAAAACTTTACAGAACAAATAGACTAAAGTGACACTTCTCCCTGGCAGGTAGTAGGGTCAAAATGAAACTACTTGATGTGGCTGTAATCAGAATAAGAGATTAAACAATTCTTACCAGTTTACAGAGAATGCTTACATTGATCTTGCTTTTAGCTGCATCGAGTTTTCATTTACAATATTAACCCCCACAACAAACTTTCAAAGACATGATTAATTCCTGCTCTGGCCACTGTCTTCTACTATGCTTCTCTTCCAGGGATTTTCCTCCCTTTTCATTTGTGCAGTACATAGTATACAGCAGGTGCTAATAAAAACTCCCACAAGGAATAAAGGACAGATCAGTTATATTTAGGGTTTAAAAACAGTACCTGCATTAGATGATCAAAACATTTAGAAGAGCTCACATACAACATAAGCCATCTTTAAAAACTGTCTAGGTGAATGCTTTGAAAGGCATGTGCCCCAGGCTAGGAACAGCTGACTCAAGGGAAAAGGAACATTTGGGCCATGCAGCCAAATGATTACACTGTGCATGTCTATACTTACAAGGATCTGCCAGTATAACTATACTAGCAATGCCACCCCAAGGGTATAAATATCACAAAATCAAATGGATAAACTGTACCAAGATGTGTCCCAGCACAGCTGATCTGCTTTATTGGGTGAAACCTGTTGATCATGCAGAGGCAATGGATGACATATTCCCTGCTTACAGAGATGCATCTTGGAGATTCCCAGGGGTGTCTCTGTAAGTGGGGAAAGCCAAGCAGGTGCTCCCAGGGTTAGGGAGGCCCAATCAAGGAGGGATTAAAAAACAAAAACAAAAACAAAAAACAAACAAACAAACAAAATCAATGATTACAAAAAATATATATTTAAATCAGACTTAATCATAATTTTTGTTAAGATGCTTTTTGTTTAAAAAATGAATTTATATAGTTTTAAGATATGTTAAAACTCAAAAGATATCATCATGGAATAGGGATTATAACTTCTAATTATATACTATTTGAGATGATATATTCATGTAACCTTTTTAAAAGTTTTATAAATAGGTCACAACAGGCCACGAACTATATTAGGGGCCCAATCTCTTAGGGTTCCCAGAGGCTCCTCTCTAGGCTAGTCAAAATTAAAGAAAACCACTCTACCCAATGGGACTCAGTGCTCAGTCTAGAAGATCCCATTAAGCTTCTCTGTGATGCTTAGTTTCAGTTCTCAAACTGTGGATTTGTGCCTCCAGAGATCATAGACAAGGTTCTTTGGGTAGATGCAATATCTTTTAGACCAGCTAACTACAGGAAGAGCTCTGCTAACCAGCACCTTACATGCCAGCATGCTCTATTAACCGGCATGCCAGCTTGTAAGGTAAAGTGAAACCGGAAGTGCCCACCGTGGTGGGAGAAGCGGCACCTGTTCAGGCCACTCAGTTAACCGGCGTATTTTATTATCCAGCATCCCCCATTCCTGGGTGTTACCAGATAACAGAGCTTTTACTATAGTTGGAAAAATTGTTCTTTGCAATATTTTGGGCACAAAGGTCCGTCTTTAGACATAGGGATAGGTTGCTGTCTCCAGAGATAACATCTTTGTTAGCAGCAGTATATGGAGATAAGAGATAACAGACCTGATTCCCCACTCATCAGCTCTATTGTCTCTCTGCAAGTTTGTATACACAGTCAAGCCCTTACCTTTCTCTGAAAGTGCCAAGTTTCAAGAAGTTGAAAGAATAAAGGATAGCACACAACAAGAATGCACTGTTTGCAGAAAACAATGATTAAATTGAGGCTTCCTGACCAGTAATTTAAGTCGATTTGCTTTAAATCAAACCCACCCTGGGCCTAATCCCGCACAGAAATTCCCGAGATGCAGAAGCAAGCCCCTCAAGCCCTGGGAATGCTTGCTGGGGCAGCTGGAGAGTGTGGGCACCTCCAGGGCTGCCCACACACTCCTCCCATTAAGCAAGTAGATGTCAGCCATGACAAAAAGTGGCAGAAATTATTAATGACCTTTTGTCGCCCCACAAACAAAAGCATTTTTGACATGACAAAGGGCATGGTTGTCTATTTGTTTTTACTTTGTGCTGCCATAAAAATTGTTATGGTGGCGCAAATGTGACATCTGTTTTCAGCCTCAGAGAGACAATTTACACTGGCAAACGCAGCTTAACCCAGTCCCAGGAATGGAATATGCTGAACTCTTAACAAGGACATTTTGCCTGTTTAGCTGCATCTACATTAGTCATTTTAATGACAGCAAGGGCAGCTAGGGTTATAATTTTCTGACACCATAAAAACAACACACATTGTAATGGTAGTTCATACCTAACACACATTAATTCTTGTTGGTCAAAGGGAGCATTTTCTGCTTTCCCATACTAAACAACACTACAAAAGGTAGAAAGACTTCCAGAACAAGCATACTACAATTGCAGGGATTAAACTGCCAGTGGTAAACAAAACTGTTCTTGGGGTAGCTGAGGCTGCGAAACAGAACAGTTACTGACTGCACTGAAGAACTTGTATGTCAGTAGGGAAACAATGTCAAGTCATTTTTTTTGGAGGCTATGAAGGTAAATTCAGTATTATGAAATCTATAATTCCAGTGACTAGAATAAGCCAATTGCTTTGAGATAGATGTTTTCCCTTACCATTTAAGAACTACATTAGCAGGAATGAAAGCTTCAGAGGGATTTGGCGTCATCTGAGCCTGAGTGACAGCAAACGACGAAGCAAAGTTATAGAAGTTATCCAGCATCTTCTGAGTAAACTGAAATATAAAACCTCAAATTTATAAATGAGTACTTAAAACTTTAAGAACACTTTTTACATTTAAAATGCTGAACAAAGGACTAATCAATCCTCAACTCCCACATAAAATGGAGAACATGTTCCTTTCTATGCAAGTGGAGAAAACAAGGTTTATGCTGAGTGAACAAGTCTGTTTTAGAAAGGACTAGATGTAGAGGTTCTAGATCCCGGCCTTGTCTTCAGACTCTTCCTCTCCTGATGGAAGACCTTTTAGATATGTCCAACGCAACGCACCTATTTCTTCACTTCTATGAAACCATATTTTTATAAGGTTTGCTTAAGGAAAATCAGAAGTGACCTCAAGACAGAAATAAGGACATTTTGTAAATCTCTGTGACTATAAGATGACACAATGGTAAGTCTGGAACCTTTTCCTCCAAAACTGAATCAGAAAGAACATTAGTTGATCGTGCCTCTGTGGGCCTTTTATTTTATATTGTAGCCCTAATGGTTAATTCAGGTTCAGTCTAGTAAAATAAAGAGACATTAATCCCACAAGAAATACTACTATTCTAATCATACTACCGCTTATCTCTTTCCTTCAAGTTGCTTGCAACAGTCCCTTTTGTAAATGTGCCCTCCAAGTCATAACTCCTACTGAATTCCTATGAAACAGTATTAAAACTGAAGCAAGCATTTATTTTATATACATGGTATTGGAGAAGAAAAAAAATTTGCAAAAAATGACTTACAGCAATCAAACATCTGGCCAAAGAAGTAGCAGTTATGCACAACTGGTCACAAAATACATAACAAAGTAGCTGGTGGCCCTGACCCAGCAGCAACGCTAGAAAAGGTGGAACTGCTTTGTAACAGTATAGTTATTCAAAGGAACAAAACCTAAGAGCCTAATGACCAGCTGTTTCCTCTGAACAATTAGTACCTGATAGTGTCAGGGCCCCTTTTAAGTCCTGCTTTTTACCTTTATTTCCTGGTTATCCTTCCAGACAAAAAACAGAAGCTTGGGTCTGAATTTTAAGTTAAATGCTTCTGGCATTGTCTCAACTCTTCAACTGTTTGGGAGACCCGATACAGGTAGCTAAGGAAGTTTGGCCTGTCTAGGTACCACCAGGGCCCATGCTGTCCCATGGCAAGGTAAAAACGGGGAATGCAACATAACATACTGTAATCCAGCAAGTAGCCCAAAGTGGAAGATTTTGCAAAAACCCACCCAGAGAGGCCTTAATCCAACACGAGAGGCAAGGATTTCTTAGGGTGACGCCTTTTATTGGATCAAGTTTGACAAAAGCTTTGGAATGCAAGACATTCGTCCTGAGACTTGACAAAGAAGTCTTGCATTTGGAAGCCTGTCTAACTTTATCCCAACTACATAGTTGGACTAATAAAAGACATCATCCTAAGAAATCCTCACCTTTCCCAAAATTGCTGGACCAGCATGGCTACAACATCACTCCTACAGTACCATAACGTGTATATTTAATCTAACACCTGAGAGGTTACAGTTTGGAAGAGCAGGAAGGGGATGGAGGTGCAGCTAGCTTGTTCCACTGACAGGATCACAGGGATTTTACCCTGTCGTCTGAGTTTCAATCCCCATCAGACATCACCCACCTCCCTTCAGTGGATGCACTGAATTCCCCCAGCAGTCAGAAGGGACTACATATATGAAATGGGAAAACGTGCCAGCATTCAGTCAGAGAGTGTAGATAGTTCAGTACACACACACACACACACACACTTATCCAGGTAAATTACTTTTTCTTTTTAAAAGAAGGAAGTTCTTAGAATCTTAGGACTTCATTACAAAAACTGAAGCTAACCCACGGCATTAAGACAAGATAGATCTTCAACTGTTCCTGACTTAAATTCAGTGAAGGGAGACAGGAGATGCTTCATGGGCAGTGAAACATGGATTACAAGACTTCTACGACACTGTCACAGGAACAGGGCTAACTGCACCACTGTCCCCCCTCCTGCTCTTCTGAAGTGAAGCTTCTCTGTGTTAGAATTACATATACATGAAATAGGAAAGTGTGCCTGTATTCAGTAACAGAATTTACATTTTAAGTATGCAGGCCACGGCCATGTCAGAAGTGTACAGCCAAATGAAGAGGGCCAAATTAGGTTTAATAACACAATTTTTCACTGTAACGTTTTAAGTGCCTGCACCAGTTTTTCCAGAGATCTCTGTTCTTAACCACCTCCTACCGAGCACTTAGCAAAACAGCATGCTGTTTAGTTACCTCAGTGAATGAGTCTACTGATGATACAGCAGCACTAGCGACAGGAGTTTGCTGGGCCAAGTTTTCCAGCAATTCCACCGAGATTCCGATCTGGGCTACAGACGGCGTCTGAGGAAGGTTCATTGCACCAAAGGGGTGTTGGCTCCCTTTCCCTGAAAAGAGCACAGCCATCAGACTTGGCAGCAGTATGACTACAGCACTGCTTATGACACCCAGAACTCCTTAGGAATAAGGGCTTTTTTCCTTACCAATGAGAGAGATTAACTTGCCCACAGTATTATGAAGAACTGCACACAGCCTAACGATGCAACAGGTAACTTTAAAATGCAGCTGTTTCTTTATTCTTTCTTATCTACTGAAGAATGCATTGGCAATTGCTAACAGTACCTTTTTGGGAAAAAAAATGTTAAGAAAGAATTAATTATTTTTACAGTCTCCTTTTATGTAAACAAGTCTTCATTTTATCAGGTGCACTGTTTGTAAGTAGGTCTGAAGCATTTGAACTTCTTGCTACTACTTATTAAGCCAATAAAATAAGGAGCCTGACTTCAAACACAAGGGAGTATGATTTACAATAAAACCCAGTTTTTTTAATACACATGACAGTTTCCAGAAAAATCCCAGAGACAAGTAATACAGTTACAGCTTCTTTCGATTTGGTCATTCAAACAGGGAAAAGACAAAAATATTTTGTGCTATTGAACACAACTACTATGTAACGTCTAAAATATTTGACCAACAACCCTTGGGTGTTGAATACATTTTTAGAAGACAAGGTAAAGAAGCCAATACCTTGAACCGCTTTGAAAAGCAAATACACGCAATACAAACACTGGAGAACTTGTATGAAGTTCCTAGCATTTCACACTGCACTAAAAATGTCAGCAACTCTTCCTGAAGTTTGGATAAACTTTCGAACTATTCCTTGTAGACCGCTGCCTAGTAATAGTCTGGACAGAAAGCTGTGTACTGGCACAGTCCACATCAGAAAGAAATGGCCGTAAAATAAAAATACCCTCATAGTTACAAAAGTTATTTGAGAACTTCTTAACAATGTGGCTCTAAAGCATCCTTAAACCGCATCCCTTTTATATAGAAATCATTCTAGCTCACAACACTTTCATCTTTTAACCAGGGCTCTAAAGCCCAAACTCACTTGGGACACTACAAAACCATCAAGATTCACTAATATCTGCCACTCCCTGCTGCCCATATAAGTGATGTCACTGGGATAAGAACAAAGATTTGGGGGAAGGAAGGGAAATACGTTACCATTAGCACGTGAATAATACCCACCACCACATAAGTTTGTAGTCGTATGAGAGTATCTTGCTACTGGGAAGCAAATACTGAGTACCATGCTCTGGACAAGAAAAGGCATAGCTATAAGACATTGATTTCAGGGTCAACACACCAACATATGGCATTGCAGGTTGTAGACAGGTCTTAATGAAAATCACCACTACCAGCTGACCTAATCCAGCTGCTAAAAATCTCAGACAATGAGAGTAGCACAAATCTATGTCCCACCCACATTCACAGAAGTCAAGAGAGGAAAAACAGTTAATTCGTCAAAGGTCTAAGCTAGTAATATGTAAGAAACTGAAAAATGTCCTTCCCAAAAGGAAGCACCTTCAAAACTAAATTACCACTTCTGAAAAGAAGGCACAGTTCAGATTACACTAAATTTTCCCACATACACGTTACTAGCTACTATGTGTAGTATATGTATAGTAGCTATTAAAAGAAAAAGATGGCTCAACTGTCAAAAACATTTACTTTAAGGTTAACCCAGCCCAAACATATCAGCCAAGCTCCTTAGCACCAAGAAGGCAGTTGCAGAAGCATGTCTGAGTCCAACTTGCCCAGCTAAGAGGTTGGGCAATGGATTTGTATGTAATAGTTTGGATAGGGATGACCACTGCCTCAGGTAAGGGGCTGGACAAGATGACCACTGGAGGTCCCTTCCAGTCCTACTTTCCTATGATTGTATGAAATGTTGCTGCCTTCCTCTCCCCCAGTAATTACCTTTTTATCCTATATGGAAAAAACTCAGTATCAGACAAATGTTTTTGTTCTCATCCCACTGCTTTCTTTAATCACACTCCATGACTGAGGGCTTAAAAAATTCAAAGGACTGAAATGATCTGTAGATTTCAATTTAGCAAAAAGACAGGTTAATTTATCAGATTCAGTCCCTCAACTATGTAGTGATGCTTTGTGAAACACCACAAATACTGAAAGTCAATCTATGCTGCAGAGACCAAATAATCCATTAGCTTTATAAGATTAGGCTGTGTAGAAAATAAGTAGAAAATAGCCCCTGGAAATCAGACTTCTAACTGAACACTGCGTTCAAGTTCCAACAGTATCACATTTATCATCATCAGAAATTCCAGAATAAGACAATTCTACCTGCAGAGTCCATTTTGGCTGCCATATTTCCCAGCCGGAGCCAACATCCTACAATAAGCAGTGTTAAGTGGAACGTGTTAGAACATATATTTTTAATATGAAAAAAATCATTTTATTCAAAATTATTTTGAATAAATCAGTACCTTTTCAGTTCCTGAATACATAATAGTCACTCACTACAAACACAAATATTTAACACCTACATTTCACAAACCAAAAAACCTATGATAAAGTACAACTTGTTAAAGCAAGAAAAATAAGTACTCTATGACATCAAAATACAGCCAAAGTCTGTGATGCTTTTTGATTGACAAACTTGTCTGAATTGCACAATTTTCTGAAACCTGCAAGCATGACCAAGAAAGGAAACAGGAACATGCCAGCAATGTCTACTGGAAGAAAATACAGAAGCAGTGGAAGCAGAAGAGTGCAGCCATTAAAAAAAAATAAACTTGGCAAAAGAATTTGGCATTTTTCCCTCAATGTTATCACTGTTTTGAAGGATTATGCCAAAAACTGGAAAGAAAAGGGAAGCAAGTGATGACTCTTGATCCAAAACAAAGGGGAATGCACGGCACTGACAAAGCCATGTTTGTTTGGTTTCAGGATGTTTGTACAAAGGAACATTTTGATATAACACAATGAATTTCAGGCAAATGCTGACTGATGATAGAAATGCATTTGAAACACTCAATTCAGCTCAAATTTGGAGAATTTCAAATTCAGGTCACTTCAAATGCCACAAAGATGTGCAAGCCTTCCAACCTTTCCTCTGGACCTGTATCTAGAAGAATCACCACACAGAGCTCAGGATTTCTAGGCCAAGGAGTTCAGATGGCAAGCACTGGTGTCCAGTATGATTATTCCCTAACTATCCTTGCAAAGGATTCTAAATTCAGTTAGGCACATATGGTAAAAACTGATACAAACATGAGAAAAATTATGCAAACAGATTACAAGAGCAAGCCAAAAAACCCATTTTTTTTTTTTTTTATAAAGTAAGCTGTAGGCACTCTCTCAGGTTTTAAGTGATAAGCCTCCACATCAGTTTAATTAGGAATCCAGTGATATTTAAGTGCTTAGTGCAAACTGAGTGCATTATTGTGTCTGACATTTACAAACAGAACTACTACACAAGGCCTGTTACTAGACTTGTTACATACTGCACTTAAAAGCACATAGAAACAAAATCAAACCTCCTACAAATGTGATCAGCTCACTGCACATTTCACATCCTATTAGTACACATAAAAGTGTATATGGCATGCATTACTATTTTACTCTTCTTAGCACTGCAGAAGCAAAGCAGATTTGGCAAAAAAATAGGATTCTGTTCTGACTTGTTTGACGGACTACTGAATCACATCCCAATGAAGAACGGTTATTATTGTAAAGATGAAGGAGTCAAAAGACCACTGTTATAGCTGTTAAATCCACAGAGGAGCTTGTAGAGCTTGCAGTTAGCTAAAACCAAAGCTGATAGTGACTGAACAATAGAGAATTCATAACGAAATTATATTTATACTCTGGACAGAAAGACCACCAACCTCGAATTTGTGTAATCCAACGCATATATTGCAGCTCTCAAGAGTGCTGTCTACATGATTTCCTAGAACTGTTTCAATCTTATTCAGTTTGGTCGGAATGTGCAATGAAAAAAAATGGCTAATCGAAATAAGCCTAAAAGCAGAGGCTACTGTTTGGCTGGGAAAGTAAATCAACTTCGCTGGGGAGTAAGCACTTGATGAAGTGGTATTAAAACAGCAACACTTTACTTTGTAGCAAAGGTGATGGCTCTTTCTCTCTGAAGAGAACAGTGCCAATGTTTGCTCAGAGAAAGTAAATTGCTTTAATACCTTTTTCCAAAGAATAAAACATTAAATATACATACGAATTCTCAAAAGAGCTCTCAAATTTTGTAACTGAGCCAATGCCATGGTTCACCACAACCTTAACAATCATCTGGGCTGCCACTATCAAGATTATGCTGGTTTTAATGGAACAGCTAGAGAGCTAAATAACACGGTTTGAGAAAAATCGTATCAAGTGGAACATGTCATTGCTGCTTAAATCTTTTTTTGGACACTTAAGGGAGTAGAAATAGCTGAAAGGTGCGTAAAGAAAACTAAAATAGAACCATCTTACATAGAAGACAACTGCATCATCTATTTATTAATTATGGTTGCACAACATGGCATTCAAATGATGCACAGAGTTTAGAAATCAATAGAAAATCCATGTAATTAGAAGAGACTACCCCCTGAATTCTTGGGTCTTTCCCCAGCAATATAAGACATGCAGTAAATACACTATTTAGTTTTCAAGAGGCTGCTTTTATGAAGTCACTGTATCTGGCTTCTAGAAGTAAATGCCACTAGTAAAAAATGAATCTTTGTGCTACAATAAATGTATCTGGTTTTGGCAACATAAGGTAATATAAGATTCCTTATAGGCATTCCTACGCAGCTAATGAATACACAGAGTATGCTTTACCTTCTAGATGCCATTTATAAACAGTCTGTTGAAACAGACAAATGCAAGTTCTCACATGAACACATCCTGAACAATTAGAAGCGAGAAACGCTGCTACAGTTGCATGTAATTAGATACCATTAGTTCTGATCAACTGTGCACACCTCAGACTGAAGGCCACTTCCAACAGAGCTTCTGTTCAAAGAAAACATCACACTGCAGGCAGGAATCTGGACCTCGCATGCAAGAGCACACAAAAAATAAAATTTCTGCATAGTGAGAACAGTTTGAAGTGATAAGGAGTAATCCTACTCGATGTTTTACTTTTCAAATCCTCTTTTGTTTTTTATGCTTATGGAATGACAATAAACGAGGCCAACAGGACTGCCCTGGCAGACTGCATGCGGCCCACAGGCTGCACACTGTGACTCCTTTGCTTAAAATATAAATACCAGGACTATTAAGATCCAGTTGGAGGACAAATGTTTGACTTCCCAAACAGCACTTCATTAGTTAAACGCTCTAATATCTTACTATAGTCATTAGAGAATATGCACACATTTTGCTGCCAGTGATATTGTTTGAATACTATATTTTCCTGCTCTTACCAGATTTTAGACCAGAAATTTTGAAGATGGCACTTGGTTTCTCATTGGTGACGAATCCCAGCAGCTGCCACACTGCCATCCCACTCTGGTCAGGATAGCAGAAATAGACAGATCCTCCCATGCCCTCTGGAAATGGGATGGTTCCCAGCATAAAGACCACTACGTGGTTGATGTTTTCATAGTCAGGCAAATCAAATACAAATTTATCTTCAGCCACCTGTTGTGCCACTGCTTGCACCTGGAAAACAAAACCAAGTTTCAGTTCTGGTACCTGAGTTTTGACTCTATCTGTGAGCCACCTTTTCTGAAATATCAAGCAATTGCAGGGAGGGAAAGCAAGGAATGTGGCAGCTTAAGATTTGTAATCAGCCCTAGAGAAAGCCAAATGCAGCCACACAGCAACTGTGTAACAGGCTATAAAAAAGGAATTTACTTTCCTCATCCCAATGACACAAATGCCACGCCACACCCAGGATATTTCAGCTGTCTGTGTGCAGAAGAGTTTCCCCAAGTTAAAAGCAGGCTGCTCAGCATCGTACAAACCAAACCATGGGAACCAGCTTAGCTAAGAAACAAGACAGGGCTTCATCCATCGAATTCATGGCACCTGAGCCCATGTGGACAACACAGCCATGTATACTCCCTTCCACCTCAACTGAAGTAGCTCCTGCTAAGCACCCGCCAGTCTCAGCCACACCAGGCCCCGCAGCCCCCAAGAAGGAAGAGGGTAGGGGCAGCAAAGGGGCTGCAGCCACTTGCTCCAACCCAGCAGCAAGTTGCTGAAAGAAGGAGGCAGAGCCAGGCAAGTCCTTGCACGAAGGGCTGGAAGCAGCGAGGGACTGGATCAGGGGCTGCACTGCCTCCAAGGCCAGGAGGAGGCAGAGAAGCAGGGGCAGAAGAGCCCAAGCTGCCCTGCCCCATGAGCAATGTGCTCCAGCCCCCTCCCCCATCAGTGAGGTCCCTCAGAGCCCCCCCAAGCCTGCCCCTCCTTGTGTGTGACAGCTCCTAGGCCCCCCAAACCCCTCCCCCATCAGTGACGTGCCCCACCCC
>NW_017729032.1:12822257-12822947 GCF_001723915.1 Gavialis gangeticus | reverse complement strand
CGCTTCGGCCGCAGAAGCTTCTTGAACCGCCCGGCCGCGCCGGAGCCTACATGCCGCTCGCGCTGACGGAAGTGGCCGCGTGACACTCCTCTCCCCTCCGCTGCTAGGAATCACTTCCGGGTTGAGGAGAAAACTACAGCGCCCAACCTGCTCCGCGCCGCCAAGCGCTTGTGAGCGGGGGAAGGACTCCGGCGCGGGGCATGCTTGGGAGGCGGAGCACGCATGCGCCCGGGCCCCTCGCGCATGAAATCGGACTTTCGCTGTCGAGGCGCGGGAACTGCTTTCGGCGCGTGGCGATTCCGCTGCACGTGTGCGCACGCGCTCTTGCGCAATAGCGTTACACCTGCCACGTGTGTCCGGGGACTGACGCGCTTCACCCCGGCGTGCAACCAACGAAAAAAAGGGGGAGGGGAGGGTGGGGTCTCTGTAAGAAAAGATTGGGGTGCAGGAGCTTTTGGAAGAGACGAACACAGCCCAGATCAGCAGTTCTTAACCTTTGTTTTGGACCGCAACCCATTTGTAAACGTGGATGGCCCATCTGGCATTGGGTTGCAACAGTCCGGGGTTGGGCAGGAGTCTACGGGAATTGTCGTGGGTCTCCTGGTGACTTGAGAGCAATTCAGAATAGGATGTTTTAAGAAAATGAATTCAATTAATGACAATTAATGCATGTTGGGGGGGGGGGGGGGG
>NW_017729032.1:12806031-12817257 GCF_001723915.1 Gavialis gangeticus | reverse complement strand
GGGGGGGGGGGGAATCTGGACTAGCTTCTGTCAGAGTTGGCACGCCTAGTCCCAACCCAGTAAATAATTTAGGTAGAAAACAACCCCCTGGCCCTACTATTGCCCCTCACTCCTGAACCATGCCCCTTTCCCCCACCCCCGCAGTGTGGGGGGCTCAAGTTGCTGGTGGTAAGCTGGAGCGCTGGAAGCCTGCAAGGGGAAAGCCACAGTTTCCCAGGTTTTTTCCTCCTGTATAGAAGAATCCACTTTTAAAGTTTGTGTGCAACCTATTCTTGTGACCCCAGGGTTGAGAAATGCTGGTCTAGATCTGCAGAAAAACAGGGTGCTGTGAGCCTTTGGAGGTGAGAGGGTGTCCTTAGGTGTGCAAACATGCTTCAAAAGATCAACCCACAGATTTCAAACAGGAATGGGTCCTGCTAATGCTGACCTCCTGCAGCCCTTCCCACTTCTTTGCAACTGAATTGCTTTATTTTTATTTTTTTTGTAGTCAAAAAACAAATGAAAACTAAAGAGCTGGTATTTTTAGAGGGTGCCCCCAATCTAAAAGGTTGAGAAGTACTGGGTTATATATACCCCTGAGTGAAAAGACAAGCTTTGGCACTTGGGGCTGTTTTTAAAAAAAGGTTGCTACATAGTAGGCAGAAACTGCTTCAGTTTCACGGGCTTGTACCTGAGCCAAATTTGGTAAGATTTCAGGTGGATAACAAAAGATGTGCCTCTGCCAAGACCCACTTCCTCCACAACTGTAAGCCCCTAGCTCCAATACCTGAAGATGCTAGAGCTTAAAAGGTTTCCATCTTTCTCCCCCTTCTTTCATCAGTATCCTGAAATAAGGAATTGCCCTAGCACAAAACCAAAGGTTCCCCTGCACACTCTAGTGATGTTGAGGAGAATGGGGCCCACTTCAGAATTTTTAAAGTTTTCGCAATGATTTATTTATAACATGCATTGCCTCTTTTCCTTTTCTTGGAAGCAAACAGCTGAACCTGTTCGGCTTAGCACAAAACTAAACTAAAATCAACCAAGAAACAAAAACAAAAAACAAAAAAAAAAACCCCAAGGCAGCATCCAGACGAGCACGGCCACACACCTGCCTGCAGCACTGCACACCCACTGCGTATGCGGGCATTCCCCATCCTGCTATTTTGCAGCACCAGGGGGTTTTCAACCCTGGGAGATCCCAGGGTCAAACAAACCCATGCCAAAAATAAAAGCGAGGTGGTGCATGTGGCAACAGTACTCACCACCCAAAACCAGAGCTTGGCTGGTAGGCTTCCAGCTGCAGCTCCCCAAGGCCCCCAGGTAAGGCTGCTGGAGCCAGCACTTGCTGGCCCCAGCCTCCCCTACCCAACGTTCCCTCTAAGGTGTAGTGATCCGTGATCATGCCACTTCCGTCCATGAGCACGCTGCTTCGTTCCATTCCCAAATTCGTCCCGCCTCCCACCTCCCCCTTTCGGTGCATGCCACTTGTTTGCACACAGTATAACTTTGTAAAATTTAAGGATTTAACTTACTGCATCTTCTAAGGGCCCCTTACTAAGGGGATGGGTCTGTGTGCAATGAATATAAAGATGATCCTTTACGGAGGCTGCAGCAAAGATATTGGTCTTCCTAGAATGACAGAAAAAGCAACACTATATGTTGCATGGTAGAATCATGCCCACTTTAACCAAGCTAGTGCCTAAACTGGATGCAATTTAGCCAAGTTAGTGCGTTTCTCTGTATATGCCCATAAACTGCAGGGAGACCAAGCACAGTGTTTTGCAACCAAAACAGCACAAAAGCAGGTAACTGAAGCTCAATAGCTAACTTACAGAAAGAAGACACATTGTATCCCAGCATGACAGTAGCCTGCTGCCAGGTTACACTGTAAACTCCTACTTAACTATCCACTCTTACCCCTAAATCTCCTTAAGGATTGTTGCTTTCCAAGTTTTTTCTGTTCACTGAAGGTTTTGCCTTCAGCTGCTGATTGGCCTCTCTCCTCTCACTGCAAGGAAGCAGTGGCTCCAATAGTGTCAGACCGTATACTGAATACTTTATTGAGAAGCTATTGTGTTATAGCATATTCCTTAGTAGGAATTTGCACACACTTCTCATATGCATATGTCCACAGTGAAGGACTCCACTTTATACAGGAGCTCGCCCAAAGGGGCTGGGGAGCAGAGCAGTTCCCTGGAGCCGGCAGAACCTGCGCTCAGGGAGAAGCCGTCCTGCTGAGTGAGGAAATGGAGCGGAGGAGGAGCTTACTGTTGGCAAGTGTCCGGTGCCGGCCCCGGTGCCTCCGCTGTGCTCCACACCCGCAGTTTACAGGAAACCCAGCACACAACCAAAGGTTTGCCTAACACAGGCTAGTAGTGTTGAGGAGAATAGGGCCCACTTCCACATTTTTTAAGTTTTTGCCATGATTTTTTTAGCATGTGTACTATTACTTAGATAACTTTTCAGTGTTATGTATGATGAACTTATCTCATGGATTACAAAAATACCCACGAAGCAAAAGAAATAACTATTTTCTTAAAAATTGCTCTATCCTCTCAAGCTCCTATTGAACTTCTGTTGCAAAACAGCTACAATGGCTAGCTTGCTAGGCATCTCTCAGCAAAAAGCACACAGTACAAACCAGAAATGGTCCAGAACACCGCTAAATTCAATATTGAATCCTGACAGCCTTGCATTGGCAATATAGTTTCAGTTGCCAATTGCATTATTTTCCCCTTTTATTTTAATTAAGTATTTACGCCATTTATCTTTACTTGGTTTGGTCAGAATTAGCTCAGATTAAAAAAAAAACAAAAAGCAAAATAACTTTATTTTTCGAGCCCTGAAAGCCACAAGAACAACAAATTTAAAGACTCTTCAAAAAATATTTTTAAGGCCACATTAAAAATTCGGTGTGGTTTTGGTAAATTCAAAGAACAATGAATCATAATAAGCAATACAGACCTTAAATGGCACAGTTAAATCTCAGGCAGTTCAAACACTGGTAAGTAAAATCCGATAAACTGCCAGAAAGCACTTCAAATCAGAGACTCCAATTGCAAGTCACTACCCTTTCCTACTTCATTCTGTCTGTATCATTTAAAATTACTTGGCTTCCAGTACGTCAACAAATACAAATTCTCTTATACAACCACTACCCATCACTGCCATCCCGCAAATAGGCCATGTTATATCTGAAACTTCCACTATTTTTCCTGTCCCTTTATCGAAATTCTAAGCTTTCAGTAACAAAAGTCTTTGCCATACTTATATTTCACATAACCCTGCCTAATGAAAAATTATTTTGCCTTTACTATTTGCAATTGTCAATTTAATATTCTATAAACAATTTAATATTTCTCAGGTTTCCTCCATACCACTAGTTAGGATACACAGGAATTTGGATAGTGAACATTTTGTTCTCTAGCTTCCAAGTCCTAGATCTATTCTTCTTTGGTGCCTGTGAAAATTAGAAGACCTCTTCAGAAGAAACATTTCAGAATTTTCTTAGTTTAGTCATTATTCACTAGACAGGTGGAATTTGTAAAAAGTACAGTATCTGAAAATTTGCAGGATTGTGTAAAACAGGGGTTCCCAAAGTTTTTATGCTGAGGCCCAGCAAACCACACCCTGGAAGTGGCTGTGTCCAGGCAAACCACGGCCAAATTTCCGGTCAGAAGACAGGTAAAGATACCCTGACCCCCCCGGGCGGAGGGGGGCAAACCCTGCACTGCTGCACGCCCTGTAGAAGGAGCCATGGCCTCTCCACCTGGCTCGGGAGGGGCTGTGGTTTGCTGGGCTGCAGCCACTTCCAGGCACCAGGCCACAGCCAGGGATTGAGAACCCCTGGCATAAAATAAATTACATGGATCTCTTTATGCAGAAAAGACGACAAACATTGAATAAAGGACAAATTTTGACCTAGCTAGTTAGATCAAAAAATGCTGCTGGCCAAGGATGGCATGGTTGTATTTATGCTTATACTATACCCCAGTACCACCCCCTTGAGTTGTATACATTTCAGGAGCGGCTAAGGAGAAAAGGTTGAGAGAGAACGAATTGAGAAAAATGGTTCTGACAGCAATTCTGATTAATATCTTTTTATTCAGAGTACTTGGTTGACTATTTTGCATCATCTTTGATCATTAGTATGAGATAAACACTAATGGATTTGAACTGTACGGCACCAAAAGTGGAATATGGACAAATGTGATTTGGCAAAAAAAGTTACCACTGGTAATAACATGGCTAATATCTTGGTCAGTATTCTCTTTTCATTCTCAATTAGCTATATAACTTTTTAAATACCATACTGTATGTTAGAAATTACTATTTTTAAAGTAAATATGCTTGATTTGGTCTTACACAATCTGAACCTTTGAAGGGACACCATCACAAAGAAAGCTTGCAATTTTTATTATTTTTATGCAGGAGGAGGTCAGAAGGAGAACATTTTACAAAAAAAATCTAATACACATCTTTAAAATTGCCAGCAACAATTTAGATTAAGATATTCCACTGCAAAATCTGAACACTGCAACATTGAGTTCGTTCACCAGAATCAGAAGACTGAAATAATTTATCTTTTTTTCCTACTACCCAGCCAACTGAAATGCCTCATGCAAAAAAACAGTATAAATGGTGAAAAGTACAGTCAGGCTGTAAAAGCCACTGGGTTTTAACAATTAAATGTGTAAGCAATATAGAGAAAGGAATGAGTTCAAAATATTTTTAGCAGAGTTTTTAATGTAATTTACATTTCCATGTGTAATTATACCTTAATGTAGTCCCTTGGAAATATAACCTGCTTTTTTAAACAAAAACCTACATAAGCCTGCAATCTTATGCTGCTAAAATTCCTAGCAAAAGGTTACCACGTGGTATATACCAGCTAGATACAAAACAACTTTATAAATCAGAGGATATTAACAGATTAGCTTCAAGTAAATAATTGAAGTCACTGACACAGAAAGCTTTACAAAAATATTTGTTTTTTATTAAAAGCAACAGACTCTGAGCAGAACACAGTACAAAGAATGTAAACATCTCTAAGTTCAGCTCCACCCAACTGAACATGGGAGGGAGAAAGACTATTTTAAATGCAACTACAGATCTAGCAAGTTAACAGATTATATTGTAACCTGACAATATATTTTCTAAATTTTAGGAAAAACTGACTTATCGTAGTCTGTCCCAGCGCCAGATACTGGCATCATCACACACAGCTATAAGGATACTGCTATCCCTGCTAAAACTGGTTTGTCGAATGGCAGCAACACATTTGGGATGAGTAAGTGTTGTACACCTGCAAGTAAAAGAAATTCATTTAGATGCAGAGTTAAGTCTGCATTTGCTATTGCATTCTGGAGTCCTGATATTGGACAAATGAAAAGCTGGACAGAAAAACAGGAATCTGTCAGAAGTTTTATCTCCTTACCTATCTGCAGTAGGTCACTTGGGTTAAGCCAGTAGACAACTGGAAGTTAATATTTAACCCCCCATAAAGTGTAGCATGTAGCTAACCTATGTAACTCTGAGTTACTGTGACCACAGTCCTTTCCTTCTCTCTACTCCATTAGTTGCTAACCCCTACTCTTCTTAACTTTGTACACTCTTCTCTTAATCAGTTTTTACAGGAGACATTTCTTGTACTGCATCTACCTACAGCATCCAGCACATTGCAGCTTCAACCCAGTTAAGGTCTCTGGGCATTACTGTACTACAAATAATAAAGACAATGTTAATTTTAACCCATTCCTTTACCACAGAAATTAGAGCTGAAGGTGCTGCTACCTAACTCAGCAGTTTCTTTTTCTGTCAATATACCTGGATTTAAAAAAGGGGGATTGTGGGCTGATAGAGTCCACTGTCTGCTGGGTTGGGAACTGGCTAAGGGGTTGAACCCAGAGTGTTAGTGGATGGGTCTGTATTGTCTTGGCAAGAGGTGGCCAGTGGTGTCCCACAGGGTTTGGTTCTTGTTCCCATGCTGTTCAGCATCTTTATCAACGACTTAGAAGAGGATGTGGAAAGTGTGCTGGCCAAGTTTGCAGACAATACTAAGTTACAGGGAAAAGTGGTCATGCTAGAGGATAGGATGTAGATCCAAGTGGACCTGGACAAGCTGAAAAAGTGGGCAGAGCGGAACCAGATGCAGTTCAATAAGGATAAATGCAGTGCTTCATCTGGAGAGAAGTAACTGGCAGCATGAATATAGGTTAGGAGGAGATGTCCTGGCCAGTACAGTGGCTGAAACGGACCTCAGGATTATGGTTGATCACAGGATGAACATGAGCCACTAGTGCGACGTTGTAATCAACAGAGCTAATAGCATAGTGGGATGCATTAGCCGATGTGTCGCGAGCAGGGCTAAGGAAGTGATACTTCCTCACTACTTGGCACTGGCAAGACCCCAGCTGGAGTACTATGTCCAGTTCTGGGTGCTGCACTTCAAAAAAAGATGTGGAGAATCTTGAAAGGGTCCAGAGAAGTGCCACAAGAGTGATTAAGGGCCTGGCGGACAAGCCATATCAGGAAAGACTAAGGGATCTGGGACTGTTCAGCCTGGGGAAGAGAAGACTGAGGGGGGACTTGGTGGCTGTCTATAAGTATGTAAGGGGTGAATATTGAGAGCTGGGAGAAAAAAAAAAACTTGTTCACTAGGGCACTCCCGGGTAGGACAAGGAGCAATGGCCATAAACTGTTAGAGGATGGTTTCAGGTTGGATGTAAGGAAGAACTTATTTACAGTAAGGGTGACCAGAATCTGGACTAGACTTCCCAAGGAGGTGGTGCAGTTCCCAACCTTGGTAGTCTTCAAGAGGAGACTGGACAGACAACTTGCTGGGATCATTTGATCTCAGCAGTATTCCTGCCTAGAGCAGGGCGGTTGGACTCTATCTTTTGAGGTCCTTACCAGCCCTTAATTTCTATGACCTTCCTCCACATACTGATTTTAAAGGACAATCTGGGGAAGTAAAATTTATACTCACTTGGCTTTATGAGGATCTTCTATTTCTAAATCCCAAACATAAAGTTTGCCAACTTGATTGCCCAAAGCAAGCATCTTTGAAACAAGAGAAAGAGCATGGCAATTACCACAAATGGAAACGAGGATTTTACAAAGACTGTAGGACTGGCAACAGTTAACACACATGCACTATTTCATATATTCTCAAGTCATTCTAGAACTATTACATTTTCACACCGCATACAATTAATTTACCCATTCCACTATGCATAAAATGGAGATGAATGTCGATGGAAATCTTCCACAAGGCTCCCAATGAGGAGCCAGGATAGATCTGGAATGTTCACGTCTTAGTACCAAGCTACTTTTAGTATCACATTAGTTCATGCGAGCCAAGCAAAAATTCCTCATTTGCCCTTCTCTAAACCAAACAGATGAAGAGTTATTTCAAAGCTCACGCTTACCTTTTGCCAGAAATCCATTGAAAACCTCATATACCAGATATCACACTGACTGTAATCAAATCGCCCTAGTATGGTCACATTTGACTCACTAGGCTTGATTTTATCTATATCATCCTCCATTTTGCCAGGTTTCCAGCACACAATGGCATTTTCACAAGACTGTCAAAAGAGAGAGGTGAAAAAGATATCACTTGCAATATAAGCCATAAAAGTACTTTCCTTTGTTTTGAACTATAAATGTTAACCAAACTTCTCCTCTAGACCCATCCTCCATTACATGAGGACATCATATGATATCATAGTTCTCTACCCAAATGTCTTGTCCATACCCTCCTAATATGTCATACGGCTCCCAGAGTACTTGCCAATAACCTTCAATGAAAAAGGGCACCTCTTTAAGTATGAAAATGAAGTGCGCTCTGACAACTTAAACATAACAAGGGAGTTTTCATTCCATCTATGCACAGATCTGAAGACAAGTTAGCACCATTTTAAACTCTGTCCTTATTAAAAAGATGCTAACTTGTTTTCAAGTCTCTGAGCAGACTTGAAAACCAGGGCCTTAATCCCTGGTTTTCTACAGGGGAAATGTTTCTACTGGATACAAGGAGGCATCCCATAGACCTTTCGATTCAAATGTATTTAATTTCTCCCTCAGGTTGCAAGATCTAGCATACTATCCCAGAAAAGAGAAAGTCTTCCTCTGAATATTGCATCCAAAAACCAGTATTACTTTTAACATGTCTTTATCAGAACTATGCTTAGAAGAATTCCAGATTTGACACACAAAATGCCTATACATAAAGCACCTGAATTCAACTATTTGCCACTGTTTAGGAAAGGTACATCACATGGCACAGTAAGTTAACTTAACAGCCACTTCTACCCAAAAAAGCAAACAAACATCTTAAAAATAAAATAACTTTAAGCAACATGGTTGAACAGCAAGCACCTTACCTTGGAAAGTATTAGATCTCCTAACCATCGTACACAGTCAACATAGTTTCTATGTATGTCTCTGGTAGAAAAGTCAGGAAAGTGAATTTTCTGAGAAATAAAGGGCCTGTGGGGAAAACTGACATGTCAGATCCAGAAACACAAGAGAGAATTTCACTTTTAATAGATTAAACTCACAGAAAAAGTTAAAAACTATGAACTGTTTTACCATAAGTCAGCTAATAGTTATCAAAAGGTAGATTTCACAACCTTATTTTTTATTACCCGATTACTATATGGCTTTATCTGTTACCTGCATTTGTTATTGTAACACGGGTCCCTAACCCCCCATGCTGTGCGAGCTGCAGGGGTTCAGGAAGATTAATTAGGTAATGCCCCATTAATGGGGAGAGAGTGCAGTGGCTGGAAGGGGCACAGCTCCACAACAGTCAGGCATCTGGCCAAGGCATTGTAGCCAAGTGGAGCTCCCTGAAACACTGTTAAGAGGCAAGTTACAATGAGTAGGCCCATAGGGGCTTAGACTGGCGTTAGCCAGCAACAGAAGAGAAAGACCTGAAGAAAGGGCTGCATGAGTTACAGGGAGGTTTTGAGTACCTTTTGTTGATGGTTTTGTCTGTTTAAGCTGCAAGGCACAGGGTGGCTAACAGGGGAGTAGTGAGGACCCTGTGGGCACCTGGCATTGAGGACACTGGGTGTTCTAGGGATCTGGGGCAGGCCAAGGCCCAAGGGAATGAGACTGAACTTGCTTGGAATCCAGGAGCAGCCGAGTTTAGCCCAGGAGAAAGACTGAGCTTAATTAGGGGCAACCTGGCCGTAGCCAGCTAAACTGAGGCCCTGGAGTGATTGATTGGGTCAGACAGAGGAGCTCTGTGATGAGCAGGGCAGAAAAAGGCACCTGAAGTGTCACTCTGGCAATTTGAGGGCTACGATCCAAATCAAAAAGTAAGATCAAAGCGTGGCAAAGAAAACGGAAAAGTATTTTTAGGAGGCTGCATGGCCAGTCAAGATCTGTCTGGATCTTCAGGTTGCACCGGTGTCACAACAGAGGCACAAGGCCCAAAGTTATCCAACTCTAAAGGTTGCAGAAGGGATGGCTATGACATGTATTAAAATATAGTGATATATGCACCGTTTTAATAACTGATAAAAACTGTATTTCCAAAGTTAAGCAGTTAATTCTATGGTAAAGTCGAGAGGAAAGAAGTGGAATGAGCTAAACACAGTGACAAGATCTGTAACTAACCAAAACACTATTGCCACCAAGTTTCAGCAGGATAAAACAAAATGATTTGGAGTTCAATACAACTCTTAAGTCAAGGGAACTCCCACACTATTTTTTTTACTGAGAGATGATCTAGGCCCCTGCTAAGAACATTCAAAAAGAAACCTAGGGAGGAGGGAAGGAGAGGAAAAACAAAATCAAGACTGTATTTACCTATTGGTTTTATTTGGGTTGTATTCATAAGATTCCTTGATAGCATTTATCATTCTCTTTGAATTGATTCTCCAGAGTTTCAGGGAGTGATCCATCCCACAAGACATTATTTTTTCCCCAAGAAGATCATAATCCTGTGCACACAAAAATATGCACACATAGTAATTTGCAGTATACTGATTTTATTTTTATTACATGTTGAATATGGCCACACCAGCATTTTCACTATATGGAGCATGTTAAACTTACACATTCCAGGTGGAAAAACATTAACTATAATAATTGAAAACTTTCTTGTTAAAAGTACCACATGCTGGTATTCATGCCTACTCTTTCAAATACCACAAAGGAAAATTCTGTGAGACCAAGAGAAAACAGATATAAAGATATTTGCCACAACATCAAAACCTGTGGAATTTACTGCTACAAGGAATATTTGAGGCACAAGGCTTAGCAAAATTCAGGAAAAGGACTGGGCATTTATATGAAGGAAGACCATCTACAGTTATAACCCCTACCCAAAGCAGTTTTTAGAGTGGTATAAATCCTCACATTTCAGGAAATAGGGAAGCAATGGAGTTATGAAGAAAGTTTTCTACCTGAGCACATTATTTTAAATTTCATACATCACAGAGCCATCAAAAGCAGGCAGAACAAGCCTATAGGTAACTATGCTGGTAATGTAATTAATTCCCTCCCTTATTCTCCCTTTCTGTGAAGGATAGCAAGTTGCACAGACAACATCAGCCAAACACTCAGGAACCGTACCATCATCATGTGTTAGGTTCTTTGATGGAAAAGTAATGAGATATTTTTTAAGATAGTTAAAACTAGTCCTTTTTTGGCACCTTCTGCCTAATATTTGTATTATGTCCGCCACCATGGAAGACCAACAAGGGTTACTATGTTAAAGGACTTGTGGGCTGAGGCCCTGGACTGAACAGTTCTCAGAGCAGGGGCTGCCTTAATCTGTTCTATATGTATGCCATGCAATCTATGGCACTTCAGGGACTACAAATAATGAACTATATGGGTGTTTTAAATTTCAATTGTTTCACCTAATCACCTGCTAAAACAGACATTTGATATTGTTACAGGAACTAACCAATTTTCTTAACATGTGATAAGTCTTTTGACTCTTATTTTAAGCTAGCAGTTGAGATCAGTTTGGATGCATGGTGTCCAGTCATTTGTAAAGTATTTTCAGTAGAGAACATCTGAAGACCTTTCGTATTTCCCACTACTCCTGTTTTTTAGCCCTATTAAGGCAGTTTACCTTCAGGAGGTACTGCAAAATATCCAGCTTTTCCAAAGAAGACGGTGTGGGGCAGGTGTTCATTTTCTGCAGGTTCTCAAATTTAGTTTTTTTGGTTGTTTATTTTTTTTGGGGGGGGGGGGGGGGGGGGGGGGGGGGGGTTTGGA
>NW_017729032.1:12783073-12806008 GCF_001723915.1 Gavialis gangeticus | reverse complement strand
AGAGTGCAGTGCATTGGACTATACAAGTCCAGTATAAAGCTACATTTTAAATATTCATTTGTTCACGCAGTTTGAGACATAACGTGTAAAGCTGAACAAAACACAAAAGGATAAAATGACAAACTAACCAGGATTAGTACCCCCTGCATAAATCTAAAATCACTACCCTCTATTTTCTACTTACTGCACTTAAAACCTCATCCCTGTGCCCTTCTACTCCGCCAAATATTGCAACCAGTGTATCTGTCTGAATGTTCCACAGTCTCAGTGCATGATCTGGTATAAAAACACAGAAGTTAACAAGTTAACCTTTATGCATTTGTACCTGAACAAAGTCAGTTTAGCCAGCACTTTCAAGAAGAGAAATTCCATGTTAGTATTTACAGTACACCAAGTACATTCTCAGATTACTACAAGTGTCAACAGTATTCAAGCTGTGTGTTGTTACAGTGTCACTTAGCACATCAGATATAGAAAGAAAGTGTTTTCTCAGCTCCCCATTACAATGCCAGCTGTCATGTCAGACAAATTGCACTACTTCCTCCTTCTCTACTCTACCCTCGTCTTTCAGGTAATGTTACAAATGTTACAAGATTTCACCATCTGGTATTCTCTGGGAAGTTACACTTAGACATACAAGTTTACAATAAGCAAGAATCATGCAGCCTAGACTTTCAAAGTTTCAACTATACACGTATATAAAAAATAGTTAGGAAATGTAGTGTCCTACAGATCAGACTGTGCATGAAGTTAGCTACAGAAATTAATTAAAGTTTCCTGTTCTTGTTCAGTCTTTTCCATAATGTTGTACTACTGAAAGCAGCTTTTAGTTTCTGAAATACTCATGGTTGATAATTCTTGTTATAGAGCACAGGTGTCAAACATATGGCCTGTGGGCTAGAACCAGCCTGCAGAACCATGCCATCCACTCCTGGTGCTGCCCCTGGGTCTGATCACAGCCACATGGGGCATGGCATGGGGCAGGTCTGTGAGCCTGATCAGGCTCACAGACCTGGTCTTCTTCCCCTTCCCCTGCACCCTCCAGGCAGAACCCAGAGCAGCTGAAACAGGCACACTGTGTGATGCAGTCTGGACAAAGCAGCAGCCACGGTGCACTGCACCACAGGTGGTGCCCATTTTTGGACATGCACTGCACATGGTGCCTGCTCCAGGCAATCAGAGACTCATGCTGCATACAGTGCAAGTCTTGGACTGGCTGGAGCAGCACCATCTGCAGCGTGTGTCCCAGAGCTGCTGGGGAGGCCACTGCATGCATTGTGGCTGCTGCTCCAGCCAGACTGTGCCTCACATGGTGTCTGTTCCAGGTGCTCTGGGATCTGCGCTGCATGTAGCACGGGTCCCAGCCTGGCTGGAGTAGCTGTCTGTCAGGTATGCTGGGGAAGAGAATGGGGGAGGGAGTCTATGCAGCCAATCTGGCCCACAGACCAGCCCCATGCCGGATGGGGCCAGACAAGTTTAACACTCCTGGTTTAGAGATTATGATTGGCTGGACATTCTAAATAAAATTCATAAAGAGCCCATATTAATATCTACATTTTCTTTCTTTCACTTGCACCAATTTTACCTAGATAAATGCCAATAAATTAAACAGAGATCTACTGACTTGCACTGGATTGACAGGAGGCTGAAACCAAGATTTGTTTTTTCTAATGCTGAACAATATCTGCAATGTTCTCATCTCATCACTAGATGTCAGGGCAACTCAGCATATAAATAAATAATTTAAGTCATCCTTATCCCAACGTTCCAACAATGCCCAACACCGGCTTGCTCAGCTGTGTTCCCCAATACCCATGTATTTTCCTTTCTACAAAGTGTGATTATATGCTGTCCTCTGGAATTCCTTCTAATGTAGTCAGTGGGTTTCACATAAATGTAAAACTAAAGAGGTTAATTTGGTCTAGTTTCAAGGGTTGGGGTGGGGGTGGCAGGGACTCATTTTTAAGTCACTTGTCAACCTCTGTGTTTTGGTGGGTTTCCATCAGTTTCATTCACATCCAGCATCATATGTAAAGAACAAACTCTAACTTAAGTAGATGATTCTTAACCAAAAAAGCTCATGTTCTCACCTTTGCTTACAGAAAGGAGGAGATTTGGATCCCTTGGATGAAATTTTAGTTCATTGATTGCATTTCCATGGCCCACATAGTGCTGGAACAGATTTCAGAGAAAAAAATTATTTCTGCCCCTTGCATCAATGTAAGTTTAGAACAGAAACTACTGTTTGCTAATTTGTTGAGGTACAACCTAAAGTTTGGGACTGTGACCACTCACCTTTATACACTGCATTGTAATGGGATTAATTATCCTAATAATACCCCTGGAACCAGCCACAGCCAGAAGAGGATGACTTGTATTGCTATCATAGGTCCATGCACAAGTATAAAAGTTTTCATCTGCCTAAGAAGCGCTATGTTAAGGACTAAAGGAACAGCTGCAGAGTTTTGCATAAGAAGTTTGAACAACACATTGGTGTAGGTCCCCGATTACGGTTTTGTGAGAGTGTCCAGAGGCCTGTACTCAAAGACTAAATATTTATTGATATTTCTATCAATATCAAATCTACCTTTCTCTGTAATACTTTTTTGTCATGCCCTCATTCTAAATTACACGTCTATAATGATGTATTTTGTCTGCTATCCCATCTCCTCCATTAAAAATACTCAGAGTAGGAATGAAACAAAGACCTTTACCAGTAATGATTTGGTTTAAGCTTTGGACTGCAAGCCAGGAACTGCCAGGTTTCAACCCCACATCTTATATCAACTGCTTTGATTTCTCTGTTGCTGAAAAGGAGTACACCACCTGCTTCATGGGGACGTTGCGAAGGCTGAACATGAAACACTGTACAATGTATTAGTTCTAGGAGGCTTCAGTTGATATGAAACAGGTGTAACATATCAATTGCCAGGAAGGAAGAGAAGATTTCTGGGCAGAGGCAAGTTTGTACCTATAGTGAAAAATGTACTTTATCACCAACAAATGTGCTCATAGTACTGTATCCCAGGAAATATATTCATTCTCTTTCCTATGTAGTCTCTCCAATTTTGGTACACTGAGGAGGAGTAAACAACTATTTCTCAGCTTAATCTTCTAAAATTATCTATAACAGATCATTTTTGGAGGATACATCAGCATCCACATAAGACTGCAATAAACGGATTTCTCCTTGGGAATGACATTCATATAACGTAACCTGGGAGGAAGGAGAAAAGAAAGAGTTGAACGGATTATTACTTTCACGTTAAATAGCATGTATTTACCAAAAGCAGCTGCATACTGATGTTCAAATAGAACATGTGATATGCATTTACTACACAGAGCCCACCCACTATCTGTCCCTTTGTGTCATGTGGAAATGGTGTGATGCAAACATTCATAGTGTCTTAACCTCTGCCTCAAGAAAGCAGTCTTCATGGTGGCCTTTCCCAGGTTTGTAACATGAAGCGTATTTCATACCTTAGAATAAGTTAATACATCTAGTTCTAACTGGATTCCAATTTTAAAAAGCAACTGGTATCTAGTTTAACTTCTCTTGTATAGAAACGTGGCTTGTTTCATTTCTTTTAATTAGTTTAATTTAATGCTTTAGTTTAGTGCTTATAAAAATTGCAAGAAGGATGACCTTGGAAAATGAAGAATTTTCATTTATTCATAATACATAAGATGCTCCAGATGCTCTCCAGAAACAAATTATTTCTGAAGCTGTAAAGATGTGGAAGCCTGTTAACTAAGAATCCATGAAAACATAGGCTACTAATCTTTAGGTACTGTCAGTAGCTGACACACTGAAACTTACATAGATTCCACTCCACATCTCTTAGCCCTTTTTACACAGTACTCCAAAAGCTAGACTTCAGGGGAAAAACATTTGTATCTCTACTGTTTACATCAGGGGGTCAACCTGCAGCACACGTGACACAAGCACAGGCATCCTGTGCATGTGGAACGCAGCAGACTGGGGAAGCGACAGTGGCAGATAGGGTGGCGGGTAGAAAACAGAGTAGCAGATTGGGCAGAGATCACAGGGCACGAAACAGAAAGCAGAGCAGCCAACTAAGCAGAGGAAGGGAATCAAAGAGGCATTTGGGGAGGGTACAGGGCTACTCTGTGGAATGCCTATTAAAAAGGCTGGCCCCCACTGGTTCCCACAAGTGAAGAGGTTTTAATAAAACAGATAACTGTATTCTCAAATAGCTCAAGTGTACCATCACACTACACTCTACTGGATTTGTTTTTCTTGGGCACATTTACAAACTCTGGGAGAAAACAGACACACCATTTCACAGCACAGTATTTTAACACAAAGCATAAGTAGAGTGACTGGAACAAGAAAGAGGAACTGGCAAACAAAGACAACCACAGGGGCACATCAGGTACAAATGGAGTCTGTTACTCACTCTGTTGCTGCCTACAGTGGCAAAAACTAACGGGTCACCTTCCTTACTGTGCCAGTTAAACTGCACTCCAAACAAAGGCTGGCCATGGTCCTCCTGTAAAGGAAAAGCCAAATCAGAAATGCAAAGGGACAAAGATCACAGACACTTGTTTCTAAGAAATGAAACTCATTCCAATAGGGCAAACTAACTTACTTGGTGCAGCCTCTTCCCACACTGCTATGTTTGCATATGAATTTTATGAACATTTTTAAAAATTTGTATCACAAACTCTGTTGTCTTAATGCCAGTAAAGCAGGGGTGCTCAACTCCTGGCCAACAGGCCACATCAGGCCTGCAGAGCCCAGTCATTCAATCAGCAGGCATCTCCAAGGGCCTGAAAATTTGGCAGCATAGGAACAGTGACAGCATTAATTGCTGCTCCCCTGCTTCTGAATTTCTGGACTTCTGAGGAGCTCTGCAGGCAGACAGTGTGACCCTGTAAAGTTAGATTGGGCATGCAGGGCTGGTGTGGCATAGGGCCCAATCTGGGAGGGACCCAGCTCACGAACCAGCCCCACACTATTCATCTGGTCCAAGGAGCTGAAAGCTTGAACACCACTGTACTAAGGTACATTCTATTTCTCTGGCATTTTAAAAGGAAAGAGAAAGTATTTTGTCTAATGATTTAAGACTGAGACTGATCATTAGAACTCCCAGGTTCTATTTGTAGTTTTTGATATCTGCTTTTGTCATGTGACCTTAGAAGAGGCAACTTGTGTCTGAGACCAGAAGCCCACAGTCTCTAGCTGTGCCAGCATAGCTATGGTGGCAGAATCCTGTAGGAAGACGCAACATATACCTGCAGAAGCGCTTTTTCTGACTCTTTAGCCACAGCACCCAGCTCTGAATGACAGGTCCTCTTCCATCATAGCTATTCTGAATAGAGAACACAGTCTTCTGACACCCCCAACCAATGTAGCTGTGCCAGCAACACTTTGTAGTGTAGGCCAGATTACATCTACATGAATATTTCTTTATACTAATACAACATACATCCAGACTATTAGTCAAATCGTAGTATAAGGTATACAGTATAAGGTGTATCAGAAGTACAGGTAAAAACTATACGGGTTATAACTGTCCATAACAGGCACAAGCAGACAGTAGCAGCTTGTATGTCCTACTTTTTAACTAGGCAACTATAATGAAATAGTAGAGGTTCCCAGTATAAACATGGTGATTATGTTCCTAGCTACAACACCTCTGTGAAGTTAACAATTAAAATAGATTTCCAAGCATTTGGTTGAATTAGGACAGAACTGCCAAATGTTAAAATAACTGTGCACAATCTAAATCTATAAAAGATACAGATACACTTATAACAAATCTTAAAAGCTAATAAGACAATTGATGCTTATAACCATCTTGGCCAACCCAACTAAGGGAAAAGGACCCAGACAGCATGGAGGTCCTACAGAACACCCTAGGTGAGGCCTGCCTTGGGATGCCACCAAAGGGTGATGTTTAAGGGTGCCCTTCAGATGGCCTTTCTACTATGGTTCTTTTGAATTTCATGTTGTGTTTCTTGGGAGGGAGTTTTTTTGGGACAGCCACAGACCCTCTGTTACTCCCACGGAAGATGACCTGGGAGTAACGCTGAGGGGACGAACTCCCATGGGCCTGAGGCAGGAGAATGGGAAGCGGTTTCCTATGCCTAGATGTGCATGTGGGTTGGGAAGTACAGTTAGAATTGGCTGCAGCGTTTGCTCGTATGAGGCAGGGAAGCAGTAGTGGGAAAGAAAGACAAAGACTCAAATTTTCACATTTTGTGGTGTACTTTGCAGAGTCTACTATTGTTCCTTATCTGTGGGGTATTTATTATTTATTTTAAGTGGCCTTGAGGCTTCCTGAACAGGGCAAATATAAATTTAAAAAACAATATAAGTGGTGACCAAAATGGATGTCCTTTAATAACTAACAACCTGGCTGGGGTATTATGATCCCAGCACTCATTTCTGCCCACGGCAGGGGGTCGGACTTGATGATCTGTTCAGGTCCCTTCCGACCCTAGGAACTACAAAACTATCTAGTCTGTATTTCCTTAGCTTGTTAATGAGACCGTCAGGAGACTGCCAAAAATGTTGCTAAAAATCAAGCTCTTTCACATCCACTGGTCTCCCCTCATCCGCAGAACCTATTACCTTATCATTGAAGGAATTCAGCTTGGTCAGGTATGACTTGTTCTGCATGCATCCATGCTGGCTTTCCCTGATAACCCTATTCTTTAGGTGCTTCACAATGGATTACTTGAGGACGTGCTCCATGATCTTTCAAGGTATTGAGGTGAGGCTGACTGGTCTGTAGTTCCCCCTGGATCCTCCTTCTTCCTCTTCTTAAAGATGGGCACTATACTTGCCCATTTTCAATCATCCAGACCTCATCCTACCATCATGAGTTCTCAAAGAGGATAGCCAATGGCTCTGAAATTACCTTAGCCAGCTTCTTTGGTACCCTTGGGTACACCCTATCTGGCTCTGCCAACTTGAAAGCATCTAGCTTCCCCAACATGTTCTGCCATTACTATAAGCTTTTTGTCTCCTTCCCTCTAAGGCCAACTGCACTGCCACCTAGGAGCTGTCATTATTTGTGAAAGCTCAAGTAAAGAAAAAGGAATTAAAATACTTCAGCCTTCTCTAACTAGATTGCCTCCTGCATCCCACAAGGGATCTATGGTTTCTCCGGATTTCCTCTTACTTTTGACATACCAATAGAATCCCTCTTTATTCCACTTTCTATAGAATTCATTTTGGGTTTCAACTTCTTGAAGAGACTGCTGTCTAGTCGAGGCTGGTCTTGTGTTGCACTTTTCATTCTTCCACCATTCGGGATAGCTTGCTCCTGCACCCTTCAAAAAGCCTCCTTAAAGTACAGCCAGCTCTCTTGGATGGCTTTTCCCTTCAGGCTTGCCTCTCATAGAATCCTACACACTAAGTCCCTGAGTTTACTAAAGGCTGCTTTTCCGAAGTCCTGTGTCCTTATTCAGCTGTGCGCCTTCCTTCCGCCCCATAGGATCTTGAACTCTATCATTTTGTGGTTGCTGTCACCCAAATTACCTTCCACCTTCACAGTCTCAGCCAATTCCTGTCTGTTTACATACATGTTACACATACACACACATATTGATCAATCAATAGATATTTTTAAAAGATGGCCAGACAACCTACAAATGGGTGCCCTTAAACAGGAATGCCAGCATCTCTCCAGCACAGACAAGCCACCAAGGTGCTGCAGAAAATTAAGCTCGCCTAGGTCACCACTACTTAAAGGCAAGTCATACAGATCAATTGTTCCCCATTCTGGTATTTGTTCTGATTGCTAAAAAAACAAACAAACACAAAACAACACATTTTCGAAAGGCTGTGCATCTATATCACAAGTCACAAAGGCAACCCAAATGACCACACTTCAGTCAGACCTATATACATAAATACAACCATAAAGGAGTTAAATTAGTCAAGAGAGTTTCAATGGTGATAATCAGTTTGTAAACATAAGGTAGTTTGACTTTGCTCCTGGTTAGAGTAGGGGAAAATTGCAGAAATAACACCCTGAAGCAGGTACCAAGACCAAAACTATTAACATCACCCAGATACCAAGAGGGGGCACATGGATAGCTAGCTCTATAATCATGTCAAGAATCTGAGGTTGACTTCAAAGGACAAATATGTTTTATACCCTTGGTACTGACATTAACTCAAAAAACTGCTGTTTTCTGAGACTCACACATTCTCTCTAAAAAGAAAAGACTCTAGTGCATATGCATGTGTACTGGGATTATTTATTTCTTAAACTTTGAGTCTATACACATACCAGTTCTCACTTCCCACCACATCCTAACCAGAAAATGGAAAAGATTCTGGTTACCTTTATAGAATGTAAATAACTAGTTTGCAAAAAGTAGCGTAAGACTAACAGGAAATTAAGGCTGCTTTATTTGGAAAGTTATACTTCCTCGTTTTCCTGGCACTTAAGCTACACCTAAAGTTGCCCATACACCAAAGTTGGAAAAACATTTTTAGAGTAATGTTTTTTTCAGAATTAATCATAATGATTTTACATCCAGAGCAGTGAAGAATGAACACAACTGAAGTTTTCCTTAAGGACAAACTGGGACAAAAACAGTAAAGATGATAGGGAAGGAGAACGGGAACATTTTATTCCACTGGATAATAACATAAAATTCAGTTTCTTTAACTTGTTGCATTGCTTTTTCATTAGAGTACAAGAGATGTACTCCCAAAGGTTAGTAAATCTCATACCAAGTGGTACAAACTGCTTCCCAAAGGGTCATGAATGAAGTTTCCAGATCATATAGAATGTTTAATTATGATCATTTTGACTGCATTCATTACCACAATACTGCTCAAAATTGCAGGATTAATTTGGAGCAAGAGATTCCCAACCTCAAGGGCTCTATAGCTTTGTCAGTATACAAGTTTCTGTTGTGCAGTCCAATGAGAATTAAGAGAAGTCTATTAAAAATTATCCTGCTCAACACCACTCAAATTTTACCTTGATAATTTCTTACATTTTGGCTCTCCTTACACAGGATCTTTCCTTAGAGCCAACTCTAAGTCACTGAGAACCTTTAAACTGAGTTCAATTAGCTTTTGGTTAGCCCTCTACTCATTTTTTAAAAAAATCTGGAATGCAATAACCTCCTTGCAGACAGAAAAAAACCTGATTTCAGAAGTATAATTACCAACACTCAAATTCAAAATTCAGAAGCTATTAAATGAATGGGGGTGCTGACGCCAATTTTGGAGCATGACTTCAAACCACAGAACTCAATTTATGGACACAATTAACAAGAATTGTTAGAACATCAGTTGATCCTTATGGATAAAAAACATTCAGTATTTCCCTTCCTTCCCCATACCAAATATTTTCAGAAGAGCTTTTAAGTGCCTGAAACTGAAGAATATAGATGAAAACTAGTAAACAGACATAACTGAAGCATGACAGAACTCCGTTCAGTAGCTTAGAACCAAAACCTGCAAACATTTTGATTAATCCCAGCATGAGCTTCAATACTTACAGATTTTAAAATGAAAACATCCCTCAGGAAGAGTAAGACCACAGAGCAGCATCATGCAAACAAGACAGAACCAAAAGGAACAGACTGCTCAGTCTTCCAGTCCCAAGACCATCAGCTTTATCCCCAGGGAGCACATGAAGAGGATTTTACAGCTGTTTTACAACAAGCAAGACATTTGTTTAAACCACCATTTCCATACTCACCGCATCTGATACACAATGGGCACCACTACCATCACCTACCGTACATCATCAGTTTAAGGCTTATTTATACATACCTTGAGACTATTTACACATTTGAAGGAGTATTTGCACTTCTTCGATTTCCATTTGCCTTTTCCCCAGCTTTTCCTCCCTGGTGCATTGGGGGTGTTTGTAGGGGTGTCGGGGCGCTCAGTGTTAGTACCGCTTTCTATACTAACAGCATCATCCTGAAAATAATTACATTGGATTGACATTAGTAGACATTAGCACCTAGCTTGTAAAAGCGACAAGTTTTCCAGTACTTGAACTTTTCCAGCATGCAATACTACAAGATCAATCCTCAACTCTTCTATGAAGTAGCCACACGTTCGCCACATTTTATAGAAAGGGGTAACTAAATCAGAGAGATTGGTGGTCTGATTTCAAAGCTAGTGAGCAACTACAGCTCCCACTGGATTTAAGTCTCAGAGGGTGCATCTACATGAGATGCTACATCGCCGTAGTGACAAGCTACGGGGGTGTAGCGTTGGCAGGCGGGCACAAATCATGACGCTGACACTACTGCACACTAGCAACAAGCTACTGCACAGTAGTGCCAGAAATGACCTGTGCGGTGCCAGGACTGTGCAATAACGGTGGTTACTGTGCAGTCATTTATTATTTGCTTCAACAATCCATCACGTGTAGACGTGCCCAGTACCTCTGAAAAATGAAAGGCTGTAAGTGAACTCGCCAAGCCATGAAGGGATTTACCCCTTTTCTGGTCATCTCCCTGCACCCCAAAAAAGGTCCTCAGAAGCTCAGCTTCATTGGGGTAGGCTTCACTCTGAGTCTTTGCAAATCTCTGCCCATTTCCCAGTTCCACCCCCATTTAGCCCTCCACCACAAATTCTAGTCAGAAGCTATCCCAGGTCAACCCAAGGAAGATAATTGATGGATATGTCTCAAATCTTCACATATTTCTCAGGAAACTTACTTTGCCAGCACCGGGAACATTTTCCTGGTACAAGCTAACCAGCAACATCATCTGGTACAGATGTTGGTACCAAGTAAGAGTCTTTATTCTGGTATAAGCTAGATGCAATACCACATACAGTCACACCATCATCAGCATAATCATTCCAGTACAGACAACTTGTGACAACAACCAGCTCAGATATGCCAAGACAATTTTTTAAGGATACACCGTGCCTTAGAGAGACAGTGAGCTCCCAAGAAGCTTTGTCTGTTATTCTTAGAAGTGGGAGTCACCCTTTTTCTCTGATGGGCCAAGTCCTCTGCAGCTCTGGTCAGAGAAGCAAAACCCTTGGGGTCATTCCTTACCTGAAGCTGTCCCCAAAACTGTATAATAAGCTAACCACGGAAGTGGATGCACGTGTGGAACGGACAACAGAAAGGCACAAACAAGACAGAGCACACTTGCTAGCTCCAGGTAATGGCTACGTCTGTTCAATTAGTAATACTATTAAGGTGGAGCCCACGATACTAGGCATCATCCACGTACAAAGACATGGCCCAATGCCCTAAAAAGCTAACCCTGAGCTCATACAAGTGTGACAAACTATAGGAAGGGGAAGACAAGAACAATGGTAACAAAGTGAGGTGGATTCATGGCTACATGCACAATTCGATGATTCCACCATCCACAAAAACTTTGGCAAAGTCACCTCTCCAACAGCTACTGTTAGTTCACTACTCACGAAAGATGTCACTGCAGAAGTCCGGAGGACTGAGTAAAAGAACTGAACAGCCAGGCAGGGAGCACCATGTGCACAGGTGGGCACACACATGGCTGCCAGGCAGCCTGGAGAGCAGCTCCCCACAGGTAAGTCTGGTGGGGGAACAGGGATGGAGGCCCACATAGGAAGGGAGAGGGAGTTGGGCAGGGCTGGGACTGCTGCTGCTGCCCAGCTGGGGTGGTGCATGGGGCTTGAGGCTATGCACACCTACAGAGCCTCGGTGGGGAGCGGAACAGAGCCAAGGGCATCTCGTCTAGGGGATGGGCGATGGGTCTGGCTCCCCACTGCTGCATACACTCTCAAGAGAAGGCATGGGGGGCATGTGCTCCCTCTCACAAGATTTGTACATGGGAGGGGTTGGGGCAGACTTGGGCTCCCTGCCCTGCTGCCCTTCTCCAGGGCCTCTGCAACCCACTAGGCGGGATCCAGCATGGCAGAGCAGAGAGGGGCTGGGCGGGGAAGCTCCTTGCTGCTGCGAGCCCCATGTCACCCTAGTGAAGTACCCCCTGCCTGTCTGGCAGCATCTGGGGGGGTACCTGGTGCAGAGTTGTGCTTATCACTGTTGTAGGGCAGGCAGAGGGCACCTTGCCATGGCGGTGTGGGGCTTGCAGTGGCACCGAGCTATCCCAACCAGCCCCACTCTACCCTGCCACATCAGGTCCCACCCGATGGGTCACAGAGGCCCCAGTGGAAAGCAGCAGGGCAGAGAGCCCAAGCCTGCGGCAGGAAGCCCGCACCCAACAAGAGAACCACTACATTATATACTGAAACTTATTCTGTGGGTAAAGCCCAAGCTTTTGAGTGACAAGAGATATAGTAGACATTCACTCATTAGCAAGATTAATTAGACAGACTGTTGAAAACTGGGGACTTTCATGAGTTATACAAATGAAGGAGAGTAAAGACAGTGTGTCTGTGTCATGAAATGCATATTGTTCAGTTACTTTGACAACTGTAATTTAGTTTAACTTATGATAATTCATGAAGTACTTTAGAAGGTCTAGGCATTACAATGCTCTGTAAAATAGCCTTGCTTTCACAAAAAAAAAGCCTTGATTCTCTGCTCTGTAATCTAAACCTTACTCTATTAAGCTGTTGACATTTAGCATCCATTAGACTTTGCTGAGAGTTGGAGAACAGCTTCATGTGACACAGACACTATTGTGCAAGGTCTTACAATGTAAGATTTTTAAGTAAAGCCAAGAGTCACCTGAGCTGCATGCAATAACAGTTTCAAGAAAAAGCTTCCTACACAACATTACACATGCTTTCCCCCCCATATAAAAGACATTCAAACTGTTCTCTCTCTTCCCTCCCACATTTACAAGCCAAAGACAAATATTAAAGCTAACAATAAGACCTGTAAAAGATGTAAAACACTGTGTATTTAACAGTTACAAAATTAAGTTTTCTGTACTCTGCTATACAGAGAGCAAGCATGCAAATCAGATATCAGGGGAACTGAAAGCCGAAGTACAGAACTCAGCAAAGATGATAAAGATCAAATATAAGAAAATGTAACAGGCTCTGGCTAATGTTTTACTACGTTATGATTCATCATACAAGTCATTACTGTATACCATGTCTCACAGCTACCAAAGACAGTCTCTGCTTCACTGAGTTTACAATACCAAAACCTTTAGCTTTTACTCTGGCAAAACTCCCTTCAAATTCACTTGTGTCAAATACAAGTGCTGTCTTTATTTGTTGCAGTTTGCTGGCTCTGAATGACCTCTGCAGGGGGTCTGCCCACTGCCTGATGGTCTGAGCTAACTGAACAGGAACTACAAGATTTTATTTCAAATGAGTCAAAATACAAGATGGTACATCTGGAAAAGGAAACATTAAAAAGCTTTATAAAAGAGTGAGTCTGGGAGAGAAAAGAAGGAAGCAGTTTAAGAGTTGGGAGAAGACTAAAGAAAGGTGGAATCAGGGGAGAGGAGGAGGGGCAATCTGGTGAGGACTGAATACAGTGCTAGAGATCAAAAGAATGGAAATAAATACAGGAATTGAGCTTTTTGGACTCCTGAAGGTAAAGACGGAAACTAAAATGGACAAAGGCAAGGAAGCCAACAAAGGATTTGCGGAAGACAATGGATTCTTGCAATTATTGGAATAGTAGGAAAGGTCACACACATTGTCACACTTTGACAATGCAAGAGAAGCTGAAGGGGATCCTACAGCAGCGAAAGCAACTGACAACCAAAGCACAGAACAGATTTTTAGGAGTAGAGGCCGTAAAGGGAAAGAAAGTGGGGTGGAAAACAGAGATCTGTGAGCTCCTTAAGCAGCCCAGAAAACAATCCAGCACCTCTTCAGGCTCTTGGATGCATCAACTCAAATGAAAGCTATTCCCTTAACCCAATCAGGATGCTAGGGCACCTCTTTTTGTGTCTGACACAGGAACATCATCCCACAAGCCACCCTTATTAGGGCCTTTGTGGGTAAGATTATCCAACAGAGCTGGCTGGTCCCAGGTCCCTGGCCACTATGATGCAAATCACACTGTTAGAATTAGTTAATAGGGACGTGCAAAACACCATCATTTCATTTTGATGTCCGCTTCGCCATTTCAAAAGGACAGTGTTTCATTTCATCGTTTCGTCTCGAAGCACTGTCCCATTTCATTTCATCAAAATTGTGTTGTTGTTTTGACTCGTTTCAACGTTTCACCCATAGGCTATAAAGGGGATTGATGCCTAAACCATTTTCATTTGTTGCCCGATTCAGATGCAAATTGCAGGGATGGTAGCCCCTTCCAAGGGCACAAAGCCTGCCAAGTTTCAAGGAGATAGGTGCAGAGTTTTATCAGAAAATTCACCTCCAAGTCTTGGAAACAAAATTCATGACGCTTGCCGACAGTAGCAGCCTCCTGTCATCTGGCGCACAGATCCAGGGACCTGCACCCCTGGGAGGGCTGCAGGGCTGTGCTGGACTCCTCCTGGGGGCGTGGGTCTCTGGATCTGTGCCAGACAACAGGAGGCTGCCACCTGAGATTGGCGCTGGGCACAGCCCACATCCAACACCAGGGAGGACGGATGCTGCTGCTGGCCCCAGGCAGCAGCGGCAGCCTCCTGTCATCCGGGCGCAGATCCAGGGGCTCGTACCCCTGGGAAGGCTGCAGGGCTGTGCTGGACTCCTCCCAGGGATGTGGGCCCCCAGATCTGTGCTGGATGACAAGAGGCTGTTGCTGCTGCTGCTGCTGCTGCCTGGGACCAGTGCTGGGTGCAGCCCACTCCCAGCACTGGGCTCCATGGAGCGCAGCCCTGGCTCTGCCTACCTCCCGCTGCTGGGCTGAACTCTGATCAGCTCTGCCAGCCCCATGGAGCTCAGACTGGTGGTGGGAGGCAGAGCACAGCCCCGGCTCTCCCCACCTCCTGCTGCTGGGCTTTGTTCCGTGGGGCTGGCGAATCATAGAAATCATAGAAGTAGGGTCAGAAGGGACCTTGTAGATCTTCAAGTCCAACCCCCCACCTAAGCAAGAGAAAAACGGCTCAGAGGACTCCAGCCAGGTAGGCATCAAGCCTCTTCTTAAAGACTGCCAGGGTGGGAGCCAGCACCACTTCCCTTGGAAGTTGGTTCCAGATCCTAGCCGCCCTAACTGGGAAGTAGTTCTTACGGATGTCTAATCTAAACCTACTCTCCAACAACTTGTGGCCGTTATTCCTTGTCATGCTACAGGGTGCTAGGGGAAATAAGATCTCTCCCAAACCCTTCTGGTCTCCCCTAGTGAGTTTACAGACAGTCACCAGGTCCCCCCTCAGCCTTCTCTTGTGAAGGCTGAACAGGTTCAGGTCCCACAGTCTCTCATTGTCGGGTCTGCCCTGTTGTCCCCGGATCATGCTGGTGAACCTCCTCTGGACCCTCTCAATGTTGTCCACATCCCTCCTGAAGTGGGGTGCACAGAACTGGACACAGTACTCCAGCTGTGGCCTGACCAGTGTTGCACAGAGGTGGAGGATCACCTCCCTGGCCCTACTTGAGATGCACCTGTGGATGCACGACAAGGTCTGGTTAGCCCTGCCAACCGTGACCTCGCATTGTCGGCCCATGTTCATCTTGGAGTCAATAATGACTCCAAGATCCCTTTCTGCCTCTGTGCTCTCAAGAAGGGAGTTTCCCATCTTACAAGTGTGCTGGTGGTTACTACTGCCCAAGTGCAGCACCCTGCACTTGTCAGTATTGAAACGCATCCTGTTTTTGTTAGCCCACCCCTGTAACCTATCCAGGTCTTGCTGCAGTCTTTCCCTCCCTACTAGCGTGCTCACCTCGCCCCAAATTTTGGTATCATCAGTGAATTTAAACAGGTTGCATTTCACCCCGTCGTCCAAATCGCTGATGAAGAAATTGAACAGCGCAGGCCCAAGGACCGAGCCCTGGGGGACTCCGCTGCCCACTTCCCCCCAGGTTGAATATGACCCGTCCACCACCACCCTCTGAGTACGACCCTTCAGCCAATCTGCAATCCATCTGACTGTGTAGGCATCAATGCCACAGTTGCCTAGTTTTTTAATGAGGATGGGGTGGGAGACGGTGTCAAAGGCCTTGCTGAAGTCCAGAAAGACTACGTCCACGGCGACACCTGCATCCAATGCTTTTGTGACCTGATCATAAAAGGCAATCAGGTTAGTCTGACATGACCTGCCCCTAATGAAACTGTGCTGGTTGCCCTTGAGCATCATCCCTGAAGCCAGCCCATCGCAGATGTGCTCCTTGATGATCTTCTCAAAGAGTTTCCCTAGGATTGAGATAAGACTGACGGGCCTATAGTTGCCCAGGTCCTCCAGCTCCATCCTCACAGCCAGCACAGCCCCAGCTCCATCTGCTTCCCGCCTGCACTCCGATCAGCTCCACCAGCCCCATGGTACGCAGCCCGGTGACGGGAGGCAGAGTGCAGCTGGGACAACTCCCTGCATTCTCCCCCAAGTGCCACTGCCATCCCCTTCTCCTGCCTGATCTGCTGCTCTGCTTTCTGCCCCCTACCTCATCTGCCACTGTGCTGCCTGTCCCCTCCCCAGTCTGCTCTGTACCAGGCTGCCAGTGCTACTTGGGCTGCAGGTTGGCTGCCCCTGGGCTGAAACAGCAAAATTGTATGTGTTTGTGGCCAAAAACTTCAAAGAAAGTTGTGCTGCGGAAACGAAGGGTTAAGGATCTGAAACAAAACTGTTGAAGTGATGAGTCAACTTTTGACAGTTGTGGCCTCTTCAGCAGGTACAGAAAGTACATGTTCTTCACTTCTAATGTTCCCTTTTGTTCCACGACTAGGTCATCCATAACTGAGAAACTGATGTAAATCAGAAAACCAGGAAAGCTTGGGTTTTTTCTTTAACCGATGAATCAAAATTAGGTATGAGGCTGAGACCTTAGTTTTCAGATCTTGACTGTCATGGCACTGCCTTACAAGGGGACAGAAGCAATAGTAATGTTAAGCCTACAGAGTCTAGTTCTGACACCCAAGTGCCCCACGTCTGATACGAAAATTTGTTTCAAAATGCATGACCAGGGTTGGGGAGCTCTCAGGATGAGGTTCACATCACGCAACACACAGGAGTGGGCATACATACATAAGGGAATTAATGGGAGATGCTAAATCCCACCGCACCCTCTTTCAGGTTTAGAAGCTTGCCTAAAGACCCAAGCTATGTTCTGGAATTCACAGTCCGAAACACTCTGCTGGACTTAAGTGCCAAAGTTGGAAATGGTATCCAGATTGTAGCCATACTGATCTAGAGGCAAAAGGAATCAAAACTCATGGCAGAGATGATATCTTTTATTAGACCAACTAGATATTTGCAAAAAAATTCTTTATTTGCAAGCCTTCGGGCACAGGCACCCGTCATCAGGTGCAGGAGATTGCAAAGATATGAATTTTCATTTCTACCTAGAAGAACTTTTACAAAGTTGGAAATGGAAGTCTGGCATGTCCTTTTCAAAACACCTGCTGGATGAGAGAGGTTTTAGGTACCACCTTCAACATAGCAATCTAGTGATTACAGCATCCACCCAAGAAAGGGGAGACCTGAGTAGAAACTTGCATCACTCACTAAGGAGTTAACCTTTTAACCCAAATGGGAGACTCTTGGTTTTGTGGCTGTGTCAATGCATCTCATGTCTCAGGATAATGGACTGAAGCCCCTAACTATCTCCTCCCACCTGAGCACCTTCTTCACTTAACTGTAGAGTTGTGCTTATTCGTGCTTCGTCTCTTTGCCACAAGGCATCATGTAATGTGTTGTACAGTAGAGTGCACCTTCAACTGGAGGAGTGGTGAGTGCCTTGCCCCTGACTTGATTGTATCTTGTGCATCAGGACAGTTTTAGGAAGTGAGAGCCTGGAGTTTGTACATGGTAAAACTGAGGCAGGCACTGAACCTTGATCTGCTACTTTCTGCAGAAGAGCTCTAACCACAAGGCTATATATATTTAAGGTGAGCAACAGCATCACCACCTCCACTAGTTGTGTTTTGGAGTGAAAGTGGCTGAGACTGCAATTACTCGCTGTACTCCTTCCTGTCAGTATGTAGGTGTGCTCAAAGCAGGCCTATCAGATTGGCATCTTCAGTGGGCTTGGGCCTAGTATAAAGATCCCAAATGGGCTTAGATGTGAGGCAGTCCTGCCTACATGATGTCAGTTCTGGACACATGGGGATTTTGTTCTTTGCCAAGTCCTTTTTCTGCCTAGGAGGTTACAGCGAGGGTTAGCACTCTTCTGAGGAGTTTGTGAAGAAGTCCTCTTTTTTGTGCTTCTGGACCATCATGACCAGAAACAATCAGTTCAATTTACAGAATACAGATGCTTCTTTTATTTAACTAATCAGTTAGTTTTACATATTAAATGGGATTCAGTACGGCTCTTTTGTGTTGTATCTAACACTTAACCTAGTTTTAACTAATAAAAAAATAAATTAAAATGCAGACAATCAGCATTTTAATTGAAATCAGATTTCCACCCTGAAGAAGCTTTATGAACATCCCAAAACAAAAACGAATTGTTTGGCAAGTAGGTAATGATGAACAAGGTGATTATTGCATTTTATTATGTTAATATATATCAATCTATTTCTAAGCTGTATAACTGCTCAAATGTATACTTAATATATCCTTCAGGTCAGTAGAGACAAGTATCAAATTGGTACAGGTTATATTTAACTATCAATACCTGCCTTAATAGTTATCACCTACTGAGAATCTGTCATTCTTTAGGAAAAAAGAACCAAAAAGCAATGAATAAAAATAAACAGAACATGATTTCTTAGATATCCATATATTCCTTGGCACTTATATGTTTCTAACTTTCTGGTCGTTCTTTCACATGTTGCGATCTGAGAGACATTTCCATAGATTTTAAAGTTAATTTCCAAGATCTCAGTCTTACAGTGACCTCTGTTTAGTCTATTTGTAGCCCCTTGCAGGATGGAGAAAGAGAATACTTACTGATACATTTTTCTACAAAGGTCAAGTCAAAATTTATTGTAATACTGCACTGAAAAAAGTGTTTTTACAGAGATGTAAGTACTTATGCACGTATACAATAAAACATCACTGTCAAACTCAATTCCTCTGCATGGCCTTATTTGCTTTTCAATCAACTACTAGGGCTGTGTGAAATGTCACTGAGTGTTTCATTTCGAAGCTGTTTTGGTGTGTTCTGAGCTCAAAACAGCAAAATTGAAACAAAAAAAAAAAAAAGCACTGAAACAGCTTCAAAACATTTCGAATTTTGAAGCAGCCCGGTGGCAGGAGGCAGGGGAGAGCCAGGGCTGCGCTCCAAGTGGTTCTGCAGCCCCATGTTGCTCAGCCCGGTGGGGAACGCAGCCCTGGCTCTCCTCACTTCCCACTACAGGGCTGCGCTCTGATCAGCTCCACCAGCCCCATGGAGCGCAGCCCTATGACAGTCAAGGTCTGAGAACTAAGGTCTCAGCCTCACACCTAATTTTTATTTATAGGTTAAAAGAGAAAGCCCAAGCTTTCCTGGTTCACATCAGTTTCCCAGTTATGAATGACCTAGTCGTGGAACAGAAGGAAACATCAGACGTGAGAACATATTATTTCTGTACCTACTGAGGAGGCCACAGCTGTCAAGAGTTGACTCATCACTTCAACAGTTTTGTTTCAAATCCTTAACCCTTTGCTTCAGCAGCGCAACTTTCTTTGAGGGTTTTGGCCACAAATACGTACATTTGGCTGCTTCCGCTCAGGGGCATCCAACCTGCAGACCGAGTAGCACAAGTAGCACTGGCAGCCTGGCAAAGCGCAGACTGGGGAGGGGACAAACAGCCCAGTGGCGGATGGGGCAGGGAGCAGAAAACAGAGCAACAGATCAGGCAGGGGAAGGGGATGACAAATGACACCTGGGGGAGGATGCAGGGATAAGCTGTGACACACCTGCCCAAAACAGTTGCCCCTCGCTGTTTAAGACGGTGCTAAGGAAATTCAGGCCTTCAGCCAGGCCTATCTGATGTGCCACACACAAGTATACATGCCCCTACACACACACAATCCTTTTGGGACCCTGCACCATTGCCACCTGTCACCAGCAGCCCTGCACACACATGCAGAGGGCCCCGCCAATCCCAGACTTCATGTCTCTACCCTGCCCTTGTGGACCCCCATTGCCATTTCCCCCCAAAACACAGAGCCCATGGGCGAGGACCGCCCCCCGCCTATGACACCTCTGATGCTGCCCCCACGTGGCCGCCCGCGGGCCTGTTCCACTCAGAGCGGGGGGGGAGGGGTTCCTGCCCCCCACCCCAATGGATGCGCCTGGCCGGCCCTGGGCCCCTGCGGCCCCGCAGCGGAGGGAGGCCCGAGGCCGCCTCCAGCCCCGCCACCGCTGCCGCCGCGCCCCGCTCACGTTCTCGTCGCCGGACAGGTCCCCGGGGTTGCTGTTCTCGTCGCTGCTCAGCTTCTGCTTCTTGGCCGGCATCTCGCTGCCCGCGCCCGCCGCCGGCGCCTCTCCCCGCTCAGACATCTTCCCCGCCCCCCGCCACGCCGCCGCAAAGCGCGCCCGGGCGGGCGAGAGCATACACGCTGCCGTAAAGCGCTGCCCCCCACCTTTGCGCCGTGTCGTAACGCGCAGCGGCCACACTGCGGAAAAACCCCCACCCGCCTGCGTGCAGGGGCTGAGCAGCTTTAGGCGGGGCGGGAGGGGGGCAGGGCTGTCTCGGGTCCAGGGAACTCGGGTTCATATGCACGTTGTCATGTGCATTATGGCCCATCTCCAGGTCCAGCTCCTGCAGCCCCTCTGCCAGTGCTTGTGGGGTCTCCTGTTGCTGGAGGAAAGACCTCCCAAAGCAAGGGGGAGAAGTGCCCGCCACCCTGAATTGGGCACCCGCATCTGAAAATAGCCACCGGCAGGTCTATTCTGCAAAATGGCGAGGGGCGTCATCCCGCAGCACCTGCCATTTTCCAGTTTAAAAAGACACTAGATGCTTTGTTAATAGGCCCCAGGGCCTCAGGCCAGGTTATTGTGTTTCAGGTGGAAGTGAAAACTCATACAGCTTGGTTAGCAGGAGTTAAAAAACAACTGGCAGGGTTGTGAAATAGGAGCTTAGTGACCAGGAGCAGCGAACTGCAGAGTGACAGAACAAAAGCTGGCTTCCTTGCTGCAACCTCAAGACCATTCAAAAGAAGAGAGGGTCATTAATGCCTGTGGAAAGAAGAAATCTAAAGTGTATCAGGGTGTGCATTCACCAGGGCACCCCAAGGGAAGGCAAGGTTGAATGGTCACAAACTGCTAGATGACTGTTTTACGTTGGACATAAGGAAAAACTTCTTTACCGTCTGAGCCTCCAGAGTCTGGAATAGACACCCTCCCCCCAGAAGTGGTGCAAGCACCTACTCTGGATACCTTAAAAAAATGCTTCAACGCTCATCTTGCTGGAGCTGACTTCATGCCCCTGGGGCAGGGGGCTGGACACGATGATCTCCCGAGGTGCCTTCCAGCCCTAATGTCTATGCAATCTATGAAATCTATGATAAATGATAATAAGCCATGAAATCAAGTGACTCCCACATGACTCGAAATGCTGCTGCCGCTATCAGGCAGTTGGTTTTAGACTTCAGGTGGAGAAGGAATCAAAGCAGGGTGTAAATGCACCAGTGCACTCTACCCCCATGGATCCACCTCTCCTAAAGCCAGTTTCATTGTCACCTAAAGAAACTGGGTCGTGTTCCCTGATCTGGTCTCACCCCCTGGGATGTTTCTGCCACGCACGCTAGCAGTGGCATAGCAACATTGCTGTTCTTACAATTCAGCATTTGTGACTTGTGATACGTACATGGCTCTAAACCCCCACCTCCAGGATTCATGTAATTTTAAACCATTAGAGTCTCAAAAACAATGGTAATCTCAGCTTTTCTTTTCCTTAATGTGACGTTTTAACCCAAACGGTTGCAAAGCAAAGCTTGGCAATGCAAATCCTAAAGAGCCCAACAAATAAAAGAGCCCAACAAATAAAAGAGCCCAGCGCATTTTAAGTTTCATCATTCCCACACCACAATAATAGGGGACTGACTTAAAGTTCTTGAACACTCACGAGTGACCCCATTGTATTAAATTTCACACTAAAGCTATCATTATAGTTCAGATAAAAAGAATTTTTACCAATCCCAGGAGATAAAAATAATCACACATTAGAACCTAGATGCTCATGAGACAGGACTAAAGATGAAATTAAAAAACCACAATGTTTTTTTTGAGCAAGGCTTCTTAAATTTCCTCTGCCTGTCTCCAATGTGAGTGTGCCAATACAGTCTAAGAATCCAAACAGAAATGCACGTGCAAACAGTGCTGTCCCTCCAGCCAGAATTCCCCGTGCCTTTTCTCCTAGACTTCCTACCTCCTCTCCCTCTTGCCACCCCTCTCTCCTCCCATCCTTAGACTCCCACAAATCCTACTCCTCCCAGGCAAGTCCCCATTTCTCTAATCCCACAGGCCCAGGCGGGTCCTACACCTGACCATTTCTAGCCTGTAGGGAAGCAGGTACCTCTGGGCAGGGATGGGCAAAATACACTCTGTGGGCCAGTTCTGGACTGCCCAAGGGACTTTATCCAGCCCACAGCAGGTCCCTGAGCCCCATCCAGTCCAAGCATGTGGGGCAGCTTGGGCTGTGTCATGTGTGACTGATCATAGAAAATGAGGGTTGGAAAGGACCTCAGGAAGTTATCTAATCTAACCCCCGGCTCAAAGCAGGACCAGCCCCAACTAGACATCCCAGCCAAAGCTTTGTCTAGCTGACTCTTAAAAACCTCCAGGGATGGGGAGTCCACGACGTCTCTGGGTAACCTGTTCCAATGTTTTACTACCCTCCTAGTGAGAAAATTCTTCCTAATATCTAACCTAAACTTCCCTTGCTGCAACTTAAGACCGTTGTTCCTTGTTCTGTCATCTGCCACCACTGAGAACAGTCTAGCTCTAGACTGAGGTGAAAAAGGTATTGAGCACTTCAGCCTTTTTTGCATCCTATGTCACATTGTTGCCTCCCCCATTCAGTA
>NW_017729032.1:12774282-12778073 GCF_001723915.1 Gavialis gangeticus | reverse complement strand
GACTGAGGTGAAAAAGGTATTGAGCACTTCAGCCTTTTTTGCATCCTATGTCACATTGTTGCCTCCCCCATTCAGTAAAGGACCCACACTTTCCCTGATCCTCCTCTTGCTACCAACATACTTGTAGAAACCCTTCTTGTTACCCTTCACATCTTTTTCTAGCTGCAACTCCAATTGCACTTTGGCCTTCTTGACTTCATCTTTGCATGTCCAAGCAATATTCTTATACTCCTCCCCGGCTATTCGTCCAAGTTTCCACGTCTAGTAAGCTTCCCTTGGTTTACTGAAGAGTTCCCTGCTAAGCCAAGCTGGATTTCTGCCATACTTGCTAGTCTTCCTGCGCATCGGGATGGTTTGTTCCTGCACCCTCAGTAAGGCTTCCTTAAAGTACAGCCAGCTCTCCTGGACTCTTCTCCCCCTCTGTCTGGCTTCACAGGGGATCTTGCCCATGAGTTCCCCGAGTGAATCGAAGTCTGCTTATCTGAAGTCATAGAATCAATGAGTCAGAAGGGACCTAGACAGATCATCTAGTCCAACCCCAAAGTAAGTCCAGGGTCCTTACTTTGCTTTCCTTTCCTCAGGATCCTGAACTCAATCATTTTGTGGTCACTGCTGCAGGTCAAGAGGAGCATGGCTCCTAGTTGGCCACTCCACCACTTGCACCAGGAAGCTGTCTCCAACACTCTCCAAAAAAGTCCAGGATTGCCAGTGCACTGCTGTATTGCCATCCCAGATGTCAGGGTGATTGAAGCCCCCCCATGAGAACCAGGGCTTGTGATGGGGAAGCTTCCGCTGGCTGTTTGAAGAAAGCCCATCCACCACTTCCTCGTGATCTGTAGCAGACCCCCACCACGCCATCACCTTTGTTGCTTTCACTTCTGACCCTAACCCAGAGACTTTCAACAGGCCTATCCCCAGCTTCATACTGGAGCTCTGATTAATCATACAGCTCTTTTACACACAGTGCAACTCCTCCTCCTCCTCTTCTCCCCTGGCTGTCTTTCCTGAACAGTTTGTACCCATCCATGACAGTGCTCCAGTCATGCGATCTCCCACCAAGTCTCTGTTATTCCAATCATGTCACAGTCCTGTGACTGTGTGAGGACTTCTAATTGTTCCTGCTTGTTTCCCAGGCTCTGTGCATTCATTGCCCTAATTTCTCAGTAAGTATAAGTACACCTCCCCGATTGGCCACTCCTGCTTGTTCTTCTTCCAGTCCTCCTGCTTCCCCACTTACCTCAGGGCTTTGGTCTCCATCTCCCAGCCAACCTACTTTAAAGTCCTAGGTTAGTGAGCCTGTCTGCAAAGACGCTCTTCCTTCTCTTCATCAGAGGGATCCCCATCTCTTCCCAGCAATCCTTCTCCTTGGAACAACACCCCATGTTTGAAGAAGGCAAAGTCCTGATGGCGACACCACCTGTGCAGCCAGGTATTGATCTGCAGGATGCACCTGCTCCTGCCTGGGCTCTTTTCCTTGATCAGAAGGATCAAAGAGAACATGACCTGAGTCCCAGACTTGTTCACCTTTGCACCCAAAGCCCTGTAGTCACTTATGATCTACTCAGGGTCTCCCCTGGCAGTATAATTGGTGCCCACATGGATAAGCAGCATGGGGTAGTAATCAGAGGGCCAGATGGGTCTCAGTAATCCCTCTGTGACAGCTTGGATCTGGGCTCCGGGCAAGCAGCAGACTTCCTGAGACAGGTTAGCAGATGGCTCCGCCATCCCCCACAGAAGGGAGTCTCCAACCACCCATTGCTTCTTCTTGGTAGCAGTTGTCTTGATCTTTCCCACCTTGGCGAGGCCTGGTCTGTCCTCTACCAATGGAACATGCTCCTCCATCTCTGTTGCCAGGGCTGCATATCTTCTCCAGACCGATTTCTGCAGGTGGAGGTGAAGATTTCTGCTTGCTGCCAAAGCTCACAAACTTCCAGCTCCCAACCTCCTGGGAGTCCATGTCTTCTCTAGCACTGCCTCTGGCAGCTTTTCCTCCCCAATCCTGAAGGTCGCCTCCAGCATCGAAACAATGAACTCATAGCAGAGGATGCTTTGGAGCCTCACCACCTCCTCCTGTAGCTCCCTTCCCTGTTCCCTGACTGCATGAACACTGTGTGCCCCCAGAGGCTGGTGGGGGGCACGGCGAGCTCCTGCAGGCAGCCATGGCACTGTCAGCGGCCGGGGGGTGCGGGTGATAAGCAGCAAATTCCCACAGGTGCCACCAGCACCTTTTCACAGGGGGTGCACATGCACCCCCTACGCATTGCCAGTGCCTAAGAGACACCACCAGGAGGCACTGCTCACACTACAGGCACCCTCTGACCTGGCTGTCACTCAAAGGAAGCTGCAAGCCGCGGTCCCCACAGTGCCAGACCCGAACCTAGGTAGAAGGCTCAATGGTGAGTGGTCTTGTGTGGTCAGAAACCTCACAGGTGCAAACAGAGGCAGTGGCAGTGCTCTGGCATTGCAATGTCCTCCAGCCATTTCCCTGGGTCTCTTAATCTGTCTTCTCTCTCTCTCACTGCCCTTCTTCCAAGCACACCTTCCCTAGTGAGCTCACCGTGAAGCTGACCTATTTATTGCTCATTGGCCTCAAAAGGTTCCTTTTTTCCTGCTTTCTCTTGCCAAGCTGAAAGTCTGGCCCCTTAAAAGTGTCGGGGGGGTGGGGGCAGAGCAGGGGCAAACTGACTTGTGAACTGGCCTGCAGACTGCTCACCCTGTTTGCAGGCTGCTTGGGTACTGGATCCCTGGTTGTTCAGGGAGTCTCTTTTTATACCTTGCTGGGCCTGAACTAGCTCTGCCTCCTCGTTAGGACTTCTGCCAGGCCCAGCCACCACTCAGCCAGCAATACTCCTAGCTTCTCAGAGCACACACCCCAAACACACACAGCCCACCAGACAAACACTCAGCAGACCAAAGGCACAGACAGCCCTGGATCACTTACCTTCTTTGGGCAGGATCTGGTGCCACACTTCTCTTCCCCTTCCTCCTCTTGCTCCCAGCAAACTGCTTACCCCGTTCATTGGTCACTGGCTCCCTGGTCACTCAGGAAGTCTCCTTTTATACCCTGCTGGGCCTAAATTGGCTCCACCCCCTCATTAGGACTTCTGTCAGGCCCAGGCAGCAATCACTCAGCCATCCCTGGGTGCACAACGTGGCTGTGGTGGCACAGTGGCTGGACTTTCTTCCCAGCAACCCCCACAGTGGCAGCTCCTTCCAGCTGCTGCTGACAGTCTCCACTGCTGCCACCAGACTCAGCCCCGCTGCCCCACACCCGCAGGTGGGGGTGCCAGATGGAGCGAGTGGGTGGGGTCTCCATGGAGACCAGCCAGGAGCCGTGCAGGTAGGGCGCACTCAGCTGGGCAGACAGGATGAGGCCACGGCTGGGCAGTGAGTGGCACCCAGGAGCTGGATGGGTGGCAGGGCCAGGGCTGGGATCGGGATTGCAGGCAGTGACAAAGTGGAGCTGCGGTCTCAGGTACAGTTTCTTAGGGAGTTTTGGTGAGTTGTTGCAGGCAGGCACATGGGAGGTGCTGACCTGGCCCATGACAGCTCATCAGAACTCCCTGAGTGGCCCTCCAGCCCTGATAATTGCCCACCCCTGTCCTGGGGTCTTACTTTCATACTCTCCTTCCAGTAAGGACAGGGATGAGCCCATTGTTGCCAGGCTTTGAAGGACAGTTATCCCTTTGAGCTGTACCAGCTCTGGGGCTAGTCCTAACTCATGGCACAATGGTGCACAGGAGTGCTTGTACACACCATAGGTTTTAATCCTCATTAAATTAAATAGGTTT
>NW_017729032.1:12756525-12774271 GCF_001723915.1 Gavialis gangeticus | reverse complement strand
AAAAAAGTGGAAGCAATTCGAAAGTGAAAGTAATTCAAACAGGTGAACTACAAAAATGTTGAACCGCCATCTGGTGGACAAAGAGGCTCATTACACATTTTTGAGTGTCTTTATATTTGAATGGGATGAATCCATGGACGGGATGCTTTAATTCCTGGTGAACCAAACTAAACTACGTCTGATGAGTTTTAGTTTAATGCACAAGAAAGACTTTTAAAGTATCAGGAAATCCCGCTCATACAAATAGACATGCAGCTGCAGTGTATGAAAGGGCAAAAATTGTGCTGTGTACATGAGTCCCAGTACTGCAGTCGGTAGCTACAGCTGCCTCTGCAGCATAGGTAGCACATTAATTGTCAGGCCCAGGGTGGGAAATGCTCACTTTTCAGGCAAAATCCTTGAGTCAGTTATCTCATATATCCATTGGAGAGGGGCCATAATTCTGATATGCAGGATAGCAATAGTGAGTAAATACACCTGGCGATAGTTCAATTCTCATCTTTCTTATACCTACTTTCTTGTCTGTCTGAAGATACAAAATACCGCAGTATGTCATTATTTAGAAGGTTTGATTTACAATTGGAAATGCTGGAGGGTACATTTTATATTAAAAATTAAATGCTGCAAAAACTCCAAAAAGAAGTTACAGTGAGGACTGCCAAATGCGGAGGACTGCTACAATGGACCAAACATCAGACAGAAGCTGGGAATAAGGCTAATAATATAAGGCCTTGCTTAGAAGGAAGCATCTCACATTTTTCTTTAGCAACTTCCTTATCTGAACAAGAATCAAAACTGTGACCAGATACCCAAGACCAAGAATAGTAGCTCTAGAACAGGTTTCTGGTGCAAAGGAAAATTCATCCTATGTGACGGAGTATTGTCAACCTCAAATGTTCAAATCATGGGTCAAGCTCCAGAAATTGAGACTGACTTAAAATGATTTTAAAAAATAATATATTTGTTATATACCTTTTTGGTTTACAAATCTTTAGTGTATCTTTGCACCACTGAAACCATGATGTTGAAGTAGCTTTGTTTTTCAGGAAAGTTGAGATTCCCACATAACCACAAGCTTCAAGAAAAACACCATGAGAGTGTGAGGTAATCATAAGCATTAACAACACTGGCAAATTCTGAATTTGGAAGAGCTGACAAAATCCTGGCAACATTTTACCGGATGTGAGGCTTTGGTCACAGGACTGCGATAGTTAAAAGGCCCTCTGAAAAAGGTCATTTTTCAGTAAGTGGGAATATTTAACTTCTCTAAAAGTGCCCTAGGCTAGAAGTACTCATCATGTGTAATTTGTGGAAAAGCAAGGTTCTTGTGTCCTCCAGTCTACCTTCCCAGTCACTTGACTTACTTCAGAAATGAAATCATCCAGCCCTCTCAATGTGATTTTTTTGTAAAGAGATGAGTTTGGGTCACAATCTCAAACTTTTACATGAGAAAATCCTTAGAGATAGATGGAAAGAATCACATTTAAATTATTTAGATTACAGTTTCCAACAGTACCATACCTCTGCTTTCAAGCTCAGTAAATGCATTCATTGAAGGTAGGCTCCTATCCAGTCCTGCATAGCACATGGGCAGAAGGCTGTGGCATAATGTGTGGCATCATGGGGTCTTATATAACTCGACAAACCTTCATGAAATCATAGTTGTCCATCTGCACGCTATAGGATCAGGGATGAAATATTTCTGTAAATCTGTGAGGATTTATAGAGAAACAAGAAGTGTGGTGTAAAACATTTTAACTCCACTACTTCAACAGCACGGCTTCAGTGTATTTTAATTTGTACCGACTGTTCTTTTAGCCAGATTTACCCTTACCACCGTTTTCCTATGGACTGCTAATAAGACACCAATCCAGATGGTTGTTAAAATATTTGCAAAACATACACATCCTGGATTATGTATTCCAATTTAACCTCTTGTCATGGATACACCCAGATTTTATAGCAGTCAGTTGATATCTTCAGTTGACCACCTGGACTTCAGATTTCCCTATCTTTCACTGAACTAATCAAAAGTTATCAGCACCTGTATCTCAGCCGTTGGGCTAAGACTAGGAAGACCCTTGCCCAGCTGTACTCAGAATTGCTGTGTCTTTTCAGCATCCAGCCCAGGCTCTTCTATGTGCTGAAAGATACTTCATTGCTGATTCCACCAGCAACTGGTCCTTGCACTATATAGAAGCCCCAAGGGAGTGGACTTCTGCCAGGGGACATCAAATGCCCTGTACTTCCTGTTATACCTACCCTAAAAGAAGTCCAGGGGTTATGATACTAGCATGAACCTCAGAGGTTTCCATTCACTTCCTTGTTCTGCCAAGACTTCCTGTGTGACCTTGGGTGAGTCCATCGGTTCCTAATCTGTCCCTCCCTCCGTCCCTCGGTTCCTAATCTGTATGATGCACTTCCCTGTAGCTGTGAGGATATGTTCAGCTAAGATTGCAAGGTTCTCTGTTATTATGCTAAGTAAGGCCATATACATATGACAGGCTAATTAAATTAGGTGGAGTAAGACTTTTGCAATCATAAAAAACAAAAGAATGAGTAAAAATCTGTTCTTAGTTACTGATGTCGATTGTTCTTGTGAAGATCATTTCGTACCATTTCATAAATATACAATGAATACTGAGTAAGGTGAGAGTTGGCGTGTCAGGAAGGATGTTGCCAGTTTGGGGAGCACTCTTATAGAACTGTGGTCATTAAAGACAAAAAGACCTCTGGAAAGGTTGCACAAGTGCAGGGCATAAGAAAAAAGTGTGGACTTTTTCTCTGAATGTGGAAAAGTTTAGTGGTTACCATAAAAAGCCCTGGGTTAAGTGCATTCATCATGTGTAATGTGTGAAAGAGAAAGTTCTCTGCTCCCTTCAGCAGCTTCCCCAGTCACACCTGTTTCTCCTGTTGTCACTCAGCTAGACTGCCTAAAACAGGGAAAGATCCTGATGCCTCCCTACACCAAGCAGCAATTTTGGCTGGGAGGGGAAACTGCTTTTGTACATTGTTAGTCTGGTCAGAAGGCATTCTAGTACACTCTCCATACCAGCAACCCAATCAATGGATAAGTGCCCAGCTACAACATTGCTAATTGCTTCAGAAATACATAGAATAAGTATTAATGGTAAGTATTAATACATAATGTTAATCCGTCAAATGTTCTTACTACATAAAGACTTGGGGCCAGATACTGCCATCATTTACATTAGTAGCAACACTCCCAACAACTTTAGTGGCAGCAAGACTAAGTCTTCAGTGACGACATAATGACAGTCATCTTGTGGTTAAGCCACAAGTCTGGACATCAAGAGATCAGTGTTGTTTTCCCACCTTTGCCACAAACTTCCTGTGAAACCTTCTGAAAGTCAGTTACATTACAGTTACATTGCCTGGTTTTCCTTCTCTGTGGGCTCATCTACTCAAGATGCCTAACCGAGCAGTAACCTAGTTTACTGCACAGTAAGCGTGCGCATCTACAGATGCACAGCATACTGCGAAGTAAAAACCCTTAATTACGAGTAAACTTGCTACCTGCAAATGCAGGTAGCAAATTTAAGCGTGATTAGTTAATCCATAGTTATGCACGTATAGATATGACCCAGGAACAAGTTCACTCCTGGGTCAGCCCTACTGTTAGGGGGCCAGTCTGAGGACAGCCCCAGGGCTCCAGGCTGGGAGCCTCTCCTGCCCCAGGGCTCAGCTGTTGGGCTGCGCGAAACAGCACCGTTCCACTTTGACTTCCCTTTCGACGTTTCAGTGGAACAATGCTTTGTTTCATTTCATTTCAAAAGCACTGTTCCATTTCATTTCATTGAAACTGTTTCAATGCTGTTTTGACGTTTTGCCCATAGGCTATAATGGGGAAACACAAAACTGCCTATAACTTTGTCATTTCTAGCTTAATTTGGATAAAACTTGCAAGGTTGGTAGCCCCTTCTGAGGGTATGAAGTCTGCCCTCAGAGGGCATGAAGGAGCCCACTTGGAATGGGGGAACAGGGCTCATCCGCCACCCCCCAGCAGTGAGGGGCTGGCCAGACACCCTGTCGCACCCCCCACCTGACTCAGGTACCCTATGGACAAATCTGGAAGCCAGATCAAAGTCAGAGCTGGCAGTAGGGCCAAAGGCTTGTGCTGCCCGGGTGTAGAGGCAGCGCCAGGGGCCGCAGAGCCCTGGGTCAGCTGCCAGCCTTGCTGGTGCATCCACCGCTCCCAGGCTGTGCCTGCCCCTCTGCCTGGCACGGCCATGTCTGTGCACTGGGGCTGTGGCACTGCCGGGTGGGTACAGCCTGGCTTCAGGGCACGGTGAGGACGGAAAGGTGGAAAGGAAGGCAATGTGGGGGGGGGGTGAGAGAGAGAGAGAAAGGAAGTAACACACCCACACTACAAACACACACATACAACACACACGCAGCCCAGCCGGCAGGCAGATTGGGGGCTCACACCTAGCGCCAGGAAGATTGGTGGGGCTACAGCCTCGAGGAGGTCCCAGCAGGTGGCCTGGGTCATGCCAAAGGTCTCTGGCCACTGCTTATTGTCCCAGGTGTGCTGGATGATGTGCAGCCACCAGTCCTGGCTGGCCCAGCAGGCCCAGAGGAGGTGGAGCTGGAAGCTCAGGAGGAAGATGGCAACCCCAGTGGTGGTGTCCATAAGCCTCTTAACAGCGTCCCTGCTGGTGGCAGCTGCACAGTGGTGTCAGCGTCCCTGGGACGACACATTGCAGCCAGATAAGTAGTTGCTACGTGGGCAGGAGCTGGGTGGGGCGAGATGGTCATAGGTCAGGCTGTGTTCAGTGCGGTGGGCCAGCAGGGCCAGCATGGTGGCCAGCAGGAGCCCAGGGCAGGGGCCGGAGCATCCATAGCTCTGGAGGGCAGAGTGGGCAAGGAGAGAGCTGCCCCTGCACTGTGCATGCTGCTTCTGGGCAGTGAAATGGCTGGCCAGGGAGCAGAGAACGGGGCTGCCTTTTGAAGAGGGCAGCAGGGGCCCTTTGCAGGGCTGCAAGAAGTTCAGTGCTAAGAGTAGCAAATCTGCTTCCTAATCTCTGCATAGGTGGATACCTGCCTGGAAGCAATTAATTTGCAGAAGTTTACTCCTGAATAAACTGAGCCTGGATCAAATGCATGTGTAGATGTGCCCACAGGGAGACACTATGTCACCATAGTGACAAGCTATGGTTACACAGCTCATCTCTACAGTGACAAAAACAACCTGTGTGCTGCTGGGGCTGTGCAGTACCAGTGGGTACTGCACAATCATTTAGTACTTGCTTTAGCATGAATGCCACATGCCCCTGGAGGCTGGGGGAGTACAGCAAGCTCCTGCAGGTGGTTGCAGCACTGTTGGTGGTGGGAGCGTGGCGGCAGCAAGCAGGGAGCTCCCGCAGGTGGCCACAGCACTGTCAGCAGCAGGGTGGGGGGGTGGCATGCGCCGACCACCCACAGACGCCACTGGCAGAGGTGGCAGCAGCGAGGGGAAGGGGTGGCGAGTGGTGACCACTTGCAGGCGCCGCCAGCAGTGTCGGTGGCACCTTTTCACAGGGGGTGCTCTGCCACACTCAGGGGGTGCACATCCATCTGTATGCACCCCCTACGTGTCGCCAATGTGCTTTAGCAACTGAGCAATACCAACTCTGCAGTCAGGGTCACATCTATACGTGCCCTGTAAGTAGAGGTACAGTGCGGTAATAATATTTATCTACGTTCCAGGATTAATTAACGGTTGTAAAGGGTTAAATATTTTGATTATAATGTTCCATTAATAACCAGGACTTCAGAAGGATCTGTAAAGCTTGGAGATCTATACAGTGCATAACTTGGAACTAAATTACAATACTAATGAATGGTTTACATGCACTGTGTGGCTCATTAAAGCAGGATATGTGCTGGTGTCCTATACAACTACTTATTGTGGAAAAATCTCAAGGATAAGGAAATTAAAGTAACCCAATGCCATGGGTGTCTGGTTCCCTTTGAGTCAGGGGGGACACGTGCCTCCCCTGACCCCAGTCAGCGACCTGGGCAGGGGGAGGGTCCCCCACGGCTGATCTCACTCACCATGAAAGCAGCCACTTCTGGAAGTCCCGTGGCTTTTGCTGCTGGCCCCGCTCCCCGGCTGGCACTCGTAGCGGGGGCAGTGGTGCTCCCACCTGCCCCCATGCCTGCCCCAGCTAAACAGGGAGTGCCGCCTGGCAGGGGGTGCACCGGCATTCTCAAGGGGTGCACAGGTATCTCCCTGTACCCCGTACGCATTGCCCCTGCCCAAAGCTTTAGCCAGAGACAGTCCTGGAGCTCTTCTTAAATTCTTTTTTATCTTCAGTTTTTAAAGGAATTGTTATAAGGAAGTTTGTTATGGTTAGAAAAATGACTATGTAAAAATGGCCTGTACTCATAATAATCATCCCCTGGTATATTTCTAAATCAGATCTACTGACTTCAATGACTGAAGAGATGTTTTACCTTTGTTAGCTCTTCAGGGAAAAAATATAGCCATGGATGATGGAGCTGGACACTGTTTTGCCTCATACATTATCCAAACTATTGTCAACTAGGTTACAAGTAAATAATTTATATTACTGGTTCTATAGTAAGGGGGGAACGCAGCTGCGTGGTGCTGGAATTGTACACCTGAATAAAATTATTTAATACCCAAAGTTAATTAACGTCTAAATAACTGGACTGTTCTCTCTGATATATTTCAGTATAAATATGAAGGAGTTGCATGGGAGAAGTTTCTGTAATTTGAATATGAAACCTTTGTGCAGTGAATGACAGTTTAAATTTCCAAACCATTGCTTTGATCAGACACATTTCTGAAAAGCTGTTGATGTTTTTTTCATGACAAAAATCTTTGGCATCAGTGAACCCAGTTCTTGGTTACCCTAAGATCTTTTTCTGCCACTCAACCAATGTAAAAGGATTTTAAAGGGGGAAGAAGATCAAGCTGAGTGTATCTCCTGGGCAGGGCTTACTGAACTTGCACACATTTGTCAGACTGGTTCTGTGCCAGCCCTTACTTTCTAACCTCAGCATATGCAAGGTGACCAGAGGCAGGCAGGAGGCAGAGGAGGAAGAAACAAGGAGTTAACCGAGCAAAGTAAAATGTGAAGCAGAGCAACCCCAAGGCTGTCATCTGTCTGAGAATATACCTCCTTTGCCACCATCATGTCTCATCTCAGCTACAGAAGAGATTTCAGTTCCGTGTATCAATGTGCCACTGGTCCACTATATGACCTTGGGAAAGACCTATCTCTTTGCTTGTAATCTTTAAAAAATGAGGGTTATATTTATGAGAGGCGAGGGTTTTTTTGTTTTGGGGGGGGGGGTTTGGGGGGTATATCTTTTATTGGGCCACCTTTATAGCAGGGAGAAATGCCAAATGTTAGATAAGTTTCCAGGCATAAAGTGCCCTTCCTCAGATCTAGGAAAACAGCAGACAGAGCTCAAGGAGAAGTCATCAGAAGTAACTACAAACGAGTAAAGAGCAAGGGAAATAGATAACCTAACTGAGTAAAAGAATTCAAAAGGGCAGAGGGTCATTATTACCTGTGGAGTAAGTAAACTGTAACGTACCATAAAACCATTGTCTGTGTTTAATCCATGGTTTTTAGCATCTAGTAAAGTTATACATTTTTGTTTGCAGGCCTTTTTTCTGAAGGTATTTCATAAGTTTCCCCTGAGTACTAGGACTGTGAGTTCAGAAGTGGAGCAGTTGTTCTGTGAAACGTGTTCTCCTACTGGTGAGTGAGTGTTTTTGTCCTTTATCGTTTTTCTGTAAGAGTTCATTCTGGAGCATAATGGCTGTTTAGTTTCACCTATAATTTCCATGAGGGCATTTGGTGCACTGAATGAGATATATCATAAAATAATACACAAAATAGCCTACAACATACCTTCAAAAAAACAGCCTGGGAAAAAAAAAGTTATAATTTTACTGGATACAAAGACCCATGGACTGAACACAGACAACAGTTTAATGCAGGGATAAGCAACCCCCAGCATGCATGCCAATTAGGTGCACGCGAGACATTTTCCTCAGTACGCCAGGAGGTGTACGAGGAAATTGTTTAAAAATACTGGCAGCTGTTCCTGGGGCCTGGCGGACTCCCACAGCTGGGTCTTTGCACCAGTGGGGGCTGTGCCCTGCTTGTGCTGTGCCCAGCATGCAGAGAAGCCAAGCCCGGAGCTGGGAGCACCTCGAGCCCAGTGTCTTGCCCTGGCCAGGTGGCATCCCCTCATGGGCAGACTGGGCCCCACCCCAGGTGCCACTGGACACTCCTGCCCATGGGGCCCCAGAGCAACCCCTGCTTCCTGCCTGGCCCGCACTCTCCTTTGGCTGCTGCCTCCCCAGGGGCCCACCTGGGCTGGCCTGCCTGTGGTGCCTCTCCCCATGCCTGCTTCTCCCCATGCTGCCCAGGTCCTACCCCAAATGCCCAGCCCTGGCGCTCGATGCTGCAGTGCTGCCCACACCTGGGTGCAATGGAGCATCCATCTGCCCAAGCCCCATCCAGGCCCAGGGCTCACCCACCCACTGGGAGCCTCCAGCACAGTGGGCCTCTGCAACGCCTGCCCAGGCCCCCATTTTGCCCACCTGCAGCTCCTCTCCAGGGGCCAGGGCCCAGGCAAGCACTGTGGAGGGCCGCTGTGCTGGAGGCTCCCGGGTGGCTTAGCCCTGAGCGATGACCGCAGCAGCTGTTCTCAGGACCGGGGGGGCTCCCTCAGCCAGGCCCTTCCAGGGAGGCCAAGCCCAGACCAGTGACCCCTGCTGAGTCCGGCATCCTGCCCTGGTCGGGAGGTGTCCCCTCATGAGCAGAACAGCTGCAGCCCACCCCCGTGGAGCTACACAGGCCAACCTGGCCCGACCTCAGGTGCCACTGGGCACCCCACCCGCCCGCCATGGCCTAAGTCTGCAGAGCCCCAGGGCAGCCCCCATTTCCAGCCCGGCCCCCACTCTCCTCTGGCTGCTACCCACAGCACCTCCCTCTGCCCCTGCTTCTCTCCACACCACCCGGACCCTGCCCTGAGTGGCCAGCCCCGGTGCCCCAGTGCTGCCTCCGCCTGGGTGGGACTGGGCATCTGTCTGACTGAGCGCTGGCCGGGCCCCTTCTCCCAGCCTGGGCTGCCCCTACTCTGGGACCATCGGGGAGGCCTGAGCACCCCAGCCCTGACAGATGCTGCTGGGGTGTCACTGGCCCCCTCCACTGGACACTCCCCTGGACCAGCGGGCCCAAACCACAGCCAGCAGCGGTGCAAGATGTGGGCGGCGAGAGACACACCCACTTTCTCTTTTTCCTTTTTTTCTCTCTCCTTTCCTTTTCTCTCTTCTCTTTTTCTCTTGTCTCCTCTTTTTCTTTTTTTTCTTTCTCTCCCTTTCTTTTTTCTCCTCTCTTTTCTCTCTCATCTCTTTTTCTCTCCTTTTTTCTCTCTTCTCTTTTTTCATTTTTTCACTCCTCTTTTCTTTCTTTTTTCTTAATTTACCTCTCTCTCTCCTCTTTTTGTCTTCTTTCTCTCTTTTCTCTCTCTTCACAGCAGGCTTAACAAAAAAAGAATACACCAGAACAAAGGTAGCCTATAAAGTTTTATTTGTTGTCACCAGGTTTAGAATTTTTAGAAAACCTGGTATTTACTGTTAAAAAAGCAACATTTATGATTATTAACTATATTAATATGAAGTGCATCCTGCCATGTACCCCCAACATGGGGGTTTTGTTTTTCTGGCATGCTGGCACTCCAGCACCTTACAAGGTAGATAGACATTGTGGTTTTTTCAGCACTCTGGCCAAAAACATTGCCTACTAGGGCTGTGCAAAATGGCACCATTCCGTTTCAACTTGTGTTTCGAGGTTTCAGTAGAACAACATTTTGTTTTGAATTTCATTTTGATTCGAAACAGCTGTTCCATTTTGCTTCATCGAAACAGTGACTCTGTTTCAACACTGTTTCACCCATTTGCTATGAGGGAGCTCGAAACAGCATCTCTCATCTGGCAGGCAGATGGGGGCCCGCAACCCCGGGAGAGCTGCAGGGGCTGTGGGCCCCTGATCTGCCTGCCAGGTGAGGGAAGGAAGCCGGGTGCTGCTGCCTGGGACCAGGGAGCTGGGGAAGGGAGCTGAGCCTAATCACTCAGCCCCCATCCCCAGTACTAGATCAGGCTGGGGAAAGGAACTCATCCCAGCTGGGCTGGGTTCGTTTCGCCAGCCCCACCGTAGGGCTGGAGAGGGGAACTGAGCTATCGGGCTCAGTTCCCTTCCCCAGCCTGATTGCAGCACTGGGGAGGGGAACTGAACCCAGATCATCTTCCCACAGCCTGGCTGCAGGAGGTGGGGAGAGCCAGGGCTGCGCTCCCAGCTGAGCCACATAGGGCTGTGGAGCTGCTGGGAGCACAGCCCTGGTTCTCCCATCTCTCACTGCCTGGCTGCTTCGAAACATTTTAAAATGTTCCAAACATTTTGACTAGCTTCGTTTTGTTTCAGTGCTGTTTCAAAGCCCTTTGTTTCGATTAGACTTTGCTGTTTCGAGCTGGAAACGAGTTGCAACAGTGTTGAATCGAAACAGCCGGTGAAATTTTGCACAGTCCTATTGCCTACCCCTGGTTTAATGGCTCATTAGAATTCACTTGCTGTCTCAATACTCCAAAGGTAACAATGACTTTTTCCCCTTTTGAATGGCCTTATTGTTTTACATAATTACATTATCTATTTTAACTGACCTTTATTTGTTTTGTGGCTACTTCTGATAACTTTTCTTTGCTCCACAAGTTTACTGCCCTCTCCCATTTCTTTAAGTGCCTGTTTTCATTTACATAATGAAATTAAACTGAAGTCACTGTTTTATCTGGTATTCAGCTTAAGCTGTGTCTGCCTTATCCCTTGACCTGAGGAACGTGCCTTGTGCTTGAAAGCTTGTCTAACAGTTGACATTTCTCCCTACTACAAGGTTGGTTCACTAAAAGATACTACCAAAAAGCCCCTTACGTCTTACATATTCTTTGGACCATCATGACAACAATGATGAGTGGATCCATAATTTTGAAAAGAGGGGTGCATCACCCTATATAAAACAACACCTATTTTTCTCCAATGAAAAAGAAACTAGAAGCTTTACTATTATGCTAGGGGCCTGGAGCTGTATTATTAAGATTGAAGAGTCGCACCCAGAGGGTGGTAGTGGATGGGTCCTTCTCGACCTGGAAGGACGTGGGAAGTGGGGTCCCACAGGGCTCGGTCCTTGGGCCTGCCCTGTTCAACATCTTCATCAGTGATTTGGATGAGGGGGTGCAAAGCACCCTGTTCAAGTTTGCTGATGACACTAAGATGTGGGGGGAAGTGGGCACAATTGAGGGGAGCAACAGGCTACAGTTGGACCTAGATAGGTTACAAGGATGGGCGGAGGAGAATAGGATGGGGTTTAACACAGACAAGTGTAAGGTGATGCACCTGGGGAGGAACAATCGGCACCATACATACAGGCTGGGGAACTCCCCTCTTGTCAGCACGGAGGTGGAAAAGGATCTGGGAGTCATTATTGACTCCAAGATGAACATGAGTCGGCAATGTGGGGAGGCGGCTAGGAAGGCCAACTGCACCTTGTCGTGCATCCACAGATGCATCTCGAGCAGGTCCAAGGAGGTGATCCTCCCCCTCTATGCGGCACTGGTCAGGCCGCAGCTGGAGTACTGCGTCCAGTTCTGGGCGCCGCACTTTAAGAGGGATGTGGACAGCATGGAGAGGGTCCAGAGGAGGGCCACTCGTATGATCAAGGGACAGCAGGGTAGGTCCTATGAGGAAAGGTTGCGGGACCTGAACCTGTTCAGCCTTCAAAAGAGAAGGCTGAGGGGGGATCTTGTGGCCTGTTATAAACTGGTTAGGGGGGATCAGCAGGCGCTGGGGGAGTCCCTGTTCCCCCGAGCGCCGCAAGGAGTGACCAGGAACAACGGTCACAAGCTGGCGGAGGGAAGGTTTAAGTTGGACATCAGGAGGCGCTACTTCACGGTCAGGGCAGCTAGGGTCTGGAACCAGCTTCCAAGTGAGGTGGTGCAGGCTCCCACCCTGGGGGTTTTTAAGAGGAGGTTGGATGACCACCTTACTGGGGTCGTTTGACCCCAGTACTCTTCCTGCCATGGCAGGGGGTTGGACTAGATGATCTGCTCAGGTCCCTTCCGACCCTAGAAACTATGAAACTATGAAAACAAATATAACTTCCTGGAATGAGTTAATATCAAATCTGCAGGGCTGTTAAATAGGAGTTTCATTACCAGGACCAGCTAACAAGCAGCAGAATTGGAGAACAAAAAATAGTTTGACTGGTTGAACATCAAGACCATTAAAAAGAAAAGAGGATTGTTAATACCTGAGGAATAAAGAGCTTAGAAGGGATCATAAAGATTATAATAAGCCATGAAGTCAAGTGACTCCCTCAGCACTGCCTGATTAGAAATGCTGCTGCCACTGTCAGGCAATTGGTTTTAAACTTTGCATGGACCAGGAATCAAAGAGGGGGGCGGGGGTGCAAGTGCACCCATGTACACCCCCTGGATCCACCCCTGGCTACAACACTTCATCCCTACAATAATATTTACTGCATTTATGAATAGTTTTGAGATCTACTGATATAAAGAGCTACCCAACAACTATGTATTATTATTACATGAAAATGCTGCACCTGAGAGACTTATAGGGACTGTAAATGTATATCTATACTGCTGTTGTGGCTTGTCAGAGAATATCTTTAAAGAACATCCGTGCCAGCCCACACATGCTTCACATGCAGCAAACCTGGAAATAAGCCAGCGAAGCTACATGGATATAAGCCAGTGAAGCTACTTCTGTCACTGCTGTCAAACATACCAGAGACTGAGAGCTCAATAACACCCCCGCCAAGGTGGCTTACTGCCCTATTTCCAGAACTGATGAATGCAAAACAGGAATGGGTGGGTGGATTTGTGTGGTTTACTCGAGAGTACTGAGGGAGAAGTATAGACATACCAAAATGAAACAACAAGTTAAGTAAAAGACAGGCATAGTTTGAAAAAAGGAACCTGCTTTCGGTATGCTGTGGGTGGTAGAATTGTGCTTTATAACCCAATCCTTATCTAGCAGCATGTCTGTGTTTTATGTGATTAGTGGCATATCTTTCCACTTACATTTTCCTTGGTTTCTACTCTTACTTTCTTTCTAATTCTAATTCCGTAATTTGCCAATAGCATCTGTTTTTATTTAATGGAAACTGAATTTCATACAAAGAATGTTGAACTGGGACTAATCCTGCAGAGGGGCCTCAAAGAGAGAGAGGCTGACCTCAGAGGAAGGTTAATCATGAATGAGACAATGGCTTGACCATAACATCTCTGGAAGTTGTGATATTCTACCTGGAAGACTGCCATTAGGAAATTGGCAAGAAAAAATGTGAGCACTCGGAGAATAAACCAGCTACACGGTTCAACTTTTTTCTTGAAATAAGTGCAGGTCCTATTCAGCATTTCCTCTAAACTGCACAGCGTGCAGTTTAGAGGGAACGCGGGTCCTATTCCTCACCATTGTGCACATAGGTTAACTATAAGGTGGTGTTTGATTTCATTCATAGATTTGTAGATTTAAGGCCAGAAGGGGATATCATCTAGTCTGACAGCCTATACAATGCAGGCTATGGAGCTGCACCAGTACCTGTGAATTAGTGCAACAACTTGTGCTTGACTAAAGAGCATTTTCTAGATATGCCTCCAATCCTGATTTGAAGACTTGAAGGAATGGAAAATCTACCACTTCCCTGGGTAGTCTGTCCCTGTGGTTAATCACCTTCACAATTAAAACTATTTGCCTTATTTCTACTTCTGTTTTCAATTTTCAGCCATTGTTTGTTGTTTTGGCTTTCTTTGCTAGGCTAAAGAGACCTTTAATAAGTATCAGATATGTTCTCTGTGTAAAAATAAACACCATTATCTGGTCACCTCTCAGGGCATGGATAGATTAAATCATTACATAAACTGAAGTAGGAGGGCAGGAGACACACCACACACAGTTCAGCAGAATCCACTAAAACTGTTTTCTCTCTGTGCGGTAAGTGGAAGCCGAACTTACCACCTGTTCCATTCAGGCAGAGGCATAAGGATGTGACTGGATGCCCAAGCCAGCTGCTGTACACACAACTTCCAGCTGTGGTGTGATTATACAGTTGCAGTAGCTGTTTTTTTCCACCCTCAAAGCTGGCACCCAGGGCAGCTCCCCCAGCCACCCCACCCTAGTGATGCCACTGCATTTAAGAGTAAATTAATTTTAGCTTCATTTCCTGTAGGATACAGGCAGCCAAAACACATTTAAGCCAAATACCCAGTTACTATAAATCAATGTCCTCCATTGATTTTTACAGAGTGCTACCAAATTACACCTGTTTATGCACTGGAAAAGCAAAGAAAGAATTATTCTCTTTGTACTAAGATTTATGACACCCTCAAAGCACTGAATCTAAACTTCATGTTATGTTACCCAATGAGAATTTTACTTTCCAGTAAAAATATAAAATATACCTTTATTTTAACAATATTAATACAGAATATTTCACCAATACTTATAAAGGATACTAATGAATGCTATCAGCTTGAGATCTAAAAAAATATGAACAATTCATAACATTTTCTTTAAAAAGACAAGTCTAAAATCTAGAGGAAAGATAAAAATTGACACAGTTTAGTGTCATACTATCAGACACAGACAATGATTATCATTCCTTGTATTGGAATAAGATATACACTAAATAAATACTGAATTATAGCAGCTGCTTTAAATTCAATAAAGAAAGTGAATGATAGAATGATCTTACTCTTTAAATTGGGAAGCAATGACTTTTTGACATTATTATAAAAAAGAAAGTATACCGCTTTTGTTTTTAAGGACTTTGATTCAGCACAGGAACTCAGCATGTGCTTAACTTTAAGCATATATGTTAATCCAGGCCAGTTTAGCACACCACTTTACCATATACTTAACTGTAAATCTGTGGGTAATCCATTTGTGCCAAGCTAAATTGGGTTCTAACTAATTTAGTCTAGGCAGGAAGCAAGGCAGAGTAAGCAAAAACAAGAATTGCAGAAGCAATTTTTCGCCTTATAAGGTATGCTTTCAGATCAGGGGTGGGCAATTATTTCAGCTGAAGGGCCTCTCAATGAGTTTTGGTGCGCTATCGAGGGCCATAAAGGTAGCTCCACACCTTGACAGGTGCCCCACCCCCTGATTGCCATCTTGGGACCCCTAACCCCTGGCCTTTGCCACTGGAAGTCCCTTGCCTTGCCCCAGAAGTACTCCTCTTGGGAGAGGGTTATACAAATCATATACTAAAAAAACCCAAATCATATACTAAAAAACAAACATCTACTATAACTTATTTTAATTTTATTTCAAAAACTAATTTTGTCCTGCTTTATATACGTTTGTGTAGTGTAGAAGCAATTGCATAATAGCTCAAAAATTAAATCTTACTCTTGTATACTGTGTGTGGGGTGTGTTTGGGATGTGTGTGTGGTGGGGTGGGTTTGTGTGGGGTTGTGTGTGGGGGATACGAGAGGGTGTGTGGGGTTGCAGGTGTGTTTGTGAGGTGAGGGTCTGGGGAAGGGTGTTTGTGTGGGGGAGGTTGTGAGTGTGTTTGTGGGGTTTGTGGGGGGCGTGTGGGCATGTGTAGGGGTATGGGTATGGTGGGGTGTGCAAGTGGGGTGCTCATGGCCTGCACAGGCAGCACATCACCCCAGCTGAGTCCTGGGAGCTGCACATGACAGTAGGGAGCGGGACCAGGTTGGCCTGGCTTCATCACATGGGGCTTCCCATGGATGATGTGCCGTTCCTGGGACTTGGCCAGAGCCTCATGCCTCTCGGGGGGAACCCCATGTGATGGAGCCAGCGGCGTGGCCCCACTCCCTGCTGCCACAAGCAGTTCCTGGGACTCTACCAGAATGGCAAGGAGTGGGGCCGAGCCAGCCCGGCTCCATTGTGTGGGGCTCCCCACCACTCTCAGCTGAGTCCCAGGAGATGCACATGGCAGCAAAGAGCCCTGTGCAATGGAACTAAGCTGGCCCTGCACTCCTGCCAGCTCAGGAGTGCACTCCTGCCAACCTGGGCTCCGCACTCCTGCCATCTCACTGGGTGCAGGCCCCATGATTCAGGCTCTGCAATTCCTGCTGGCCCTGGTCCTGTGCTCCAGGCTCTCATCAAGCTGCAGCTTCCCCTCACCTCCTGTCACTTCTCTACCTGTTGCCCAGGGTGCTGCAGCAGTAACCAGAGGAGGAGCTGCTGGAAGCTGGGGGGAGCCAAGCAGTTCCCCAGGTGGCTGCAGCAGCAGGGTCAGCTGCCCAGAAGCTTTGTTCACCAGCCAAGGCTGGTGCGGGGCCGTGGGCCCTCCCATGGGCGAGGTTGGGAGCGCAGTGTGCTGCCCTGGTGGGAGTGGGTGGGGCTTGGCCCCATGCAGAGCACAGCAGTAGCAGCCACAGGCCAGGCTGGATACAGTTATTTGGTGGGTGCACGCCTGCAGGTTGAAAGTAATCATCTGGTGGGCCAGATCCAGCCCCTGGGCCATATTTTGCCCACCCTTGTTTTAGGTACATTTGAAAACACATTTTTATCATACCTAATATTTCTAGTTCTTCCCACACAATTGTAACTCCCACTCACTATCAAGAAATGTGGAGATGTTACTGTAAAAGAGAGAGAGTCTGCAGAGGATGATCAGACATTTGCAAAGAACTTAATACCAAAACAGAAAAAGTGGATTTTCCATCAACTACATAAGGCTTTACATATGAATTCATTAGTGTTCTGCTTTCTTCAAGTAGTAGGCATTATTCTTATACGGGATACTGACTGAGGTAATAGTACTTTCAGAGGAATTTACAGATCGAATTAGACCAAGGGTCGATCTTGTTCAGTGTCCAGTCCCTGACAGTGGGCAGTATCTGATGTTATAAAATAAGGCACTTGCTTCCTAAACAAATCAATTTGAAGCAGGGGTCCTGCTCTGCACCCTGTTATGCTCATTCCTCTGAGCAAGCCTGAACTGAAAACCCAGCCACAGGTGAAAACCAGGCCTATGATGAGGGACTTAAATTCCACACACCAGAGTCTGGTGCAGCTGGAACGGGCTTCCATGACGCCCCAGGAGTTATGGTCCTTTTTTAAAAGGGAGTCAGCTAGGAGCACCAGGGCAGCTCAGTTCCCCTGGAAGGGGGAAGGCAAGGGGAATTACCATGGGTGTGCACGAGAACATGGACAAACTGCAGATGAGGAGAATTCATAGATTCATAGACATTAGGGCTGGAAGGGACCTCAAAGATCGTTAAGTCCAGCCCCCTTCCCTAGGGGCAGGAAGTCAGCTAGGGTCAAAGGATACCAGCAAGATAAGCATCCAAACGTTTCTTGAAAGAGTCCACAGTAGGTGCCTGCACCACTTCTGGAGGGAGTCTTTTCCAGGCCTTGGGGGCTTGGACAGTAAAGAAATTTTTTCGTATGTCCAGCCTGAAATGGTCTTGGAGGAGTTTATGACTGTTGGTCCTTGTTTTACCTTGGGGCACTCTGGTGAATAGATGTTCTCCCAGATTCTGATGTACACCCTTTATGTACTTCTAGGCAGCCACCAGGTCCCCCCTGAGCCTGTGCTTTTCCAAGCTGAAGAGTCCCATGGGAGGCTGACATCCTGAGATTTACTTGAGAAGCATCTATGGATGCAAACCAGAGTTTGGTTAGCTTTACCAGCTACGACATCGCATTGG
>NW_017729032.1:12743003-12751525 GCF_001723915.1 Gavialis gangeticus | reverse complement strand
AGCACCATAGTGATTCACTATCATTGACCACTACTCTATGGGTCCAACCTCAGAGCCAATTTCGCTGCCATCAGACTGTGATGTAGCCAAGGCCACAGTTGGCCAATTTTTCTATGAGAAGGTCATGGGACACCAGATCAAAGGCTTTTTTTAAAGTCCAGATATGTGACATAAATCTTTTCTCCTTTGTCCAGGTGGTATGTCAGCTGGTCATAGGAGAGGAGATTGGTCAGGCAAGACCTTCCCATGACAAACCCGTGCTGGCTATCCCTCAGGATGTTGCCCTCAGTCAGCTTATCCAGAAGGGTCGCTTTGATAATTTTCTCCAGAATCTTACCGGGGATTGAGGTCAAGCTGATTGGTGTGTAATTCCCGGGATCTGCTTTCCGCCCTTTCTTGAAGATGGGTATCACATTGGCCTTCTTCCAATCTTCAGGTACTTCACCTGAGCGCCATGAGTTTTCAAATATTTTTGGCAATGGTTGGGCTATGACAGAGGACTCCAGTCACTGGGGAAGGTGGGTGACATACCCTGAGACTACTGCTGTGCAGGATCACTGCAGACTGGTAGGGAATTTGCCCTGTCATTAGAGAAAGCCTGGGGATACTGGCCCTCTTCACCAGTGAGCACTGGCTGGTCGTAGAGGGAGAGAATGGGGGAAAATAAAACAAATCAATTGTTGGAGGGCTGATACCCAGCCTGAATCCAATGAAGCTAGTTATTAAAGCTAACTAAGACCCAAAGGGAAGTCAAGTGGTGGATCAGAGCCTGAACTGTGTTAAGAAAGGCCTTGAACCTAATTAAGTGGAACCAGCTTCCAAGTGAAGTGGTGCAGGCTCCCACCCTGGGGGTTTTTAAGAGGAGGTTGGATGACCACCTTACTGGGGTCATTTGACCCCAGTGCTCTTCCTGCCATGGCAGGGGGTCGGACTAGATGATCTGCTCAGGTCCCTTCCGACCCTAGAAACTATGAAACTATGAAGTGCAGAGCAAGGAGAGAAATGAATTGATCAGAGCATGAACTGTGTTAAGGGAGGCTCTGAGATTCATTTAGTGTAGGACAAAACAAGGAAAGAAATTGATTGAATAGAGCATGGACTGTGTGGTGCAAGTTCCTGTATTTAACTGAGAAACTAGATAAGGAGGCAAATTGATCACTCAGAATGGGGACTTTATTATGTGGGGCCCTAAAATTGTGTGAAGACAAGAAAGTGGGGAAGTTGGTTAATTGGAGTGTGGTACACATTATAAAAGGACCTGGCATTGATTGATATTGAGATGAGTGTCACGAGACACGGTCCCCAGGGATGGCCGTGATATCCCCAGGTCCCCTTGACCGTACCAATCCTGCCCAATGGGCACCCTCTTTCTCTCCTGCCACGTATTGTTGGTGATTATTATGAATAGGGAGGCTGTCCTCAAGTTTATGTTGGACACGGTCCTGATGGACCCCACTGAATCCTGTGGGTTCTCAGACCCCTTTTGGGTCCTGCTCCAAAAATGGATGCCTCTCGGGATACCCTCAGCCTTATGGGCTAGATGCGTGGCTCCAAACCGTCCCTTTACCACGCCCCAAGCCTCGCAGATGGGGTTCTCTCATTGTCCCTCCAAGGCCTTAATTTAGCTTTGCCTTTGATCATCACTGGGCTCTCCACAGCCCTGTCTCTCTCAGCACCCCTTGGAGCTGGGATCCCTGCAGCCCCGTCTCTCTCAGCGTCTCATGGCACTGGGCTCTCCACAGCCCTGTCTCTCTCTCTCTCTCTCTCTCTCTCTCTCTCAGTTCCCCCTGGCACTGGGGTCTGTTCACCCCGAATCCTGTGCCCACACTGGCGCTGGGGTCTGTTCACCCCTGAATACTGCTCCCACACTGTAGTGGACCACCATTGAGGCCTCCTCCTTCCCCAATAGCCTCAGCCCAATCCTCTGGACTTCTAAGACAGCAACCAAAATATGAACCCCTGGTCTATAACATAACACAAAAAGTTCAGGGTGTACTCTGTCCCTTTAAAAGAGTCAAACTTCTTCCCTGGCACTAAGTGCCTCATAGTCAAGGTTACCTGGTGAGCTTCTGGATCCCCATTAGCCCAAACTGCAGCATCTCTGGCAGCTGCAGCATCTCTGGGCAATTCCTCCCTGGAGGCTCCTTCTCCTTTGGCTGCTGGCAGGAAACTAACTGTAGTCCCAGCCCTGGGGTTTATAGGGGCCCAGGGTGCTGCCTCTTCCGGTCAGCTGACCAGTTTCAGGTGCAGGCTAATTCCTTCCTTAGTCCTGCTGCCACAGTAACCTGCACCTGTGGGGTTCCTGCCTGATTGCTAGGGCTCTCTCCCTAGGCAGTTTCAGCCCTTAAACGAGCAGGCAGCTTAGTGCCCTGAGACAATGAGAAGAAAGATTTATCACTCAGAATATGGGCCACCCTATTTACTAATTTAAGTTAAAATTAAACTTACAGTCTCATCGATATGGATCTCACCAGGGGTATATCCCGTGAAGGTCCAAGGGGCCAGGTGAGAAGGAGAGGTGTGGGGATAATCTCTTGGGATTGATCAGGAATCCCCAAGAACACCGATCGAGTGAGTGACAGACCAGGGTGTAGGACGAGGAGCCCTGGAGAGGTCTACCTCAAGAATTTACATCAGTCTGACCCACTAACTGGGCAGACACTCTCTCTGTTCATATCAGTAACATCATAGCATGGCGGGTGATAAATCAACAAGCAGCAGAGTGGAGAGAGCCAAAAAGAACTGGTTGGTGGCTAGCGAGTGTTCACTGCTACACACATATACATGGGCTTATGCCCAGAAGGACTCTCACATAGCTTTTTAAATCTCTACTGTTGTGACTTAAGATGATCATGATTCCTGGTTCTGGACTTCAGCTTCTCACTCTAGGCCTATCCAATATGACTGCCTCCACCATATTTGTAACACTTTTCTGAGTACCCTGTTCCAATCTTTTCATGTCTCTGATGTTTCTTGTTTCCATCTCTGAAACACTTTGTTTCCTCTCTATCCCTTCTTTGAACTGAGATAATAAATAAGGTTCTTATAATAAATAAGGAATTTGGGTTGAGATTCCTTAAACAGTTAATACCCTGTGTTTGTCCCTAAATAAGGTCTATGACCTGTTATAGTTGTAAAACAATAAACAGCTTTAAAATCTGAGCCTGCTCAATGGTTTTCTCCTTCAGTAGAAAGCCATTCTTTGAGATCCCAGACGTGTACTATCAGCGGAGGGACAATACTGTTTCAAGTCTCAGAGGTCCCAGTATAGAACCTCTGGCTCTTAGGGTTTGCAGGGCCTTTGATGATAGAAAAGTACTGTTCCTGATCAAAGAAATGCTGCATACTTCACTATAAAGCCATGTTTGTTTTGAAATCATGTTTGCTTAAAGGTTTTTCAGCCTGTGCTTCAGCAGGAAGTTTCAGAAGCTTGTGTTTAGCTTTCATTTCCTTGTGAAAGGCCTTTCAGTTTGCCTCTGCATAGGAAGGATCCAGAGTCTATACTTTATTTCCTGATTTTATATTACTCAGTGCCCACTTGTAAGGGTCAAAGACTAGAAATGACCAAGGTTTGGAAGGAAGTGGTTTGGCAACAGTTTCAGAGTTGGAAAAAGGAAATATTTTTTCCCCTTTACCACAAAATTAGACTGTGGAACTCACTGCCACTAAAGATGTCTTGGACCAATAATTTACAAGACTTAGTGAAGGTTTCACATCTTAAATGGAATAAAAGGTGATCCAGGATCATAGTGGCTCTCATATCTCAATACAATAGGGATATAAAGCCATTATAGATGGATGCAGACTGAGTGGCCATACCAGGGTGGGGCCCAGTTGCCACACGCTCAACAGGTATCTTATTTCCTTATTTTTGTATCTTGCCTGCCACAACTTTGTGTAACTATAGAAGATATCAGGAGGTGGTACCTGATCACTCAGGGTTTGTTGACACCAGCGCGGGTCACAATGACCAAGAGTCTTCTGTGGGGCTCCACCTCCCCTACAATTCACCCCTTTCCCCATGGGTGTTTTGTTGTTTGATCAGACTAGGTGCCTGGTATTCCTAGGTGCCTAGCTTTATGTGCTAGGTAGACAGGTCCATGCAGGAAGGAAACCAAGTGGTCAGCATAAGTTGGCTTAGTCCTGGGGTTTTGTTATAGGTCTGTGATCAATGGCTTCTATTCCATGTAAAAAAAATAAACATACCAATATAACTTAAACAAGTTATACACGTCTGTGTTTGCTTCAGGCCTCACCTTGGCCCTGTAGCATAACACAGCCGCCTTTTTCCAGGTGGTTGGGGCTCTTCAGGGTTTGCCCCCTGTTATGAGCCCAATTCAAGCTGGCTCACCTGTTTTAAACCAAGTCCTTTGGGTAGCCTGGGACCATGATTATGAGGACCTCCATGTGGCCTCTAAAGATACCTGACCTCCAGTGGCTGCGTGAAAGTCAGAGTTCTGCAGGGAGAGTTGGTGTTGATCTGGTCTTCGAGCGCAGGTCCTTGGCTCTGCTGCTGGAGGGATGCAACGTGTTCCCCTCTTTCTGAGGCCAGTGCTGCCTTATGCAGGAAGTTCCTGGTTGACCTGGGCCAACCCAGACCCCAGACTGCCACCAAGTGCCAAGAGCCCTAGAGCTGCAATTGCAGCTTCCAGGCTCTAGGCAGCACCAACTGTTCCAGCTGCCTGTGCTCTTCTCGGGCTAACTCCCGGGCCCCTGTAGAGTCCGGCTTCTGACTCTCACTTTGCCCCAGACCCATGAACAGCATGCTGCACACTGACTACCCATCCCACATAGGCAGTGGGGGTGCAGAGGAGCCTGCAGGCTCACTGCTCTCTTTCAGGGCTGAGTGGGAGTACACTGCCTGCAGAACACTCCAGCAGTCATTGCCCCAGTAAGTGCAGGGCTCAGTTGGGTCCCTACTACAGCACATTCTTGATATTTAAGCCAACCTCTAATTATTGGAATGAGACCTTCATAAGGAACAGCTTATCCCCTCCTCCCCCTACCCACGTCTGCCTGCTCCAGACCTCCCTGCCATTGTCTCTCCATCTTTTTGCTGCTAACCCCTGTTGGGGACAGGATCCTGGATCAGTTGGTGTCATGGGATGGGGTGCCCAGGGATGGCTGTGATACCCCTAAGACTCTTTGACTGTGCCAATCCTGCCCAACGGGCACCCTCTTTCTCTCCTGCCACATCTTATTGTACTATAATAAATAGGGAGGCTGCCCTCAAGTTTGTATTTGGGGCATGGTCCTGATCGACCCCACTGAACCCTGTGGGTTCATGGACCTCTTTTGGGTCCTGCTCCAAAATGGATGCCTCTCAGGACACTCTCAGCCTTATGCGCTAGATGCGTGGCTCCAAACCACCCCTTTACCACACCCCAAGCCTTGCAGATGGCATTCAACATTGTCCCTCCAGAGCCTTATTTTAGCTTGGCAGTCAGTCATCACTGGGCTCTCCGCAGCCCTGTCTCTCTCTCAGCGCCCCCTGGTGCTGGCCTTTCCGCCCACCTCCTTTGTCACAGTGCCCACTCTGGCACTCGGGTCTGTTCACCCCGAATTACAGCACCCACACTGGTGCTGGTGTCCCCACACTGGGCCCCCAGTGAAGCCTCCTCCTTCCCCAGTAGCCTCAGCCCGATCCTCTGGTCTTATAAAACAGCAACCAAAAATATGAGCCCCTGTGTTAGTAACATAACACAAAAAGTTCAGGGTGTTCTCTGTCCCTTTAAAAGGAGTCAAACTTCTTCCCCAGCACTAAGCGCCTCATAGGCAAGGGTACCTGGTGAGCTCCTGGATCCCCACTAACCCTAAGTGCAGCATCTCTGGCAGCTGCAACGTCTCTGGGCAATTTCTCCCTGGAGGCTCCTTCCCCCTTGGCCGCTGGCAGCGAACTGACTCTCTAGTCCCAGCCGTGGGGTTTATATGTGCTCAGGTCCCTGCCTCTTCCGGTCAGCTGATGGGTTGCAGGTGCCGGCTAATTCCCTCCTTAGATCTACTGCCACAGTAACCTGCACCTGTGGGATTCCTGCCTGACTGCTAGGGCCCTCTCTCTGGGCAGTTTCTGCCTTTAAAGGAGCAGGCACCTTAGTGCCCTGTGATAGTTGGATACTTGATCTAATTCAATACCAAAATCCCTGTATTTCATTATCATGGAAAGTCAGTAGAAAGTTCAGGGGAGTGCACAGATTCTGAAAAGGCAGGAACTCTCCTCTCAACTAAATGTGACTAAATGTGAGCAAGTTGCTTACAAGGTTATGAGATGGATTTTTTAGCAGCTTATTTATTTTTAAACTCTATGACCACATCCACACGAGCTAACACGTGTCTGTTGTGGCATCTCAAAGCAGTTTGAGATGCCACATAAGGCACGCTATGAACTAAAAAATGTTCCCCATGCTGAGTATTTTCAGAGCAGACTCTAAGTTTGATACTAGGGAATCCCAGTATCAAAAGAAAACACACCAGAAAAAAGTGGTGTAGTGTGCACTCCTGGAGCATGCTTGGAAGCACCTGGAGGCTGGGTCTTCTAAAGAGATGCTCTAGCTCCTGGCCAGAGCGTATCTATGCCTACCACATGCCCCCGCTCCTCCAGCATGCTGCCTCAATGTGCTGGAGGAAATGGAAGTGGGGCATGGCTGGCAGTAGCGGGTCAGAGCTGGCTGGGACCCAGGCTCTGTCCCAGGTTGCCCCAGAATCTGCCTGGCACTCAGGATCTGCTCTGATCCCAGGCACAGCAGCAGGACCAGGCAGGCTGCCTTGCAGCCATGCGTAGGGGCCAGCTGTGCTGGTGTCCCGGAGGCCAGGTCTGTCTGGGCCAGCAGCTGAGTTAGGAGGACCCAGAGGCTGTGGCAGAGACCATGGGTGACCCTGGTAAGCAGGGACATGGGAGTGGGAGAACTGTGTAGGGCTGAGAGGGCTGTGTGCTGTGTGCTGTGCAGGGGAACTGAGTACAGTGGGGGGACTGTGTGCACAGCCCCCATTGCAGCCAGCAACAGCCAACAGCAGGCCCTCAGAATGCTTATGACCTGCTGCAGGCAGATGCCCCGGCAGTGCACAGTGCCATCTGATTCCCAGGGGCTAAATGTGGTGCACAGATCTGGCCCGGCCTGCTGGCACATGCCTTCAGCCAGAACCAGGCTGGCTTCTGCCACCACCCAGGCCTCCTGGCAGTGCAGGCAGAAGCCGCATGCCATCGGGTCGGGTGAGCTCTTGGCCCACCATATACTGCTGGAGTTTGTTGTGGCAGCAGCCAGCAGTGGACACTCGGAGCCCCCTGGCATCACATGGTGCCACCTGAGTTCTGTGCACCATGTGTAGTCCAGGACTGAGTGGGCTGCTGCCACTAGCTGGGGCTCCCAGCACTGCAGGCAGGAGCTGTATGCCATTAAGTCAGGCCAGCTTCTGCCTCCATGTGGCCTTCATGCAATTGGGCCCGGCTGGCACCTGCCTCCACATGGTAGGCACGTGGAGCCAGCAGCCAGCCCAGTCCAATGGCACAAGGCTCCAGGAGGGTTTCTTAGCCCCTTTGCCCCCTTTTCTACGCAGTGGGGTTGCTTCCTTCTGTGCCCAAAGAATCACTTCCTTGAGGAACAACCACCCTTCCTGGACCCCCATTTTGTCATAAATGAGAAGAACTAAACAGCAAACTAATTGTGGAACAGTAGCCAACTTCTGCAGACCCTTTGTCTTTTTCTAACTAGCTAGCAGTTCACTAACCAAGGGACTGTCTCTCAATTCTTAACTCCCTCAGTTTCTTATTAGGGAACATCTCTAAACTTCTATCACTACTGTAACAGCTGCTGCTGGATTTGTAGCAGGGCTCAGGATCCCTGCAAAGGCAGAGCAGGAAAGTTTGCAGAAAGTTATTGCTTTCAAGAGCACATGCTTGTTTTTGCTTGGCTCCTGAGGCAGGAGAGGCAAGGGAACGTAGCCCCGGGCACTCAGCCAGGCTCAGAGAAGGGAAGGCGCCCCGGGACCACAGAGCTCGGGGAGGAACCACCCTGCAGCCTGCCTGTAAGGTGAACCTGCCCTTAGTGAAAGGGAGAAGATAACCCGATATCCCTTTCTCCCTCTGTGAGGCAGAGGGACTAGTGTGGAGGGGAAAGGGTAGTAAGGTAGACTTCCCTAGGAGGGCAGGGTGTTGATCTGGGAAGGCTCTGGGGAGAGATAACAGAACCAGCCTGGGGCTGGGAGGGTGATAAACCCAGGGTTGTTTCAGTTATCAGCACAAGGGGACGTGTCTGGGAATTGGAGAAAGGTGCTTTTTGGGAGGGGGCACAGAGTGTGTTTCTTTGCAGATACCACAAACAGCTGGAGCAGAGGACAACTTCTCTTCCCCATGCAAGCTCTAGCAGAGAGCAGGACTTTCTGAAGCAGCAGCACCAGCCATGGGTATTGTGCTGCCAGTGTGAAGGAGAGCTGATGTTTGTGTTAACCCTGTGTGCTCCTGCTGAAATTCACTGGAGTCTGAAGGTTTAAGCTGGGGAGTTGTACTGAGGGTGTCTTTGATTCAATTT
>NW_017729032.1:12727967-12738003 GCF_001723915.1 Gavialis gangeticus | reverse complement strand
CTGGAGTCTGAAGGTTTAAGCTGGGGAGTTGTACTGAGGGTGTCTTTGATTCAATTTGTACAGTGTTTTAGTTCATTGATACCTGCCATTGAGAATTAAATTATTGATATCCGGTTCTGCTATTAGCCTCATTCATATGTTGACTGTTTTGTAAATAATAAACTGCAAATAGTTAGACTGTACTCCAGTGTGTGGGGAAACCACAAGAAAGCACCCCATGGAGAAGTGGCCCCAGCCTTAGACTGAGGTTATTTGACACCCCAGGACCCTGAATCAGGACGTGACCACGGGTAGCACTGTGGCTAGGGCTACATTACAACGTAATTATTAAAAACAGTATTAAGCAAAGTGGGGAAAGTACGGTTATACAAGTAACCTTAAGTGTGGTATTCCTTAACTTTTGAGTAGTTATGTCCTTTTAGCTGAAGTTTTAATATTGTTTTTCTAGCCTTTTAAAAAGAATATACCAACAAGTTCTATCATGTGCAACCAAGAGTCTTCCCTTTGAATGTCCAGTCCTGCTTCTTTTCTACCTATTTACCATCTAAGTGGATGTAGGCACACAAGTGCAATTCTATTTCATACTGTTCAAGTCCTTAAAAATCTATTAATGCATCTACTTTTGTAACACACCATCCTCTTCCTCTTAAGGCTGAGTCACCAAACAGCAGTGAAGAGGAAGAGGATCACCCACCTTTTGTATTAACAGCTTTTCAGAGACTTGAAAAGGGTAGAATAGAATCACATCTAGCTAGGTGCCTACGTTCATTTACATGCCAAAAGGTGAACTGGAATCTGATTGTAGTGGGACCCAGGCTGAGTGGCCACATCAGGGTGTGGCTCAGGTGCTGCATGCTCAATGGGTGTCTAATTCCTCTGCTTTTGTATTTCTCCCGACATGACTTGTTGTCACTGAAAAGTTGTCAGGAGGTGGTACCTGATAATCTGGGGTTTGTTAAGATGGTGTGGGTCACAATATCCATGAGTCTTCTGGGGGCTCCACTTCCCCTACACCCCATCTCTTTCCACTCAGTTGTTCTGTCAGTGACTGGAGCAGGCACCTGATCTATCTAGGCATCTGGCTTCATTTGTTAGGCAGCAGGGTCCGTGGGGGAAGGAAATGGATAACTGAACATAACTTAAATAATGTTATCCATGCCTGCTTTAGGCCTCCTTTTGGCCCAACAGCATACCTTGGCTGTCTTGCTTGAGGCAGTCAGGGCTCTTCAGAGTTTGCCCTCTTATTTGAGCCCAGGCCAAGTGGGCCGGCCTGTCCTGTGTGGGCTGGCCGAGTCTATGGTGGTGTTCCCCCTCTTCTGGGGCTGGCACTGTCTTATATAGGAAGTTCCAGGTTAGCCTGAGCCAATCTGGATCCCTGCCTGCCCCAACATGTTCCACCCAGAGAAGCTCAACAGCCCTTGCACTTGTGGCTACTGGGCCCTAGGCAGCACTGTCTGTTCTGGCAACCTGCCCACTTCTCAGGCTGGGTCCTGTGTCTTCATGGAGCCTGGGTTTGGCTCTGACTTTGGCCTGGGAAAGGGGCCTGCTGAGAACACGCTTCCCACTGGCTACCCATTCCACCCCAGGAGCGGGGTTGCAGTGGAGCACCCTGTCGTCTCATGGGCTCATCAGTTTTCTGCAGGACTGGCTGTGAATCCAGCTATCAGCAGTCGTCGCCCTGGTAAGTATGGGGCTCAGCAAGGTCCCTGCTACACTGATCCTAAGTTCATTAACTGGCAGAAAGAGAAGGCTGTTATCCCAAAACAATGATCAGCTATTGGCACCACATTGTGGATCACACAATGTTGCATTTACATCATTTTGTATTTTTAACTAATACATTTCATGTGGAAAGAAAGCTGGGGGCATAAATGACTGCGAAATAATGCAAGTCTGAGCTGCTCTTCATTTCTTATAGTTAAGAACAAATAGGTTAAACTCAGAACTTTTTTCCAGTTATTCTTGAGTCTAACTTCAATTTTGTGCGAGTCTATTGACTTCAGGATTAGGCCCTTTAAAGACAGAAGTTAAGAAAGCATTGCACTTTGGAATCATATTTTATTCCATTATGCCATGTTATATAAAGGTAATTAATTTCAATATGTTGCACAGACATTGCATCAGATGAAAACTTTGGAGATGAGAATAAAAGTGACATCGCCTGGAACTATAACAAAGAATATTTGGTCCAGATGTTATTTGAATGCCAGTATCAACAGATTCTAAACAGCAGCAATAACTACAATCAGAGTGAAGAATAGGTTTGACTCCAAAAAAGTAATAGATATAGCACATAACTAGAAAACTATTAAACAGATCTTGTCTCTCCTGGAAAGAGATATTTACTTCAGTTCCAGTTGGTATTATACAAGAAAAAAGATGCCTTTTGCTTCCAGGTTTTTTTTCCCCAGATAGCTGACATGAATGATTCCTGGAGCCTTTCTTTATACCAAAATAACCCCCTCCTCTATCCCCATAGTCTACATCCAGACAAGCACAGCCATGCAGTACGTGGTGCTGCTGACACATCTGTGGCACCATACAGTGTACATTCAGGAGATCCCAAGGTCAAAAAAACCCATGCAAAAAAAAGGTGGAGTGGTGCATACGTGGGCAGCATACACCACCCAAAACAGGAGCCTGGCCAGCCGGAGCTACACTCCAGCTGCCAGCCAGACTCTCAGTGGCAGGATCACCACAGCTTCAACCCTAAGAGGCCCCCAGGACCCCAGATAAGGCTCCTGGAGCCAGCCCAGTGCTGGCAGCAGCCTCTTCTACCCAACCTGGGGTACCCTGCCGCATGCCAGAGGGCACAGGCATTCCCCAGGGACAAGTAGCAGCACAAGGTATGCTGCTGCTTCATGTCCCCAGGGAAACAAACATGCACGCTCACATGGATGTGGCTATAAAATCCTTCTGTCTTGATACGTGACATACTGTAGAATTTCTGAAGTTTGTGCCGTGTCCCTGAGAGAGCAGGGACAAAGAGTGAAGGGAAAGGGAGCACAGATGTACAAATGTAAATAGTCAGATCTTTAGCAACACAGGACGCAGATGTAATTAGGGTTTCACTTTGCTGAAAGTGGAGGCTTATCTTTCATTTATTTGGGAAATACTGACAGTATGGGATTCCTCCAGTACAGTGATGCCTACTTATTATTTAATTTGTAGCTGTTCACATCCTCCATCAGTTAACTTCTTGCTTTCTAGTGAGAAGAGGAAGAAATGGAACACAGTACAATGGTGAAGCCCAGATAAGCCGCATCTTTGTGCACTTGGCTGAGCAGTGGAGACTAGGCAACTTGTACAGCTTGGGAGGTCCCTAGCTCAGTTCTTGGAGATGACCAACATAACGGTTGCAATATTCTGTTAATTTCAAAACTTCAAAAGGACTAAATTATTAAGAATTTATATCAAAGGCAGCAAAAGACTAGTATTTATAACTAGAAAAAACCCTCAGCCTGGAACACTTTGTGAAAAATGATTTAAGCCTAGCTTATCATAATCATTTAGTGTCTAGGCTGGGATGATTCTATGAGAGGAAAAGGGAACCAGATACTTAGCCCTCTGGAACCCCTGTGCATATGTGTGTACACATCTATAGACGCGCATTCTTAGTACAAGGTAAAAAAAGCACAAAAGAGACCTCAATACATTAGATTGCAATATGCTTGTGGGAATCTGTTGTGAATAACTGCATTGTACCTAGGCAGAAGAGAAGGGACTCTGTACCAGTGGCTCTCAACTTTTTTTGACTCAAAGCACTCTTTGATAGATTCAAGGCACTCCTCATTAGACTTGAGTCACCTCTCAGAAAATACTATAGTTTTTCTTCATTTCCAAAAAAAAATAGACTTCCAAAAAAACCCAAAGCAATTCTATTACAAAGAACTCTGAAAGACCAAAAGAGATCAGAATGTTTTTGACACTATGGATTCTTATTTACAATCTCTGGATTTATCTTGTGAATCATATTTGCACACCGAAAAGTGCTAACTTTGTGTGGCACCCTGCTGCACCCTAAAAAGGATCCCAAAGTATCCTCAGGTGCCACAGTACCCTAGTTGAGAATCACTGCTATATACTCTGGATAGAAGTTAGCCTTGCACGGGGTGTCTTGCACGGGTGTACTAGCATCAGAAGGAAAACAGTATGATTAACCTGATGGTTACAGCTAAACCTAGATCCAAAAAGACTATGGCCTTATATATAGCTAGTTCTGTTGGAGATACACATTTCTTCACACATCATCTAAAACACCAGAGCTACAAAATAAGATGCTTGCATATATCCTTTTTTAACACTTTTTGTTCTGAATAGTAAACAGAGATAAGCATGATGATAAAATGGTAACCTTTATAAAGAAAAACAAAAATGAACTTTCTAATTTGATTCTTACCAGCAAAACAAATTGAGCACCATTGGATTTAATACCCTGAAGAAATGGTGCAGGAAAATAAACATAAATAACCAAGTAGCATACTGAATTAGTGCATTATGCCTGTTTGAAGGAAGAGGATAAAAGCACTTTGTAACATTTGGCCTTTGCAAATAAATAGAGATTCAAATGTCACTGGGGAAAAAGTAAAAAGGAGATACACAGCTGTATCAATTCCTGTGGTTACAAAGCATCTGGATAATGTTGGGATATAATTAATAATAACCAAGAAATGGAGCAACAACAGCAACTGAGTTTTCTGGCAATTTGCACAAGTCTCCCACCAACAATCAGCTCTGCAAATCAAAATAAGAATAAGCTACGCTGTCCATGTCCTCATTGGGTGGATTCTGCTTGGTGCTGCTTGCATTTTATGCTGTTGCAACTCCAACAATTTCAATGGGATCACACTGGCATAAGACTAGATCAACTCAATGCTGACTTAGGCCCATTGTTTTATATTAGAGTCCATTCTGATGGATTAATGAAGCTACTCCTGACTGGTACTAGAATAAGGGAGACCAGATGTCAACTTCTGGTGCAGTCATTTTATCCCAGATAAATTGTCATGGGGCATCTGTACACACCATGGGGTTTAATCCTCATTAAATTAAATAGGTTTATAAAATTTAAAACTGTTTATTTTGGAGCGTTACGTCAGTGTTTGCATGCACTTGGATTTCAAATGAATTAAGCCCAGTCCCTGACTGGTGCTGCAGGAGAGTGGGATGATCTAGCACTGGCCCGGGGCCCCCCACCCTGTGTCTCACTATGCAGCTGTGGGAGCACAAAGCCAGCAAACAGGACAAGAAAAATTAAAACAGAAGCAATTTGAAAGCAGAATCAATTCAGAGGCAAACTACAAAAAAGTTGCAGCTCCATCTGGTGGACAAAGAGGCTTATTACACATCTTTGAGGGGGCTGGGACCTCTCTCTCCCACACAGCTGTTTCCAAGCCCAATCTAGGAGTTGGGGCCAGGAGCTCCCTCCTACCAGGGCAGGGGGACATTGTCCTTGCCTGAGCTCTACCACCAGAGCTTGCCCCAGCAGCAAGCAGCTCCCAGAGGCAGGGAGAAATCTCCCAGCCCCCATCAGGAGACAGCTGTCTCTTGGCCCTGTGCTCCCTGCCAGCCCATGAGCTAGCACCCAGGGGACCCTCGAGCTCCCCTTGGCTGCTGCAGAGGGGAAGAACAGGGTGGAAGCAGCCCTCTCTGGGCTGCTCCCATTGAGAGCAAATCTGCTCCCAACAGCATGCACGTGCAGATGCCTGCCCAGGGTGAGTTTACTTCAGAGTAAATTACTCTGGAGTAAATCCATTCAGCAGCTTTTGCACCTATAGACACTGTGACAGGGGCCATCTCGGGGTCAGGAGATTATGTTGGCCCACCCACCTGTCTAAGTAAGGCAGTCCACCCTGTCTCACCTGCCATGACTTTGCTGTTCCCAAAGTGGTGTAAAAGTATGGGAGGCTGCCCATTTTACTACCCTGATGCCAGGGGCGCTATCCACAACTCTGTACCATCCCTACACTGTGGTCCATACCTTTCAGATGGCATCCTTGAGTTGCTCCATGCTCTGTCTCATGGCCAGGCCAAACTAAGCCCCTTGCTAGGCCTCATACATACATCCTTTCACTCCACACATCGGGCCTCATTCATACCACACCCACTCTCACTAGGACCTCTCACACGCCTCCCTCTCTCACCAGTTCTCTTACATGCTGCCCTTCACTGGGCCACGCTTGCCCTGCCCTGTTCCCCTGAGCAGCACCCATAGGCCATCAGGCTTGCCTACTCTCAAGCCTTGGCTGGCCAGCCCGTAGCTTCTTGGGCCCTCTTGCAACCCTCATCTGGATGGTAACCAGCCAATTCACCTCCCCCAGGGTGGAGTTCTGACCCAGGCCCCTTTTCCGGGTAACTCCTCAATCACTCTCTCTAATGAAGGCCAATGACTTGCCCTCTCAGCTTCAAGCACACTTGTGGCCTCAGGCATCCAAAGACTTACCTGGGTCTAACTGTCCTCTACTCTGGGGCCTCAACACTCTTGCCCCCTACTCTGGGACCTCCAGGGTCTTATACCCCTGTTGGGCTCAGGTGCCTGAAGGCATGCCTGGCCTCTGTCCCTGTCCCTGAGTGTGGGTGACGCACCAGGATGTGGGGGCTGGGGTTTTAAGGCGCCCCTACTCGCCTTTCACCAACGAGGTAACTGGTCTGGCATTTCTGCAGGACTGTCCCACCATGAACAGCCCCACCAGACCACCTATCCCCAGAAGGGTGTAGTTTTTGGTCTTACCCAGGACCTATGCAGTCCTACCTGCCTTGGTCTTATCCCCTACTGGGCTAGGTGTTCTTCTTTAGGCCTGCTGTCTCATTGAGCCTTCTTCCCCTAGACAGTGATGTCCCCCCACATGGAGGGGACCTTCAGCCTCCTTAGGCTCTGACCCTGCCTGCAGGCCAGTCGGGGTGCAAGATAGCCCATCATGACCCAGGCCTGCCCCTTGTATTGGGCATCATTGGCCTTCAGCCTTCCAGCCCTGGCCGTCTTGCACTGACCAGTTGGGGTGTTCTGGTCCCAGCACTGCAGCAGCCGACCTCCTTAGAAAGCAGGGGACCCCTCCTGGGCCCCACCATACAGCCCTCTCTCTCTGTGTTTAATTAGAGCCCCAGAGGTCTTAATAACAGGGCTCTGCTCTCTGTTGGGCTCACCTGAGCACCAGACCTCACGTGAGCCCTGCCTGTTCTAACCAGGGTCTTGCCTGGCCTCTGCATAGACCTGCAAGCTGTCAGCCCTTTTGCAAAGCTGGCCTCCAGATGTTAACCCCAAAGCCTTTCCATAGTGGCTTGGGGCCCTACTGGGCCCCCAGGAACCTCCTGCCATCCCCAGTAGTTTCTCCCTTACCTCACAGTGTTGTGTGAGCAGCAACAGCTCATCCAGGTGTTGTTGCTCCCCGACTACTTGCAGCAAACTGCCGGCTAATCCTTTTGGACCTGGATCTAAAATGGCCACCTCATCAGGGCTGGCCTGCACCTGATGGCTGCCTACTCTCAGCCTTAAAGTGTCAGACACCAAAGGTGCTCCGTCACACATCTTCCCCCTTAAAATGACTACTGGGTGCAGTGGTGGGGAGGGGTCTCCCTGCTGCTCACTCTGCAGGCTCCTCTGTAGCCTGCAGCAGCTGACTAAGTGGTGAACACTCCAAAGGTGCTCCGCCACAGACATGCCCAGAGACATGCAAATGGTGCTACAGCAACAGGCAAAGTACTACAGGGTAATATGGCCTCCTGAGATTCATCCCTGAGCAATTTTGGGGTTTGCAGGGACATTATAGTTGCTGTGGGACTATCTGTAAGAACTGAGCTTTGTCCTAGTGTACTTGGCAAAATCCCCACTCACTTATAGCTGTATAGGTCTATGTTGTTGAACACATCTGGCCCGTGAGCCAGATGTATGTCGTGAGTCCAGTCCATGGGCTGAATCTGGAGTTCAGAGCTGCATCACCTGCCCCAAGTGACTATTTAGCAGCAACAGCATTGCATTGACTTCTGAAGCCACATTACAGCTACCACTTCTCCCACTACCAAATATCCAGCCTCATAAGCAGCCCCACTGTCCAGATGATGTGACTCTGGGCTCTAGAACTGGTCTGAGGAGCTCCCCAGGGGTCCAGAAAGTTGGTGGTAGGATGAAAGGTGGCAGCTTTAATTGCCATGACTCTAGGAGCTGCAACAATTAATGCTGCCACTGTTCACCACACCGCCAACAGATCTAGGCTGGTGGGCAGCCCTGCAGGCTGCATCACATGGATCCTTGGGCAGGATCTGGACTGTGAACCATGTTTTGGTCATCTCTGGTATAAAGTGTTGACTGCCTTTACCCCCCACTCAAGCCTGCTGTATTTCAGCAGTGCTGAATGACTTGGACATGCCTTTCCAACCTTTTGGAATTAAAAGGTAATACAGACATTAAACTCAGTATCTTTATTGTATGAGAACATGTGATTCAACATTTCTTTGTCACTTATCCTTTAGTGCAAACCTGCAAACCATTAATATCATACTCAAAAAAGGCTATGATATTTTTGAGTTCTTGCCAAGTACCTCAGCCTTTTGAAATCAGAAGTCACTGGGTTCAGAAAAACTGCATTACTTATTCATGTGCTCTGCTGTATAAAATTTGTTAGTGGGTTTTACAACTTCCTGTATAAAGTTTACGAACTGTTACAAGGATTCAGAATTAACATTCAAACAAGCTGGTGGTTAGACAGTAGGACCCCATCAACAGGAAAAAAACCATGGCCCCTACTGTATAAAGCATGGGATTCCTTTGCAGAAAATAAATCTAAATTCAAAATGAGCATCATTTGAGTGTCTGATTGAAAGTTTAGTAACAGGTCTCGCCAAGCCCAAGCCGCAGAACATTTTCACATCTGGATCTGTCGCATTTCTTCAACTGCTTCAGTCTGTGGAGAATTCCAAAATCCACTGTGCTTTATTATTATAAAAGAATGTAATGTTATATAACTGTACGTGAAAGCCCAGATTGTGGAATATTTCTGAAAGGACAACATGTGAAAACTGCACTTTTTAAACAAGGTTTGAATTTAACAGAGAATATGGACTCAACTGGCCTGCATATGTCAATCGTTTACGTAATAGGCAGAGAGGAGAGCAGCCAGCCAGAGGGATTGCTTTTAAAATTAAAATCACACTGGTAAAACTAGAACAGGTTTCTGACCTGTGAAGCAGAGATGGGCCAAGGCCAAAAAAGTTAGATCTGGATTATTCAGAAATTTGGGGAGTTTAGAGCTGGGGAAGAAGTCCGGCCCTACCACACAGCTAAAGGTGAGCTTTAGGGAAAACAGGGTAATTAGGGCTTGTGGCTTTCATTATGATGTATGGAAAAGGCTAAACAGAATTTTAAAACACCAATAAAGAGATGGGTGGTTGTTTTGCTTGCAGGTGTTGTCCATGGAAATATCAGCAATGTCAAGAATGATCTACCCAGTTTTTGCTAGAGAACCTTTTGAGGCTCTGCAATATGTCCTGGATGGTTTCTTATCCCTTAACTGAAAGGACAGGTCTGCTGCTTCCTTAGCACAGCCTTTTCTAGAAGAGGATTTGTGGCTATGCTAGGGCAGGAAGGCTCATGCAAGAGTTAGACCACTAGCCTAGCACTTACGACTTCTTTATTCCCTTCAGATTTTCTGTATTACTTGAACAAGTCACTTAGCCTCACTGCTCTCATATGTGAAATAAGAAAGTGTTATTATTTCTACCTCAGAGGTTTATTGGCAGGAAAAATACATTACATATTACAAAGTGTTCAGATGATAGTAATGCAGGCCTAGAACAATCACAGATAATTGATTGTTCCCTGTACCTCCATCCATCCTAAGTCAGCCTTCAGCCTGACTCATAGGTATCTCAATTGTGTGATCTAGTCCAGTTTATTCAGTTGGCTTAACTACACAGACAAGTCAGAGTTTTACCAACAAGACTCAAAATTGAACGTGGCTTCATAAGATGGAGCTGAGAAAAGGCATTTTTTCTTAGCAAATCTTCGTAGTTTCATAGTTAGTAGGGTTGGAAGGGACCTGAG
>NW_017729032.1:12719196-12724137 GCF_001723915.1 Gavialis gangeticus | reverse complement strand
CGCCTCAAGACACCATTCCCGAAGCCACCAGTTGGTCTCTCTGATGCATGTCTCATGCCGTCTTCCACATCCGCTCACTGGTAGGACAGAAGAGAACACAACCTGTGCACCTATCTCCTTCAGCACACCCCCCAGGGTGTGGTAGTCTGCCATCAGGTGACCAGGGCTTCTCCTGGCCATATCATTGGTACCCACATGGATTAGGACCATGGGGTAGTAATCAGTGGGCTGGATCACGGCCTGGATCATCCCTGTCATGTCCTGAATCTTTGCTCTGGGTAGGCAGTAGACCTCACGTGTCAAGGGGTCCTGGCGACAGATGGGGCCCTCTGTACCTCTCAGGATGGAGTGGCCTATGATGATCACTCAACGCTTTCTCCTCCAGGACTGCTTAGCTCCTTCGGCCTGTTCAGAGCGTGGAGAGTGTGGAGTTGCCTCCTCTCCAGTTGCCTCCTCTCCTTCCTCTCCTCCAGTGTTGCCAGGGCCTTGTACCTGTTCTCCAGCTGGACTGGAGGAACTGGTACTGTTGTGTTGTGAGCAGCCCTGGTTCTGGAGGTGACCATCTGCCACTCTGCAGTGGGGGACACCTCCCGAGGTGCTTCTTCCTTGGATGTGTGGTCCTGAAGGGAAAGGAAATAACCATCAAATACAAGACAAGTTCAGGCTCCCTTTATGCATCAGAAAAAAAGGACAATCAACAAATCCATCTAATGTGTTCCTTTGCCTTTTTCTCTTCAGTCCATTGCACAATTGCAGCTCAATTTTTTATTTTGGCTTTAAACATTTCATTAGCTAATCCCTGTTGACTCATCACTTCCTTGGCATGAAAAACCCTCTCAATTCTTACATGAAGAAAAGGTTCAAAATTCCTCAGTATAATAATGCCTTATGTTTCTCTAACACTATTCACCAACAAGGACACAAAGTACTTAATAGGCTGTGAACAATGTTCTCCTCTCTGATATGCTACTCTTGTTAAGCAAATGCACTATGAAACCTTTCATGTGATTCTCTTTGTACAGCTATCCCTAGCTGTATTTCAGAAGCACACAAGTCTACCAACTGATTGTATCCAGCCTGCAAATCATGGGATCTGGCTTGTGGGTGGCTGGCAGCTCCAGCTCCTGTCCTGTGTAGTGCCAGGCAGGCAGGTGGGTCTGTTTCTCCCACACTGGATGGGTGACTGGGACTGGTTTTGCCCAGTGCTGATGTGGCTGTGTCAGCTGTGGGCCCAGGCAGACATACCTATCTCCATCCAGAACCTGCCAGATGCATCCACAACTGATGCTGGTACCTGCCCAGGGATGCCTCTGCCATACTGGATGGGTGGTGGAATAAGCTGAGGACCATAGGTAACACATGGGGGGGCATGGGTATGGGTCCAAGCCCCTCTTCCCCCCCACTGTCAGCTGCAGATGGGGCCAGCAAGTTCTGGGTCAAGGATGGGGCTCAGGGTGTGCTACAGCTCAGGGAGGGAAGGGGGGAAGGAAGGTGGGAGGGGAGGGGAGATGTGTCTGTTGAGAGAACACCAAAACCACAGGTAGCAGAAGGCCAGGGCTAATGGGACCTATCCTTCACAAATGGAGGTAGCCTGAGTGTGGGCTCTGGGCAGCTGCAGCAGGGAGGGGCGTGCACAGATGCAGAGAACAGCTGGAGCCTGCCGGCGACAGGGAACTCAGCCTGGCCCAGCCCTGTGTGGAGCAGTGCCCAGCAGGTAAATGTGTGGACAGGAAGGGGCATGGGGGAGGGAAGGGGTGTGGGGGGGAGATGGATGCATGGTGAATATGGCCCTGGGTTGGGTTGTGGGACACTTGCAGTCCAGGCGGCCCATCCAGGGGTATGGCGGTGGGGAGGGCGGGGAAGCTCCTGTCACCACGTGCACCCCTGGGGCAGGCAGAGGAGGCATGTGCCCCCACAGATCTGTGCACGGGGTGGAGGCGGCCGCTGCTGCAGGCTGTGCTTTGCACCCCACTGCCAGTGCCCGGGAGCAGCATGACACCACGTGCCTCCTGTGCACTGGCTGAGCCACAGGCTCAGCGGTGGGAGGCACGTGGCATAGCGCAGCTGCTGGGGAACTGGGAGTGGGGTGTGGAATGCAGCCCACAGCGGCAGCCGCCTCCACCCTGCACACACATCCGGGGCGGGCACGTGCCTCCTGTGCCTGAGCTGGGGGGGTTGTGGTGGCAGGAGCTCACCTGTGCCCCTGGATGAGCTGCCTGGGCTCCAAGCATCCCATCACCCACCCCAGCCCTAGAGGCCCATTCACCCCAGCTCCTGCCCCTGCCCCACTCCCTCCCTCACCATGGGGGCCTCGATCTGTGTTCCTGCCCCTTCCCCATGACAGATTTACCTGCTGGGCAAGGTGGGGGGGAGGCATGCATATACACAGGTGCACATGCACTAAGCCCCACCAAATCAAATTTTCGTCCTCCGCCTATGACCAAAACTCACGTGGTCCACAAAAACTCATTAAGTGGCCCTCCAGTCAAAATAATTGCACCCCCCCCCATCTTAGGAGAACAACTACACGTCATGAATAAGGAATAGAGAACAATCAAACAGTTCACAAATACTCAATAGGCTGAGAACCGTTCCTTGAATTATTCAGTTAGTTCTGACAAATACCAGATATAAATTAAAAAAGATTCAACTAACCAGCAAAGTGATTACATTTGTAATTTATATTACTCAAACTATTTTTTCCACTCAGTTCTAATGCTAGAAGGGACAGTAGTGATGGAAGTATCTCCTTTTGGATGAAGCATAAAGCTAAACTCTCAATATTTATAACATTTATTTCTCATAAATAAATGCAGAGGCTGTGACATAGATGTTTGTTTACACAGTCTAGTGGGTGGCAAATTGGCTTAGCTGTTCCACCCAGAGAGTGGCAGTAGATGGGTTGGTATTGACCTGGAAAGATGTGGGTGGTGGGGTCCCGCAGGGTTCGGTCCTTGTACCTGTACTCTTCAATATCTTCACCAGTGACTTGGATGTGGGTGTGAAGTGTACTCTGTCCAAGTTTGCAGATGATACTAAATTGTGGGGTGAAGTGCACACTCTGGAGGGTAGGGAACGATCGCAGGCAGACCTGGACAGGTCAGAAAAAGCGGGCAGTACACAATAGGATGCAGTACAGCAAGGACAAACGCAGAGTGCTGCACCTAGGGCGCAAAAATATCCAGCACACCTACTGGTTGGGAAGTGACCTTCTCAGTAGCACAGAAGCAGAAAGGGATCTACAGAGTCATAGTGGACTCCAAGATGAACGAGACATCAGCATGACGAAATCATCAGCAAAACTAACCATACTTTATCATGCATAAGCAGATGCATGATAAATAGGTCCAAGGAGGTGATACTTCCCCTCTATGTGGCATTGGTCAGACCGCAGGTGGAGTACTGCATCCAGTTTTGGGCACCGTACTTCAAGAATGATGTTAATAGACTCGAGAGGGTCCAGAGGAGAGCCACTCGTATGGTTCAGGGTTTACAAGACAAGCCCTATGAGAAGAGACTGAGGGACCTGGACCTCTTCAGCCTCCGTGAGAGAAGGCTGAGAGGTGACCTTGTGGCCGCCTACAAATTCACTCGGGGGACGCAGCAAGGGATTGGAGATGCTCTGTTCACCAAGGCACCCCTTAGGGTAACAAGGAACAGTGGTTACAAACTGACAGAGAGCAGATTTAGGCTAGATATCAGGAAAAACTTCTTCACGGTAAGGGTGGCCAAAATTTGGAATGGGCTTTCGAGGGAGGTGGTCCTGCGGGCCATATTTTGCCTACCGCTGGCCTAAGGCTTTTCTTCACTGCAAAAAAGAGTATTTTTTTTAGCTCTGGGTAGGTGGACAGGGTCAACTCTATTCCCCTTCACCCGAAAAACAGCTACACTACCTACACTGAGATAAAAACAACAATGTCATGCCTCTAGTAGGATTTTTCATCAAGACATTTAAGTTAAGACAGAGCTATTTTAATGTAAAAACTTTGGTTTTTTCAATCAAGGTGTTGCCTTATCCTATGGCATCATTTTTGCCCCCCTAACTGGATGGATGAAACTTTTCAAAAATGAGAGTAATGAAATAAAGTGCTTTTGAAGAAGTATGTTCTTCATACAGTTATTTGCAAGTAACCCTAATCCCAGAAATCACAACAAACCAAATGTATCACTTTTGTTCATGGACAACACGTGCCCCCCGCAGCTGGGAGGGCACGGCGATGGTAGGAGTGCAGCAGCAGCGGTGGGAGCACAGCGGCAGTGAGCAGGGAGCTCCTGCAGACGCCGCTGGCGCTGTCAGCAGTGGGGGCAGGGTGCTGAGCACCGACCAGGGGTTGGCAACCACCCACAGACACTGCTGGCAGCTTTGGTGGCAGCCAGCGGAGTCACAGACCACCCGCAGTTGCTGCCGGTGGTGCCTTTTTGTAGGGAGTGCACCGCCACACTCAGGGGGTGCACGTGCACCCACATGCATGCCGTACATGTTGCCCCTGCTTTTGTTCACAAAAACTATTTATGAATCCACTCAAAATGTTTACTAATGTACAACTTGTACCAATCATGATGCAGGGTATTATTCAATGGAAATATAGAGATCAAAATGCCAGCTGTTGTACCATCATCAAGACTTCCTGTAGATCCTTGCAATCTCTTACAAAGCCTGATGCTACTTAGTGAGAGAAACAGTCCCCCACGGCAGTAGTCCCCAGTCTGCTCTGGCTGGCTAGCAGTATTGAGCAAGTAACATGCTGTGGGCAACATCTTGTTCTGCCTGCCAACCTTGGCTTTAACTTTTTAATTTCCTGTAGACTTGAGCAATGTCAGAGGGTCTTACAGGCAACAATGATGCCTGGAAATGCTGGGTAGGGGACTACTGCTCTATCGTTACTCAGCTTTATTCCATATGATATTTAATGAAGCTATAATGCACTGTGACAAAAGTCA
>NW_017729032.1:12717196-12719185 GCF_001723915.1 Gavialis gangeticus | reverse complement strand
ATTCCATATGATATTTAATGAAGCTATAACTCACTGTGACAAAAGTCAAGATATTTAGAGAAGAGACAAAAACTCAGCTAAAATACAATCATATGAATTAAAAGTTCACTTCTTGAATGCTTTTCCTGTTCTTTAAAATGTGATTGTTCATACAGTACAATAACACTCCACATGAGCTGGGTATCAGAACCTCACCCTTCTGTTTAATGCAATAGCTTCTTCAATTGAATAGTTTATTTTTTGGCAGAGATCTGATCTAAGAAATTGGACTGTGTTTTTGGCTTGGAGTATAGCACTGAAACTGGCTTCCAGAAAGCTTGTGATTATCTCTTGAACTCAGTTGAGCCAGGAATCTGTTCTATATCAGTGCTTCTTGATCTGTGTTCTGTTGCTGATACCATAGCCCTTTGCAGCATTTAGAGTAGATAGTTGGGGCTGCTTGAAAGTGGTCTACTTTGGTTCAGGACATCATTTTATTTAGTTAGTTCTGCATTGTATTACTGTTATCTAGATCCAGTTTTTTCCCTGTCTGTGGGCACATGTACATGTGCAATTAATGTGCCTGAATTTTCTATGCAGAAAATTCAGATGCATTAAACTGTGCCTCTGCACACATCTGAATATGCACCCATCATATCTGCTCCCAGCAAATTTGCTCCCAACAGGAGCAGTTCAGTCTAGGGGTACTCCTGCCCTGCTCTGCCCCCCTGCAGTAGCCAAGGGAGCTCCAGGCTCCCCCAGGTGCCAGCCCTGGGTTGGCAGTGGGCATAGGGTTCTGGTCCTGATCTCTTCATGGTGGAGGACAGCTGTCCCAGCTACTGGGCAGATGCCTCCCTGCCCTGTGGAAATTGGGACAGGTCCCAGTCTCCACGTGGCTGGCAGGCAGCATCCCACTGAGCCAGGACAGCTCTCCTCACCCCCTGTGGCCCCTGCTGCCTAGGCTAACTGGGAACAATTTGCTCCCTGTCAGTATCTATACATATGCTTCAGTGCATTAGTTTAATGTGCCAATCTATAGTACCTACAGGTACTAGAAAATGGCACATTAGACTAATCTACTGTGCGTGTGTAGAGAGTAGCACTTTACTATGCATTAGATCAGTGGAGATGCACCCTGTAAGTCCTAGCTTATACAATAGGTCACAATTATAATGGCCAAAACATCCCAATTAAAGACAGAAAACAGTATTTGTTATGACTGTTTGCTAAAAAGTAATGTATTGTGTAATGGCCCTGAAGCTTAATACAGCTTTTTAGTTACTGCTTAATATTAGAAGAGATGGACTGGGCATTTGCTGAAAGACTGCCTCCATTATCTTTGTCAGCCTCTATTAAGCAAGTTAGTAGTCTGTCTCTGCTTCCTAGCAAGCTGGTCTGTGCTGCACAAGACCACTGTCCTAATTACTTCCATTTTAGCAGCGAAGCCAAGACTGAACCAAAGTAAAAGCTGCATTTCACTCAGAGATGGCCCTTCCACATGAGCACTGAAACAGTTTTTTGGAATTTTTTTTTGTAGAACCAAATGAAGAAGTTTGCACTGTTCTGGCTTCTGTACTGCTCTTCTTTACTATTTAAAAAGATACATTTTGTGTAAATGTAGAGCTTGTGAGCAGTGCCTCATCCACAGAATGGGTAGAAGACAAAGAACCTCAGCAGTAGCTTCCCTATAGCCACCACCTTTGTCCTGGGGACACAGCTTTTACTGGCAAAGAGGTAAGTGGTCACTTTCCATGCCCTTCTGTCTGGCCTCTTTGCTTGCATTGCTCACAAGTGCACAGCTAATGTTAAGTAATATTGTCTTTACGATGTCGGCAGCGGTCCATGAGAAACAGGACTGAAAACCACCAAGCGTTTCTCAACATGCCATTGCTCAGCCATGAGATTGTAACTACTTTCAGTGAAGAAATGAGTCATTTAGTAGTGAAAGATTAAAAAACCTTTTTCTAATCCCCTAAATTGACCAAACCCTTTCCTGTTCCATAAATAAAG
>NW_017729032.1:12712205-12717185 GCF_001723915.1 Gavialis gangeticus | reverse complement strand
TTTGTCAGCCTCTATTAAGCAAGTTAGTAGTCTGTCTCTGCTTCCTAGCAAGCTGGTCTGTGCTGCACAAGACCACTGTCCTAATTACTTCCATTTTAGCAGCGAAGCCAAGACTGAACCAAAGTAAAAGCTGCATTTCACTCAGAGATGGCCCTTCCACATGAGCACTGAAACAGTTTTTTGGAATTTTTTTTTGTAGAACCAAATGAAGAAGTTTGCACTGTTCTGGCTTCTGTACTGCTCTTCTTTACTATTTAAAAAGATACATTTTGTGTAAATGTAGAGCTTGTGAGCAGTGCCTCATCCACAGAATGGGTAGAAGACAAAGAACCTCAGCAGTAGCTTCCCTATAGCCACCACCTTTGTCCTGGGGACACAGCTTTTACTGGCAAAGAGGTAAGTGGTCACTTTCCATGCCCTTCTGTCTGGCCTCTTTGCTTGCATTGCTCACAAGTGCACAGCTAATGTTAAGTAATATTGTCTTTACGATGTCGGCAGCGGTCCATGAGAAACAGGACTGAAAACCACCAAGCGTTTCTCAACATGCCATTGCTCAGCCATGAGATTGTAACTACTTTCAGTGAAGAAATGAGTCATTTAGTAGTGAAAGATTAAAAAACCTTTTTCTAATCCCCTAAATTGACCAAACCCTTTCCTGTTCCATAAATAAAGACATTAATTTGCCAGAATTTTAAACCCACCTTCTTTTTTAAGTATATTTGCACATACTAGAAAGCCTTAAAGCCCTAGAGATTGCTCTTAAAATCCTATAGAATTGACTAGAGAATGAGACACTTTCTCATAGAATTCTATCAGAGTAATATAATCCTTTATTCAGTTTTATAGAACAGTCAAAAATGGAGACAAACCAACAGAAAAAAAGCTCATTTTCTATTAAATTTTAAGCTATGGGAAAAGTAAGGTGACTGTACGTCCCATTTTCACTGGGACAGCCATGCTTTATACACAAGTTCCAGGTGTCCCATAGTTTTAGTCAAATAGATGCTTTGGTCCTGTTTATTTAGCCTCTTCTTCCTACCCCTCTCCCAGCTCTCAGCTGAGACCAGAGCTCAGCGATACCTGAGCTTGCCAGGGAGCAGAGGAGGATGGAGAGCAGAGTGTCCTGTTTTGAGTCTTAGGAAACATGATCACCCTAGGAAAAAGGCAGCCAAAGCTGCTGCCCACTTGGTTCCTAGAGAAAATGAGCAAACTTTCAGTCTGGATGATATGCTGACAGCCTCTAGGGAGGTCCTCATGCAACTGTCTTAGAGCAGAGTTCCTAAAGTGAAGACCCTGAATCTCTTCAGTCTCCGCAAGAGGAGACTGAGGGGGGATCTTGTGGCTGCCTACAACCTTATCAGGGGCCAGCAGCAGGGACTCGGGGAAAGGCTGTTCACCAGGACCCCCCTTGGAGTCACCAGGAACAATGGCCACAAGCTGAGGGAGGATAGGTTTAGGTTAGATATTAGGAAGAACTACTTCACGGTAAGGGTGGCCAGAGCCTGGAATAGGCTTCCCAGAGGGGTGGTGCTCTCACCTTCCCTGGAAATCTTCAAGAGGAGACTGGACAGGCACCTGGCTGGGGTCTTATGACCCTGCCACCCCCAGTGCTCCTTCATGCCCATGGCAGGGGGTCGGACTCGATGATCTGTCTAGGTCCCTTCCCACTCATTGATTCTGTGATTCTATGCAGAGAGCTCCTTGGTCCCACTGGGGCTGCCTATCTTCCTCCCTTACAGCTACTAAATTGCATTTAAAGAAGCTAAAGACACATTAAATGCTTTCCTGATTTTATTTCCCATGTAAGTCATTGTGATACTTGCCACACTTATGAATGGGAGAAGCTCAAAAGATACGGTCTCTAGTAATCACAGAACTGCACAACCTCAGGGTTGGAAGGGACCTCAGGGATCATCTAGTTCTAGCACAGCTCTCTGCACAGTTGCAGGTTGCACTGGTTCTACACAAACCAGCTAGCCTTTTCTTGGACATCTTCAATGAAGGAGTTTCTACAACCTCTGTGGGCAGCTTGTTCCATTTTTACAACCAGGAAGATTTTCTGAGATTTAATGTAAATCTGTTTTGCAGCAGTTTAAACTCATTGCATCAGGTCCTGCCCTCTGTGGCAAAGGGAAACAGTTGTTTTCCTTCTTTTCTATGGCAGCCTTTCAAATATTTGAAAATTGCTATCATGTCCCCCACTTAATCTCCTTTTCTCCTGACTCTACATACATAGAGGTTTTGGCATTTCTTCATACAGCTTTACTTCCATTTTTATTTTTGTTAATTGTCTCTGGACCTTTTCCAGTTTTTCTATATTGTTTTTAAAACTTCATGCCCAGAAGCAGACACAATACAGGCAGTCCTTGACTTACAACGTTTCGCACTTACAACATTTATAAATTGACACCCTGTTTCAATTTTCTGACATCAGTTTTGACTTTACAATGCTTGATCCAATGTGATGCCAAGCCAGCAAACAAGTTGGCTGCATTGCCCATCTCCCTGGGGAACATCTGTTCAAACCTCCTTGGACACTTTCTTTAAGAAAGCAATCAAAACTCCAGAAAAACCTGCATCCAAGGCTCTGGAGAAGACTCCATCCAAGAACCCTTGAAAAAGTCTACCCAAGAGCGCTTCAAAAAGTTCATCAAAGTCACCTCAAAGAAGTCCTTCCAAATCAAAATAATTGCTATTTGCTGTATAAATACATTGATGTAGCTATATTACTCATCTATAATTGATGGAGTACAAATTTGGGGGTTATTTTTGGTGAAAATAGGGTATTGGGCCTTGGTTCAGGAACCAATCCCTCATTTATAGCATTGTTTCCTATTGGAAAAATCACTTCTGAGTTACAATGATTCAACTTAAGACACAGTTTTCAGGAACCAACTGTGTCATAAGTCGGAGGACTGCCTGTACTCTAAAAGAGTAGACCGGTACTATTTTCTCCCATGTCTTGCTGCATCGCCCTGCTGACTCATGTTCAGTCTGTGAGCCACCAAAACCTCCAGATCTTTCTCAGGGGTGTTACTGCTTAATCAGTTATCTCCTATTCTTTATGTGTGCATCTGGTTTTCCTTCCTTACATGTTGCACCTTACACACATCTTCATTGGCTTCATTTTGCTCATTTTGAATACATTCTGAGTAGGATGCATTCCATGCAATAAAGAAGCCTGAAAGCTCTCAGCTTCAACAGGGGGAATATTAAAACAGAGAAACCAAAGGATCTTCATGCATCTAAGAGGGAAAAGTGGAAAAGTTCCCTGGTTTAAGATAAACAAAGAAAGAAAGAAACCCTGAAAAAACTGGTAGCTCCCATTTTTGCCTGGCGTTACGTGATCCTTCCTTTCCTTGAGCTACAGTAGGTAACTTGTTCCACCCTCGGAAAACATCCATTTTGGTATAAGAATGTTTGTTCTGCTTTTCTGAAGTGGTTTGAAGCAGTGCCCAGTTTGGTGTCTTGGACTGAATGCTTCATAATACTACTCTCTCTTCAGAAGTCCACGAAGGAATTTAATTCACTGTAAGATAGAAGTGAAAGTTCATTTGAACAGGATTTTCCCCTTTTTCCCCCCTGTGAGGCATTCTTCCTTCTATGCCGGTTGCTTCCTGATACCACAGATATGCTAAGGTTTCATTGATTTGCATTCACTTTCAGATATAAACAAAGAAAATAATTAGTGTTTTATCTAATGTTAATGATTGGTTTGAAGTACAGCATGGTCAAACTTTTCAAACATGGTGCCCAAAATTTTGACCAGACAAGTTACAGGGCCTCTAGGAGCTAAAATATACCTGTCTTGCTTTGATATAGCAATCAGTCTTTAAACTACAATATGCCAGCAACAGAGATTTACTTCCTTGTTTTGCTGTGTCCCATGGCATTATTGACCACCACAGCACAGGAAGGGTTAAATTTCTTAATGTTAGTTGATCTGTGTTTTCTTATACCAGGGCTGAGTTTAGCCGGATGGTGATAAATTTAGATTGCAACAGCAATTGTTTTCTAGTTGAACTTAAAGTTGACCTAGAAGGCAAAAAAAAGTACATAAATAAATACAAAAAATAAAAGGCGTACACCATTTTTTGTTTCTGCATCATGGATAAAGAAGGCCTAAAAGGCTTTTACCTAACAAAAAACACAGCTTGCTCTTTACACTGCAAAGTCAATTGTTTTTTTATTCTCTGTAAGAAAAAACAGAGAACTTGTGAAAATCTGACTACACATGAAATAAAAACCTATTTGCTGAACAAATGAGACAGGGAAGCATTTTAGCCAAAGTTGCAACCTTTGGGCATGTCCACACATGCAAACATGTGAGCTTGCAGCAGCTCAAATAGAAGCAGTGCAGATTTGAGATGGGGCTTTTTGCCTCAGCGCATGTGCTCGGACATGCACTTTGAGTGGAGCAAACTGTGCCACTAAGGGCAAAATAACCCTGCCTGGCTCCTCCTGGATCTTCAGCCAGGGGGAGCTAGAACCCGAGGCCAGCACCTGTGCTGTCCCCAGCAGTATAAAAAGCTGCTCTGTCCTGGCCCTAGCAGTATAAAAGCCACCCTGGCAAGTAGCTCAGGGCTACTAGCTCTCAGGAGCTTCTGGGGCTCAGCCAATTGGTACCTCTGGACACTACCCCTTGTGCTAGTTCGACTGCTGAAGCAGCCGTGACAGTTCCCTGCACCCTCTACCCACTGCAGCAGTGTGGCAGTGGGGGCTGCTGCCTGGCTGTCACCTGCTGTGCACCTGCCAGACTCAGATGGGGACTGCAGAGCCAGTAGAGTCATCTGGCCCTCTGGGCCAGCTGCCAGTGGACTGAGGTTGCAGGGTTGGCCTTTGTGCGGCACTACTGCCATGTGTGCCCCTGCCCGGCCATCTGGGCACCTATCGCCCAGAAGATGTTCCAGGTGTGGTGGCCTGCTTTGAACTGTCAAAGCATGTCCTCCCAGCCCCATTTGTCCAGGAGGTCAGCCACAG
>NW_017729032.1:12711501-12712161 GCF_001723915.1 Gavialis gangeticus | reverse complement strand
GCCCCATTTGTCCAGGAGGTCAGCCACAGCCCAATGGGTCCAAGGTGCCAGCTCTGAGCAAGCAGGGTCCTGCCACTGGCCTCCCTAGCAGGAATTCTGGTGTTCCCTATTGGAAAACTGAAAAATCCCTGATAAAAAAAAATCCCAAAATCGCTCTCTAAAATACCCCAAATCCATGTTCCTCCACAAGAAAAACAAAAGACCACTATAAAGAGAGAGAGAGACAGTGAGACAGAGACCGGGATCAGTTGGATAATGTTTTATTGATTTATCTAGTGTTAAAGCAAGTCTCTTATTATAATAATAAAGTGAACTCTAAATACAGGTTTCGTGAATTCATGAATACATATTTTGCTGCCCTCCCACAGGGTGATGATCCCCACACAAGGGGTTGGTCCCCCACACAAGGGCTATGGCCCCCCAACACGGGGTTCAGCCCCCAACAGAGGGTTCATCCCCCACACAATGTCTACACCCCCCAACAGGGGGTTCAGTCCCCCAACAGGGGATTCGTCCCCCACACAAAGGGTATGACCCCCCAAAAGGGGGGTCAGACCCCCAAAAGGGGTTCAGAACCCAACAGGGGGTTCGGCACTATCACAAGGGGTAAAGCCCCCCAAGAGGGGGTTCATCCCCCACACTAAGGATTTACCACCCCCC
>NW_017729032.1:12689165-12705702 GCF_001723915.1 Gavialis gangeticus | reverse complement strand
ATCAGGGGTCCCCCCCACAGTCCCTTCCCCCCTCCTCCAGCCCCCCCCGACCCCTTACTCACCATCAGGGACTGTGCCCCGCACCACTTTTTTATACTTCATTTTTTTTAGACTCCTGGATATTCAGGGGTCTAATTTTCTCCCCGTGCTGCAAGTTTGCAGTGCGGGGAACATTTTTTTGTTCCTGCACGTACCTGTTGCCCCGCCTCAAAGGAGTTTGAGGCAGGGCAAGAGGCACTGCATGCTCGTGTGGATGCGCCCATTGAGTTTTCATTTATTTTGTTTAATGTCAGCTGAACTGCATTCTCTAATGGGCTCTTTGGAGAAAGGCTTGTTGTTGTTGTTGCTGTTAATGTTTGAACACCATCTGACCCATTTAGTGTGCAAGAAACATATGCTAAGATCTCTTCTAGGTCCTCTAGCAAGACCAAATAGGAACAGAGCTGATGTTCTGGATATTTCAAAGATGTATTTTTAACAAGTGCAATAAAACCAACTTTTAAAAACAATCCCCCAGCCTTTTCCCACTTTTTTATGCTACACATGGGAGCAATAAGGGTATATGCAAATCTTTTTAAAAACACTTTGCAGCAATCCTTGATCTACTATGCCATGGTTGGCAGAGCCATGACAGCTTTCATTTAGCAGTTCTGAGATTATTTTAATTTCTTCCCTATTGAAAATCAGCTGTGAGCCCTGTTCTTTCTTGGCTGGTTAGGAACTGGATACTGATGGGGTACTATATTCTGCTGTCTTTTATTCCACTGCAAATTTGCAGCAGCTCCCCTGGGGGGATTTAAACAGTTAAATGCTTAGATGAATTCAGGCACTGAAAGGCTTGCTGAGGTCAGTGGAAGAACTTTAGGCTTACACTGGTGGAAATGAGGACACATTTTGACCCCACATCTATGCTGATGACAAGTTCAGCACGGATGGCAGTTTCTTATCTCTAGAAACACGGCTGACATACAACAGGAATCCAGCCTCAAAAGCCACTGCTGGTCTGCGTGTTTTGCATGCAGCACTGGTCCTTTCCCTCATGTCTGCATTCTCTGATCTGTTCGGCAGCTGCCAAACCCGCTAAGAAAAAGGCCATGTCTCCCTCCTCCTTCAGTCAAGCTTGTTACAAGAAAGCTGCTCCAAGCAGGCCCTTGTACTTACTGTTGTACTAGAAAGGCTTATGGTGTTTTATCAGTCAAACCTCTAATTTGTTAAGTAGCCGATCAGGTTGATCTGATTGTTTCAGTTCCAGCTCAGTAGGGATGAGTGTGGCTGTTATTTGATCTTGGCGCATCCATTTCAAGCTGAGCTGTGTGAACTTGGTGACATTTTTGTTTGCTTGTTTGCTTACTTACAGAAGTCCCTGTGAACCTATTTGTTGTTTCATTGGAAGTAATTTTATGGCAGTAAAATCCCATTTTTTCTTCCTTTTCCCATTGTAGCATGTAAAGCAGCAAAAATGGCATAGCAAGCAAGAACAGCCCACATTTGGGTTTGATTTTTTTTTAAACAAAATTCCTACCAAATAAGCTCATGAACTTGTGCAAAGAAGCATGTGTGAACAAAATTTCCATTATATAATACATTGGTCTGGTTTTCCAGGCCTTGAAAGCAAAGGAGAGAGCTTGACAGACACTTTTCTGGCCTTTTACATCTCTCCTGTGAGAGATATTCTCTTCTTCAGTGTATGTGGTAGATTATTTATGAGAGGCTAGATCTCAGATCTGCTAATGTGCACTTGGTCCAGGACAAAATAGGATTGAGGGCAAAGATAACGACAGCCCACCTGTACAATTCCATGAAATAACGGCAGCCTTTGGGACATGACACTGATGTCTTCAATATAATAATTAAAAAAGAGAAATCCCTATGTATAAAGTTATACTTAAGTTACTATAATAAATAATATAACCTTTCAAATGTATAAGATCATCACAATTGACAAGCCTAATAATGTAAATGACCACTTAAAATAACTTACAAAAAGATTTTATTGGCTTTAGAGTGTATACATTATTGTACACAATACCCGAGACGTAAATATTCAGCTTACACACTTCATTTACAGCCTTAACCTGGACCCATACTGCCTGCAGTGGAACTCTTTCCAGATGTACCTCACTATGTATAATTTACACGATAAAGATGTACATCTATGCCAACAGATACTGAGGAAAAAGTACCCTAGCAGGGGAGATCAAGGCTCCAGTTCACAAGTGGTACCACTGAAGTTTTCACCTGTTTACACAGGTACACAAGTATTTTGTGGAACCCACACCTGTATAGAATAGGTTCCTGGAGGAGTTTGAGATTTTTGCAGAAGGATCCCAGGATGGTGGTAACACACCAGGGGACCATATCTTGCTTAAAATGATGTATTAATAATAAACATGAAGGTTAATTAAGCCATGGTTTTTAGAAGTGATTGTGATATCTGGCACCTTAATTTTTTTTGTGCCCAATTTGAAATAGCTCTAAAGAGTTTGATTTTCAGAGCGTGGGTGTTCAGAACACTGTGAAAATCAAGCCCTTAGAGTGCCTCACCAGTCTCTTGAAAATCCTGAGCTAAACTGTTTCCCTGACAATGCCAAGTGCTATTACAATAGGCAGTAATGCCTATTGTCATGTATATGCTGGGACCATGTACAAAATATGGCCTTTGTCCTTCATAAGAAAAATAATTAAAACATCATGTGCTTACTCTGCTGGGTACATGGGATAAATTCCACCAACGAAGAACCAGAGGAATAACGGTTTTCTTTTCCCAGTGAAACAAAATCCAGTCAATAAAGCTCAAATTTTCCTCCAAAAGATTCTGATGAAGCTGCCTCAAAATGTTGACAGCCTGCCAGGAAACACATTCTGTGTCCAAATTTGAAAAAAAAAGAGTCCATTGAGATAAAGTTTTGCAGGACGATCTGTATTTTCACTGATTCAGAAGGCAACTGGAATATTTTTTAGTGTGTTAAATATTTCACATGGCTTTATTTTCAAGGACTGAATGCTGCTTTTGTTTAGCATCTTTTGGCATTTGGCTTTGTACCAAGGAACACTATCTGCACCTGAGACAGATCACGAGGCAGGTTTCAGGGGCACAGTGTGAGGAACTGATAAAAGCTGCCTCTTGCAAGATAGTGTATTCAACAACTTCTGCCAGTATCTCATGTTAGCTGCCTTACTAATGGCATCTGTGTTAGGCTGCCCTGGGGATGGTTCCTCTTGGGCACTTTGCCAGTCCTTGACAATCCAGGTAACAATGACAACTCTCATTGAGCAACTGATGTTGAAACTCAAATAGATTAATAGCCAGATATACATGCATGTTGCTTTTAGGCTGAGTGCCTTGCTTTAAACCTCGGTTCAGACAGCAAGATCATAATACTGGTCTGGTACTGATACGAAGCTATACAGAAGTAAGCTGAGCATTGCATGTCTACTCCACTCTTTAGTATGACTTAGAAAACATGGTCACTGCCTGAAAGGGATTCTCAGTTGTACAAATGTAAGTGCAGATTCACTAATATGTTCTGGCTGCTTTGCACACCACCAGTGATGCAAGTCAACTATAAACCTGTTGGAAATGACAAGTGACAGAGCAACACAAAGGAGCCAGTGTGTTCTGGTATATCTGACCTACAATGCAGGGAGTGACTGCAAATGCAAAAGGATGTTGAGAAATTGTCTGTAGTTCACTTTAAAAAGAGAGTTTTAGTTGTGGATTATACAGGCAGTTGCTTGGTACATGGTTATGGAGGGAGTTGGAAAGTCTGCTGTCAACGGTTTTGCCTCAGTGTAACGAAAAGGACAATTGTGCTTAAGGAGTAGGAGGATTTCCTAAGTGCAGGGAAAGACAGGTGCAGGGTTGAGAATTGTCACCTGGGCAGTACTCCAAGAGGTACCCCCTCTCCAACTGAAGGGATCAAAGCAGGTGCACAAGCGCTGTGGGAGGTGTAGGGACTCTCCTCCCCTATAGAGCAGAGCCAGACCACCAATGGGGACTTAACCATATACTTTTTCATACTGTGAACATAACAGGCATATATCAGAGGGTATAGTGGATACTACAATGCCCCAAGGGTAACAAAGGTTAGACACTTACAATAACTGACAAAAAACAGGGTTAACAAATAAAACACAAACAGCAGAACAAACAATACGGGTTGGTGAAATATAAAAAAGGCACAAAATGTCAAATGACAAGGAAATATAGGGCCTTGGTACCTGGAGGGGGACAAAGGGGGGAAAACACAATGACCCCTTTCCACTGAGCTGCCTGGCCTCTGATTAGAGGAGCTAGAAGCAGAGCTGGGAACCTCTCAGGTCACTGCTCAGATCCTTGCTGGAGCGGAGGGGAGCCTCTCCTGCTGGCTGCAGCTTCCCCAAGGGGATCCTGGAGCCCATTGGGGAGCCTCTCCTGCCAGCCGCACACCACGCTGCTGAGGGTCCCACTGCTGCCTGCAGGTCCTGCTCTTTCAGGCTCTTCTGGGGCACTGCTCCTACCCCGCTGGCTCAGCTCTTACCTGTGAAGATCCTTCCTTTTTGTCCCTCACTGGTCTCTCCTGAGTCAGCCCATGCTGCCCCTTTTATCCCTCTCCAGGTGACCCAAGGGGCCAATCAGGGGAAACAGGGGATGAGTCTCTGGGGCCTGATTGGTGCCGAAAGGGAATCCCAAGTCCTCCAATCATCTTTTGCCCTTTCAAAACCCCTGGGCCAGGTCACTGCCAGCCAGCCCGTCACAGAATGATATGCATAGACTCTGAGACGGAGGGCAAGAGGGGACGTCCTGGCTAAAGTATTAACTCAGCCTCTCTGGTATTCCCCTAATCCCTTTCCCTTCCATTGCAAAACCTCTTCACCCAGGCTAGCTGGGCCAGTTGAAGGTGTCCATTTGATTCTGTGCTCTACTTTCATTTGGGCTAGTAACCAACCTGCTTTCTGCTGATAGTACTTGAATGCTTTCCCTTCAATTCCCTGTATGTCGAGAACCAACAAATTCTCCTGCACTTCTCCTGCTGAGAAGGCAGCACAAGAGATTATGACAACCTGTGGCATGGGGTGCCTCTGTGTGTGGTTTACAGCATATTGGGGAGGCAACACAGTGGCAGATAGGGCAGGGACCAGAAAGCTGAGAAGCAGATCAGTAAGGAAAAGAAATAGGAGTGGCTCTTGGGGAGGGTGCCAGGTTAAATTGTGGCATGCTTGCCAAAAAGGTTGGCTCCACTGACCTATGAGATGTGTCCCTAGAAGTCTTAGGGACACATCCGTGTACAGAATGCAGCATAAGTGAGGACAGTGATAGATAGTTTTGCCCTATGAGTGCTTCTCCTCAGACTAGATTAACAGGAGTGCTCAGACCCTGTTAATGCAGACGTGCTCTTAAAAGGTCTGTTTAAAGTAGGAAATGGCCCTTTGATGTCAATGATTTGACATTATTGCATCCATGGGTTCCCAAATACCTTGGCTTTTGGAGGAGAAGGTGTTAAATCAGGGATGGGTAAAATACGGTCTGTAGGCTAGATTTGGCTTGCCAAGGGATTTTATCCAGCTTGTGGTGGGTCCATTGGCCATGTCCAGCCCAAGCAGTAGGGGTAGCCCAGGCTGTGGTATGTATGGCCAGTCCTGTCACCCCAGGGCACACAGTGGGGCTGGGACAGGATGGCACAGTGGCCAAATTTGCTTCTTCCAGTTGCTGCCAGCCCCAGCTCTGCTTCCCGAGCACCCCAGCCCATCCATCCCGCACCCACCACTAGGCGTGGGATCTGCATGCGGGCAGGGCATGAGGCCATGCAGATGGGATGGGGTTGCAGGTGGGCAGGCGGAAAGCTGCATCCGGGAGCAGGGTGGGCAGGCAGGCGGGGCTGGGATCTTAGGGCTGTGACAGTGTGGGGCTGCCCACCCACCCGCAACCCCATCCTATCTGCCCGGCCACGCACCCTGTCTGCATGTGTCCCAGCCAGTCTCCCTGCCTGTGCAACCAGCTCCCATCACAGGGACAAGCATGGAGTGGGTCGTGGCTCTTCCCCAGGCCCTGTGCTGTCATGGACCCATGATCCCAGCCCCGGCCTCAGTCCCACCTGCCCTGCTCCTAGATGCTGCTGTGCACCCACCCGCGGCTCCACCCCACTCACCCAGCTCAGTGTGGAGTAGAGCCACTTAGGAAGTTTAGGTGAGCTGTTGTTGAGGGGGGAAAAGGGTGCTGAACTGGCCCATAACACCTCACCAAAACTCCCTAAGTGGTCTTCTGACCCAAATAACTTCCCATCCCTAGGTTAAATGACTGCCATAATTGTTCCTGGGGCATGCTAGGGACCTGAGGAAAGGATGCATCCTGTCCTCTTTCCATAGCCATGTTGAAAACTGTTTGGCTCTGATTATGCTAAGCAGTCTAACTATTGAGGCAAATCCAAGGCGGGCGGTTCGGGGAACATTTTCTTGACAGCCATTGTCAGCCACATGTTATTTTACTCATGGACAGAGCCAAAGGGAGCAGAAGCAGCCCCTCTAAGTTGTGGTCTGGATTGAGAGCTAAATTTTCCCTGAGGCCACTTGTATTTCTGTGGCCGAGAAAATGGTTCTATGAGAAATCCAGGGAAAGGCTGGCTCTTAGGACATGTTGTAATAACATCTTGGCTACATTCTTTGAGCCAGAAGACTAGGTTGGAAGTTGGTGTCCTGTGTGCTGCACACAGCCACAGTGAAACCCAGTCCCTGCCCCAGAGATCTCACAGACTATGCGATGACAAGTAGCACAGCAATACCAACAGGCAGAGGAAGCTTAAAAAAATCTTTCTTGATATGGTAACAGCTGTCTGTCTATGATAACGGCAAGGCATTTATCACTTTGTTCTCTACGCCTAAGACAAAATTTTAGAAAGCAGAAGAGTCTCAAGCAACTGCATTTTTCTCTCTCTGCTCCTCCAAAATCACGGTGGTATGTGAATTGAGTTCTAAATAAGATGATGGATGGAGACATCATCTTCCTGTTCAGGAAAAAGGAGTACTTACTGAAGCAGACAGCTGGATGGAAAAAGAGTGGCTGATGCCATATATTTAAGCACGGTAGTGCATACATGGTGTAAGATACAAGCTGTTTTGTAACGCTGAGTTGACTTTCAGAGGAGGAGGGGGTGGTAGACTTAGACTGGGATTCGTAGTCCTTCAGTTCAAATCCATCCCACTCATTTGTCATGGAAGGTCTTATCCTGGGTGCAAAGGATGGATACTCATCAATCACCAACACATTCATCCATGAGGGGGATTTTTTTCTTACAAGATAGAAGCCTACTCTGGCTTCTTGTAGTTATTATTTCTCTTACAGATTTTGTTTGCTGGGGAGTACAGTCTTTGGAAGTATATTCTAAGATTTGCTTTATTAATACAAAGTAATTTTCCCTTTCCCTTAGTACTGCATACTTTCTTGCAAGTGATTTAGAGAATGACATTGAGAATCAGGAAACACTGAATTGAGTTCCTCATTACCACTAACATGGTCAAATTCTATTTACCTTATTTACCTGAGTAGCCCTGTTAAAGTCCATGCAAGTTTGGTTTGAGGCTGATAAACAGAATTTGGTTTTCACTTCAAAATTTTTGACACCTCTCTGGTTCTAAAGCTTGTCTAATTCCATTTGCTGCTCTATTAAAGAGCCCATCAAAGGCACAAGTACAGATTGGGAAATGACTGGCTAGGCTGCAGGACTTTGCAAAAGGACATGAGGGTTAGAGGCAGGCTGAATATGAGTCAACCCACATTAATTGAATGTATTAACAGAAGAGTTTCATGCAAGTCATGGGAAGTGATTCTTCCACTTAAGTCAGGTGAGGCCCTATCTGGAATACGGTGTCCCATTTTGCACACTGTAATTTAACAAGAAGGTGGACAAATTGGAAAGACTTCCAGATAAGAGCAAGAAAAATGATTTAACATTAAGGAAACGTGACCTAAGAGGAAAGGTTGAAACAACTGGGGTTATGTAGTCTGGAGAAGAAAAAATTAAGAAGGGTTTGATTACACTCTTCAAATACAGAAAGGGCTGTTACACGGAGAATAGTGATAGGCACTTATCTGTCCATAAGGAACAGGACAAGAAGTCATGGCCTTAAATTGCAAGATGGGAGATTTAGGTTGAATATTAGGAAGAACTTTCTAAGAGGGAGGTTAACAAGTGGAACAGAGAGATTGTGAAATCTCCATCACTAGAAGGTATTAAGTGCAAATTAGATAAACATTTGTATGGGAGAGTTTAGACAGAAACATTCCTTGCTTGAGCAGAGGGCTGGACTAGATGCCCTCTTGAGGTCCCTTCCAGCCCTATTTTTCCATGATTCTGTGAAAGAGGTATACACATATTTATCTACTGTGCAAGCTATTTGTGAAAATACTCTGAGATCTATGGGTGTACAAAGCAATATAGAATTTCAGTAGATCACAGTGAACTGATTATTTTGTGTGTGGCGGTATATGTGAGTCTCACCATCCTCTGGGAAGTGGGGTCAGAACGTCTAAATTGTTTATTACAGAACCTAAACAGAAATGAATAATTCAATCTCTTCTTCAGTTCACATGGATGGGGTCTATTGCATTGGAGTGCTAGTTTTAATATCACTACAAAATCTTATGTGGCCAATGAAAACGAGTTTGCTTACAAATTATTACTTTGGACTTTAGATGTCAGCCCAGGACCTATACTAGCAAAGGTCAAGGATTGGGCATGGACAATGTAAGACTCCTTATTAAGGTTTAAAGCAAAAAACATACAAGAATTGCACCTAACTAAAGACACTCTTGAATGTTCTATAAATTATATTTGCATCATCCGTGCCTGATCTTTGCATCTGTATCAGCTTGAAAAGGGTGGTGTGTGACCAGACTAGCCCCTGAGGGCAACCATGGCATCCTGTGGTGGCCCCACCAGTCCAGCCCCACTCCAGCTCCTCAGTGTACCTCCTCACTATTTAATCTGCCACACATTGATGTAAATGCTTTATAAGTTGGGAGGCTGCTCCTGAGCCCTGGAGAGATCCTGGTGATACTGGCCTGTGCCTCACTTAGCTTAGCCAGACTCTCAGTCCTACTTCTATCACTTGACCTTCAGTCCACAAACAAAACCTAGCCTGTTCCCTGCTGGCACTTGCCATGCCCAGTTAGACCAGCTCACCCACTGACGACACTGCTCTTACCATGTGGGCACCACTTGTGGCCCCACTGGCACTAGTCACACGTTGGGGGCACTAATTATGGTCTCTAGCCTCCCCCATTGCCATGTGCATACCTTCTGGCTCTTACTCTGGCTTCATTCACTGGGTCCTCTGGTCCTATCTATTTCTTAACTCACTCAACTTGTCAAGCCTTTGGCCCTGGCAAGGCTCTCCCTATTTCCTGGGGCTCTGGCCCCACCTTGGCTTCAGCCCCTCTGCCCAGGCTCTAGCCTTCCTGTCTCTGGGGGGATCCCTAGCCCTGGCTTGGCTTCTGCACTTTGATCCAGTCCTTAGCCCTTTCCACACCCCTGCCCATGCAGGGCTCTAGGTGCAGAGTGCCCAGGATCACTGCTATGTGACCTCCAAGCTGCCCCTATAACCACAACCTAACCCTCTGAGCAAGCTGCTTTCAGCTAAAACACTCAAACCTCATTCTGGGTCAGTATAATCCTGCAAAAGCCTTGTCCCAATCCTTTGGCCCCCTCCTAGTCTTTTAGAGTTCACTCAGGAAGCAAAAAGGTGCTCAATGGAGTTAGAGTTGTTCTGATGCAACTTTTTCCAATCAGAAAATGCTAACTTGCCAAAAATGAAATTTTCCTGGAAATGCATCAGTTGTGATTGATTTTTAGTGAAACGAGGGGCCATGCTGGGCTCTCTGCTAAATCATCAGCCTCGCTCTTTAGTGGCCCAGCTGGTGAAATACCTCAGAACTGTAAAACCAGGGCTTCCCGGCTCCCAGCTTTGAGACAGCTCACCATAAAGACTGGCCCAGGGTTGGAGAGTGCAAGATTTCCAGTCTTTTTAGTGTGAAGCTATAAGCCTGGATTTCCTGGGGGCTCTGAAGGCTTCTGAGCCCCCTACCATACCTACCACTGGGAGCTGGCTCCTTGACTTAGCTTTCCAAAGGAGCCAGAGCCTAGAAGTCCTAGGAGCCTTGGCATTTGATTTTCCAGGGGGGATTCCATATTGAAAATGTTTCAAATGAAATGATTTGGTTATTTCAAAGGGCCTTTCAGAAATGATCTGCCGCAGGAAATTTTAACATTTTGTTTTTCATTCTAAAATGAAAGATTGTTATTTTAGACTTTCCTGTGGGATATTATTTCCAAGTTTGGACCAGCTCTAGGATACCCATTAATAGATTGAATAATCTAGGTAGAGTGATTTTTGAATCCTAGCATCTATCTACATAAAACTCCATTCTCTGCTGCCTTCCCTGTGCTCCTGCTCAGGCATTTGTAAAGACAGGAGTAGCAAAGCAAAAAGAGACTGCATCAGTGTTCATGTGAGAATTAACACAAAAGTAAATAGCAGTAAATAGACACCTGCATGTATAGGTGAGATAATTTTTAGACAGTACTTATGTCAGTAAGCAGAAAATAAATGAATTTTTCAAGCACTTTACAATTCAAGAGCAAGTGAAAGCTGCATCGGACAATTTTTTCGTAATTTTAAAATCCAGACAAGAATATTGGTAAAGCAAAGTTGTACATGTATAGTGTATCTGGACTTCAGCAAGGCTTTTGACAACATCCTACATGACTTTCTCATAAACTAACTGAGGAAACGTGGGCTACTATAAGGTGGATAGACACCTGGCTCAGTAGGGCAAGCAAATGGATCCATGTCAGAATGGCAGGTTTTTTCTTAATTCTGGCCCAGTACTATTCAACATGTTTATTAATGATTTGGATGCAGACATAGAAGGCTTCTTGAGCTAGTTTGTAGATCGCATGAAACTGGAAAGGATTGTGAACACACTGAAGGAAGGCAGCACAATTCCGAAGGATCTAGACAGATTGGAAACCTGGGCTGAATCTAACAGGATGAAGTTCAGTGGTGACAAAAAGAAGGTGCTACACCTTGGGAAGAATAATAGAAAATACAAATACAAAATGGGGGACACCTGGCTGGATGGCAGCACTAGAAAGAAGGCTCTGAGAGTCTTGGTAGACTCAAGATGGGTCTGCAGTGTGATGCAGCTGCACTAAAAGCAAATACGGTTTTCAGATGTATCAATAGCAGTGTAAGGTGCAAGACTAAAACAGTGAGGCAATGGATTCAAGACAGTTATGGACTCTCCATCACTGATGGTGTTCAAGAAGAGTTTGGACAGGCATTGATCAGGAATTATCTAGGAGTAGCTATACCTATGTTCTACTGTGGGCATGTCCCATGTTTCTGGACTTTGCTGTTTGCTGCATGGGGTCAGGAGGGAATTTTTTCCTCTCCTACTGCAATGTGCCAGCCTGAAAAAAGCATGCCCCTGGAGGCTGGTGGGGGGCATGGCGACCACCTGCAGGTGGCGGTGGCAGTGGCAGTGGCAGGCGCATGGTGGCGGTGAGTGAGGGAGCTCCTGCAGGCAGCTGCAGCGCTGTCGGGGGTGGGGGCAGGCTGAGCGGGGAGCTCCTGCAGGTGGCCACAACAGTATCAGTGGCAAGTGCCAACTGGTGGTCGGTGGCCACCCACGGACACTGTCAGCAGTGTCAGCAGTGGCCAATGGCAATCATGGACTGCCCGCAAATGCCACCAGCAGTGTTGGCAGCAGTGGGGTGGCAAGCAGTGACCGCCTGCAGGTGCTGCCAGCAGCCTCGACAGTGCTTTTCTCAGGGGGTGCACCACCAATTTCAGGGGGTACGTGCACCCCCTACATGTCCCTATGCATGTCAGTGTCTGGGGGGCGGTGTTTGTTGATTGGGGGGGGGTTTAAGCATTCCTCAGAAACACTGGGGTTGGCTGTATCTGGGCCTTTTTCTTTTGAATGAAGTGTGTCAATGCTCCTTCTGGGACTAAAACCCAGAAGTTTCTGGCTAGAGGATCTACCTCTGCTTGGGGTCAGACTGATCACCATATTTGGGGTCAGAAAGGAATTTTACCACATGGTCAAGTTGGTATGGACCATGGGGCTTTTTGCTTTCCTCTGTAGTGAGAAGCCCTCTTCCTTGGATCTCTCAAGTGTGTTTTAATAACCTTTGCAGCAGCAAGATGTTGGTCACCGTGGTTCCCCTGCTTTACCTGTGGCAGCTTAGGGTATTATGTCTTGTGGCTGTGTCAGTGTTGACTGTGGTTTTGCTAATAGGTTAGATAATGGATTTGTATAGGGATGATCCTGCCTCAAGCAGAGGGTTGGACTAGATGACCTCTGAAGGTCCCTGCCAGCCCTACTGCTCTATGATCCTATGATTCAATGAAATGAGAAAGTTGTAGTCGAGTAAGAAAACAAAATGTCAAAAATTCTGGATATAGATAAAGTAAAACCCTCAACCTCAATTCTGCCCTGAATCATCACCATCCTCTCCCTCACTGATGAGAGAATGACATGTGATGCTGTGGAGCCAGCACAGAGAAGAAAATAAGAAAAATAAGGGCTCAAATCCCAACCATATTGAAGTCAATGAGAGTTTTGTCACTTGCCTTTACAGGGGCAACGATTTCCCTAAGATGTTTTACCGGATACTGGGATGATGAGGCTCTATAGCAGGGGTGCCCAAACCCCAGCCTGCTGGCCAGATCCAGCCCAGAGAGCCATGTCATCAGGCCCACAGAAGTCCCCATGGGTCCAAAAATTTGGCCACACTGGAGCAGTTGCAGCAATTGGCAGTCTCCTGCTGCCAAATTTCTGGACCCCTGGGGAGACTCACCAGCCAGGTAGCATGCTCGATCAACATGCAGACATGGCCCAGGGCCCAATCCAGGCACAGAGGAGCCAGCTGAGGCATTGCAGGGCATGATCCTGCAGCACAGGGCCAAGCAGAGGCAGCATGGGGCTCCAGGAAGGCAGCAAGGAGCCTCAGGGAAGCAGCATAGGCTTCATGGAGCCAAGGAAGAGGGCACAGAGGCCAGGAAGGGACCACAGTCCTCCGAGAAAGCCAGGTGGCACAGGGATGAGGAACGGGATGCAGAGTCCCAGAAGAGCAGTGTGAGCAGCATGGACCTGAGGAAGGGGGCATGAAGCCCCAGGGAAGTAGCGTAGATGACATGGTGCCAAAGGAGGCAGCCTGGGCAGTGCAGAGCCCCAGGGAGGTGGCACGGGGCCTCAATCTGGTAGTGCCTGCCCCAGGGACACAAGAGGCCCGTATCTGGTAGCATGGGGCCCAATTCTGTGGCAAGGGACTGAGGGAGACAATGCGGGGCCCCATCCTGGTGCATGGGGTCTAATCTATCTGGTAGACAGGCCCCACGCCCCTCATTCACCTAGCCACACCAAAAGTTTAAGTACCCCTGCTGTATAGACACCTGGAAAGCAGACTGTCAGTAAAATATAGTAACAATTCCTGAAGGCACCTTAGGTTGTCTTTATATTTCTCAGGGGTTAAATCTATCCCAGGTGCAATTCCACTGAAGTCAACAGAGTTGCACCAGCAATAAAACTTCACATGCGGACTGTAGTTTCACTGTGAAAAATGATTCTGTGGAAATGACCATCATAGTCATTGCTTGTACTTATTCATTAATTGTAGTGTCACAATGCTTAGGAGCCCTAGCCACAGAGCAGGATCTCTGCATTATACAAACATTGCACCTAGAACAATGTCGAATGAACAAAAATGAACGCAGGACACAAAGATCCTGCCCGAGGGTCTTGCAGTTTAAGTGAGTAAATAGGGTAGGTAGAATTCTGTTTCACTTAGTGGACAACTGAAGTGCCATTTTCAATTTCTATGTGGAGTACCTCCATAATAGCAATAGGGAGATGTCACACCTCCAGAGGCCAATCCTGTCCCTATAATGGGAACATTTATTTGACAGCAGAGGGTAATAAAATCACTCTCACACTTTGGGTGGATAACTGAGTTGGTTCTAAGCGACACTGTGGTTATCCACTGAGTGAAACAGAATTCTGCCCTCACTGTCTCATTGATACCCTATCCGATCTGTTGTTGCTGATTTTTTTGCTGCTAGCTCAGATGTGACAATGGTGGGGGGGTGTCCTTCTCATGCATTGCCATGTATCATCTTCATCAACATAAAGAAAGCCAAATGTTGCCCTAGAGACATCCCATGCAGATTACTGGAAAAATGTCATAGTATAACCTTCTAGTCATTCTGAAAGCAAAAAGAAAATACACTGAATGGAAAGAAGCAAGCAAGCATCCATACTTAGCTTATCAGTCTCTATCTTTTACTTTTCCCAGTATGAAGTTACCATAAAATCTGGTGCCCCAAGTGCTCACCCAGTGTGATCACATCCAAGGGTGTAAGTCCTTAGACAACAAGGCCTTGGGAGGAGTCACTAGAGTCATGGTAATTATTGCAGTCTCCTGCTCCACCCTTCAGAGGTTCTGCTCATTGTCCACCATCTGAGTTTGTGGCACAGGATGAAGGATTCATCTCAAACTCAGAAGAACCTGGGAAGATGTGTGGTAGCCCTGGGACCCTGTACAGCTAAGCAACTGGCCAGTCCTCTCCTGGCAAACATAATTACACCGACTGACTACCCCCCATGGCATGGCTGTGGCCTTGCAACAGTGACACTTCATCAGGCTGATGGGAAATCTGTGGAGCCAGATGAAAGACTGCTCCCTGGTTCCCTTCCCTATCTTTAATGGACCTGAGTGTAGACACTGGGGACAACCTCTGAGCAGACTGTTGAATTTCCAAGTTTGGAGGGCATCAGTGGGCATGGGGTAGGTGGGGCAGGGATGTGCTGCTCCAGGTGCCAAGACCTGCTGCTGCAGCAAATTGGCAACTCAGGCCTCAAGGAGTTGCAGCAAAGCAGCTTCTGTCAAGTTTGCTGAAATGTGGGCTCCCTGTGATAAAACTGTCCTCACATCCTAGTTTTCCAGCACTCCCATTTTTTTGGATTTTCTCCGCTAAAGGGAACAAAGGGAAATATAGTGGCCTTCATCTCAGGGTTGTGGTTTCCCCGTTTGTAAAAGGAGGATAATAATATACACTAGCCTACTTCCTCAAGGGTACCATGAGGGATTAATTAGTTAGCATTTGTAAAGTGCTCTGTAATTGCTAAAAATCTTATGATGAAATGTGCAAGCAGCATACAAAAAGGAAATCATATACAGCTCTGAGGTGACATTTAGCTGAAGTGTTACAGTGAAGCAGCCATTTAAACATAGCAGTGGTGAGTTCTGAATGAAGTTTTGACATTGCTGACAATACCGAGTGCAAGGAAGCAAGAGTATGGAGGAAGCACAGCCCATAGTGCTATTAGATTAATTGCTTGATCACAAGGAAAATGCTAGTTATAAAAGTACGGTGTCTTTGCCAAGACAGCTTAGTCCAGAGCAGCACTCAGAGTGAGTGGCTGTGGTAATGTTAGGCAGCACAGGTTGTGTTTTGTCAGGGTTTGATTTCAATTACTTTGTATACCAATGCAAAAGACAGAGCAAAAAGCAGTATTGCTACCCTGCAGTTCAAAAAATTGGACACCGAGCCCCATAGCATCATGACCTTGGCTTGAAAATCTCTAAAGTTTTTTAAGTAATAAATGTGGGGTTCTCTTTGCCTCTGGCCAGTGGTTCTCAACCCTTTTAGACTCAAGGCATCTTTCAATAGACTGAAGGCACCCCATAGAAAATGCCAGCTCTCAGCTTTTACTTTGTTTCTTGACTACAGAGCAATTCTTCTGTTGCAGAGAACTCACAAAGACTACAACAGGTCAGAATGGTTTTGGCATCCTGCATTCCTATTTAAAATCTTCTGGATTTATTTTGTGAATCAAGTTTGCACACCTAATAATGCTATTGTTGTATGGTACCCCCTGGTACCCTAAAAAGGATCTCAAGATATCCCAGGGTGCTGTAGGACTCTGAAAATCATGGCTTTAAATTGCATCTAGGTCATGTTTTCATGCTTTTCTATAAACCTATAAGGACTAGGATTTTCTTTTTTAAAGCAGAGATTTTCATGTGGTTTCTTGATTTCAGGAGCTGGAGCATTCAGTAATGCACCAAGTATCATGAGACTCAATCATACTAGTTAGAAACTTTGAGAAACCTCCACTCTCCTTGCCCAGGGTCCCTACAAATAGCAATACTTGTGCTCTGTGCCTTTGTGCTTCTGGTCCTCTCCCTCACAGAGAAATGACAACTTGTCAGCTGGAATAGATGTCCCCACTGAAAGGTATTGAGTGTGATATTTCCCTTGATGCAGAGAAAGCGAATGCTAAACTGATATTGTGCCTAAATGGTCATGAAGTGGTAAGCAATGTATAAGCTTGGGCTGGCCCTCTGCACAGGAGAATTTCATCGCAAGTACATATTTTGGCCCCATCTGCACATGCTGCCCTTTGCACTTGGTTCACTAGCCAGTACTGATGTAGCTCATTTCCTTTCCTGTTACATAAATAGTAATATGTAGAACACAAAAAAAAAAAAAAAAA
>NW_017729032.1:12681688-12689116 GCF_001723915.1 Gavialis gangeticus | reverse complement strand
AAGAAATATGTAGAACAAAAAAAAAAAAAAAAAAAGAAATGAGGGGGTGATAAAATTACATAACCTGAAAGACAAAGAACTTAACCTCTTCCATAATTACAGGAAAAATTGTTTAGCCACACCTATGCCACAAACTAAGCAGTCCTAATCATTTTAATAACAGTTGATGGGCTCTCCTTGCCCTTCTCCCTGCTATTTCCCAGTTCCACGTCAAAATTATGGCTGTACAATGTACTGTTCAAGGGTTAAGGTCAACTGTGCTTAGATCTGATGATAAACTATATTACTGCCAATGAGCATTCATGCTACTCACTTGGGAAAGTCTGCTTGTTTCTGCTTGAAAAGTGAATGAAAGTGAAAAAACCCTGATGCAATCAAAGTCTCACTTTCCCCCAGGAGAAATCAAGATAGAGAAAACTTCTAAACCAAATTCCAGCCAGCTGTGCATGTTGTGAAAGTTTTTGGTGCCTGTAAAGCAGCCCAGAACCAGAAAGTCAGGCAGTCCTAGCTTCTAATCCTGCTTTTGTGAGGAAGGTCTCTGACTTGAGACCTGTATATCTAGGATTTGGCAAAGGTGGGTGCGAGAGCAGCCATCCACACTGTGTGGATGGCTGCACCCCAGCTCCCAGACTCCCCTTGCCACCCACCGGTGCCAACAGACCAGGCTGCAGGAACCTCTTCAAAGTACATAAGAATCCTCCCACTTCCCAGGAGCAGGCTCAGGAAAGGCAACCTCCCCCCCACCCCCGCCAAACCCAATGCCGCTGCTGTTGCTGTGGATATTCCCAGCTGAACCCAGCTGCCATTCAGCCTGGCTGGAGTGGGCAAGAGAGGCTTTGAAGTTTCCCCTACTACTGGAACAACAGGAAAAGCAGCAGCAGCAGGCAAGGGAGGGCGAATGGGAGGGAAGGGGGCATACTTTGTGCAAGGAGGGGAAGAGGGGGGATACTTATATGCTTTGGGGACTTCATAAAAGTCCCTGGAGGCCCCCCATGATACAGTCCAGTCCAAAGGGGAGTTACAGCTGCACCACTGTACCCCCTCTGGATCCATCCTTGCCTTCACTTCACAAATTCTAACAACCACAATTCCCACTGAAGTCAATAGGAGTTATAGGTAGTTGACACTGATGAAAATCTGGTCCTTGATGTATGGCCCTTAGCAAGTTACTGTATGTCCCATTTGGTGATCATGCATGTCTCCTAACCTCACGAGGCTGTTGTGAGAGTTACCAGTAATATTGCCACAGAACTGCACTTGCACACGCTATACAACTGAATGTAACTCCCTTCAATTCACTTAAGTGCAGAAGTTTTGCTTCAGACTTATGTGTCTTTCACCGGTTCTCCTTTGTTGGGCAGCAAGGCACCAGGAAACGATGGCAGCAAGGGACAACATCTTATAGGGATCAAAACTTCTTTACTGTCTGAGTTCCCAAAGTCTGGAACAGATTCCCCCCAGAAATGGTGCAAGCCTTTGCACTCAGGATGCCTTTTAAGGCACATTTGGATACTTATCTTGCTGGGATCATTATTTGACCCCAGCAGACTTTCTGTCCCTTGGGTGGGGACATGGACCCGATGATCTTGAGAGGTCCCTTCCAGCCCTAATGTCTATGAAATCTATATAAAACTACCTAAGGTTCCACCTTTCTTGTGGTGCCATGATTAGAAGAGCAGGTACTCAGAGCTGAGCCACTTTTCAAGCACAGAGATGGGCCCAAAGTGCACCTCCAGAACAGAGGCCTCTCCTTGACCTAGTCTTAGATTTCCAAGCCCAGAACTCTCAACAAATTATTTTCAATTGGTCTATTGAATAAGTCTACTGTTAAAGCCCCTTGTCCTCAGACTCTTAATTCAGATTTTATTTCCCAAAATAAAAATGCTGACATTGATTTTAAACACTAGCATCTCAACCAAGTAGAATTTTAGATCTGTCTTGGGGCCATGTTCTGCTCTTGACCTGAGTGCAGAACTCCCATATGGCCCTTCCGATACTGTTAAAAATTTCTGACATTTAAAATATACCTAATATTAAGAGGTCACTTGAGGATTCTCCTTTTAAAATGCTGAAAATCTTTCTCACTCCCTCTTTAAAAACCATTAGAAGCCTGAAATGAAAACATGTATCTTCCTGAGTGGCACTACTGTTGCACACAGACTGCTTTGTTGCTTAAGAGAATTGGGTTGTTGGCCTTTATTTCTTCTTTGAAATGAAGTGGGGAATAAGCACCAATGTATTTAATTTTGTGTGACTTAAATACATAAATTAGACAACTTGGGCAAAGACAATAGGAGAATATGAAGGGGAAAGGTGTGGGAGGAAAACGAGATGTGACTCCATTTGCTCTTTTAATCTTCCATTTTAAGAGCTACAGAAAGACTCATTATTTATCTGCACCAGGCACAAAAAGTACTTTCCAGGCACAGAAGAAGGCAGGAGTGTATTGTCTAAGGCTCAAAACCCCAATGTGAAGTAAAAGAAGTTTTTGTTTATAACTGTTGAAAAAGTAATTGTTTTTAAGCCAAGCTTATGACTTTTTAGATCACTTTTGTGGTGCTTTCTAAGGCTTGGCATTGTTAATGCGTAATTAAACTTGTGAATAAGCTCACCAAGGCCTGTGGCTCCAATCATAGAATAAACTGTGCATGAACAGACTAGCGAACCTATATGCAACTCATACAGGGGGCTAATGGCTGCAAAGAACGAAGGATGGTAGATAGGATGTGAGTATCAAATGCAGAATGCAGCTCCGCCTCACATAGGTTATTTCTCAGTTGTGTAGTTTTTAGTTCCTTTAAACAGCTATTTTCTTTACCATTCTTAAATGAAAGTGTGTGTGCAGGGGAGTGGGGAGGTGGGGGTTACATCTTTGGCTTGAAGAGGCTAAAGGGAATTCCAGGCATGGGAGGTACATAGAGGAAAATGTCAATATGAAGCTGTAAGAAGCAGTTTGTGTTGGGAGCGTGGAATAAGGCTGCAAGGAGCACAGGTAGAAAGGAGGGAAGGAAAGACATGACACTGGGAAGTGGACAGGGGTCGAATTGTACACGCCCATGAAGGAAAAACCAAAGACCTGAAATATGATGTGGAAAGCAAGGAGAAGCAGGAAAGACATCTGAATAGGAACCGGCTGATCATGTCTGGATCAGTGTTTGCGGCACGTGGATGTCTATGGCAGAATTTGGGATAGATTAGGAGAGGCCTGCAAGAAGGAGGCCATAGCAATGTCTTTCCCACATTTTCTCATTTGTGGGCCATGCAGGATTGGCTGCTTGAGCCTTGGATGTTCTGACCGACAGAACATCTTAACAATTTAACTGAACAGAGAATTGTTTCAGCCCTACGTGGTGTAAGCTGCAGTCTCCGTCATCAAAGCTTCTTCTGTTCCAACACTGCGGCAAAAACCCAAGCAACTTCTTAGGATGAGTGAAGTTATCAGTGCAGCTCTAAAGCAGAGCATATGACTCTAAGAGCAGATGAATTTAAATAAGCTTTTGTCAAATGCTCTACGCTCCTAGGAAAACACCTTCAATAAATAACAATTTCAGAATATTCCTTTATTGGGTCTTCATGTATTTCTGGTTTTTATGAAGAAAGGAAGCAGTATGTCCAGTGTGTAGTGCAGCAGACTAGGAGTTAATACTGCATCTGCAACTATCCTGTTGTCTCCATGACTGACCTTGGTCACATCCTTAAGACTATGTCTATATTGCCTCCCTGATGCTGACATACAAGTCCTACCCATTTACTCCTGCTCCATGCATCCCCCACTGCTCCAGTCAAACAGCATAGATGGCTTATAGGTGTCTAGAGCATATGCAACATTGCTGTCAGGCTTTCTGTCTCAGGAGGACCTGGGAAACTGGGGTAGGCTCTCAGGACATCTCTAAGCCATCCATACTGCCTAATTGCCAGGTTTGGGCATGTGCAGAAGAGGAGTGAATGGGTTGTTTCTTACCAGTCATCCTGGATTTGGCAAGAAGGTGACAGAGACATGGTTTAACATCCCAACCTTTCTCCCTACAATCCACTAGAGCACCAGTGCCTAGGGCTTTGGATGCTCTAGAATTAGAGAGTTTCAGTTGCATATGTGTCTTGAGGAAATGGAGAGAGCATATGAAAAAATTCTGCAGCCCTTGCATGCACACAACCTACAGGAAAATAGACTTTACATGGGCACCTTCCACTCTAGTCAAATGGGATTTCAGAGATGGTGGGGAGAAAGGGCCTATGGATCTTTGAATACAAGTACCTAAAGGAGGCGTATTCCCCTCCTACAGGCAAGCCAAAATGGTGTATGGAGTTGGCTGCAAAGCAAGCCAGTAGCCCCTATTATGTCCTGACTGTGAGGAAAGTTTCTGCCTCACTTCCAAATCCTCAGGCCTTAAATATGTCTGTATCTCAGTTTTCCTGTCTGCTGCAATTGTCTGTAAATTCTTGGAGACAGAGGCTAGTGTTGAATTACAACTGGCAGGCAGAAGTCTTCACTGCACACTCCATGAGAGACAGAGAGAAGTGAGGTGGGACACAAAGGGTGTGTCTACATGTTCACTAATGTGCTGTAATTATGGCATATTAAGTTAGTACCTATTATTACAGGTACTTAATGCACCATAATCAATGCTACTATGCAGTAGCATTACTGCACCATAATCAATGCCAGTGCACACTTTTTTGTATGACTAATTCTATTGTGCATTAGCGCGTTTTTTGCCTGCTCCACTAATGCACAGTATAATTAGTCTACTGCGCATCTAGCACCTTGTGTAGATGCACCGAAGAATCTAAACTGGAATAAAGTGCCCCATGTGGTTTATATCCACTGATTTCATAAGAAGATATATTTCACCTTCCTCTTGTATAAATAAATAAATATATAGAAATTCTCCATGGGGATCTTCTGAGGAATCTTCCTTTATCTTAGCTCTGTCTTATGAGTTCTACCTGTACCAGGGCAGTCCCATCCATGGAGAAGCATGGAGGATCTACAGAAGACCTATAGAGTTTGGCAGGAGTTGTGTGTTGGTGTTCAGTGTCTTTGAATCTGGCCTAAAAATAAGGGGGGAAAAAATCACAAAAAATTAGAACCTGCAAAAGGAATCTGTTTGGAGGTCAGAGAATCCGCGAAGTCAGCTTGCACATTTCTAAGTTTAACCCTCCCATTAAAAGGACAAAAGAAACTTCAGGAGGTACTGCATATGTGTCTACATTGTCCACATTGGCACAGTGCTGATGAATCTGTACAAGCAGGCAAGGTATGCTACTCAGAAAAGGAGAGTAACTGTGCCATTAAAAGTAGACAGTTGGCAGGGCACAAAATTAAAAGGACATGTGCCTACCTGTCCCAGAAAAAAAGGGAATTTTGCTTGTGTAATTTTCTAATGTAAGCCAGACATTAATGTATCCATGCTCCACTTATTTACCTCTTGAAGGATGGTATTTTTCTGAAGGCAGACCAACTCCCCAGAGGGAAGGCAATTTTGGCTGACGTGTCTGTGAGACTGTGAGCTGGCCTTTCTGGGAAATTAAACTCTTCAGAGAAGGGAAGCACTTAAATAGTTTTCTCTGATGCAAACTGGAGTTCTTTAGGTAAACCCTTCCCTAAAAAAAAGGGCTATAAGATGTCAAGCCAGGGAACGAGACAATCTGCATAATTAAGTTCTTGGAAAAAAAGGGTAAACCTTTCTAAATATAGAAAAACCCAGTATATAATAAATTTGCTAACTCGTTGGCAGTGTATCATGCTTTTTTTTTCTTTTTAAAGAAATCACAGCTGTGGATATGGAAAATTTTAAGTGAATTTCCTGCTGATAAAGAGTTCTGGGTTGATAGTCTACTTAATATAGTCCTATGTAGAAGTAAAGTTGACTGTACAACTTAAGAATGGGGGCGTCTACACAGGACGCTACATCACTGTAGCAACGTGCTACAGCAACGTAGTGTCGGCAGGCAAAAACCATGACACTGCAGCCACACTGTCATAGCAATGTGCTCCCTCAGTATAGTGCATTGCTGTGGAGACTTAGTGGCTAAAAATAACCATGCGCTGCATGGACAAGGAAGTACAAAATGGTGGTGCAGTAACAAGGGCGTCGTAGGGGCATGTGTAGATGCATCCACTGTGATTCAATTCTCCTCTGGATGGACTGTCTCTAAGGGACAGGGGGTAGTGTCCATTTCCATTCACTCTTTTCAGAGACTTCTTGTAATGGGATCTGGCAGCAGAAAGTCCACCCAGAAGAGATATCCGCTAAAGACTGATTTTGATTAAATTTGTCATTTCACATGGACCACAACAGACTTTTTAAATGGAATTTTCAAAAGAGACTGCTTGCCTACATTTTTAGAAAATATGTTTCTGTTTTTTAAAGGTATTGGGCACCCACAGTTTCAGCATAAACCCAGAGAAACAGCAAGAGCTGAGCAATTTCTGCCCAAAGTTTCCTATAAATGGTAACAGTTAACAGGAAATGGAAAGCTGCTGCCAACCCAGCAGCACACTGTGAAGTGTGACATTTAATAGTTTCTCTCAAATTAGACATAGGTGTGTCCTGGCTAAATGACAGCGACATTAGTAAATTCTGCTCTAAATTTGCTATAAAGGGTTATATGGAGGTAGTTAGGTCGAAGGACATGGTCATCATGGGTGACTTGAACTTTCCAGACATCTGCTGGGAACAGCAGTCAGCCAGGTCTGACCGCTCATGTAGGTTCCTAGCCCAAATGCAGGACCTCCATCTAACCCAGGAGGTGCACAGCCCCACCAGGGGAGATGCCTTGTTGGACCTGGTGCTGGCCACAGGTGCTCGACCACCTGGGTGACAGTGATCATCACCTGCTGGAATTCACCATCCAGCGCAAGGTGGCAAAGGCCTGCAGCAAGGCAGCAGCCCTAGATTTCAGGAGGGCGGACTTTAATGAGCTAAGGAGAATCGTCAGGGAAGCACTGAGGTCCCGGAGGGGAAGGGAGCCAGGTGTCCAAGAAGAATGGTCACTCCTTAAGGAGACAATCCTCCAAGCCCAAAGGGAAGCAATCCCAACACTGATCAAAGGGGGCAGGAGGGCACAAAAGCCCCCATGGCTCACCAAAAGCATCCGGGAATGTCTCCTAGCTAAAAGGGAGGCGCACACCCAATGGAAGGGAGGGGCCATCCCCAGGGAGGACTACACTGTGGTTGCTTGGGGATGCAGGGGGGCAGTCAGGGAGGCCAAGGCGGAGATGGAACTGGGACTAGCTTCCCGGATCAAGGACACCAGGAAGTCCTTTTTTAAATACATAGGGGGCAAAAAGAAGGTACCGGGTAACGTGGGGCCCCTGCAAGACACGCTAGGAAATTTGGTCATTACACCAGACGACAGAGCTAACCTATTTAACAACTTCTTTGCCTCCATTTTCCTGAGCAGGGACTGGAACAGCCACCCCAC
>NW_017729032.1:12669707-12681636 GCF_001723915.1 Gavialis gangeticus | reverse complement strand
AGTTCCTGTTCCCCCGAGCACTGCCAGGAGTGACTAGAAATAACGGTCACAAGCTGGCAGAGGGTAAAGTCAGATTAGACATCAGGAGGCACTACTTCACAGTCAGGGCGGCTAGGATCTGGAACCACCTTCCAAGGGAAGTGATGCTGGCTCCTACTGTGGGGGTCTTTAAGAGGAGGCTGGATGAACCCTTTGCTGGGGTCGTTTGACCCCAGTACTCTTTCCTGCCATGGCAGGGGGTCAGACTTGATGATCTGCTCAGGTCCCTTCTGACCCTACTAACTATGAAACTATGAAACTATACTTAGCTGGAAATAAAAATCTGCCACCAGCCCAGCAAAATACTGTGTAGTGACAGATTCACCACTGACTCTCATACAGAGAGAGTAACCACCCAGACGAAATGACTGTGACATAAGTAATAAATGTATTTGATTGTTTTTTATTGTTAAATAATTAACTTGTGCCGAAGTTATGCCTCTGTTAGTTAATAAACCTGGACAGCCAGGGTCCGTTTAACTGATCTACGATGACCTCTGTGTTGTCTCATGTCCCACTGACAATTGCTCACAAATTCTTGGCTTGATAAACCCAAAAGTCAGGGGTGGATCAGTGAGGGACAACTGCTTGCTCTGATGGCGAGGTGAGCATCAGGGCCTTTTGTGCAGAGGTAGATTTATCCAAGTGTGCAACATGTTCCCAGAGTATGTCTGATCAACACTTACGGCCTGATTCTGTTCCACCTACTGGGTATTTAAATGGACTTAGGTGCCTAAATATGATTCTAGTCTACTTTATTTACGTCCTTAATGCACCTATTTTTGTAACACTCAATCATCATGCCCTTAAGAAAGAGTCACAAAAAAGCAGCAAGGTGGAAGAAAACCCACCCATCTTTTGTATTAACAGTTTTTCAGAGACTCAGGGAAGGTGAACCAGAATGGCACTTAGGCACTAAACGCTAAACAGTAAGCATATGATTCTGGCAACCATGGTGAAATGCCTTCAGTTTCAGTACGTTACTCTTCAGTAACACCCACATCTCAGCTCCACATAGTAGCACAGGTAAGATGCAAGTCTGGTACCTTCTCATTTTCACACCATACTGTGGCTTAAGATTTCTCTGTACCCTTCACAGAAAATCCATCCCCAAACCAGCTAAAGCAGTTTTTTTGTAATGTGTCTAGCAGACTCCTGCCCAAAGAATGCTGCTTTGGAGCTGGGATACAAAAATACTTTAACTCCCTCTGTGAACTTGGATGTTCTGCATGACTTGTCCAACCGCCAGAATCTAAACCTTGGTCTTAGTCCAGGAGAAACAGAGAGCAGTGAGGCAGCTTTTGTCTCAAAGCATGCAAATGCAGCTTCCAGGTGTTTGGCTAATTGACTGATGAGAGCTACATTGTCCACATAGCTAAAGTCTGTAACGGCTGTGTTGCCCATGACAATCCCTGAGCTGCAACCCACCTGTTTCTGAGATACAGACTATGTTGTGCATTTACCTTCAGCACAATATTTGTAATCTGGATGCCATCCATAGCTTTTCAGAGTGCATTTCTGCCTATGGAATCAAAGGTAGGTTTCAAGGCAGTGAAGGCAACACATAAGGGATGACTGAATTCTTGATTTAAGGCAAACAGTACAGCAAATAGCAGGAGACCAAGCAGAGAGTGGTCCCAGGCTGACCAACCAGTAGTGAAACTGAAATAATTCTGAGGAGCTATAAATTATGCCTTAGCCCTCACTGAAATTCTGTGTAGCTATACATAGACAAAAGACTCCAGAGGTACCCAAAAATCAGTGGTCACTTTTTTAAAAGTTGACCCTAGTTTAAACAATTACAAACTCAGACCCTGGTAACAAACGGACAGATTGTAAAATAATTGGGAATGCTAAAATTTGTAGGGCAAGTTGATAGCGAGTTGCTATCTTCATAAAAAGATGTGAATTTGTCCAAAAGAATGTGTTGATTTCAATAGTATTGTCATCCTTAAATTCTATGTAAGATTGTATATAATTAAACATTCATCCCTGAATTTATGTGTAATCCACAATTTTGAGGACCTCCTCTTCCTTTTCGTTAGAAAGTATGGACTAGTAAACCCAATATGTTTCATTTAGCTGGCTATATTTTAATAACATTTTTGGTTAGCATATTTGGTTCATATGCCAAGTATTACATTTTTCATTTCCCACAAAATCAGGACAAACTGTTCATCTCCTGCCGTCTCCAAGGCTGATTTGGCTAACTTTCAGCTATGCTAATTAGAGAATACAGCAGCCCTATTTTTATGTGTTTTTAAAATATTATAAATTCATTCCCAACATTTACATCTGTTCTGGGGCAAAATTATGTCATTATATATAAAGTGTAGTAATATTAATTATTTCCTTCTCATTTTCCCCCTCTCCCTCCCTGACCTTTCCAACCTCCATAAACACACATCATGGCTAGGGACAGATATTCAAAAAGCCTGAGACTGAATTGATTCAATCTTTGTAGGTTAGTCTAACCTGGCTAGGCTGAATCAATTTGTAACTGTATAGGCATCGCAGAAATGCAGGCACATGCCTGTAGTGGCTCAGGCTAGAAGCTGGGGGGTGCTAGAGCAGCCCTCCCTTCCCTTCCTGAAAGCTGAGCTGAGGGGGGCATGGCCAGGCCCTAGCAGGATGCTCTGTTTAGGAAGGGGTCCCCCTCCACCCCCCACAGCAGCCCAACAGGGAATTGATAACACAGTGTTTATTGTGCCTAAATCAGTGTTTATTACCCCATTAGGAAAACAACAGAGGGACATTATCAGCTACCTGTTGATTCTGCCTTTGTCCCATCTGACACAGAACAGCCATAGTCAGCATGTGGTCTGCTAGCTAATGCTGAGAGGTGTCTGCGTAAGGCAGAGGGGATGAGGGAATCCCAGCTTAGCAGGGAGTGGGGGGGGGAGTGGGGGAGCAGGGTGAAGCCAGGTAGATGCCTGCAGTCTCTGCCAGAGCTCCAGCCAGGGAGCAGATGGGAGGGGCCACTTCTGCTGTGGAGCAGAGAGCCCTGCCCAGCCCAGAGAGCATGCCAGGATGCTGGGGGAGTCTGGTTTAACTTAAACCAGGAACGGGTCTGGGACAGACCCATAAACTGGTTTGACCCAAATCAGTTAAGTCTGATACTACATTCAACCAGGTTTATCTCAAACCATTTCAGACTGGTTTATGAGCACTGAACATCTGTTCTGTTACAGGTTTAAACCATATTCTGAGCACTTAAACCGGTTTATGTGTAATGTCTGTCCCTAGCCCAAGAAGCCAAGGGGTTTTACAGGAGTGTAAACACCCATTCATACAGATCTACCTGCAGAATATAGGCCTAAGATTTTAAATTCTGACAGAATATAAGTGTCTTGGCAATAAATTATAATAATATAATGTCACTGGGTTTTAGGAGGGGATGAGGGAAGAGGAGAGATAGCACTGTTGAGCTTTACAAGAGATGGTGGGCAAAAATGGCTACACCATCCAAAAATCTTTGCTTCAAAATGAATTGTATGTTTGTTTATTAAGTCACTGAGAATTTGTTTAACCAGTTTTAAATGTACTACTGCAAACCATTAGATGAAGTTTGTCAGCATTAAATTCTTTGTGTTTAGTTGTAGCTGGTGTACATAATACCCTAGGTTTTTTAATTGAAAGTTCAAATTTGACAATGTGCACTGCTTTTTTTTTATTCTGGGATAAAACTGTTAAGATAGCCAATCCAGGTACAAAATGTGTTTATAAATATGTATTTCTTTACTTGTCTATTCCATTCTGTTTTTCCTTATAGCTGTTCTTAGTAATATATTCTTTTGATCAGTTGATCTGAGATCAACAAACTATTGCACAAATTTACTTATCTTCTCCTTTCTCTGCAGCTCAGTTATGAAGAAATACAACTCATATGATATTAATTTATGTCCTTTATCTTTTGCTATTTTATGAAATGTGAGGTCGAATAAAATGCTGTTGCACACAAAGCTCAACAGGTCTGCTACTGCACCTGGATTTAAATTGACATTGCGATGAACAAAGTCATTATTCAAGGTGCTAAGAGAAACTTGAAAAACAAATACTTTCAGGGCTTGTCAAGACCTGTTTGGATTGGAATGAACCTGCCTTGAGTGGAGGATCAGATTAGATGACCTCCCTTTTTTATGATTCTGTGGTTTAACTTGACAACAACTCAAAGCAATTCCAGGACCAATGGTCCTTTCCTTTGGATAACTTCCCTACTTTACTCCTACCTTACATGACAAGCACTGTCCACATGTCTTGCTTCTTAGTAAAAAGGGATAATGTGTTAAACCAGTGTCAAGGGAAGAACTAATCTATTACCAAAAAACCTAAAATGTCTGTGGAAAAGGAGCTATTCAGAGGGGAATTGGAAGCTGAGCCTATAGGCAATGAGACTCTCAGTCTCTTTTCCTCTTAGGTCATGGTCTCCAGCAAAAAATAACTTAATGATAACTGTAAGTTACTAACTGCTAGTAATCTGATGGCCCATGTAAAATGATTTCAGTGATGGCTTGTGTCGACATTACAAAAATTCCAGAAGTTGGTATAAGATGATACTTTCTGTCCATAAGTAATAAATTCACACTGGTTTGCTATGAGATTTGTTTCCTGTTTAGTGCAGCATAAGTGGAATGGACAAGGAGAATAAACAGTTCTCAGGAGACAGGCCAGGGTGGGGCAAATATGCCAGACTGCTGCTGATAATGTATCTCATGGTGGAATGATAGTTCTGCTATAAGTTGAGCAGTACTTACTGCTCACGTACAAGGTTTCAAAGGGAAAAGTCATTTATTAAAAACAAATACATGTCTTAAGAAATAATGATATTTACTTAGTGAGTGCATCTATACATGCAATTATGGTGCCTGAATAAAATGCAGAGTTTATTGTTCCAGAGTTAATTGCTCCAGGATATGCCATTTAAATGTGCACCCAGGAGCAATTAACTACAGAGCAATAAGCTCCTCAGTTGATTCAGGTGCAGCACACGGTGCCCCGCCTGGCAGGGTGTCTTGGGGGTCCGCCCGCCAGCCTGGAGCTGTTCCTCCCTGGCTTAAAGTGCTGCAGAGGGGCTGGCTGGGGCATGAGGGAGTTTCAGTGTGAGATGAGCCAGCAGGCAGCCCCCACACTGAAGCACCTTCATGCCCCAGCCAGTTGGGCAGTCCACATGTGCACTGAGGAGTTTTTTACTTTGCAGCAGGATAGTACTTGTAAATTCTGTGGAATAAATTAGTTTACTCCAGCTAATAGGGGTGCACATGTAGATGCTGAAACATTTACTGCACAGCTAATTAGTTAACTGCACAGTAAATGTATTGTGTAGACACACCCGCTGATAGTGTGCTCAGCCCTGTACACAATGCAAAATACAGTCTGCATCTCAAAGATCTTATAGCACACCATCCTAACCGAGAAACATTTATGTGCTCAACTAACTTTAAGCACCTCCTTAATCCCACTGGTGCTGATAGACTACTCATGTGCATAAATGTCTGAGGCTGGAATCTAAAAGAAAGAAGTAGAAAACAGGACATCGAAAGGAGGGTAAAACCATGTTTATGTTACTTACAACATCTTAGGGCATTAAAGCTGAGCTGATTTGAACTATCTAAATACTTTCCTTTTTTGGAATTCCCTTCATTTTACCCCGTGGAAAACATGAAATCACTTCCTTTTTTGTGTCTGCAGACATTGGAATATATTAACTCAAATATTCTCTTGCTTTTAGGATTTATAAAAGCTTAAATTTGCAGATGGATTTGCATTAACAGCATCTTTTTTTAGTCCACCATTGTGCATGTACACACATACACAAATCCCTGACATCTAAGAATGGCGGGCTGAACACAAACAGCCTGACTCGGGAGTTATCTCATTGATCTATATTTAGACCTTATGGAAGCTGAAGTAGCACCTGCTTACATCAGATCTGAGTGCCAATTTATTCCATTGGCATAAAATGAAGTTATTCATTTGAGTAAGGGAAGCAAGGATTCTCCTGGCTGTCCTGATCATAAACCTGATCCTGAAAACACTTTCAGATGTCTGGTTTTTTGTTAAATGAGTAGACTTTCTGAAGTCGCTCATTCAGACATTTACAGAACTGGGCCCAAGCGTAGTTATTTACTTTGTGTAGCTGGCAGTGTGAGTATCAACATTTTTGTTTTAGTTCTTCATGAAAATGTATGTGGGTGTAAGCTTTTTTAGACACAGAACATGAAAACATGAGCCTCAATGTTCCTGAGGGAAATCTATTAACTTCTGGGATGTGTGTGCATGTGTGTGTATGCAGCATGTGTAGCTACTAATTATAGCAGAGCAGTAGGCTGAAATAGCTTATCCATTCAAACTCTCTGTTTCCCTTTGCTTGTAACGTCTCTCAAAAATATTCATCATAGTCAGTAGGGTTGGAAGGGACCTGAACAGATCATCGAGTCCGACCCCCTGCCATGACAGGAAAGAGTGCTGGGGTCAGATGACCCCAGCCAGATGCCTACCCAGCCTTCTCTTAAAGACCCCCAAGGTCTTTAAAACACCACCAAGGTCTTTAAAACACCACCTTCCTTGGAAGCCCATTCTAAATTTTGGCCACCCTTACCATGAAGAAGTTGTTCCTGATATCTAGCCTAAATCTGCTCTCTGTCAGTTTGTGACCATTGTTCCTTGTTACCCCAGGAGGCGCCCTGGTGAACAGAGCATCTCCAATCCCTTGCTGCATCCCACTAGTGAATCTGTAGATGGCCACAAGATCACCTCTCAGCCTTCTCTTGCGGCAGCTGAAGAGGTCTAGGTCCCTTCATCTCTCCTCATAGGGCTTGTCCTGTAAGCCCCTAACCATGCGAGTGGCTCTCCTCTGGACCCTCTCAAGTCTATCAAAATCCTTCTTGAAGTACGGCGCCCAAAACTGGATGCAGTACTCCAACTGCGGTCTGACCAATGCTGCATAGAGGGGAAGTATCACCTCCTTGGACCTATTTATCATGCATCTGCTGACGCATGATAAAGTGAGGTTAGCTTTGCTGATGATTTCGTCACGCTGACAACTCATTCATCTTGGAGTCCACTATGACTCCGAGATCCCTTTCTGCTTCGGTGCTGCTGAGAGGGTCACTTCCCAGCCAGTAGGTGTGCTGGATATTTTTGCACCCTAGGTGCAGCACTCTGCATTTGTCCTTGCTGTACTGCATCCTATTGTGTACTGCCCACTTTTCTAACCTGTCCAGGTCTGCCTGCAATTGTTCCCTACCCTCCAGAGTGTGCGCTTCACCCCACAATTTAGTATTGTCCGCAAACTTGGACAGAGTACACTTCACACCCACATCCAAGTCACTGATGAAGACACTGAAGAGTACAGGACCAAGGACCAAACCCTGCGGGACCGCACTACCCACATCCTTCCAGGTCGATACCAACCTGTCTACTACCACTCTCTGGGTGTGACCGCTAAGCCAATTTGCCACCCACCAGACCGTGTAAACATTTATATCAGAATCTGTACTACAGAATACCTCTCAAATGTAGCAGGACAAGTAGGAAGACCTGGCTGCAAAGCTAGAAGTAGTATGTATGATCATCTGATGTAAAACGTTGGTTGTTAGATTTACATAAAGAGGCATGGAAGTAGAAGCAGGAAAAAGGAACAAAGGGGATATCAAACCTGGCACCAAATGGAGGGGACAAAGAAGAATAAAGAGGAGATGAGGTCAGTTACATGTTGGGACTAAGGAGCCTGGGGACTGGACTGCAAGGGCAAGGAGTTTAGACTTGATGTAGAGAGGAATGAGAAAACACTGGAAAAAACTGGTAAAAGGTAAACAGAATAATCGGTAATTATGGCAGGAGTAGTTTGGACACATTCAAAGAAAATCTAGAAGGCCATTGAAAAGCAGGTTACAGGATATGAAGCTGGAGAAGCAGTTTGGCTATCAGGATACAAAGGAAGGAGGTGATGACTATTTAAAAGCTGAGGAGGAAAAAACACAGCATGGTGTGAAATGGCTCTCAGGTGGTCATGTGACTTCCAGTTTATGGGCCTGGGTGACAAGAATGTTGATGGCAGCCGTATTGTGGATAATGGAGAGGGTAAGCAGGGAAAGAAAATGGCTCTGCTTTTGTGTAGCGTGGCCACACCAGCAGCCCTAACTTTCCCCCTGCCTTCCTTTTAAAAGGGCCACCTTTTGCATCTCTGTGACAATGCTAGGTCAGTAGTCAGAGCAATCAATGTGCTTGTGTTATTGTATTCCCAACTGTGCCTCTGACAAGGGCCAGTATGACTTTTGACTTTAACCTTTATATCTCAGTTTCCTATCGGCACAATCAGGATAATAATACTTAACTACTTCATAGAGGTGTTATGAGGCTTAATTAATTATTGTCTGAAAGATTCTTGGCTGGAAGTTGTGATAGCAATTCAAATTAAAGCTAATTCTCGGTGTTGTCAAGGTTGAACATTATGCTAAATGGCTCACCAAATGTCAAAGAAAAATAGATTTGTCTTTGAAATAGATTTAAAATTAATATAGTATAATCATCTAGGCAGTGTGTGTGCTTCCACAGTACACAGAACTGGAGTTGTTCAACTGTGTGTTATAGCCTTTGTACTGTAACATTTATATACAATTTATCAATGTGTTAGGTGGGGTGCTGGGTTGCTTTTTCAACATAGCAAGTGCCATACAGTACAGAGAAAACACTGCTAGGAACGCACCAGATGTCACATACTGCACTGTAGGAATCCCATCAGGTTAGGATAGAAATGAGTGTAAAACACAGAGGGAGGCCTGATCATGCTAGCATGTTTGTCCCTTCATGATAACTATATTTAATTGTACTGAGGACGTGTTCAAACATTAAAGGAAAGTTCATCAGGTCAGGAGACAAGACTTCCACAGAAGCCCAGAATAGGCAGAAATGATCACTAGCCTCACCCTTTGGAGAACTAAATATAAAATGGGTGTTCTTGCATGGGTTTCCATCAATTTCTTCATATCCTTGCTCTCATTCACACCCATATAAACAAAACACAAACCACCTTGAAACTAATCAAACCAGCTTTGTTTAGTATGCAAAGGAAGATAGATTGATAGTATGATATCAATTTCTAAATCCTTGGGAGACATTCTGATATTATCTGTCTTGGTACTTTATTGGCCTGCACTGCAGTGGTATCTGAGCCCCTCCCAACTAATTACAAAGCAACAGACAATTACAAATATTAGCTTTTCCTTATTCTCTCTCTCTTTCCTTTGTACGCGTAAAAATGAAGATGAAGATGTTCTTTTTTAATTAATGGGGTTAAGTACAGGCAGCCCCTGGATTTACAACACAATCGGTTCCTGAAAACGGTGCCATAAATTGAAACGTTGTAACTCGGAACCAATTTTCCCATAGGAAACAATGTTATAAATGGGGGATTGGTTCCTGAACCAAGGCCCAATACCCTGTTTTCACCAAAATAACCTAGAATTTTGTACTTGATCAATTATAGATGAATTATATAGCTACATTAATGTATTTATATTGTAAATAGCAATCATATTGATTTGGAAGGATGTCTTTGAGATGACTTTGCTGGACTTTTTGAAAGGCTCTCGGTTAGACTTTTTGAAGGGTTCTTGCCTGGAGTCTTCTCAGGAGTCTTGGCTGCAGGTTTTTCTGGATTCTTGTCTGCTTTCTTAAAGAAAGTGTCCAAGGAAGTGTGGACAGACGTTCTCCAGGGAGATTGGTGACACAGTGACTTGTTCGCTGTCATGGCATCACATCAGATCAAGCATTGTAAAGTTGAAACATCAGAAAGTTGAAACAGGGTGTCAATTTAGAAACGTTGTAAGTGCAAAATGTTGTAACTCAAAACGTTGCAAGTCAAGGACTGCCTGTAGTGAGGTGTAGATGTCTCTGAAGAGCTACTGCAAGAAGGCAGAGTTAAGTTTTCATTTGGTTTTGGATGTTCTATGGTTTTAGGTGCATTTGGTTCTGGGTGTCTTTTCAGGTGGTGATGAATTAGTTTTGCCTCGTCCCTGTGATAGTATGTCCCTTGTAGTCACAAATTTCCTCTGACAGCTAACAGAGGTACTGGTCCAGGAAAATGCACTGGTCAAGAGAAGCTGTAGTTACAGAGAGAGAGGTGAACTCTATATTAGGTAGGGCCCACCCTGTGGAGGACTCTGCAGTAGGCAAGAGACCTCTAAGTAGGCTGCTGAAATCCTGGCCCCATTGAAGTTAGTAGCAAGATTCCTATTGACCTCAGTAGGGCCAGGATTTCAAGGGTGAAATCTGATTGGGAGGCAATACGAAGAGATGAGCTGAAGTGTTCACATATGGCTAAGCAAACAGGCTGAACAATTTTGTAACTGCCTTTCATGGTGTGCATCTTCATTCCTAGAGATGTCTGATAGGATAGCCTTATAGGTAGCTGTAAATGAACATGATATTTTGGGGATTTTTTTCTTGTCCTAGATATATAAGAATCCAAAAGCACTGAGGAAGTTTAGATATGAATGATTTCATAGTCACCAGGCAGATGCTCCCATGAAGTAGCATTAAGGAGGTGGCAAGTTGTTAGTACTTCCCTTTACCGACCTGCATAATCTGTGCCTGACTTGGGTTCAGCTGCAGCCAGCTGCCCTTCATTCCTGTGCTGATCTTCATTAGGTATTGTAAGGCGATTACCTTATTTATTTATCCTGTAAGAGAGACATCAGGGTCGGTATCATCTATGTGCCACTTCTGTTTAAATCTGTGTTGACCAACAAATTCCTTCATACTGAGCCTCAGAGGCATCATTCAGGGAGCAGTTCTGGGAGCAGGAGAACTTTTGCCCACCACATTTCTATAGGTTTAGTATTTCCGGCCTGTGCTTTAGCTTCTTGGAGATGGGACAGGGGCACATATTAATCTGAAGTCTGAAATACTGCAGAGTTGGATGCCCACGGATTCATTTGTGTGTCAGTTTGCTGGACCAAAAAAATAACCACCAGAGCAATAAGTTTTTACTCTGTAGATCTAGGTCATATGGATACTTAGGAAGATGGACACAGGGCAGCACTGTAGCTTTTATTTTTTACAAATAGAGTGAGACTAGGTAACTTGTGCAAAATCCCAAACAGTCAACAGTAAAGCTGGAGAACGAACCCAGGAGTCCTCAGTAGAACTATGCAAAATGATTGATTTGTTCTGGTTAACGAAGCGTTCTGAAAAATTTTACAAAAAGTATTGTTTCAGACTAACCAACATGCAAATGTTGGGGAATTTTTTGACAACATTTCAAGTTAAAAACATACAAGTTATTTGGGGGTCAAAGAAATTGCTTTACTCAGCCTGAAGTGCTTGTTTTGCTTAAGGCAGGCAAGGTTCTTTGGTTAGATGTGATATCTTTTATTGACCAACTGAGTAGTTGGAAAAAAGTTCTTGGCAAGCTTTTGGGTGCAGTCACCCTTCTTCAGGCCTGGGGAGTCTCTGGTGCTCTGAGTCGCCAAGAAAAGCTAAGTGTGGCAGGATGTCAGTGAAAAGGTACACAGATAAAAATTAGAGAGACAAAAAGTAAATCAGAGGGGGAGCAGGAAGGGGAAGAGAGTAGGAGAAAAGAAAAAAAGGGTGAAGGGAGGCATTACAGTGATAGAATACAAGGGTTTTGCTTCAGGGTTTTTAAGCATTTTAATATAAATAATAAAAATTAAAGTCAATGAGGGATCAAGGTGCTTCATGTGAATCTCAGTGTTTCTTGTAGAAAACAGGATGAAAGGAGAACATCACAGCTCTCTCAGGAGCTCAGTGCTTTGAGGATTTCTAGACTGGGTATGGCTGAAATCACCAGGACTCTACCAGGTGTTTGGGAATCACTGGGATCTGCTTTTTAAATCTGAATTCATCCAAAAAGCACCCACAAAAGGTT
>NW_017729032.1:12660477-12664707 GCF_001723915.1 Gavialis gangeticus | reverse complement strand
CCACCCACACCCTTCACAAATCACTCACATTTCTCAAAACAAAAGGTTCTGAATAAAATTATCTCCACAAATTTATCTGATTAAAACCCCCCCTCCAATTTGCAGATTTAAAAAAGTAACTGCAAATCCATGTTTCCATGATTAAAATGAAACACCATTAATCTATCTATAGATTAGATAGGTAGATAAAATAGATAAAACAGATGAATCTATCTAATCTAGATAGATACACCAATCTATCTAACTAGATAGATTAATAGATTAGATAGATTAGATTAGATAAATAGATTAGATTAATAGATTGGATTAATAGATTAGATGAATTGGTTAATAGATTAGATTGATATATTAGACTGCATAGATCAGATTACATAGATTAGATAACTAGGTTAGAGAGATTTAATGGTATTTCATTTTGCTCACAGAAAAAAAGTGGATTGGGGTTCTTTTTTTTTTTATCCGAAAATTGTGGATTTTTTTTTTTTTTTCCCCTAATCAAAGAAAAAACAGGTAATTCCCCATTACCACCTGTCTCTAAGGCAGAGCCCAGACCGGAGACGTAGTCAGAGGCGAGGCGATGCAGATTTGCACCTGGAGTCAATTGCGAGGCGGGGCAGATTTGCACCCGAAGGGGACTTCGGCCCACTAGTGCTACAGATACACACACACGTGCACGCCCCTCCGCAACTTCCCCGACTCAGGTTGCGGTGCAAAGGGCAACCCCTCCCCCACAGCGCCAGAGGGAAGCCCCGCGTGAACCCCCTTACGTCACTCTCCCTGCGTGGGGTGGGGGGAAGAGCCGAGACGTCACGCAAGGGGGCGGGGCCGGGCGGGGTCACGTGACGCGGGCCGCCCGGAAAGGCCCGAGGGGGAGCCACCGCCGCCATTTTCCCGCGGTCTCAGTGCTGCGGCGGCGGTGGCGCGGTCCGTCGTGTCCCGTCCCGCTCGCACCATGTCCGGGCAGAGCCTGACGGACCGCATCACGGCGGCGCAGCACAGTGTGACCGGCTCGGCCGTCTCCAAGACCGTCTGCAAGGCCACGACCCACGAGGTCATGGGGCCCAAGAAGAAGCACCTGGACTGTGAGTCTCGGGCCCCCCACGCCCTCCTGGCCCCGTCCCTCCGGGCTCGGGGTGGTGGGGGAGGCTTGCCTGATGTCTTTCCCCCTCTTGCCCCGTATACTTGGGGGGGGGGCTTTAAAAAGAGACTAGACACAAGCCCCTGGTCGGAGTCGTGCTTCCCTGCTCGGGGCAGGCGGTTGGCATCGATGATCTGCTGAGGTTGCTTTGTTCCCTAAAAAAATATAAATATAGATGAAATCGACTCGCTTTTCTCTGCCTATGCAGCCCTTCCAATGAGGGGAGTGTGTGTGACATGGCTTGATGTGCGGGAAGGGTCGTGGGGGAGACGAGCGTGTGACATGACTCTTCTCTGCCTGCGCAGCCCCTCTGAGGGGAGAAGCGTGTGACATGACTTTCCTCTGGTAGGGAGAGGATGGGGAGGTAGCCACGTTGAGTCTTGCCGGCCGGCTGCTACTTCACTTAATTGTTTCCTGCCCCTGGGTTGTGGCTCAGCCAAGGGTACTTGAGGTACTGGGACCTCCCCCTCCCCCCCTTTCTGTCTGTTTTTTATTTCATGTGAGGGCAATATCAGATAGGCTGTCCTTATGGATCTGGGGAGGCTGGGGCTAAGTGGGTGTACCCACCCGTTGCTTGGTTGATTTTTAAGACCAGAAATCCTGTCGGCTGGACCTGCCTTCCTTGTGCTGTGTGTTGTATGATAGGCACCGAGCTGAGCCCCTGTGCCCCCCTCCCCCCATAGTGGGAGTGGGGAAGAGTCCTCGGTCATTCTCCAGAGCGTGCTTGTAACCAGTTGTGAGACCAGCAGCATGGCAGAAGACAGGGAAGGGGGTTCCTGGGAGACTCAAGTTGTATAGCAAGGCATCTCTCAGGAAGGTTTATGTCTAATGGCTTTTGAATTGGAGGAAGGGGAATGTACAAGAGGAGCACTTAAGATGTTTTGACTTCTGAGTAGCTGAGGAAGATGTCAGCTGCTCCATGGGGAGACCTGAGGCCCACACGGGGGATCTCCTACAAAGTCCTTCCTTTTTCTTCCTGCATGGGTCCCCCTTGCTAAGGCTGTGAGGTAAAAAAAAAAAAAAAAGCATCCCATGTATCCTTTGTTGCAATCCCTGAATCTTTTCCCACCCAACCTGACTTCATCCATTAAACACTTAAATTGTGAGTAACCTCGACCCATATACAGGATGTGCCATGTTGTACTGCCCTACTTACGAAATCGTAGTGTTCCTGAATTAAATAACTAGAAGGCTGGGGATGAAGCATCTTGCACAGGGCCTACTGCCAGTTGCAAAATGAAAGGAGACATGAGGAGCAAACTCAGACTAGCCCAGATAAAATCTATGCAACACTTGAATTGCCTTGCCCTCCAGTATGCTCTCTACAGGGTTTGCTGAAGTAACCAGACTGCCACCCTTCAGGGACTAATGTAAGAGAGGATGGTGGACCTAACCTGGGATGTCCAGGGACACTTGTGCACTATAAATAGTTGGTGTTAAAGGGGAGAGGTAGTTAGCTGTGCTAGAGTGATGTTGGGCAGAAAGCAGGACACTGTGGCATGTTGGAGACTTAGTAGTTCAGAGAGGCATAAGATTTTGTAGGGTGTTGCCTTCTTCATCAGATGCTGTGTGACTTCGGAGTTTGCACAAGTGTTGTGTTCAGGGGTACAAGAGCATCATCCTTCATACAGATCACTGCCTAGATGTTTGATATATTTTGAACTTCCGAACACAAGCTTGCTTCAAGCAGCTAGAAGGATGAAAGAGCTTCTTTTCTTTGTGCTCCCAATGTACTGAAGCCTCTTCATTGTTGCAAGTGTTAGATTTCTGCTGCCTCATTTGGCCTGTGAATGGTTCAGTTTCTGCTTCTGTTTTGTGGATTTTTTTTTCTTTGGAGCAGATAAACAAAAAAACAAGTTAATGTCAAACTTATTGCTACTAGCTTATTTTAGACTGTAGCTATATCACTTTTAATCTGGTCTTCAGCAAGCCTATGTGCAAGAGCAGCTCTAGTAGAAGTGCTCTTATGATAACATCAGGAAGGTGGCACAAAGTTTTAAGTTGGGGAAGTGTTTCTTTTTTTTTTTTCTGTCCCTTTATGGTTGCATAGCTTTTTAGGTCCATCTGAGTGAGGTCTCTACACCTTTGTTCCCCGTACAAAATTACCTTTTCAGTTCCCCTACACTCAAGCTATTCCTTCCAACCATCAGGTGATGAGAAATTTGTATGTGGCCAGTGAGTCACGGTAGTCCTGACAAGCTTGGTGGAGGCAGTTGCACTACATCTACTTAAGCTTTCCTGCAGTCCTGTGCTAAGATTCCCAGTTCCCTTCTAAAATGGGAGATTATAGAAATCTAGAATAAATTTGGATGGTGATTGTATGGATTCCATAACCTGTAAGTTTCAGAATGGGCAGGCCCAAAAATGAAATGGCTATTGTTCTGTCTGTAGATCTTGAATGGTTGTGTTCTCAGTATTTATTTACCACTGCATAGTGTCACCTTACTTCCATAAATTATCAGCATCCAAAAAGAGTTCGTGGATGGATAGCCTCTCCTATTTTTTGCCACTGCTGTCTTCACGAGTTATGGTATTATGGAGCCTCAGAACTGATAATTCACCTTCTTTGTTTGCATCTCTTTCCCCCTTACAACTCATCTTCCTCAGCCACGCAGTAGCCATGTAATCATCAAATGCAGGAAGTACTTCCTGGCCTGTAAGAAGAAAAACCTAGTCTCCTGCAAAACAGTGTGCTGCCTTGCCTATTACGAAGCTCTTAGTCACTTGGTTGCTTGGAAGAGGAGAGGGAGTGAAAGAGCAAAGTTTCTAGTGTGGATATGGACTTTGCTCTAGCCAAGCTGCCTTTTTTGCTATCTTGCTGAAGTGGCCTGCTCTTCCTCTTTATTGGAATTTTTCATCTGTTACTGGGGTTGTTTTTTCCATTGTATTTATTGATTTAGATGCTGACATTGAAACTAGGCTTAGATGCTTAATGCTTTATAACCTCTCAAACTACAGTTCTTAATACTCCTTTAACACAGAACCTGGTTTGACTGCACTTTTTTGCTAGTTCTGAGTTCTCATTTGTAGAAAAAGTCTTCAGTTTTCTGCATTGATTTATGCAAATTTGACCTGTAAATGTCTTGGGGGGG
>NW_017729032.1:12654600-12660407 GCF_001723915.1 Gavialis gangeticus | reverse complement strand
GGGGGGGGGGGGGGGGTGACCTCTTCCTTTTTGTTTAATGCTTTGTTTTCTGTAATCAGTACTCTTTGTTCTGAGAACAGTAAATGTTTGAAGTTCTGTTTGAATGTAATCAGTGCTGAAAAATCTTCTGCCAGAACTTGGAGTCCTCTTTAGATAATTCTGGGTGAAGAAGTAGTTTACAGTGGTGCAGGACACTGTGGTGGGTTGTCAAAAATGAGAGATAAAACAGATAATGCCAAGTAGAGCTTGCTGAAAACTCTCCCAAGTTTTAAAATCTTCCCTCCTGCCAGGTCTGAGAAGAATCAAGAGTGTATTTTCCAATTCTAGTTAAAAGCTTTTATGTAAAACACATTTAGGGTTGGGTCTTTGAAGAAGCCTGGTATAGTAACTGTTGGCTTATGGATAATGGACTGATGCTTCTTACAGGAGAATGTGGATGGATAGCTTGAAAGGAAGTTGCAAGGCTGTAATTATCCAGACTTAACAGGAAATCTCTCTGTAGCCATGCCAGAGTAGAACTTCATTGGCTGGCTTTGATGCACAGCAATGTTCTTTTAAAAAAGAGAATAAATTGCTTAACTTACTATTTTTCTCTTTTAGTTGCAATATGTAGGTCTTTGTGAGAAGCTTTTCTGTGAAACCAGTAAAACTCAACAGAGTTGGTAGACTTAGCAGTCTATTAACTTCCAGCTCTGTGCATCTTGGTTTTACTAAGAAGTCAATAACTACTACCTACACCTGTGGACTACCCATCTACCTTCACCTGTGGACTCTACTTGGGTCTAGATTGTAGTTGTATGCTTCTAGGTGTGGGGCAAAAACATTCAGTAAGACAGTTCATTCCTGGGTAGCTTGTGTTTTAAATTGACAGGATAAAGGAGAAGAGAGTATTGTTGCACTTCTGAAGATGGAGAACTAAGCCACAGACACTAGCAGCACTTTACGTTGGCACCATACCTAGACTCCTGGTGGCCCTGGATGAACTTTTACTATCAGACCCCTTTATGCCAGAGATGATGATGATGATAATACCCTCTCCCCCTGCCCCATATTCAGCCCCCTTTCTGCCTGGGCCCCAGGGGGCTGCCCAGTTTGCCCATGCCTGTGTTGGGTGCTGTTCTTGGTCTTATAAAGGAAATTGATGGAGTCAACCTGGGTCCTCATCTGTGCAACAGTAGTATTTAAAGCTGACCATTTTGATTCTAAATTTTGAAGTGGCAAAAGAGTAGCTGCTTTGTGCTCATAAACTGCTAAGGAACGGATCACTTCAGTAATATTGAAATGCCTTTCATATTTCCAGGCTTCTTGGCAAGATGACCAGATGTACTGTCTGGTCTCCCTTGCTTGTGTTCACTGAAAGACTTCTGGAGGTAATCTGTGGCAATTCTTGATTATCCTGAAAATCAGGATAATTGCATTATTGACATTTCCTTTAGTCTTTCTGTCTGGATTCTTCCTTGAGTCTTTTTAGTATCTCTCCTCTTTTTGTCTTGCATTTCTCACTTTTCCACTGAGTACCTCAGAAGCATCACCTCTTGTCTTGTCAGGAAACAAGGGCTGTGATATTCCTCTCTGAACCACCAAATTGAGGTGGGGGGGAACCATACATTTACAGAAAGAATAGTAATTTAGTTCTGCAGCTGTTGTCTTTTGCTTAGCCTCCAGCAGTTGTCAGCTTCAACTGTTTCTTTAGAGTTTCTTTGCTTTTACTTTATGTAGAACACCTGGATTCAGTATAATGAGCATAGTCAGACTTGCATTGTCTCTCACCACCTGTGATTTTTTTTTTTTTTTCCACCTATCATTTAACATTGGGCTGCAACATTCAGCCTTTTACTGAGCTCTAATCATCTCCCGTTATCTTATACTGTTCTAGTAAAGATCTCTGGTATTTTTGCAGCCTAGAGAATGACCTGAGGTGAGGAGTATGTTTCAATCTTCATATTCTGTTTTATATTTCTTTTGAGAGCCATTTATTAACTTGCATGATAAGTTTCAGGTTTAATTTCCTCTTAGCTTGTTTTGAGATTGGTATGCTTGATGTGCAAGGTAGCAACTGTGTTGCATAATATTACAAAAAAAGTTAGTTTCTCCCACATTGAATTACTCTTTTGCTTTTTTTAAATCTTGTGCATCTTTCTTTTTAATAATAGTTCTGAGATGATGTGAGATGTATTACCAAATGAGATTAGTAAAGTGCTGGGGAAGTTCTGAGTTATATAAAGGTAGTAAAAATACTATTTAAATGTTTAATACTTCTTTTTTTAAAAGCCTGCCTTTTATATCTTCAGTCTCTAACATTTTCAATTTATTGTTGAACACTACATTTCAACTAAGTCTACCGAGGTGTGGTATGGTTAAAACTTTTTTAAATTTTTGTTTGTAGAAGCTTTTATTTGGTTTATTATAAATGTGTATGTGAACATTTCCAAAATCTTAAGGGTCTTAGTGATTCAAGGACAGATGTAGTCCTCTCACCTTTGTACCATAATTACTATTTGACTTGATTAAACATTTTGTAGTCAAGTCTGTTCTTTAGTACTACTTGTTGTCAATGCTTTAGTAAGCTCCTCTTCTGTTGTTGCTTGCTTAACAATGTTTTGTTTAAGCAATGACCTAATATTTCCATAAGCAGTCTTATATATGCTTTATCTTTCCTGTCTCTGCCAACTCAACAGTTCTGTCCTTAACAGAAGTCACAATTTAAGACTAAATATCTTTCTGGCATAATAGAAGTCTTTGGATGCTAAGGATTATTCTTATATTGGATCAGAAAGGAATACCTGGGCAATGAACATTCAGCTGAAGTTAGCAAATTACTGTGAAGGAAATGATGGCCAAAGACAAATGTAGCACTTACTTTTGGTTTGCATTCTTGTTGTTCTACTGGTTCTGTGTGCACTTTCAAGCAGCTATATTAAATTTCATTCATTGCAGTGCTCTTTTGTGATTGTTGAGAGGTTTTTTTCCTATTGAAGAGTATAGGCTCAGGTTTAGTCTCCTTTTTACCTATGAAAATAGATCCAGCAGTTTCTGCTGTTGAATTGTGTATTTTACTCTAGGCTCTGTATTATGGACTATAAACTTCTAGCTCTCCCTAATCCATGTTGATAGCAAATTCAGGGTACAAAATTTCTGTGCCAGGTTGGGTATTGAAAATTTAAGGTAAGCAATTAGGAAATTGTAAATGCAAGAACAACTTCAAAATGAGGGCATGTCTTTTAATAAAAGATATTATGTGTACAGTAAAATAGTACAACTGTAGGACAGACTTGACTGCCCTATTGTTTTTATGAAATACTGGTCATATGAATACTCAAATGCTAATAAAAATTTACTGAAGGAAAAGAAACTTGTACAAACACAAGACACAAACAATATTCAGCTTTTCTAGGACAGAACAGTAGTAAAAATATATTTGGGGGGAACTATATGCAAATCACAGAAAGACACACTTTTGGTAGGGGTCCTTTTATCTTATATTTTTTATGTGAATTGCAGAATCAAACTGCATGTTGATCAGTCAGTGTCACAGGAATCATGAAAACGTAATCATAATGTTAAAAAAGGGGGTTAATTTATCTTTGTCCTGATTTTGACATGATCCATGTCCTTCAGAAAAATAATTTCATTTAATACTTTTATGTTTAATTTTTTTTAGGAATAGCTCAAGTTGAAAACTTGCTACAGAATTCTTCGTTGTGTTGGCTTGGCTTCACCTATATGTACCCTATTTTTTCCTTCACAAAAATACATGTTTTTAAAATTCTCTAGGCACTTCTTTAATATTAAGACAGTGCCAGCAATTCTTGACCTAGGATTTGAAGGGCTGCCATTTAAAACTGCTCTGGGAATCTCTATTTACAGTACTATGGTACAGTTTCTTGGGTAGCTAGTTCACCTGGGAAGTGTTCACTGTATCAGCAACAGATGACTATCATCTGTAATTGCTGCAGAAGGCAGGGCAATGTAGTGTCCTATAGACCAGTAGGGGTGCCACAAATTAAGTCCTGAGTGGTACACTGATCCCTCTCCCCTTGTCTGATCTGCTGTTCTGCTTTCAGCTCCTCGCACTGTGCTTCCTGTGTCCTCCCTGGTCTGCTGCGTGGCACATGTGCTGCAGGTTGACCATCCCTGGTACAAACTAACTTATTCAAAGAGGCATGACCCCCCAAAATCACTGCTTCTCAAGTTTCCTGGACCATCATGCTATAGTATCACTCCAGAACTACCACAAATATAGCTAGTGTGTGGCAAAGTAGGCCCTTTCAGCCATCATGCCTCTCTGCCAGCTGTTTATATAAGTCTGTTTCCAATTTCCCTGAGCCTTGGCTTTATTTTCTTCATTTAGGTTTAGTCACTGGATGCTGAATATAGTATCTTTACAGATGAACCAGAAATAGACACTACTTTAGCAGGTTTTTTGTCTATTTAACAGCTCCTGCTTGGTGTATACCATAGTCTTTTTATTTTTATATTTAGAAGAATAGATTTGATAAGTGGGTAGTTGTTTTTTTTTACTGCTTACAAGTATGGCTTAAATATTTACATACTAACACAGCGTTTAGTTATTAAAATAATATTAATATTTGATCAGGCTGACTTCATATTTCTAGAAAGCTGTTATAATTAATGAAATTACTTCACTTGTATTCATGTGAATTACAGGCCCAACATGAACTGTTACCAGATTTTAGAGATGAAATTCTTGGCTGCTTGCAGACATGGGGGAGGGGTAGGGGAATAGTGCTTTTCTCTTAAATTTGGCGCTTTCCTGTGCTGAGCCCAGTGCATGCCCAGAAGAGGAAGTGTGCTAGTTGCACCCGGCTTCCCAATGTCTGTAGAGATGGGGCACTTTTTAGTGGTGGGGTTTTGGCATGTTTATATAATAGCTGATTGAACCAGCTTTGGCTAAAAGTGCCAAAAAGCCCTGCTGGAAGTGCCCAATCTCTACAGGTGTTGCTGCTTCTGGTAGAGCGCTTTCTTCCTCCTTTCCCCACAGGGACTATAGGCAAGATTTAGAAGATGGAGTAAAGTACATTTGAGTACTAAAATATTTTCATTTCATTGGCTCTTATTGTCATTACTATTTTTCTCTAACTTTTTGGCTTATCTGTTTTGGCTAATCCTAGACAATAGACACATTATTAATGACCAGCTATGGTTTTTTTGTTTGAAGTCCTGTCTCGACTCTTACAGTGATATCTCTAAATTTGGGGAGGGGAAAAATTCTTAATCTCCAGTGACAATCTGTGCCACTTCATCTTTCACTAAAATAGGTAGGTGAACTCTAATCTGGCTAACTTTCTCCTTTCCTTTCTAAATGCCAAATGCAGTTTCAGATGTGTACTGTGTTCCTTCCATAAGCTGTTCTGTATTATATTATACTCTGTTAAATGACCCTTGCTGCTTGTATTAGATATGCCTCCTTTTCAGTCATGGGTATCCTGGTATTTAACTCTACAGAATCATTTTTAGGGTGTCCAAAAGCAAACTCTTGGACTTGATACTAGCTATGAAGACCTCTTTTAGACTTGTGTTTATACATGGATGCTGAATGCTCTATCCCCCTAAATTGGTGACTTTCAGTCAGGGTGGCCATGACACCCTAGGGGTCTTGATCCTTTCAAGGGTGCCACACAATGTTAGCACTGTTAGGTGTGCAAACGTTATTCATAAGATGCAATGAACAGGAATCCATGGAGTCAAAAACGTTCTTGCATACCATGGTCTTTCTGAATTCTTTTCAACAGAAGAATTGATCTAATTTTCCCTCTTGAGTGGTGTCTTGAATCTTAAAAAAAAAA
>NW_017729032.1:12650257-12654534 GCF_001723915.1 Gavialis gangeticus | reverse complement strand
CTTAAAAAAAAAAAAAAAAAAAAAGAGAATTACTTCTATAACTAATTAGGGGTATTTGCATCTTGCGCTGTTCTCGCTTTTACCCATCTTGTGTGGAATTCTCCTTCCCTTTCTCTTTAAACAAGGGTTTGAAATGTGTAATTGCCTCCATTTAACTTATTTTTTTTTAAGAAAGTAGGTACTGATGAACAAAATGCCCCTGCAATATCTCTGGTGCTATAGAAAGCTTAGCAAAAACTGAAATCTTTTTAAATTTTGCATCTGTACTGAAAATGACTCAATCAAATACATTAATGTAGGAAAGCTTTATGACCACTGTTCTACCACTGAGAATCAGGGGTATAGGAATAAGTCTCCTCCCCCAGACTTCTTTGTATTCTCCATGTAGATCTGACATTCAGGATGTTACAAATAGCATATCAAGGAAAGCTATGGTGAAATAATGCCACTTACTAATATTTAAATCAATTAATAGCTTCTCTCTTGAAGCAGATAAATTGTTATAAATCTTGCAAAGGAGAAACTTTTATATAGTTAAAGCAATTTTTTCCTTCAAACATAGTAAGAGGATGGATAAACTTGTGGGTAGGGGCTTTGGCTTGAAGCTGAAATAGTGATGGTACTTCCACACTTGTCCTGTTTGGGTTTTTTATAGCCTCACAGCCATGAGTGTGCTCAGCTAGATGTTTGCTTGGCCCTAGCATAAGGGGGAAAAGGTAATGAGGTCTGTTGGCAATTCTTGTTACTTGTACTCAGTTGTTATTGGTCCAGTTTCAGTTTACAGGGATCCTGTTAACTCAGTTCAGACTTCAGAAAGTTTGTTTTGTAAAGCCCTCTGAAACTTTCTTGTCCTGATTGATTTTAAGTATTTATGGGGGAGCTTTGTAATGCCAAAGAAAAGTTGGTTCAGATTTAAATTTTTCCCTGCAGTACCTGCAACCTCTGCAGTCTAGCATCGTATTTGCTTTCCTTGGTAAACTGCTTTGTGATCTGAAGCTGAGAGGCACTATGCATGCTTAGTGTAGGGAGAGCCAAGGTATGAAACAGGCTATCTTCTTTTCACTACCCAAGCTCCATGAACTGCTATCAGTCTTCCACAGCAGTTAAACTGAGGGTTAAAACTCTCTAGTCAGGACAGTAGTATCAACATAAGATCCAAAAAAACACTGAAGCTTAAAAAAAAAAAAAAAAAAAAATTAAAATGGGTTTTCATAAGTCACTGTGTAAACATGATGGCATTTCTACAGCCTCAACCATGATGAGCTTTGTCTGTTTATTTAAGGAGCTCAATTTTCCCATAAGGGACTATTAGACTAAAATGAAGTAGGAAGTGAGGGTTAATTTAGGCAAGTGTCTTTTTACTATTTCTATATAATTTCAGAAGACTGGCTGTTGACTTTCTGCCAGCAAGTGATGGGCTTGCACTATGAGTGTTTATGAATGCATGATGGTTCAGAAGTGTGTGTGTGTGTGTGTAATGTATATATGAATATTTTTTTGGTAGAGGGAAAATTTTTTAATAATTTGTTTGCTTTTTGGTATTCCTTCTATGATGTTTGTTCATATATAGATTGATGTTAAGGCATGTTATCACATGAGAATGGATAATGGCATCTGGCTGCTTTATTTCTTGTTTGTGTGTAGAAACTTGCACAGTTCCTAAGTGAGACTGGAGCAAAGGCTAGCTGGGTGAGTCTATACCCAGACCCAGAATGCTGTTGTGGGAAATGAAGGGAAACTTGTTCAGGGTGAACTACTGACAAACCTTCAGGTAATCTGGTACCATTTGCTTCAAAAAAGGGTATTATTGCTTGTAGTTGAAATGGAGGTGCTAATACCATTGTCCAAATTAATCCATTTAAAATACTGGATGGGTATATAGTTCTGATCGGCATTAAAAATGAGTTTGAACTTAAATCAGCACAAGTTCAAAGAAGAGCTCTTCAGGTGTTCAAGGTAATGGAAGCTGCTACTAATGCAAGAATATTAAAGGAGCTTGTCTTGTTTAGAGACTGAGGGGTTATTGTCTACTTATAAGAAGACTTTTAGATGAACATTAAGGGCAAGGGCTTTTTAGGGTGAAAAACAACAGGTTGATCTTACACTGTGTTTTTCACCCTAAAAAAGTGAAAAACAAGGTCCCTTCCTACCCTACTTCTATGATTCTGTGATTTAAACTCTCTGTCCTATGATACGATCCTTTCTATAAGCTTATGCAGTTCAAATCTCAAAGAAGCAGTTTCTAGCTCTTTGCTTGGAGGACCACTCAAAAAATGTCACTGGTCTAATAGCTGGAAATCCAGAAGATATCCAACCTAAGTGTATAGGAAGGGACCTTGTAGTTCTTCAAGTCTGACCCCCCCCCCTCCCCCCACCTGGGCAGGAGAAAAAACTCATTTCAAGTGATTCCAGCCAGGTAGGCATCAAGCCTCCTCTTAAAGACCCACAGGGTAGGAGCCAGCACCACTTCCCTTGGAAGTTGGTTCCAGATCTTAGCTGCCCTAACTGAAGTAGTTCTTACGGATGTCTAATCTAACCCTACTCTCCAACAACTTGTGGCTGTTATTCCTTGTTATGCCAGGGGGCACTAGGGGAAACAAGGTCTCCCCCAAACCCTTCTGGTCCCCCCCAATGACTTTATAGACAGTCACCAGGTCCCCCCTCAGCCTTCTCTTGTAAAGGCTGAACAGATTCAGGTCCTGCAGGCTCTCCTTGTAGGGCCTGCCCTGTTGTCCGGGGATCATGCGGGTGGCCCTCCTCTGGACCCTCTCAATGTTGTCCACATTCCCCCTGAAGTGGGGCGCACAGAACTGGATGCAGTACTCCAGCTGTGGCCTGACCAGTGTTGTGTAGAGGGGGGAGGATCACCTCCTTGGCCCTACTTGTCGTGCATCCACAGGTGCATCTCAAGGTCTGGTTAGCCCTGCCAGCCGTGACCTTGCATTGTTGGCCCGTGTTCATCTTGGAGTCAGTAATGACTCCAAGATCCCTTTCTGCCTCTGTCCTCTCAAGAAGGGAGTTTCCCACCTTATAAGTGTGCTGCTGGTTACTACTGCCCAAGTGCAGCACCCTGCACTTGTCAGTATTGAAACGCATCCTGTTTTTGTTAGCCCACCCCTGCAACCTATCCAGGTCTTGCTGCAGTCTTTCCCTCCCTACTAGTGTGCTCACCTCACCCCAAATTTTGGTATCATCAGCAAATTTAAACAGGTTGCATTTTACCCATCATCCAAATTGCTGATAAAGAGATTAAACAGTGTGGGTCCAAGGACGGAGCCCTGGGGGACTCAGCTGCCCACTTCCCCCCAGGCTGAATGACCTGTCCATCACCACCCTCTGAGTACGACCCTTCAGCCAATCTGCAATCCATCTGACTGTGTAGGCATCAATGCTGCAATCACCTAGTTTTTTTAATGAGGATGGGGTGGGAGATGGTGTCAAAAGCCTTGCTGAAGTCCAGGAAGACTACATCAGTGGCGACACCTGCATCCAATGCTTTTGTGACCTGATCATAAAAGGCAGTCAGGTTGGTGTGACATGACCTGCCCCTAATGAAACTGTGCTGGTTGCCCTTGAGCATCATCCCTGAAGCTGGCCCATCACAGATGTGCTCCTTGAGGATCTTCTCAAAGAGTTTCCCTAGGATTGAGGTAAGACTGATGGGCCTATAGTTGCCTCCTCCCTTTTTTTGAAGATGGGGACCACATTGGCTATCTCCCAATTATCTGGCACCTGGCCTAAGCACCGCAAGCTCATAAAGCTGTGCCTGGGGCCCTGCAATAACCCTTGCTAGCTCCCTCAACACCCTGGGATGGAGAGCATCTGGACCCGCTGACTTGAACATATCCAGCCCCTCCTGAAGCTCTCTAACCTGGTCCTCCCCAGCCTGAGGTCTGGAAGCATTCCCCTCGAGTCTGTCTTGCATTACGGTGGGGAAGTCCTGGTCCCTGCACAAGAAAATGGAGGTGAAGAATTGGCTAAAGAGGTCTCTTTTTCTCCTCTGGCACAACCACCAGATTGCCCAAAGGATCTTGCAGGGGCCCCAAGTTTCCCGGTGCTTTCTTCATCCTCCATATATATTTGAAAAAGAGACTTTATCTTTGATTTTTGTATGCAAGTCCTTGCCTTATGTCTGCCTTAGCTTTCCTGACAGCCCCCCTTCAAGCCTGAGCAGAGGAAGTATACTCTTTAGAGAGAGCACCCCCCTTCCACTGGTTGTACGCTGCCTTTTTGGCAGTCAGGCATTCCCGGACACCCTTGGTGAGCCAGGGGGCTTT
>NW_017729032.1:12648721-12649860 GCF_001723915.1 Gavialis gangeticus | reverse complement strand
TGGTCACCCCTTGGGCCCTGAGCATCGTCTCCTTAAGGAACGACCGACCACTCATCTTGGGCACTGAGTTCCCCTGCCCTTGAACCCCAGTGCCCCTCCCACTAATCTCTTCAACTTGTTGAAGTTGGCCCTCTTGAAGTCTAGGGCTACTGCCTTGCTGCAGACCCTTGACACCCTGTGCTGGATGGTGAATTCCAGCAAGCGATGATTGCTATCACCCAGGTGGTCAAGAACCTGGAAGCCCCTTATCAGGTCATTGCCTGTGGCCAGGACCAGGTCCAACAGGGCATTTCCTCTTATGGCATGCTTATTAAGTGGGTTTGTTCTGGAGTCATGTCTGCAGTCCCAAGGTAGGAGTAAAAAGGTAGTTTTAATAGCATGGACTCTCTTGCTGGCAAATTGCAGCCAGCAAATATATTTTTTTTCTCCTTCCTCCATGAATTGTACTGGCTTGTGGGGGGTATGCTTTTTGGGGGTCTTCTTCCCATCATCCTCTGATGCTTTGGGATACTGGCAGCTGTTAAATCTGGGGTGGGAAGGGGTGACATTGCCCTCATACTTCTACTATTACTTAAATCTGGAGGCTTTTGGTCATAGATATTGTTCAAGATAATACTGTTCACCAAATTTGATGTCAAGAAGGGATTTTATTTTTTACTCGGGTCAGATTGGCATGGGCCATGCAGGTTTTTGCTGCCTTCTGTAGTGTGAGACATGGTCCTTTTCCCAAGATCTAATGATCTATTAATGCAAATATTCTGTTGTAGTGGCATGACATTGCCTTTGTCTTCCTTGTTTTTTTATTTCTGATATGTTACAGGATATTCTTAGTATTTTGTATATTGTTCCTGGTAATTGTGGGTGTGGGTTCCTTCTGTTAATGATCTCCTTTTAACTCCAGGGACTAGACTTCATAGTTTCTAGGGTCGGAAGGGACCTGAGCAGATCATCTAGTCCGACCCCCTGCCATGGCAGGAAGAGCACTGGGGTCAAACGACCCCAGTAAGGTGGTCATCCAACCTCCTCTTAAAAACCCCCAGGGTGGGAGCCTGCACCACCTCACTTGGAAGCTGGTTCCAGACCCTAGCCGCCCTGACCGTGAAGTAGCGCCTCCTGATGTCCAACTTAAACCTTCCCTC
>NW_017729032.1:12645138-12648348 GCF_001723915.1 Gavialis gangeticus | reverse complement strand
CCTCCCCAGGTGCATCACCTTACACTTGTCCGTGTTAAACCCCATCCTGTTCTCCTGCGCCCATCCTTGTAACCTGTCTAGGTCTAACTGTAGCCTGTTGCTCCCCTCAATTGTGCCCACTTCCCCCTACATCTTAATGTCATCAGCAAGATCACTTGATGGCCCAGGAGGCTCCTTCCAGTCCTGTGTTCCTATGGTTGCTTCCTTTTCTTTTTGAGATGAAGATCTTGCCATGAAGTTTTGATATGTAAAGTTACATATCTCTAAGGCACGCAGTAGGATTAGACTTTCAGATAATATGTACAAGACATGAGCAGCTGGTTTTTTTTTTTTTTTCTAATGTCTGTCAGCACACTGTTAAAGTTAGGGTTTACAGGGCTTCTTAAAATATTTGTGCTGCCTTTGTGGCCTGCTGCTGATCTTGATCTTAATTTTCAGCTGAAAATTAATGTTTGTTTTTGACCAAATCCAACTGTTTGAGGGCTTGAATGTTTTATAGTTTAATCTAGAATGGTGGAAAAATAGGACTGGGAGAGATCTTGAGAAATAATCTTGTTCAGTACTGTTTGTGGCAGGATTATTATAACTGCTTCTTTCCTGTGAGATAGCTATTTGTGTGGCTTGAACCAACACAGACCATTTCCAAAACAAGGCATCAGATAAGGCAAGTATTGCAAATATGTGGCCCCCAGAGCTTTGCTTCTCAAAGGCTGGACCACCCATGTCTCCAGTCCTAATGGTGTGTTTTGGTTGCACGAAGACTCAAGGGAATGTCTATTCAGCTAAACTTCTTTTCAGAGTTGTGTGTAAAGATACATGTTATTCTGAGCCCATACCTCCTCTAATGCTATGCTCATTGATGCCATTCTTTCTGAGACTGCACATGCAAGGCTACTGCAGGGTCCTGGGTGAGAACAAGATTTCTGTAGGAAAAATGCCAAGGTCAGAGCCTGTCGGTAACGTATTGGAGTGGATGAGAATTGCATGTAAATCAAGGAAAATAACTCTTCCATAAGTCAGTAGCTTGGCCTCGCCTGGAGTATTGAATCTGATTTTGGGCACTACATTTCAAGGAAGCTGTGGACAAGTTGAAAAGCCCTGTGAAGAGAAACAAAAACCACTAGTGGTCTAAGAAACATGACTTGCAAAGAAGGGTTGGAGAACTGGGGTGGCTTTAGCCTGGAGAGTGGACTGACCAATTTGATAACTTTTTTGATGGGCATAAAGAAGATGGTATTGGAAATAATTTTGTGGCTGCTGGGGGCAGGACAAGGAATAATGGTCTAGTGTGGTAGGCCTGTGAATGTGGGGGGAAAAGGTGCTTGTGACAAGGCACCAAAACTCACGATAGTAATAGAAATGTTTTCTTGTGCATGATGAAACATCCAGTTATCACCTGGGCCTGACATGGCAGGTGTACACTAAAAACTTTTGCTGGTCTAGGTCATGTTTGTGGTAAAAAGAAATGACTTGAATTGCACCTCCATTGACTTCAGTTTAACTAAATTATCAGGAAAACTGTCTAGGGATTGTTGAAGGTAGTTCAGTGAAAATATCTATTCATTGTAAGTGGGTAGTTAGACAATCAGTGTTGTGTAAGAATAAAATGCTGGTATGATTTGATGTCCTGATATGGATTGATGGGGTACTCACCTGCAACACTATTTACTTCTCAAAAGCTGTATGTAAGAATAAAGCATGGATGACTATCATTACATTTATATGAACACTTGTGCTTGGGATCAAAAAGTCATGTGTGACCAAAATTCAAATATGTGCAGTGAGTTGTGTATAAAGAATTGCTTTGGCTATTCTCCCTCCTCTTATTCTTCCTCATTGCAGGTTAAGGGGGCACCCATGGCATTGCAAGACAACCTGTGGGAAAACACCCCTACATAAAGAATTCTTTCTTTCACATCACAAGTGATATGTTACCTGATGATGATGAAAGTTTTTTGCATTCAAAAGCTTGTCCAACTATCCTGGCTATGCAGTTGTAGAGTGGGCTGTAAAGAACAACAGTTATAGGGTCTCACAGTCCTTGGGAATTGGAGAAGACCATGCTTAGCAGCAAGAGAAAGGAGCAGAGGTCCACAGCTGGTCTCATTTCTGAAATGAGATTTCAGAGTGGGACAAGCTGACATGTGGGGCTGGGAAGGGGCATATCTGGCTTTGTTCTGTCTCTCTGTATTGGTCCTGCTCAGAGGCTTGGTATGTGCTATAGTCAAGGCTGGGTTTTTTGTTTTGTTTTGTTTTTTGGGGGGTGTACTTAAAACCCTGGAATTGCCTGGGTGTAGAGGGTCTTGTTCCTTCCCTCATGGTCACATCTGGTATCGGGAAGGAATTTTATCCTATGGTCGGATCACCAAGACTGGGTTTCGTTGCTTTCTGTAGCAGGGACTGAATAGGCCTAGCCCTCCTTAGTTTCTTCTTGTATGGAAGTCCCTCCATACTGCTAATCAGCTTTGTTGCCCTTTGCTGTATGTTCACTAGCTCTCTTTTTGGGGATCAGGACTGGGCACAATATTCAAGGTGTGGATACACAATGGATTTATAAAGGGGCATGATGATACTTTCCATTTTGTTCACAGTTCCCTACCAATGCTTGCAGTATGGTGAATAAACAGGAGGAACTCGCCCTCAGAATAGCTAGTTAAAACCCAGATGTCATAGGGATAACAGAAATGTAGTGGGATTCATTCCACGACTGGGCATTTAGCATTAGGGGCTATAGGCTTTACAGGCAGGATAGAGACAGAAGGAAAGGTGGGGGTGTGGCGCTGTATGTCAAGGAGCAGTACACATCGTCTGCAAGCAGAATGGGGTCAGAGGAGGGGCAGGCTGAAGTGCTCTGGGTCAAGATACAAGGGGGCTGTGGGGAGAGCGATTTGACAGTGGGGGGTCTACTACAGACCCCCCAATCAAGGGGAGGAGCTGGACCGGGAATTTTCAGGCCAGCTTGCAGAGGCACTTAAGGCAAGGGATGTAGTTGTCATGGGTGATTTTAATTATCTGGACATCTGCTGGGAGCAACAGTCAGCCAGGACAGACTGTTCCAGGAGGTTCCTGCCTGAGATACAGGACTTCCACTTAATTCAGGAGGTACACGGTCCCACCAGAGGAAATGCCCTGTTGGACCTGGTCCTGGCCACAGGCGATTGACCTGGTAAGGGGCCTCCAGGTTCTTGACCACCTGGGCAACAGTGATCA
>NW_017729032.1:12638889-12640138 GCF_001723915.1 Gavialis gangeticus | reverse complement strand
TCCTTTTTCAAATTTATAGGGAGGATGAAGAAAGCACCGGGAAATGGGGGGCCCCTGCAAGATTCTCTGGGCAACCTGGTGGTTGCACCAGAGGAGAAAGCAGACCTCTTTAACCAATTCTTCACCTCCGTTTTCTTGTGCAGGGACCGGGACTTCCCTGCTGTGGTGCCAGACGGACTTGAGGGGAATGCCTCCAGACCTCAGGTTGGGGAGGACCGGGTTAGAGAGCTTCTGGAGGGGCTGGACGTGTTCAAATCAGCAGGTCCAGATGCTCTCCACCCCAGTGTGTTGAGGGAGCTAGCAGGGGTTATTGCAGGGCCCTTGGCACAGCCTTATAAGTGCTTGTGGTGCTCAGGCCAGGTGCCAGATGATTGGAAGATGGCTAATGTGGTCCCCATCTTCAAAAATGGGAAGAGAGAGGATCCAGGCAACTATAGGCCCAGTCTTACCTCAATCCTGGGGAAACTCTTTGAGAAGATCCTCAAGGAGCACATCTGTGATGGGCTGGCTTCAGGGATGATGCTCAAGGGCAGCCAGCATGGTTTAAAGGCAGGTCATGTCAGACCAACCTGATTTGCCTTTTATGATCAGGTCACAAAGGCAATGGATGCAGGTGTTGCCGTGGACGTAGTCTTTCTAGACTTCAGCAAGGCCTTTGACATCATCTCCCACCCCATCCTTATTAAAAAACTAGGCGACTGTGGCAGTGATGCCTACACAGTGAGATGAATTGCAGATTGGGTGAAGGGTTGTACTCAGAGGGTGGTGGTGGATGGGACATTCGACCTGGGGGGAAGTGGGCAGCTGAATCCCCCAGGGCTCGGTTCTTGGGCCCGCGCTGTTCAATTTCTTCGTCAGCGATTTGGACAACGGGGTAAAAAGCAACCTGGTTAAATTTGCTGATGACCAAAATTTGGGGTGAGGTGAGCACGTTAGTAGGGAGGGAAAGATAGATTGCAGCAACCTCTAGATAGGTTACAGGAATGGGCTAACATAAACAGGATGCGTTTCAATACTGACAAGTGCAGGGTGCTGCACTTGGGCAGTAGAAACCAGCATTACATTTATAAGATGGGGAAACTCCCTTCTTGAGAGCACAGAGGCAGAAAGGGATCTTGGAGTCATTATTGACTTCAAGATGAACATGGGCAGACAATGCGAGGTCCGGTTTGTCAGGGCTAACCGGACCTTGTTGTGCATCTCAGGTAGAGCCAAGGAGGTGATCCTCCCCCTTTGTGCGATGCTGATC
>NW_017729032.1:12619207-12633889 GCF_001723915.1 Gavialis gangeticus | reverse complement strand
CTGGAGGGGCTGGACGTGTTCAAATCAGCAGGTCCAGATGCTCTCCACCCCAGTGTGTTGAGGGAGCTAGCAGGGGTTATTGCAGGGCCCTTGGCACAGCCTTATAAGTGCTTGTGGTGCTCAGGCCAGGTGCCAGATGATTGGAAGATGGCTAATGTGGTCCCCATCTTCAAAAATGGGAAGAGAGAGGATCCAGGCAACTATAGGCCCAGTCTTACCTCAATCCTGGGGAAACTCTTTGAGAAGATCCTCAAGGAGCACATCTGTGATGGGCTGGCTTCAGGGATGATGCTCAAGGGCAGCCAGCATGGTTTAAAGGCAGGTCATGTCAGACCAACCTGATTTGCCTTTTATGATCAGGTCACAAAGGCAATGGATGCAGGTGTTGCCGTGGACGTAGTCTTTCTAGACTTCAGCAAGGCCTTTGACATCATCTCCCACCCCATCCTTATTAAAAAACTAGGCGACTGTGGCAGTGATGCCTACACAGTGAGATGAATTGCAGATTGGGTGAAGGGTTGTACTCAGAGGGTGGTGGTGGATGGGACATTCGACCTGGGGGGAAGTGGGCAGCTGAATCCCCCAGGGCTCGGTTCTTGGGCCCGCGCTGTTCAATTTCTTCGTCAGCGATTTGGACAACGGGGTAAAAAGCAACCTGGTTAAATTTGCTGATGACCAAAATTTGGGGTGAGGTGAGCACGTTAGTAGGGAGGGAAAGATAGATTGCAGCAACCTCTAGATAGGTTACAGGAATGGGCTAACATAAACAGGATGCGTTTCAATACTGACAAGTGCAGGGTGCTGCACTTGGGCAGTAGAAACCAGCATTACATTTATAAGATGGGGAAACTCCCTTCTTGAGAGCACAGAGGCAGAAAGGGATCTTGGAGTCATTATTGACTTCAAGATGAACATGGGCAGACAATGCGAGGTCCGGTTTGTCAGGGCTAACCGGACCTTGTTGTGCATCTCAGGTAGAGCCAAGGAGGTGATCCTCCCCCTTTGTGCGATGCTGATCAGGCCACAGCTGAAGTACTGCATCCAGTTCTGTGTGCCCCACTTCAGGAGGGATGTGGACAACATTGAGAGGATCCAGGGACAACAGGGCAGACCCTACAATGAGAGCCTGCAGGACCTGAACCTGTTCAGCCTTCACAAGAGAAGGCTGAGGGGGGACCTGGTGACTGTCTATAAACTCACTAGGGGGGACCAGAAGGGTTTGGGGGAGATGCTGTTTCCCCTAGTGCCCCCTGGCATAACAAGGAATAATGGACACAAATTATTGGAGATTAGGTTTAGATTAGACATCCGCAAGAACTACTTCCCAGTCAGGGCGGCTAGGATCCGGAATCAACTTCCAAGGGAAGTGGTGCTGGCTCCTACCCTGGGGGTCTTTAAGAAGAGGCTTGATGCCTACCTGGCTGGACTCATTTGAGTCCAGTTTTTCTCCTGCCCAGGCGGGGGGTCGGACTTGAAGATCTACAAGGTCCCTTCTGACCCGACTTCTATGATTCTTAATAATCCCTAACACTTTTTGTTTGTCTTTTGGATGGCTGCTGAGCACCGGGCTGGTGGTTTTTTGACAAACTGTCCACAGTAATTCCCAGATCTCTTTACTGTGTGGTAAGACCTAATATAGAGCCCATTATAGTGTAGGTATAGCTTGGGGTATTTTTATCTGTGTTCATCATCTTATATTTAAACACATTGAACTTCATTTGCTACTTAGTAACCTGTTCACTCCAATCGTGCCAGATCCTTCTGTAGTTCTTCACAGTCAGCCTTGGTCTTTACCACTTGGCATAACTGTCATCCACAAATCTGGCTACCTTGCTGCTCACCGCCTTCCCAGATAGTTTCATAGACTTAGGGTCGGAAGGGACCTAGTAGATCTTCTAGCCTGACCCCCCGCCAGGGCAGGAGAACAACAAAACCCCAAAACAAAAACGGGACTCAAATGAGTCCAGCCAGGTAGGCATCCAGCCTCTTCTTAAAGACCCCCAGGGCAGGGGCCAGCACCACTTCCCTTGGAAGTTGGTTCCAGCTCCTAGCCGCCCTAACTGTGAAGTAGTTTTTGCGGATGTCCAATCTATACCTCCTCTCCATCAACTTGTGCCCATTACTCCTTGTTATGCCAGCGGGCGCTAGGGGAAACAGCGTCTCCCCCAAACCCTTCTGGTCCCCCCCATGAGAGAACTTATGAATGTTAAGCACCATGGGTCTCAACACAGATCCGTGGAGGACCTCATTGTTTACTACTTTCCATCCTGAAAGCTGACCATTTTTAAACTCGCTCTCTGTTTTCTGTCTTTTTAAGCCAGCTTCTAATCTACAAGTGGATGTTCCTTATAATACTGTGACTACCTAACCTTTTTAAGAGCCTCTGGTGAACTTTACCCCAAAGGCTTTTTGGAAGTCTAAATATACTGTGCCAGCTGGCTCACCCTGATCCGCTTGCTTATTGACTCCCTCAAAGCGCTCTAGTAGGTTGATGAGGCATACTTTTTTCCTCTTGACAGACATGCTGATTCCTCTCCAGTAAACTGTTAATTTGGGTGCAGAACAATTCTTTCTTTATTTTTATTATTGTTCCTAGCAGTTTTTTCCAGGAACAGAAGTTAGGCTTACTGGCCTGTAGTTCCTTGCGTCCCCTCTAAAGCCTTTTTTTTTTTTTTTTTAAATATGAAGGGTTGCCAGTGTGACTCCCAGTTCTCTCCTACCAATGCTGTCTTTAGTGATAAGAGCTTGGCAGTTTGATCTGAGCTCCTTCAGTATGCTAGGGTAGATCCCATCAGGTCCTGATGATTTGCTGCCATTCTGATCTCTTGTCTACCACCTCATCTATTGAAACCTCAGTTTGGCTCAGCTTTTCTGAATTGTCCCTAGAAAGAAGTGGATCTAGTGAGGGAATCTCCATAACATCTTCCACAATGAAAACAGATGCACAGAATGCATTTAGTTTCTCAACAGTGGTTCTGTCATCCTTTAGTATCTGTCTGTCTTTTTATACTGATCATCCAAAGGTCCAACTGACTACCCTGGCAGGACTTTGGCTTCTAATGTCCTTAAAGTTTGTTACCTCTTGTGTTTTAGCAAGTTTCTCCTCAAATTCTTTCTTCATTTGCCTTATTCCAGTTTTACATTTGATTTGCCAGTTTGTGCTCTTTTTTTACTTTCCCCATTAGGGTTTGAGTTCTACTTTTCAATAAGCAGAAAAAGACTTTTTTTCTGCAACTCTGCCATTAAACTGTGCTGTCTCTTTTTTTTTTTCTTTTGGTCCTCCTTCCATTCTTTTTGATTTATGGTATGCGTTTGCTCTGCCTCCAAGATGGTGTTCTTAAACAGTTCCCATGCTGTTTGCATATTATTCGCCTCCTTAGGGGCCCCTTTTAACTTCTGTCTAACTAGCTTCCTCTAGCACTAGTAGAGCGTATGTGCTGCTGGGTTTAGAGATGTCTGAGGTGGCTTGCGACTGCTTAGCCAGTAGCAATTCAGCCATGGCAGCCTGGAGTCTTGTATGGGCTAGTATAGACCTCTAAGGGTCTACTGGCAATTTTGAACTGGAAGAAAAGAGGTTTTTTTTTTTTCGCTCATCTACTAGCCTCTTACAAAGAACACCATGGTGTCTAGTTTTCCTCTGTAGGATGAAGCTGGAATAATTCCTGATGGTCTGCAAATACCTACAGGATTCAAATACCATTAATAAAAATTATCCTCTCATTAATTTCACTTTGGTTGGTAGAAATGTAGTAGCTGCAAAAAAGGCATGCTCAAGATGACACTTTGATTTTACCATCTGTTAATGTTTAGGAGGTTAGCTCTACAGTCAGAATGGCTAGAGATGATGTGCATGGTGGTTGGGGGTGTGGTTTTTTCTTTTATATCAACTTTTTTTTATTTTGAGGGGGATGTTTTATGTGGGCTGTTTTTATGGGAGCTTAAATTCTGAAGATTAGGATGGCTTAACCTTTGGGGTTTGGGGGGTTTCTAGGGAAAGCAGTCTACTCTACTTCAGTGATAAACTTTTTATAGTGCTTGAATATTTTAAAATATGCAACCTCTGCTAAATTTAAGAGAATGTAAGTGACTGCATTTTCTAACATGCAGAAAGTTTTACCCACTGACGGGGGGTAAACAGTCCCTGTGAATTCGCCTCCCCAAAGTGTGATTAGAAATTATATGTTCACCTGGATAGCTGTCTGTAGCCTGTGAACACTTTGTGTGTGGGACTCTGATACTAATGACTTGATTTTGTTGATCTCATTTGAAGTTGAGAGAGCTGGGTGTTTAATAATACTGACATCTGATCAGTCTTAATTACCTTTACTCTGTATTTGTATGCAGGCTTATATCTGTTGAGCAACTGCAAATGCCCATGGTTCATGTCCCAATTGTCATGTGAGCCATGTGCTCAGACTTGATTTATGCACTCAAAAGTACTCTCTGCATTTAGTGGGCACACAGAGGGTCATGCTTAGAAATTGCCTTTGTATACATCTTGACCAAAAGTCTAGGTTAGTCATGGAGACCACTATAGCGATGATTCAGGTGCTGTTCTCTAGGCAGTGTACAAATCCACCCCATGCTGATGCCAAATCCTTTGCCACCTGGACTCCATGGCCACAGAATAAACATGCATTTTCTCTGCTGCATGCACTGGGGTTTTTTCTGACACTTAAAATACCCCATATTTTATATTATACACTGTCAGAAGCTGTTTATGCATCAGTATGTATATTCTAAGCTACAACTGAATATATAAAAGTCAGAGCATCTGAAGGATTACTTGTGAGCTTAAGATAAGGTATATACTGAGACCTGGTGGGATTGGCCACTAACTTGTAAACGCTGATTTTAATGGGGGGGGGAAGCTGAATTTAAGCCTGTTACCACAATAACAACAAAAATATGGAAAATGGTCACTGGGCAGAATTAGAGTAGGTAATGCACACCCTATTGGATTAGCTTTCTAGAACATGGAATATTTTATTTTACACAGTTCATCTCTGCAAAGAACTTGTTTTTTTGCCAAAATTCTGTCCCTATCTAAGGTGAGCAAAGTCTTCCATAATTGCATACAACTTTTTGCTGGGCTGTAAACAGTTAACTGAAGTCTGATCCAATCTTGTGGCAGCTAGTAGAAAAGTCACTCAGTTTAAGACATGGTTATAAAAATTAAAGCCTTATTGTTCAGAAGTTGATAGATACTTAGCATTATAGTCAATTTAGGAATGATCTCCAGTTAAAAGCTTGACAATTTCAAACATTCCAAGTCTTGAATTTTTTTACACTAATGGGATTAACGGCCTTCATGAAGGGGGCAATTTGGGGGCTAAATCTAATGACATTCTTTCTGTGGGCACTGCAGCAAAATCACATTTGGATTCAGTGAGTAAAGTAGTTGAATGATGAATATACTGTGCTCCCTGCATGAGAATTGGAATACAAGATGGAAAATTTGTGTTCTGATTCATTCTTTATTTACTCCAAAACAGACATGCAAATATTGTTGAACTCCAGTAAGTGTCCAAAAATCTTTGGACTGTCATCAAAGCTGGTAATATTTATCTTGCATACTGTGGGCCTGTAGAGAGACTACCAGTGTGAAATATTTTAGAGCTGGTTAAGTCAAACTTCCTTTTACACCTTCAGCCAAAACTGTTCTAGTGCTCTTGAAGAAAATACAGTGGGTGAAACTAATACCTTAATGCAGGCCTACAGTAAGGGCCAGTGCTGGCACAACGGTCAGTGGTAAAATTTGGTTCCTGGCTGACAACTCTTTGTCTGTAGTAGCCACGCATACACAAAAAGGGTTTTTTGGAGTTTTTTTTCTGAGATAATATTTTTGATTGAGGTGTGGCTTTTACTGTGACAGCAGTGTGGTGCATTTTTAGTATAGCTGTATCTACATTAGGATTACTCTCCTAGTGTAATGTAACAGTATTTCTTTACCTCTAGGCTTTATCAGCATTTGATGTTATTTACGGGGAATGCTATACTAGCTGAATTATGCAGGGAAAAACTCCCTAATAGACGCTACGCTTATTCTGGCTCCCAAAAAACCCATCTTTTGAAGGAATACTTCTTTAAAATGTGTTTTTCCAAATGGAATAAGGAATACCAGAAGAAGAGATTTCATTTGCCAGTATAATGACATCTACACATTGCTATGTTGGTAAGGGTTGGGGAGAAACACTTCTGACTATAATCGTAGGAATACCAGCAAACCTTCACTGTAAGACAGGCATGAAAACTAACCTTTAAAGCACTGACTCAAAGGGGGGGGAAAACAAACTTTTGATCAAATGGCACAAGACTTTCTTTTTTTTTTTTTCCACGCATGATTCAGTTGGGTCTCTGAGACTCTTGCAAAATAATACACTTCTGTTGATTGATTTTTTTTAAAATTTTTCCTACACAAAATATTGGCATAATTCTTCCCAGGTATCTTGAATTACTCTACCTCCTGCACCAGGAGGTAAAATAATCTTTCTCCTCAGGAGCTCCATGCTTGCTACTGTTTAAGCTCCTGCTGTCACCTGCTGGAGCCATGCATGCCCCCCCACCCCAGCTGCCAGGGCGCACTGTTCATGAATGCAGTGCCTTACTTGCAGATTTTGCTGTTTGCAAGTATCATGGGAACGTATTCCTGTGAATGGCAAGGGTCATCTGTATTCATTTTGTTACTACGGAAAAACAGCAATTATTTTGTTGTGGTCTTTGTGTTCTTTTATAAGAAGTCAGAATGTGTCTTATCCTGTGAAATCATGCGAGTGTGTTGAACACTCCACAGTTCTGATATTTTTGCAGCACCCTTCCCAAGATCTCTCAACACCCTGGTTGAGAATCACTGGTCTGTCTAGATGGGCATTCTTGATTCTCCCTCAGTGCAGAGGTAAAATAGATATGTCCTAAAGCTCTTTCACCAAAATTACAGGAAAGCCAGGATGACTTATAGGAAGGGTGGAGACTGTGAAAATCAAGGCAAACTGTTTGAAGAGAAGCACTGGTTTCAAAGAGAAACTGTCAGTATTGTTGGTCTTTCCTCCTGTGTGGGGGGAGGGGTTGTAGACCTCTGATCGGTGTGTGATGTTGCATCAAGTGGATGGCATTTAGCAAAACTTTTTCTTCAAGTTAAGTGGCCATGGCCAAAAAGCCCACAGGCATAATTCAAGCTGAGAAGAACATGTTGGCACTTGGAACATGCCCAGTTACTGGGTTGAAGGTCTGCGTAGTCAACAGTTTCATCTCGTTCTGACAATTCAAATAATTTTGTGGGTTGAAGGGGTATACCAGCTCTTCTTGCCTCAATTTGGCTCCAGGCCAGGACTCGGGTGTGGAATCACCTTGTCCTTTCTTGCTCCTCCACTAAAAAGGCAATTCATCGGAAAAGGGTAGCGCGCACAGCAACATAGGAAATGTTATTGTTGATATATGTTCTGATTTTTTAATCAGCTTTTTTATTAGCTTCTCTTTACTTGTTTGTTCTCTGTGGCCTACCAATAGAAAAAAACAGTAACTTATTTTTAAATATATTTTAGGGTGAAACATAGTTGATTGTTTTAAAAGTTGGTTGTACAACATTGTGGTTTGTGTTGGGTAAATTTAGGTTCTATGTTCAGCTTCTGTTTCAGCATCAAACTTAATGACTAGGTGGATGCAGTATGTTCCACATTCTTGGCAGAATAAGAAGCAGTGTCCCATTGAATTCTGGACTATTGCACCATCCAAATTCAGTTTTAAAAAACGAGTCCTGTGACCCTAAGGAAGCTTTGAATAAATAACTGGGAGAAATGTAGGCCAGATAAAACTACTAGGTGGATAGGCAGCAAGCAAAGGATAATTATAAACAGATCCACATCGGAATAGCAGGAGGCTTTGAGTAGAGTCCCACAAGAGTCTGTCCTGGGCCCAGTGCTGTTCAGCATGTTGAGTAATGATTTGGATGCTGGCATAGAAAGCCGCTTGAGCAAGCTGGTAGATTATATGAAACTGGAAAGGATTGTGAACATGCTGAAGGATGGAAGCACAATTCAGGAGCATCTAGACTGATTCAGCCCAGCTTTCCAAACAGAATGAAGTTCAACAATGACAGATTTGAGGTATCGCATCTTAGGAAGAATAATCAAAAATATAAATGCAAAATGAGTGACATTTTCCCTAATGCCATCCAGTCAGAGGATCTCTGGGAGTTGGTAAATCACAGACTGAAGATGGGGCTGCAGTGTGATATAGCCACACACAAGATAAACGTAGTTTTGGGATGCATTAATAGAAGTAATAGGTGAAAGACTTAAGAGGCAGTAGTGCCTTTCTACTTGCCACTAGTTAGGTCTTATCAGGAAAATTTATGTGGAGCTTTGGACTTCAGATTTTTAAAAGGGAAGTAGAGAAGTTGGAGAGGGTCCAGAGGGGGGCTACAAACATGAGTCTTGGAAAGCAAGTCATACAAGGAGAGGCTGAAGGTGATAGCAAGCCTACAAATACTTGAAGGGCTGCCATAAAGAAGAGGGAAGCACCTCTTGTGGATTAGGACATGAACCAGTGGCTGAAAATTCAGGCAAAGCAGGCTTAGACTGAATATCAGGAAAAACTATTACTACCCTCTTTAGACATTTTAATACACCTGTGCTAAATGTTGGGTTTTGGTGGGGGTGGTTTTTTAAAAAACTTGTTTGAGGTGTTTTTTGTTTAAGGCTTCCTCACAGGCATCAAGTACTGGCTGTTGCCATGGCTGGGGATTAACAGGGGTGTACCAGTATTCCTGCTACTTACTACTTGAAGCTGGAGTTTCCTGCTCTTCTGCTTGGGGTCAGACTGGTTACCATATTTGGAGTCGGGAATGAATTTTACCCCGTGGTCAGACAGGTAGGGACTTGGTGAGCAGGGCTGGTGGGAGTTTTTTGCCTTTTTTCATGGGGGGGGGGGGCATGGTGCTCTTCCTAGGAAGTTCTTGAGCATATATTAAGAACCTTTACAGAAGCAGGATTTTTGGCTGCCGTGGTCTGCCTGCTTTACCTGCGGTAGGTCATGGTGTTAGGTCTTGTATTATCAGGGTTGACCATTTTACTGAAGAGTTTAGATATTGAATTGTATAGGATGTCTTGATACCTCTTGTGTAATTACTACAAGGTAACTAAGAATTATTGTTCACTTTTAAAGCCTGCATCTTCTGTGGAATCCTCCTGGCAGATGGCCTATCTAATATTGGCTTATATATCCAGCCTTTTGTTTGTTCGTTCTTTGCTGTCTGTAACTTAACAGCCTTTCAGATATGTCTGCATGTGAACTTCATTTTGGAAAGGGACTTTCTGAATGTATCCCCTCTAAGTTGTCAGTTTTTTTTACTAGCTGAGATTCAAACATTTGTGTTGGACCGTTTCAGTTTCCTAATTCTGTACATACAAGATGTGTATCAACAAGTATCTTCCTAATCTTGTTTGTTCATGTTTAAATGCATGTGGCTGCTCCAGAGAAGGAAGTAAGCTTTGGCTTTCCTCTAGCTAAATTACCATGCTCATGTGTGTTTAATTATTTGGGTTGAAGATGCTAATTGGAATCTAACTCTGCTTGACATCTGAGTTGGAGGAGGTAAATATCACACTTTCTAGTATCTAGTACTAGTTTGTTTGTTTTTTTTTAATCGGGTATGAAACATTAACAGGCTAACTCTGATCTAGCTGGTGGTATATTCACTTTTATTTTGATAGGCTTCAAACAGGTGACTTGTACAGTGATATTCTAGAAGTTTGTGAAACCTACTAGTGTCTGAATGTTAATTAGAGTTGTTTGCTATGCATCATTCCTAAGTGAGAACCCTTCTACAAGGACCCTTTCTTTTCTTTTTTTCTTTTAAACCAGGACTTCTGTAATTGTTCAAATAAAATCAGATTCTTCTATCTTGGATGAACAGTGTTGCTTAACTTTCTAGTGTATGCATAATGGCAATGTTTATCATGCAGTTGCTGCCAAAAGCATCACATGCTCAGTAATAGGAATCAGCTATAACAAATATCAAACAATCTAACTTCTGGGGAGGTCGTCTTGTAACCAGGGTCATCTCGTATTTGAATAAGTTTGGTCCAGAAGATTTGGGCAAGGCTGCTAAGTCTCTCTTCCAGACTATCGGTATTTGGAATAATTTCATACAAGTCCTAAATCACCTGAAGTCTGGTTGCCCAGGTAAAGGGTTTGTCAAACAGACAAATTGAACCTTTACCCTTGATCTAAATAGTCACTGTCAACAGCATAGGTTGAAAAATCTCTTCCCATGGCACCTTGTAGAACCACTTTCCTTGGTACTCAAGCCATCTGGGCTCCCCCCAGTTTGTCCCCATTCTTTCTTTAGTGAGGGGACCCAAAACTGGACACTGCTGCAGATCTGGTGAGGCCACATCTGGAGTACTATCCAGTTTTGAGCCCCCCACTACAGAAAGGATGTAGACAAATTGGAGAGAGTCCAGCAGAGAGCAGTGGAAATGGTGAGGCAGCTGGGGGACATATCTTCTGAGGAGAGACTGAGGGAATGGGCTTATTTAGTTTGGAAGAGACTGAGGTGGGATTTGGTAGCAGCCTTCACCTACCTGCAGGGCATTCCAAAGAGGATGGAGCTGAACTGTTCTCAGTGGTGGCAGATGACCGAACAAGGAGTGACTGTCTCAAGTTGCAGCAAAGGAAGTTTTTAGGTTGGATATTGGGGGTTGAGGGAGTGGAAATGCTCTCACTAGGAGGGTGGTGAAGCGCTGGAACAGGCTACCCAGGGAGGTGTTGGAATCTTCATTCTTGGAGGCTTTTAAGGCCTGGCTTGACAAAGTCATGGCTAGAATGATCTAGCTGGGGATGGTCCTGCTTTGAGCAGGGGTTGGACTAGATGTGACCTCCTGAGGTCCCTTCCAACCATAACTTTCTATTATCTGAAGCTACTCCAGTAGGTCTTCTATTCTTACCTTGAATAGAAGCAGAAAAGTGAGTCAGAATGGGTTAATTTTTAATACTTCCCTGAAAAGTTTTCATTAAGTGGGCCACAGAAGAACCCAGTCACTCCTTTACAAGGATGAGAGAGAGCTTCAATCCAATTTTAAATGTTATTTAAGCTGATACTATAACTTCAAAGTTGCAAAATCAAGCATTCAGAAAATGCCAAACTCAAAACCGACCATAAAGTTTTAACTTGGCCATTTTGCATGTATGTTACAATACAGTTTTAAATGACTTAATCTTTTGCTTCTTCCCAGACATTAACTTAATTATGCATAATCCAGCAATCAGTGTTGTGAAGGATCCTTCTGTTTCTCTGCAGTTCTGGCCAAGTCCTGTTTTTCACCATTAATATATTATTCCATATCCATGTGAAGGGGAATGAAATCTTGTTGAGACATGTTGCTAAATGTGGACTCTTTTTTTTTTCTTTTAAACTTTTTAAGAATTGACGCACATGAGTTACTTTTCGTGGCTTGGGGGTTTTTTTGGTGGGGGGAGGGGGTTAAATCTCAGTTTAGAAATACAAAAAAACAGGGCTGAAAAGGACCTAGAAAGCATAGTCAAACCACTTGCTTAAGGCAGAATCATATTGGTGTAAACCAGTGATGCTCATCTTCTTTGCCCAGTGGGCCTTTCTGTCCACAGGCCAGATCCAGCTGGTGGTCCTGATCCAGGGCCAAGGCAGGTGTGGTAGAGCCTAAATGGGCTGTGTGAAGGCTGACAGAAGACAGTCCTGCCCTAATCCAGCTGCATAGGCAGAAGAGAGCTTGATCTGGCCCCAACTAAGTCCTGCAGGAGGGATGAAGGGGTTGGGATGAGGGGAAAAGGGCATGGCTGCTCAGGGGGAGGAGTCATGGCCCAGTCCCAACATGGCTTGTAGAGATAAGGCTTGGCTCCAACACGGGTATGGAGGAAAGCAGGTGTGCCCCAGGCCTCACTTCAGCCATGCAGGAAGAAGGGGCATGGCTCTGCTCTGACCAGCCAGGAGGGGCTTGGAAATTTAGGCAGTGGCAAAGAGTGGCAGTTTTAAATGCCACTGCTCCCTTGTCACTCTTCCTCTGCCTCCAAATTTTACTCACCTGTGTGGAAGGTCATAGGTTGAGCATCCCTGGTCTAAAATTTAAACCATCCAAGAAACATTTACCTAACCTGTAGTGACCAACCTCTTCTAGGTAACTTGTTCCAGTGCTTGTAATTGGCTATTAAGACCTTTCCTAATTTAAATCTCATTTTGTTGTAGTTTAGAACTGTTACTGCTACTCTGAATGTGAGAATCATCATTGTTTTAATATTTACGGCTAGTCTAGAGAAGGTGGGGTATTTCATGATGAATAATCTCAGTTCTTCTGACCTGACATCCTAAAAGGAGAGCTGGGTTTTTTTTTCTTTTGGCATGGGGAAAGTATGCAGAATAATCTCTTAAAACCATGTTTCTTGTCCCAGAGCTGTTTGCAGGTTTAAGTCAAACTTGCTCAATATGTGTGGAGGGGGATTGGCAAGTAGACTCACAAAACCAAAGGAAGTGTTAATGTTCCCTTTATCCAGTAACTTTTAGAGTGCTTATCCAGCATAGGGGAGGAAGAGTTTAAGACCCTTCTCCTGATGGGAGATGCAAGTTAAAGGCCTAGTGCACTGCTTGAATCGAGGTTTTTCTGCTGACACTGCTTAGACCCCATATATAGTATAGGGCAGAGAGCAGGGGATTCACAAACCTAGTAGCTAGAACTCTTGTTTAAGAGGTGGGACATCTGCTTTTCAATGCCTGCTGCCACATACCCAATTTGTAGTAAGTATAAAACATTGTCAAAAGAGGGAAGAGAGGTACTCCATGCTAGAATACTTTTCTGAGAGATGGGGGTAGGGTTTGTAGTCAGTGAGGCAGAGAAAGATGTACTTGCTTTCCCATGTTGTTTGAGGGGTCTACCTTTTGAGCAGTGGAAGGATAAGAAGACATTAATACTTTAACACGTCACCATATTGGGGATCCCATGCTTCACTTTCTTGGCCTCTCTCAAAATGTAATGAGATGGAAACATTGTGTGTTGAATGGACTGTTTTTTGTGTACAGCAAAATAACCTTTGTTTCGTCCTTTTAATGAAGAGAAACAATTTTTAATTTGGTGTGTTTTGTGTTTTTTGGTTTTTTTAAAACCTTTTTGGTTTGGCAGATGAACAAGAAAAGCAATGACTTACACAGTCCTGCCTGAAAGGGAAACGTTCAAATTGGTGATGAAGAATTGAAAGAACTTTTTTAAAATGGAAATACTGAGTAGGTTTGTCTTGATTCTAGATACTGCTGTGTGCTTGGCCTCTCGTGGCCCATCACAGCTTCTTCCTTGTGTAACTTGAATATACTTCTTGATAAAGTTCACCTTTCTTTCCAGATTGTTAGAAGCAAATTCGTATGTTGCTAAATGCTTTATTGAGTACACATGTTCCTTCTAATGGACTTGCATATGTTGGCACAGTTTCATAGGAGCAATTACCAAAGCTATTTAGCTAATCATTTGTTACAGTTCCCTTTTAGATATGAAAGGGGATCAAGAGCTGTCTCTCGTGTCTTGGACTCAGGGGTTGAAGTGCATGGATCATAATTTGGTTCCAAAGAATGTCTTGTACAATGTGGAATAGAACTGTGGACTTCTATATTTATATGAAACCCTTTTTGAAAGTATAGAGGATAAAGACAAACAGCTACTCTTTTCAAGGCCAGGAAACCACTTCAAATCAGTAACTTGCCATTTCATACTGCTGAAATGTTATCAATTTATTTGTTTTATTTAAGACTCTAAGTTCATATGGTTTTTTTTGAGAATACTTGGACAATATTTTTGGACAAATTGTATTCATAGCATTTGTACTGAGCTGGTCATTGGTTTTAATGTCCAAAACTATGCATAATACTTGTGAAGTGTTTCACCAAAATGACTTGAACTTTATTAACGTGATTGGGCTAAGAACATTTTTAATAAAATGTTGGAATGTAGGAGAAGGGTAATGCTGAAGATAGTTGGGCCATTTGCTGAGTCTAGTAATTACTTTTTTCTGTCTTAATTACAGAATATTGAAATGTCTTTCCTTTGGAAGCTGCTGTTCAGAGTTCTCTGTGAATAGTTAAGTGGGGCTTATTGCTTGCATAAATCTTGTAGAATTACTTATACAATGCTGCTGTCACCATCCTGTTTGGAGAAAGCTTGGTTGGACTGGCATCTAAATATTTGTGGAAGACTTATTAACTTTTTTGCCCGACTTCTGTAAATTTATTATTGTAAATGCAGCATCTTTTTTTTCTTCAGCTGTGTGTTTAACAGTCTGTTGGTAACTTACTTGAAATTGTTGTCAATGACTCTCTGGGCAGGCATTCAGTTTCTCTAGGGAGTTGCTTCTTTCTCTGGAGAAACCACATGTGTACAGAAGGTCATAATTGTTCTCCCAGAGTAAAACTGCCCACTCCGGTAGAAAAATTAACTGGGGAACATCCTGAGTGAAGTGGTTCCTGGGAGAATCTCTCGGGAGACCAAGTATCTGTACAGGCAGGGGTTCAAAACAAGTTGCAGAATAGTCTTCTGGTATCCCAGTGTGCTTTGCTTGCTCTTCATTTCCCCCTCTGCACAGGGCCAAGGAAAGAGTCAAGCAGGGAGCATAACAGGTTCTCTGAGTTTTTTTGGGGGGGCTGGAGGAGCCCAGCACTGAAACCCTCTT
>NW_017729032.1:12603508-12614207 GCF_001723915.1 Gavialis gangeticus | reverse complement strand
AACTGCCCACTCCGGTAGAAAAATTAACTGGGGAACATCCTGAGTGAAGTGGTTCCTGGGAGAATCTCTCGGGAGACCAAGTATCTGTACAGGCAGGGGTTCAAAACAAGTTGCAGAATAGTCTTCTGGTATCCCAGTGTGCTTTGCTTGCTCTTCATTTCCCCCTCTGCACAGGGCCAAGGAAAGAGTCAAGCAGGGAGCATAACAGGTTCTCTGAGTTTTTTTGGGGGGGCTGGAGGAGCCCAGCACTGAAACACTCTTGGGGCATGTTCTGTTCCTTGCTTTTTTTTTTAGGTGCTGAGGGCTCACTCAAGATGAGACCAACCAGAATCAGCCAGTCCCCTTCCTGCTCCCCCCCAGATAGCAGCACAAGGGTGTTGGGAAGTATGGGCCCCTGCCCAGTTGCAGCTGGGCTGGAACAGAACGTGGTGTTGGGGGAGGGGCGGCTGTGCAGGGGATGGGTACAGACCTGCCCCCTTTCTTCCTTAATGTGTGTGGCAACCTGAAAGACCCCTGCTGGGACTGCAGCACGGCCCTCCCAGGATCTCCTGTCGAAGCCTGGCCTGAGGGAGGGGGCACTTTGAGCTGCAGTTCCTCCAGCATATGGTCCCTTGAAATGAGTCAATCAGTGCTGACCTCTGCCTCCACTTACATCACTTGCTGGGCAGAAAAAGAAGCCTGCAGAGGCTCTGAGATGCATGCTCTAGGCACCTCTGGCAGCCCAGGGCCAGCACTGTGGGCTCTTTTCTCTGCTTGAACTTTGCACAAGTAAATCTTGCCTAGGAAAACAAACCTGGGAGTTCTCCTTGGTGACTTTGAGTGCGTGTCTGCAGCCAGTGTCTCAGTACTGGAGACGGTGCTAAATGTAAAAGTCACATAATTGTTTACAAATATCTGGTTGGTCTAATAAAATATCTCTTCTACAAGTGTGATTCCTCCATACCACCTTGAACTTCTGGTATTTGTTACCTGTCTAACTTAAGCATGTTCAAATGCTTTGTATCTTCCAGCTCAAATCCCACTCCTCCTAATTCTTTATCAGTGAAGCTCTTAAAATGCTGAACTTGTCGTCATTTTCCAGAGCAAAAGATGGATATCAAACACAGGCTTGACTATCTGAATGCCAAAGAGGCTGGCTTGATGGGCAGGTGGCCTTTCCTAGAACACCAGTGCTGTCAAAGACCATTAAGAAAGGAAATAAAACACACCAGCCAAACAATGTCCATATTGGACCAATTCATTGCAAGTGTCAGATGTGTTTAGCAAGAGCAGTTGTAAATTGAACTGGATAGTGAAATTTAAATGTCTATGCCAGTAGTGATCAACCTTTCAGCTGTTGGACCGCATGGGCAATGCCCAGTAACTTGGCGGGCTGCATCTAGTGCCTGGAACAGTTGTGGTAGGCCTCATTTGGCTTTGTGTGGCAGTGGGGAGAAGGGGAGGCAGCCCAACCCGCTATTAATGACTACCATTCCTCTGCCACCAAACTTCCTGACCCATTGGAAGCTCCACAGGCTGCTTCCACAGGTTGCATGTCGCTTGCAGACTGGATGTTGAGCTCCCCATATCTATGCAGTGCAATTAAAATATAAGCAGAAACCTGGGCTAGTTGTTGTGGCATAAGTTAGCTGGGCTACTTTTAGTACTGTCTGTGGCCTAGTCAAGTTCCCATCCTTAAAGTCAGTTGTAAGTGGCTGTCTGTAAAGAATACAGTTTTTGACCCTGTTTGTCTGTGCATGTGTCCCAACCTCCAACTATATTTAATCCTACACATTGGAGAACAGAGTTTAGTTTTAATGGTTTTTGTGCATGTCTGGGACATGTATTGGTTCTAAGATTAGTGAAACCCAAACTATAAAGCTGAAGAAGTGATATAAGATGGGTACTTTCTCTAAAGCTTCATTTGGCATCTTGGGCTCTGCCTATATGTAGAAATTGACTGATACAGTTATTGCAAAATAAGCTGTTCATAGTAGTCTTTGATTTGGAGACCAGTTCTCTCCCAAACAAAGTAATTTTCATTTCAGAACTAATTATTTCAGAATAAAATCCTTTCCTTTTAGTCACGTGGCAATATTTGGGATCTGCGCTGGGTCCAACACCTAAATTTATTCTTTAGCAGTTATGGTCAAATTTCCCAGGTAGGCAGGATCTCTTTCCCCTGTTCTGAATCTTGCTCTGAAACTTCTTTTTTTTTCAACTTCCATACTTGCTAAGAAATGATAAGCCTTAGACTTGTTAAGAAGGCTCAGGTGCACACCCTTACTAATTGATACAAAAGTAATGGATTTAAACTGGTGAATTTTTCTCATCTGCTGTGATGCTGTGTGCCTCTTGAAGGATACCAGTGCTAAAACTACATGGGATGTGTTTTGTTTCATAGACATTAGGGCTGGAAGAGACCTTGTAAGATCATTGGGTCTAGCCCCCTGCCCAAGGGGCAGGAATTCAGCTAGGTTCAAAGGATCCCAGCAAGATAAGCATCCAAATCTTTCTTGAAAGAGGCCAGAGTAGGAGTTTGCACCACTTCCTGGAGGGAGTCTCTTCCAGGCCTTGGGGACTTGGACAATAAAGAAGTTTTTCCTTATGTCCAGCCTAAAATGGTCTTGGAGGAGTTTGACTCTTGGACCTTGTCATTGCTCGGGGTGCTCTGGTGTACAGTCATTCCCCCAGATCCTGATGCACACCCCTTACGTACTTATAGGCTTCCACCAAGTCACCCCTGAGCCTGCGCTTGTCCAGGCTGAAGAGTCCCATAGCTCGCAGACTCTTTGTAAGTCTCTTGCTATCTGAGCATTCACATGGCTCTCCTCTGGACTCTTTCAGGCTTCTCCAAATCCTGTTTGAATTGTGGATCCCAGAACTGGATGCAGTGCTCCAACTGAGGCCTCTTTTGGTCATGGTGCTAGCAAGTGTAGCGCTGCTGAGCCTGAGTGTAATGCAGGTTTTTATTCCCAAAGTGGAGCACCTTGCATTTCTGTTTTGAAGGCCATCAGGCTTTCATCCACCCACCTTGCAAGCCTGTTGAGGTCAGCCTGGATTACCAGCCTATCCTAAAGTGTGGATGCTCTTCCCCAAAGCTAGTTAATGATACCAAACTTAGCCAGTCTGCTTCTGACACCAGTGTCCAGATAGTTTATGAACACACTACGGAGTACAGGTCTGAGTACGGAGCCTTGGGACTCCACTAGTCACTGAGTGCCATGTTGATTCAGTTCCATCAGCTACCACTCTGGGTCCAACCTCGGAGCCAGTTCCCCAGCTGTCGAACTGTGGAGCAGTTGAAGCCACAGTTGCCCAATTTTTTCCATGAGGACATCATGGGACATCAGGTCAAAGGCTTTTTTTTAAAAGGTTATGATAAATTATATCAACTTCTTCCCTTTTGTCCAGGTTATGTCGCCTAATCATAGAAGAAAATGAGGTTGGTTAGGCAAGACTTGCCCCCAACGAACCTGTGCTGACTGTCCCTCAGAATGTTGCCTTGTGTTAACCTGTCAAGAATGGGGTCTTTGATAATTTTTTCCAAAATCTTTCCAAGGGTTGAGGTGAGGTTAAACCGATTTTGGCCTGTAGTTTCCTGGGTTGTTTTTCTTCCCTTTTTTGAAGATGGGCACCACATTGGCCCTCTTCCAATCTTCAGGTACTTTGCCCAAGTGGTATGAGTTCTTGAATATCCTTGCCAGTGGCTGTGCTATGATGGCTGCCACTTCCTTTAGCACTCCTGGGTGCAATCTATCTAGAGCAACTGACTTGTGGGGATCCAGCCTCAAGGTACTCCCCCATAAGATCCATGCCAATGGTGAGCACATTTGCCCTCATCCTGGTCATCCCACATCATGTTAAGCAGGGTGGTCCCTTTTGGGCTGGTAAAAATGCGAAGTAATCATTAAGCAGTCTGGCTTTTCCTGGGTGTCAGTACTCAGCTGCCCCAGCTGGTTTAGCAGGGGCCCAATGTTACCCTTGTTTTTCTTTTTCTTGTCTTCGCAAATCTGTGCCCCCTTCCCCCCTGCCCCCAAATATAACTCTTTTTGGTCTCCTTGGGAATAGTCAGATGTGTGGGAAACTTCAGTGTGCTATCTTAGAGTCTTCAATATATACACATTTTTAAGTTGCTGCCTGTGAATAGGATCATTGTGCAGAGAGCAGGGTGTTGCTAAAACACTGGAAATACTTGGCACATAGAAGGGAGATTAGGAATATCCTAAGTTTTTGTTTGTTTGGCTTTTTAAAAAAAGGGGGGGTTGTCATGAGCCTACAGTGTTAGTGCTGGCCTTCATGGGTAAATACCCGAGAATAGGAGTTCTTTACTACCTTATGTGGACACTTTAAAGTAAGCATCTGTATGGAGAAGCACATGTCTGTGGTATGTATTGTATTGTACTTGAAATCTTCATCTGAGAATTTTTTTCCAATAGTTTTATTGTGTTTAGACACTTATCCTTGCTTAGGCACTTGTTTTCAATTTCATTGCTATTGTCCCCTATCATTAGTCCTAGTAACTGTGTGCTTATTTTAAAATATAAAGGACTGCTGAAGAACTGGTATGGCTTCTTCCAAGTAGGGAGCATGACTTGGTTTCACATTCCTATCCATTATTATGCAAGTGACACTTCTTTCATCAGAATCACTTCTACCTTGTACAGCCACACACAATATGCTACTAAATTATACCAGCATAATTAAAAGCTGTGAGCCCCCTAACATGACTGTAGACATGCTTTCTATTGGCATCACTTTGAGTAAAATAGTACATTGCTGATTAGAATTCTTGCACTGATATAAACAGTGTGTGGATAAGCATCATATGTATTGCATTGCATGCCTTAATCATGTACCTATGCAGGGAACTTTTGTTAAGGGCTCATAAAGTGAGGCTACTTGGGTTGTTTTTCTGAAGTATTATATCAAAATCACCCAACAAGTAAAATGTTTGTAGTTAATCACTTGCCTTCCCAGGAGTGATTTTTTAACCATGGTTGGTCCCAAGTTACCTTTCTCCTGGAGTAGAAAGAAAAAACCTCCGAGGAAAAAAGCCTGAACATCTGCATGCTTGTTGCTGCTCTTCCAGGAGAAATCACTTTCCCAGGAGAAACTGAATGGTATATGAGACCTAAGATAGCAGTGAGGCTTGACTAATGGGGGGTTTTTTCCACCCCCCCAAGTGCTGATTCTGCTATGTTTTAAGGGCTCTAAGTATTTGGAACTTTTTTTCAGAAATTTAGTTCCATAAATCACCTGAGCCCTGCCTTCATTTCTGAGTCCTCATTCCTGGTGCAGATCCCAGTCTTCATTAGAATAGGGTGCTTCACTGGACACTCTAATACTCTCCAAAGCTTTTCCAAATGACAGTAGTATAAAATTTGATTCTTAGCATTTTAACTGATGTACTCCTAACTAATCAGTGTGTGGTATAATGCTAGACTACCAGCAGAGGCTTCAGACTTGAGGAAAAGCAGAGTTGATTCCCACTTGATAGGAGGGTGAGTATCCTCAAAAAAAGCCTGTTAGCTTCTGTGAGTCGCTTGTGAATCGGAGTTACCAGTCAGAAGGGTAGAGGGGGGGACACCTTTTTTAAGAGACCCTCCAAGAAGAAGATGGGAATGGATAGAGCCCTTGATAGCTTTCCATTGCCTGGAACTAAGTTGTCTCCCCTTCTCCTAAAAGCTTGCAAGGATTCTACTTGGTGACTTCCCCCTTGCATGTTACTGGTGACATTTCTATGCTTCCCCCCTACCCATCATTTATTAATAGTGTTGCTAATATTGTTATTACCTGTCTCTTAATAGACTTAGTTCTCTGGTATCAAAATTCATTCTCTTGCCTAAGCCCTCTTAAGATGACATTCTGTTCCCATTTGGTCATCTAAGTGGCCATTAAGACTGACTGACTGGCCACTAGATGACCAAATGTGAGATGAAAATGTCATCCTTAATACACATAGCTTAGGGGAAGCATGCATTTTCATCAGGCTTCTTTTAAAAAGTAGAAAAATTAAGTATTTTCACCCAAAATAAAAACACTGGTACTTAACTGCCCAGAAGTAAAGAGTACCATTTTTAGACTTTTCCAGACTCCTGTATCTAGTAGTGTGATGCCTTGGTACAGTATGTGGTAGTTTTGTTCCACACACACTGGAGTAAGTAGCAGATGATTTTGTCCCTAGTCTCAGTCTTTAACGGCAGACATTTGTGATCAGGGTTAACAAGCAAGAACTGCTTGAGCTGGCTGGGTCTTCCTAAACTCACAGCTTACTGCTTTTGCTATGATCTGCTGTTTTTGCCCTCTGCTCTTTGTACAACTATTGGAACAATGAATGCTCTTCCAAACCAGGTACAGCTATTGCAGTTAACTCTCCAAATACTTGTTTTGACTTGTGCAAATATTTTTAAAGCCTTGATTTGAAATATATCCTTGAGGTTTTTATAAGACTGTGTAGACATAATAAGTCATGGAGTATGTCTGAACTCAGTGATTGACTGTGTGTGGGTAGAAGTTAGCACTTGTGAATTTTTACGCACATATTATGATTTCAGCATATAAATGGTCTTGCTTTGAACGCATTTCTTGGTAACACTGACATTTTTACTTCAAATTATTTACTTTTTTCCTCTTGTATTGATAAAATCACTTCCTCCTATTCCCTGGGGTAGATTTGTGTGTTTTTGTACTTTATTCTCACCCATGTGTTCTTTCCTCTTCCCCTCCTCCCCCTCCATTCATTCATATGCCTTGCACACAAGCACACACTACCTCTGTAAGGGAAGAGGTTCTGCTGGGTCACAGAGCCTGCTTTCTCTCCCAGCAGTGAAATGGGCTTTGAAGTCATGAAGGACCCTTAGAAAATTTTAAAGAGAAAAAGCCCTCCAGCATAAACAAGCCTAGAATGAGAGAGATGATTTTCTAGAAGTTTGTTTGTATTGTAGTTGTATGATGCAGTCTTAATTCTCCTTGGCTGCTAGGAAGAATCTTGCATCTAAGAGTTGTTGGCTTACTGTAGGCTTTCTTGCATTCATGTTAAGTTTCTCACTACTAACTGACCACCTATTATGCCTGCATTTATGTGAATTCATACCACCATATGGTATGTGATTGTCAGGTGGCATGAATCACATTTGTGCAAGGATAGTATTTAAATGAGAAGACCTGAAGATGTGAAAACTGCAAAGTGATTCAGTAGAGCTCTGTTCTGAGTCATGCCCAACTATGTTTTAGCTTGTTCTGTTGTTGGACAATGTTGTCTTTTTAAACGCAGCTTAAAACTGAGGTCATGATGGCTTTGTGGGTTGTTTTTTTTTTTTTTTAAATTGAAGACTTCATTGCAAGAGTAGGGTTGCTAGTCTTCATTGCAATGATTTCAGATATGGCATCTTTTTCTCCAGGGAACTTACTTGCAAAGGCTTCTTCCTGTTCCAAACAAGTGTTCTCTTGGATTTCTGTGGTGGTAGCATACCTTTCTAAGGAGCCTATATTTGATCTTGAGGAAGAACTGATCTGTTCCTGTTCTCTTGCTCTTCCTGCTCCAACAAATAACTTGAAATCCTTTAGAATGAGACTGCTTTATGTACCTGCTATAAGCCATATTTTAAGGCACTCTGGAGGTCTTTGCATTGGACAGCAAAGACATTTTAAATCATGCTGTTTTTATTTTTATGGCTTAGTGTAGGCTGGGGAAGCCAAAAAGCAGACTGGGTACCAGCAAATATTACAGTGGAGCTTACAGAAGCCCTAGCTTCATGGAGATGTGGCTACTGATTAGGCTACAGCCTTCAGTTAAATTATTTTGGAGCATTGATAAAGCTATTGGGACCTGTAGCCTTAATTGGGTCATCCTCCTTTATAACAATGTTAGCAGCTTTTCACCATGTTTCTTTCATGTAGCTACTTTAGTTGCTCCTTTGGTGCTTGATACCATGGGACTTGATTTGTGCAAAGCTTGAGTTTCCTGTGCCTGAGGTATTGGATTTTTGAAGATGATGGTTAAAGCTACATCTATTAACAACCTGTTTTTCTTAATTACATTTGGCTGACTTCATGCCTATGACTGCAGTATCATATTGTTTCACTGAAAACATCCATAGAAGCAGAACTGAGAATAAGAGGATGCCAAGTATTTAACTACTGCTTTGTCATAGGAAACTAAACCTGTACCAGCATCAGTGTACCCCTTCCTTCCCAGTTGTGCAAGTCTAGAACTGGTGCTTAGATGGATGCATTGGGAAAAGTATAGTGATTCAGAACATTTTATGCCATAATTGCAAAGCATCAGACTTCTTTATCTGATTCTCCCCCCACATCAAAATCTTAGTTCTAATATCCTGTTGGAATATAAGTAAAACACTATAGGGGAACACCAATTGGCAGCCTCTGGCCCACAGGCTGATCTAGCCCATCAAACCTTTTGACATGTCAGTGGCTTTCCCTTGCTGCCATAGGGCAGAGAGCACTGGCTGTCAGCACACTCCCCATGCTCCTCTGGGGAGCAGTGGCACTTGTGCTGTGGATTGGGTTGGTCCAGCCTGCAGCCTTCAAAGCTTGCAGACTGCTGCTGGGTAGGGAGTAAAACAATGCTTTAAAGTAAAACATTGTGAATAGGGAAGTGGTGGGGAGAAAAAGGTGGGCTTTTTTATTTACTGTTTTGAGTAAGTACTAATAGTATTCCAGTTGAAAAATTAGCAGAGAGGAGGCTCAAGATTTAGTATCAAAACTCTGTAATAGGGTTCAGTAGACTTTTTTTATTGGAAATCCTGGTTCTTTGGTGGTATGGCCATTAGTTTTTGTGAAAGTGATTCAATGCATTAGTGATTGTGTGGCTTCTATTCCTTGTCTCTTAATATTTTGGGTTTTGTCAGGTTTTTATCAGTTGTGACCTTTGAGACATTTGGGACCCTAGAAGTGCAAGTTTCATAATTTCTTGATAGCTTTTTTTACCAAGATAAATGATTTAAGTGTGAAACTTTGCACCCATCAGTTCAAGTTGAAGTGTGGTGTTCAAAACACCAGTCTGATGTCTTAATGGCTAGGGGCAGAAGTTACAAACTGGTATAAGTAATCAGAAACCAGTTCAGATCTGTTCAACAGAAATTCACTGCACATAATGTAGCTTCAGATGGCTGAAACTGGTTTAAGGTAAGTCTGGATGGATGTAGTATCAGACTTAACTGATTTAGGTTAAATTTAGTTTGTTGAACTTCTGTCCCAGATCCCCTCCAGATTCAAGTTAACTCAGTCCCCCAGCATCCCAGGATGCTCTGCACCTTCCCTCCTTGCAGGGTGGGTGGGCTAGCCTTGGCCCAAGCTGTCTGTTCTGGTTGAGTAGGGAGATATGCTGCTTGGGCCGCTGCAGGCATATAGCTGCATTTCTGGAATCAAAAGTGAATGTCTGTTCACTTGCTTATTGGTTCAATCCATACAGCTTAAACTAACTGGCGTAGACTGAATCGGTTCAGCCTCCAACTTTTTGACTGTCTGTACTTGGCCAGTATGATGAACTAAAAGCACATCTGGAGAAGACTTTTTTTTTTGTAACTTTTAATATAGACAAGTTTGCCTAAAGAATTTCCAGGCTTTGTTGAACTTCTTAAACTTGCATAATGGAGAGGGAAACTAATGTTATTAAGTACATGGGTGAAGTTGACAGTTTTAGCCAATGCAGAATTTTAAAGCTAGTTACATTCCATTAAAAAAAATTAAGAAATTAATTAGTATTTTCATCATTGAGATGCACATGCTTAATTGTATAGTCCCTCATTGGACTTAAGGTCTCCAAGTGTAAAACTCCATCCGTATAAGTCTTGAGAAATAAATACTTAAGGAAAAAGTGCTTTAATGAATATCTAATGAACAGATGGTAATAACACCCTGTCTCTAAAAGAAAATAGTTGTCCTTTAAATTTAGAGAGAAGCAATCACAGATTTTTATATGTTCATTCCTTTTTCCTTATGCATATATATATAAAACAGCCTTCTGGCTAATAAACATCCCGGTGTTTTTTGTTTTTTTGTTTTTGTGTTTTTTTTTAACCTACCCTCAAAGCCTTCTAGGTTTGGTTGGTTGATTTTATTTTTTTTTCCCCCCAGTCTTAATTTTCAGTCTGAAGTTAAGCTATAGCACAGATGTTTAAAAAACAAACACACACAACCCCCCCCCACCAACTGTGTAATAAACCACCATGGAAAAGCTTTCTAAAATGTCTTTCATTGTTGCTTTGTGCTTTTAAAGCAAGATTCAGAAAAGCTGGGAAGTAAATGGCACCACCTCCCCACCCCAACCCCCCCAAACCCATGTACAAATTCCATAGGCTTATATGGAAAGGGAAGAGGTGCTCACAGCATTGGTTGTCTACAGCTGGTCCATGGTTGAGAAGAAGTCCTGCCTGGCCAGGACTGGGCTCTGGGGGCCTCCAGCAACCCCCACCTAAACCCATCATACTCTGCACACCTGATCTGCTGTGCAGGGCCCCAGCCCACAGGGCTCCCCATAGGTCTCTGAAGAGCCCTGCAGATATCATTGGGCCAGGGGGCCAGATCAGGCCAAGGGTCAAGCACCCCTGACTTTAGGGGAATTTGCTTTTTTAGCTGGAAAATGGGGTTACTGGCATGTGTGATAAAGGGCATATGCTGAGATTTAAAAAAATACTATTACTGGCTTGGGGATCTTCTAACATTACAGTAAGCTGTAAGATTGGCTCAGAAAAGC
>NW_017729032.1:12580428-12603382 GCF_001723915.1 Gavialis gangeticus | reverse complement strand
CCCCCCCCCCCCCCCCCCAAACAAAACAAACAAAAAACCCCCCTGCAAACCTACAAAACCTCACTTCCTGTATTTTCTGGACCATTCTGGCTTAGAACATCATTCCAGCCCTACTACATTGCTATGCAAGACTTTTCATATCCAGGCCACTAGTTCTTTGGCTTTTTGTCACTAACCCAAAGTTACCATTACATGACTCTTCAGCAATCTGTGTGAATACTATAGATTGTTTTAGTTTCTAGAAGATGGATATTTGTGACCAAATTGATAGCAGTTAATTTTTAATTGGTATTTTAACAGTATAAGTAAAGGCAAAAGATGGAAGGGCTTGGAAAGTGAATAACCATCTTAATCATTTAAAAAAAAAAAAAAAAAGGCTCTTTACAATAAGGTTGAGGTATAAGAAAAAGTAGCATGGAAAAGCTTGCTCTGCTTTATTCATAGTGTATATAGTCTTGAACAGATCTCTGATTCAGTTTACTTCTAATGCACAACTTTTATCTTGCCTTCTGTGTATATTCTGTGCATGAATGAAATTTTCCAGTGACTAAAATATGCAGCTCATGAGTTCTCGGTGGGCCATAAATTAAAAAAAAAAAAAAAAGAATTGGAAGTGTACATTTCCATCTTTTCATTCTGTGGACTGAGCCTGTATGTATTATGTGAAACTTTCTGTAGCACTAAATGAAATATTAAAAGAGCAAACCATCCTCTGTGTATTACAGACTTAATCCAGTGCACAAATGAGATGAATGTGAATATTCCACAGCTGGCAGACAGCTTGTTTGAAAGAACTACAAACAGTAGCTGGGTGGTAGTCTTCAAGTCTCTCATCACAACTCATCATTTAATGGTGTACGGAAATGAGGTAATGCAAATGTTTTAAGTAATAATCATTCTTGAGAATAATTTTGACACACTGCTTTAGAGTTCTAAAGACTCAGACTATTTTTTTTTTGTATAATGCATTTCTCTCTACCCAGAGCTTAAGGTCCTTAAATACCAAAGCAGCCAGAACATAAATATATTTTTAGGTGGATATGATACTTTATTATCAATTTATGTGGAAAGGGATCCTATTTTATTGGAACAGTAAGCATGAGTGTGTCAGTGCAGAAGGAAGCATTGTTGTATGTGTTTGTGTCCCTGGCACAAAACATTGTTAGAATTTGGTTGTGGCCAAGTGGAATGAATATAGATGGGGCTCAGCTGTAGACTTAAAGGACCTTTTGTTTGAAGCTAGAATTAGCCACCAGGGGGCAAACTGCTCATACAATCATTAGACACTTCAATTGTATGAAAAACACTTAAATTTGGCCTGATTTTACTACCCACATTCAACTGCATCATTTCTAGGATATTTCTTCTGAGAATTTGAGCAGTTGTTCAGCTACATAAATACTGGATACCTAGAACACTTAATTTAAAAGTCCTAACAGGAATTTAACACTGTCTATATGCAAGTGCTTTTTTTTCTTTCAATTTGAAGGTTTAACTTCAAGAGTCAATGTGGTCACTTTAATGCCATACTAATTTGGTTAGTCCAGGCTGTATAAAAAGATTGTGGGCTAACAATATTCCTCTTAGGATGGACCCTCTTTCAGCTGGAAATAAGTAAAATATGAAAACTAAAAATCAGATTCTTTTTAGGAAAAACAACAAGTTCAGTTAACTTCTAGAAGTTTGTGTAGAGCAGTGGTCACGGAGCCTCTTGGAGTCAATCCGAGGCTGATGTAGGGGGCTGAGTGCCCAAGTGCATGCATGCTTATGCCCCAGCCCAGCAGGTCAGTCTGTGGGGGAAGAAAGAGGTGGGGGCTAGATTGAGTCCCCTGTGGTGAGGGATGGTGCCACAGAGGCAGGTGCAGGGGTAAGTTGAGTGGGGCCCCAGCTGGGTAGAACTTGCCTGTTGCAGAGGTGCACCCCCAAATTCTTTCTCCCTCTATTTGTCCCCCCTGGCCTTCCCTCCCCACAGACTTACCTGCTGGGGAGGCGGTGGCAGTGGTGCATGGTAGACCTTGAGTTGCTTTTAAATGCCAAAGGTGATCTCCTACTTAAAGGTTGAAGACCACTGGTGTAGAGCATCCTGCAAGCATTTGAAAAATATAATTTTTATCCTAAAATCCTAGTCTGCTCTAGTGTATTGCTGACTGCAGAATTATTGTTTGTGGCTTAATGTGTACTCTTTCAGATTTTCGAAGTGCTGAGCAGATCTGTATCTAAGAAAACTGATATCAGTGTTCTCTCTACGGAAGTGGTTCCCAACCTTTTTTATACTGCAGCCTGGCAGGAGTAAAACAGGGTGCACAGAGCTGGCTGCCTCCCTCCTGGGGTTGCCCCACCATGCAGCTTTAACCCTGGAAGCTGCTGACCCAGGCAAACAGGCTGGGGTCTGAGCCAAGCGCTTGTGCCACAACCCAGCAGCCAACCTGCCGCAGCTTGGTACCGGGCCATGGCCTGGTGGTTGGGAACCTCTGCTCTATAGTTAGGTTAAATTTTAAAACATTTACCTGACTGTCTAATACAGTTATGTTTCAATACAGCTATGTTAAGTACAGAAAACTGTGTTTTTTGTTTTTTTATTTAACAAATGTATTCAAAACCTATAGTTGAATGATTCTTCTTTACAACAAATTCAAGAACCTTTCTAATGTATAAATTTAAACGTGCATTCAAGATATATCCTGCCTCCTGTACATGTCATGCAACATGTCATTTTTCTTGAGATGGCTAGCAGTCATGGACCATTGATTTAGAAGTTGCCACACATTTTCTTAAGGCAAATTTGGCTTAAAGGCTCAGATGGCTTAAATTTTAAAATGTAGTTCAGTGTGTGTAATGAAAATTATAAAACTTAAGTTTTCTGCCTGTAGAAGTCTGTAGTTGCACAAGATAGATACCTTCAGTCACAGAAGCCTTTATTTTAATTATATCCATCAAGATAGCCAAATATTTTAATTTGACACTTTAACATTAAAAATGGTACAGTCAGGATGTTCTTGCCCTTGAACAGTTTTGAATTATTTTTTTTCAAATAGGTTTGAGGGTAAATATGAGTTGAACCAAATACACTCAACATTGGGCTTTACCAACCTAGTAACAAAACAGTGAGTGTGTACTTATGTAAAATTGCAACTTGGCAATATCTTATTAAATTATTCAACATTTCTTCCCTTCCTCTAGCGTTTTATCCAGTATCTAGCTTCCAGGAACACATTGTTTAACTTGAGCAATTTCCTAGACAAAAGTGGGTTGCAAGGTAAGGTGACTTCATTCTGTGTACATTTAAAAAAAAAAAAAAAATGCTTTTCTACAGCTGGATCTGTAACTTGTGAAAATTGCTTCAACAGTTAAATGCACATCAGCTTCACATGCAGTTCTCTTATGGCATGCCATGTATAGTTTAGCTCACTGCTATATTCTAAGACAGACTACCATAAACATTAACTTTTGTCGGGGAGAGAAACCAGGAATGTCTTGAATCTTAGTCATTTTATTCCTAATGGCTCTGAATATTGATGCATATGGTATTAGCTACTAATAGAAACTGAATAGCATACAAGGTAAAATGTTGACTTGGTGCATGAAAACTTTAATGTTGGAGACTGTTTTTGAAGCTTGTTGGGGTTAGCGAAAGCAAGAATTTTTTGGTAGTACTTAAATTTTCTTAAATGTGCTCACCTAGCATTTGTTTGCTTTTGTAGGATTAATTATGAATAAATATACAAAAAATGGATCAGTTCCTAGTTCAGAAGTGCTTTCAAACAAGAAAGAAAGCAACTCAATGGTTGCTACAGTAGGGCATAATGTCCAGGCTAACTGGAAGCCTGTTCTGTTGGGCACTTTGTGAGCTTACAGGGAAGAGATGGTTTATTTCACCACCTGATGTGATTAGATTGAAGATATATTTTTTTGTACCAAAGAACTTAAACATTGCTGCATACATGAAACTGCATTTTAATTTATTAATTAGCCAATGATTGGATTCAGTCTTGGAAAATTCCACTTGCTGCCCAAGTAATGCATTTTAACAGGTGAATAGTTTTTCAGAATGATAGTCTTTGGCAGTTTGTAAAAGTAGATTTTTCTGTCTTGAGCCAAGAACTTTTTGCAAAGTAAATATAACAAATTTGATGTTGGATCCCAATGACTATTGGTCCCTGTGTGGTAATCTTTTTCTGCAGTTCAGTGTGATTCAATTCCTGTATGGAACAGTCCTTAAAGCTGCTAAATTTTCTTGTGGACAGTGTTGTGGGGGCATCTACCAATTGTTATGTAGCTGTTCCAATTTGTTAATTGTAGTAAAATCTGCATATTCTGGCTTCATAGTAAATGGGACTTGGCACGGGCATCAAGTTGCAACTTAATTTTCAAGGTAGTAGTATAGAATTATAGGGACAGATCTTCTTTAGACTTTTAAAGATTTGGGTCTCCTACTTCCTTTTTTTGAGAAAAGAGCCAAGAGTAGAACTTCTCTTCCTGTGTCCACAAGGAAGCATTTTTATCAATTTTAGGTGCCCCTGCACCCTTGTATAGGCATAAACATCAATGGCATTGGCCCTTTTTTCTAATTTAAAAGGAGTAAATATGGACTGTGGTATTGGTTCTGGAAACTTACTCATTGGACTAGCAACACTGCATGATGTCTATGTAAAGAATTGTTTTATGTTTCTTAATATCCAAAAACTTTGTATAAGAATGCTTACTCCGCTTCTGGGAAAATAATTGCTTAGGGTGGTCAAGAAGACTAAATTGCTTGCATGAGATATTTGGGGGAGAAATTTAGGTATATGCAGCAAGGTGCATGTTATAAAATATACAGCTCTTAACAGAAAATGTATAATTTTTCTCACAGAATTGAGGGCAGTCTTATAATCCTTTTGAGATGAGTGGTATAAAACAAATTTTAAGGGAAAGCTGTGGACAAAAAACAATCATGTGCATCTTGCTCCATGGTCAGAACTTTTTATTAATTAAAAAAGCAGAAGAATAAGTTGCTGAAACCTTTTTTCCTCTTTCTTAGGATATGACATGTCCACATTTATCAGAAGGTATAGTAGGTATCTGAATGAAAAAGCAGTTTCTTACAGACAAGTGGCTTTTGATTTTACAAAAGTAAAAAGAGGGTAAGAGCTGCAGTTTTTCCTTACCTTAAAGATCTGTGTTGCAAAGCATGCTAATGAGTTGTATTTGAACATTTAATGTTCAGGGTTTATGTGGGTGTTGGTTTATATTCCATGATTCATGCACTAAAAACATTAGTGTAAGTGAATGACAGTGTTCTTGAATCTTTCCTATGCCATTAGATAGATGGTACATAGGACTGAAAAAGACTTTGCTGTCTGCTGTTATCTTTGCCAGCTAATGTGTTACTTCAGAAGCTTTTTGTGGAATAGTGTTAAAAGAAAAAATAATGGAAAACTGCCTGTGTAGCAGTTTGTAAAGATCCTAATTATGGCAAAAAAGGTGTTCCATAACACATACAAAGCTGTCTTACAGTCCTACAGTTTGGCAGCCTTGGAGTCTCTCTATACAGTTCATTTGGAAAAGGTGTGGGTAAACATCCTTTTTACCTTCTTCTGTTCTTCGTCCTTTCTGAAAGTGATTTGTACGAGTATCTGGTCTTGAAATGTGTATGGCTTCAAGTACATACGTACACATACATGTATATGGCTTCTTCTTGGAGCAGGGTAGAACTGTCCACTCCATTTTTTTAAATAGAGGCAGAGTAGCTTTCATGGAAGCTGCATCTAAAGCAGCTAGTCAGTCTTTCTGCCAGCCATAATGTAATGGCTAAACCAGTGAACTAAAGCAGACCTCCAGTAATTGTCCATGTTGGTGTTCATCCTTCTCATGGACGTGAGATTGGGTAGTAGGGTCAGTTGTCATGGATGTCCTCATACCTTCCACCTTGTCCAAGGACATGAAGGGTAGAGTGGGCCTACCTTGTCTTCAGATCCTTTTCACCACGGATGGCAGAAAGACGGAACCCAGGCAGCGCCCATTTGCCCTTTTGCAACTTAGTATGATTATGTAGCTAGTTTACTTTAAACCCCATTGACCTTATTAAGTAGATTTTCCTTGGTTTAGTTTCTCACTAACCTGAAAACTTTTTATCGTAAGAGATTCCAGACTATATTGTGGATTTCTATCAATCAACTTCACACTCATCCAACGGCATAGAAAACTATATTTTGTACTACTTAGACATGTGGTTTTGTGTCTGGGTGAAAGCTTGTCAGGCTTGGCATACAGCCCATGAAAGGGTAGCTGAAAATGAATGCATCTGCCCAAGAGATGTGTAATAAGCATGTGCATGGTTTTTGCAAGAAGCTTTCCTCAAGCTCATGGTAAGACCTACTTGAGGTGCACTAACAGACTTTCCTGTAAATGAAAGTGCAGAGGCAGGTGGCAAGTGCAGGGCATGTCTAAATCACCTTTGTACACAAGGGCTAAGTACAGACAGTCAAAAAGCCCAAGGCTGAATTGATTCAGCCTTTGCTGTAGAGATTAAACTGAGAAATAACTGGACATGCATTTAATTTTGATGCAGGAAATGTAGTCACATACCTGCAGTGGCTCAGGCCAGGAGCTGGGAGGTGTTAAAGCATGACATGGGCTGTGTGTTCACTTCCTCTTCCTGCTGCCTGAGATCTCTGGGACTCGCAGTCCAGACTCTGAGCAGCAGGACTCTTCCTGCTTCCAAGCACAGGCAGGGGCTGCTTCCAGATGCCTCTGGAATTTTAAGTCCACAGTCACAGCCAGCCATAAGTTTGAGCAGGGAAAGGGGGTGTTTCTGATCAGTTAAATTGGTTTATGTAACTTCTGTCCCTATTCAAGGCCTTTGGCTCCCTTAAGAAGCTTGCCTAGACTTGCGTGGTCTGGAAATCATGGCCATTCCTGTGGCAACCAAGATTTCTAAGAGAAGCAGGAATTTAACATTCAAGTGCTGACAGGCAACATGACAGCTATACATTTGTCTGCAAACAGGCATCATCTATGCTATATCAGGAGGTCATTCAGTATCAGACTTAATGTATTCCTTACTGCCATTCATCTTTCAGGTGTTGAGGCCTTGCTAGCAGATGACTCGAAGTTTTCAGACAACTTGAGTAATCGGTCAAGGATAGAGCTATGTAGAATAGTGTTGCAGGACAACTTTTGTAAGTGGAGACGTCCATAAAATATACCTAAGGTTGGTCAAACCTGGTCTAGAGTAGCAATGTAAATGTCATCTAAAAATATTTGTTTAACCACCTGTAATATTGGTTAAACAATTAACTGATAACACAGTAGCTTGGACATGGCTGCTGCTGGGAGTTGATCCTAGAGATTTAACTTTGGGGAAGAGTCGTCAAGTCCAGCCAGACAACACAGCCCACCTGAAGCTGTGCCCTTAGAGGGCTGTGAACCAGCAGCTAACTGCTTAACTATAAGTCATGAGGCCGCCTTCCTCTTGAGCTTTGAGTACTAGTCCCTCTTCCTTCTTTGCTCCTCTCTCCCTCACTTCTGCATACCCTGCTGCCTTCTGATTCCTGCCAGGGCAGTTCCTCCCCCCCACCCTTCCCTGCCAGACTGCACAGATGCTGAGCCAAAGGAGAACTAGTAAACTAACCAGTTGTTACTGCACATACTGGTTAAATTATTAAGTTTAATTTTTTTACATCCCTAATCTAGAGGGGACTCTAGAGTCTTGCTAGCAGATACCTTTCCTATCCCTTGCATGCCAGAACTCATTTTCCTGTCTTGGCACTCATGATGCCGAAGAAAATTGAAATGAGATGTGACATCACAAGTTGATAGTTCTGTAATGGGCCAGGTGCTTGTGGCATACGACCTGGTGACTCTCTCAATATAGGCCCCACTAGCTTTTTGCCTTCTCTGCTCAGCAGGGTCACTACACAGTTGCCAGATCCTGCACTTGTACCCAGTGTCGTCATAGCCAAGAGCCTGAGTACTGGCTGGCTGACACTAGCTAAAAGAAATGGCTTGGCTGAAGGTAGGACCCTTCTTACACCAACACAGGAAAGCTTCAGCTAGATCATCTTTTATAAAGCTAAATGGAATTTTTCAGCACTGACTGCTTTGCCTGATAACTGCTACTTCAGTGGCACTTGTTTCAGGACTAGTTAATATTCTAATTAGAACTTTGATATTTGTTCCCTAGGGATGCATCTGAAAACCATGTCAGTGCATTGACCTCTTGTCCATGGCATGCTCTATTTCCTCAACCTACAGTAGCTAGATTTCTGAAATGCATTTATTCATAGTTTTCTGCAACTTCCATGCCATATCCCTTTTGGGTTCTCCATAGGATTGTTGGGTCACCCCAAGACCTCTTAGCTATGACTCCTTCTCCCCCCCAGTCACATTCATTAGTGCCTTTAGTAGTTTAAAAAGCTTGAAGGATAGAAAAGATTCCAGTCCTTATGGTGCCCTCGCCTTCCCCTTCTATAAGATAGGCTTATACTCAGGCCTCATCACAAATCCCTGCACATCTACTGGTTCAGAATTCTAATATGAAGCAATATATTAATCTTCCAGTTTGGGTTACTTTTTCCCATTTGGCTTCTTCAGCTATAGTGATCCTAAGCAGCTTTTTTTTTTTCCCTGCAGAGACTAGAAGACTATGAATTTAATTTGCAAGTTAAAAGTTTGAAGTAGAAATTTAGACTTCAGTATCAAGGCACTTAAAATTTTTATCTTCACTTTTTTTTTTATGATGTTAGTGAGTAACAGAGAGAGCAGTTTTTTCTTATAAATGGCTTGTGTTCATTGTTCTTTCTCCCTGAATTAGCCTTTTTTCTCTCAACCTATGCATTTTTTGGATATCTTTTTGAAGCATCCACCAGTTAAATAATCCCAAATAACAATGATACTCTAGTTAAAAATAAAGCTACAAGTATTAATTGGTACATAATTAAATCTAATTGTAAGACTTGATTTCAGTGTTCTTTCAGTTGCAAGATACCAGCGTGTTTTTTAGTTCTGACATTTAAAGAGAACTTTTTAAAAGATGCTGATACACTTAACTAATGCATTTTATATAATGTGTTTATTTTAAGCAATATTGAAACAGAACTTTAAATGATGAGAGAGAAGTGTAAGTAATTTTTTAGAAATACTTAATACTTTTGAGAAGACTCTTCCAGATACTTGAATTATTTTGTTTTTTGAAGCAAATTTTTATAAAGCCAGTAATGTTTATGTAGTCGCCTAATGAATTGCACACACCGAAAACCATTACATTTTGGTGTTAAGAATTCTCTGAGTCTTGGAACAGATCAGTTTTTGAAGCTTCCATCATGAGTACTACTTTCTGGCCATGAAATGTTTTTCTGATGTCTATTCTTACAGCTCTTTGGCCATACAACATTAAATATCACATGTCTACCTTCTTTGTTGAACTGTAACTACTGTTTTGATCCATTCTTGTACTTCATTTCAGTAGAAATTATTTTTGAAAATTCAATTGGGGAATTTTTTACTTGTGTTTGTATTATAGGGCTGATGGAGTCATGAGAACAATGAACACAGAAAAACTTCTCAAAACTGTACCAATTATACAAAATCAGATGGATGCGCTTCTTGATTTCAATGTAAGTTTAATTGTTTTACCCATCAGTCATACCATCAAGTAAAAGGGTGGGATTTTTTCCTTTACAGAGTTCACTGTGAAACCTGATGATACAATATTTTAACTACTCCTAATATGCTTGGTTTGAATAGCAAAAAATATCTTCCACTTGGTGCATAAATCATGAAGTGACCATATCCAGTGAGTCGTGTTGAGTTGATAAGTAGTGCAGGCAGTTAAAGAGGTTTTAAAACACATTACTGAATTTTTTCAGTTCTGCTGTCTTGATCTGCAATGTCTGTTAGTCATGTATTTTGGTGGGCAGACTTTATTTAGTTTGGCCTCTGCTGATCCTCTATTCAGCTGGCTATTAATAAAATATGAATTGTTTCACTGATTTCACAAGTGAATAATGTTGGAACTTATCTGAGTTTTTTTTTCTGGTAAGTTGAGTCCAGTGCAGTTAAACACATATATTTTTTTTTCTTTTTTCTAATATCACTAGGTCAATAGCAATGAGCTTACAAATGGTGTAATTAATGCTGCCTTCATGCTTCTCTTCAAAGATGCCATCAGACTCTTTGCAGCATATAATGAAGGAATTATTAACCTGCTGGGTAAATATTTCTGTTCTGCAGTATTGCAGTACTTCTTGTTTCAGTAAGCTATTTGTACTTTACTTTACTTTAATTTCAGGAAAAAAGACTGTACTTGTGTCTTAAGAGCACCAAAACATTGAACATAAATAAAATAACACTTTAGTCTTCATTTTTCAAGGCTTTTTACCACTAAGTATCCTTAAAGGTCCAGAGAAATAAGCAATTTCCTCTTGCTTTTTTTTAAGCATGGAAATATTGTTTCAGCTTGTCCCATAGAACTATGGTGCAGAATCAGATGGCGAAATTGACACTCGTTTACACTGCAGTCTTAAAGAGTTTTTGCTTTTCTTGTAATTTAGCCTTTTGGTTCTAACTTTTATAGTCTGGGCGTTCCTACAGTGAATTTCCCAGTAACAATGCCAACATACAGTATTAATAAACTATAGTAGTTCTGTCTTTCCTATTTTTAGATCTTGGAAGGAAGAGTAAGTGTCCCTTGTTAGAGTTGCCACTAAACAGCCTGCAACTATGTGCAGAGAGTGGTAGTTGAGCCACATTAGTCTGAAGTTAGGCAGGTGGTAGAATCAGATCTTAAGAGTATCTGATATCAACTGTTGCTTACAAAAGTTCATGCATCTCTGATTTTTGTTTGTGGTGCACCTCTACTTTGCCTCCAACCTGACAGTCCCACTTACGACCAGGTATTTCAGGGTAGCTGTATAGTTTTGACCCTCATGTTCCTTTCATACACTTATCTGAAAAGTGAATTGTTAAACACCTTAGGCTGCATCTCTCCAGCAATCAAGTTGTTTTTTTAAAAATCATTAGTTTGTACAGGATGAAAGAATGTACAAACATTGACTGAGAGTTGACTGACTGACTTGTTTTCCATCCCTGATTGAACCAAGGCTTTCATAGCAACTTCCACAATGAACAAGACAGGAGAAACAAGTCTTTGGATATCTTTCTGTATTAAGTCACAGCTGTTACTTGTATACATTTGAAACGGAAAGCATATGCTGTATGCTTAATGTCTTATGTGATTTGAGTATTTTTCCCTTTTACAGAAAAATACTTTGACATGAAAAAGAACCAGTGCAAAGAAGGTCTTGACATTTATAAGAAGTTTCTCACTAGAATGACAAGGATTTCAGAGTTCCTCAAAGTTGCAGAGGTAACCCTTGCCATCATGGTTGTATGGCAGAAGTGCCAGCTCTTAAAGTAAAAGATGTCCATTTAATATATCATGTAGAGTACATTGTAATCTTCAAGAGACAAATAGGTTATGTCAGTTCCATTAGTTGATTTCTTTCCAGCTGTGCTGTATGTGAGTAGTGCACAAATTCCATAGACTACTTTGAGAGATGAGACTCCCTGGTATCTCAGTCTTGAACTTCCTGGCTTTCTCAAAACCTTTTCTTGTGGACCTTAATGGAAGGGCTTAACCAAACCACTGTTAAACCCTGAGAATTTTTATTCCAACTTCATTACAACCGCATGTACATTTTAATAAACAACTGGTTTCAGTTTTTATACAACCAAATTAATCTCATTACAGGCCGAACCACAATTGCACATGGCTTTTGCTTTTCCTGTATTATTTCACTTTAACATGATTTCTCTTTGCTTATAAGACTTTAATGTTCAATCAGAAAGATGGTTCTGAAGCTCATTGTATTTATTTTATTGCAGCAAGTTGGAATTGACAGAGGAGACATTCCAGATCTTTCTCAGGTAGATAAAGTATGCATGTGTCAGTGCGTGGCATGTTGGTTTCTAGATTGCATAATCAGAAAAACTTGGCATTGTGTCTTTCATTTATGCTTTTTTGCATAAGTTGTCTGTTCATGATTTAAGTTTTAATTCTAATTCCTAGGCAGGCAGAGTGGCACCTCTTTATAGACTAGTGTTCTCCAGTGCTCAGGATACTAATACATAAGAATTTAAGTTGTTTACTGTTGACTTATATTCTGTACATCAGTTCTGCTTTTAAGTTAAGGATTCTGTTTTAAACTCAATTTTATTTTCTGCTTTCAAGAGATGTAAGTCAAACAATTAAATATGCAAGTTTTAAACACAATCCTTAGCTTTTTAAAAGCTGTTTAAAAGCATGATAAACTGATCTGACTGTGTGGACTTGGAGAATGGAGCAGTTGCAAATAGTTTAAAATTTAGCAATGTGGCAGTTTTCTAGCAGAAGGCTTCAAAATGTTAGTTAAGTCTTTATGATGACTTGCAGAGGATACGCATGCTTCAGATTTGGTCCAGCTTCCTGTATTTAGTGTCCTTTGAAATGTGACTACTCAACTTTTTCTTTGTGCCTTTTCTTACTGTTCACTTTTTTCACATTTTCATTCAGTAGTTTTTGATAATGAACCATCATGACCAATAACACTACCAAAGGAAGATGGTGAATACTGTGTTGCCTGATGCTTTAAATGCTTTGCTCAATGATTTCTCTACTGAAAGTGAAATTTTAGCATTACTTTATGGGGTTTTTTCTTTGTTTGGTTTTTTTAGACACTTCTACTTCCCCTCGATTTATACTTTCAAGCACTGTGGGAATAGGGTATTAACTGCTTCTTTCAGCTGTTGTCTGTTTTTTGTTTTGGATCTTTCACATCTATTCCTTCACTGCTCTCTTGCAGGCACCAAGCAGTCTTCTTGATGCTTTGGAACAACATTTAGCCTCTTTGGAAGGGAAGAAAATCAAAGACTCCACAGCTGCAAGCAGGTATGTATACTATTACTGTTACACAACTGATAGATGGGTTACTTTAGAATCCCTTTCTTCTAAACGATGCCATAAACATGACATTGCTGCCGCAGTACAGAAACAGGCCCTCTGCATGTTGTGAGTGGCTTTTATAACTTGTTGGAAAAGTGTCTTTACATTACATGTAATGATAGAACTTAAGTAAATGCTGTGGAACTCATGGTGCTTATTGCTTGGAAAGCTACCCTTATCTAGGTTGCACTATTAGATATTGAAATGTACTCAACATGCAGGCATACCTTAAAGACTTTAATATCTGTGGCTGTTCACTATTTAAACACTTAATAAAACATGGTTCTTTTTCTGGATATAAAATCATGAGCAGGTCATGCAAAACCTATGATAAATACCACAGTACTGAGGAGAGCTCCTAATTTAAATTAAACATTAAACTGTCTTCCCTTGTACTGCATGCCCTTGTTCTTTGGGAAGGCAGGGACAGAGTATAATCTCCAGCTCCCTCACTCTCTTCTGCACAGCCAGGAAGTACAGTATTAACCCTTTTGCAGCTGAACTGTTAGTAGCTGTTGGCCACTCAAACAAAAGCTGAAACTAGCTGCTGACAATGACTGAAATTCTAGACCTATCCATGAAGTCCAAAGAGCTTAAAAATAGTGTGCAGGGCAGTGAAATAGTTACTCCTGGTCTCTTCTACTAACAGACATTGCTGAAGAAAGGATACTTTGATTAGTGGAACATCAAGACTGTTTAAAAAGGTGAGAAGGTTAACACCCATAGAGTGAAGATTGAACTGAAAGGAGATAAATTATAATGAGCCATGAAGTCAACTGACTTCCTGAATAGAAATGCCACTGCTGCTGCCACATAGTTGGTTTTAAACTTCGGGTGGAGCAGGAAGCAAAACAGAGTGCAACTGCATCCTGTTCCTGCTGGGTTCTGCCCCTGCTGCCTTGTGGCTACTGGAGGGAATAGAATTAAAATCAGCAACAGCTATCTTACCTCATTTCTCTGCTGCCTATCCTGGGCAGAAAATCAGCTGCCCCACTCAAACTCACCTTGATGTTCAAAGGCTAATTTTTTTTGTGGGGAAAAGTGTGGTATACAAACACAATGTAACATGTTTAGTCTTATATGTTACTTGTACATATCACTTTCTTTGCATTATTTCTCAACTTGTCATCAAATTAAAAAAAACAAAATAAAACAATACATATACCAAGGCATCTGGGGTGCTTTTCCATATGTGGGGAACATCGGGATTCCCTACTCAGTCAGACCAGTCCCCAGCAATCACAGAAGTGAGTCTGGTTGAGTAGGGGAAAGCATTTCTGTGCTCAGCCTGACCTCTCCATTCAGCAAGGAGACAGCTAGAGGGCAAACCAAGGAGATCACATTGCCCCTAGGATTGCATCATAAGGGGTGGGACAAGGGGCAATGTTTCACCCGATTTTTAAAGTGGATCAATTGTGCTGGAACACAGTTGATTCTCTTTATTGGGCAGTGTCTGTTTCCAGCCAAAGACTCATTTTAATATCTGGTTTATGTTAAAATTTTGAATTTTGTTCAAAGTGTATTTACTTACAAATAGTACCTAAGGTATTAAAACTTTCTTATGTGTGTACAAAATGTGCACATCAGATCTGTGAAAATTCAGTTTACAATTTAGCAGAGAAACAGAACAAAACTACAAGCATGAACTCATGTGAAATTACTTCAGATCACTTTTGCACCCAAATTCTTATCTAACAACTCTTCCTACTATTGTTGGTCCAATAAAAGATATCACCAAAAACCACTTACAAAACAGTTTACAAGAGTCAGCAACAAGTATGTTATTGGCTTAAAAATGCACATTCTGTAAATGATCTGAGAAGCAAGCAAAGCATCTTTTAATCGAGTGTTCCCATCCCATGTCGTGCATGAACAGCCAGTTTTTCCCTCCCTTTGTCCAATTACTCTAGGGCTACTACCCTTTCCAATGCAGTCTCTTCCCTTGCAAGTACTGGCCTGTCTCTCACTAAAGTAGATGAAAGGGAAAAGCAAGCGGCGTTAGAGGAAGAACAGGCTCGTTTAAAAGCTTTAAAGGTAAGCATGTCGTCTTATCCAGTAGTAAGGTTGATTATTTAACTATGTACTGTTTCTCAAATTTTAAGATAATCCTGAATGTAAGACCCTTCACCACCAATAATTAGGTTCTATGTATGGAAAATGTATAGACTGGTTATACTTTTTTCATGTAAAGAACCTAATTACAGGTGGGCCATCTTTAATTTATACCCCCATCACTGGAGGGGGGGCAGAGCAGTGGGGGCTATAGGTGGTGTGGGGGAGGTCAAGCAGCTTGCTCTCTGCCACCTCTGCCTTTCCTGTGAGTGCTGCTTCTACAAGTTAGGCTTAAGACCCTAGGCTGCAGTGTGCTTATAGCCTGCTGACAGAGGAAAGGCAAGGGGGGAGGGAGAGGGGCAGGTGGAGGATCAGCAGGGACAGGGGGGTAGATGCTGCAGGGAGATGGCGGGATGCAGGGGCAGGGCGGGCAGCAGCTATGACACTAAATCTGTGCAGGGGTGGAGCTGGAGCTGCAGCAGCTGCTGCCCCTGTTCCCTGGCATTTGATTTTAAGTCAAGGGACCCTCCCTCCACCATGTTAAATGAGGGGAAAGCTTCATTTTAGAATCAAGTAAATATGTTACTAATATCTGCACCTTCTTAAATTGTTAGAATCCTCAAATGATGTATAGCATTTTACTTGCTAGCTAGTATTACATTTTCAAGAACTGTAGGGATTGCATAGTATTCTTTTTGTATATTGGCTTATCAATTAACTTGTGTTTCAAAGATATGGAACATCCTCTTATTCTTTATAGATGTTTATCTTTCTATGTATACAAAGAATGTGTGTGTGTATTTTAAAAAAAACAACAACAAAAACCTCAAAACAAACCAACAAAAAAATGCGCTGATGTATGCAGTGAGTAAAAATTCTCTAGGCAGTTTTTTTTCTTATGTACCTCTGTGCCCTATAAACAAATCTTGTTTCTGGATTTCTTATGCCAGCTCAATTTTCCAACAGGAACAACGTCTAAAAGAACTTGCAAAGAAACCTCATACCTCTTTAACAACAGCAGCTTCTCCTGTGTCAACTGCAGCAGGAAGCTTAATGACTACACCAGCCATTGATATTTTTTCTACCCCCAGTTCAAACAGGTATGCTTCTAGAGTAACTCTGCTTTCAAGCCAACTCCAGCTGGGGGTCATCCAACTGCTCCAATTGCATGTTGAAAGAAATAATTTTAGCTAGAGTGCATCAATCGCGCCTAAGTATATGTAGAATGATTCTTCCCTCTCCAGATTTAGTTTCTGATGCAAAAAAAAGCTGCTGACAATATTTGCAACTGGCTTTATTAATATAGGAGCTGGTTTTGTACTCAATGCTGCAAAATTGTCCTGTCCCAAAGCACCTTGCCAAATAGGTTAGAAAAATCCTATAATTCATATTGGAGGCTGCCAAGGATGGTGCTTACCTTTTAACGTTCCACTTGGCTACACTTTTTTTTTTTTTTTTAAGTGTACGCAGCATGCTATTGCTATAGCATGCTGTTTTCCTATGTGGCCCTTCTAGACTGCAAGTTGAAATGCAGGTGGGTGCCTGGTGTATTAATACAGAAGAATTCCTGATAGTTAGTGCAACAGTGCAAGCTTTTGCGTTCTGGATTACTGAGTGCATGCTAATCTTGGCCTTACATACCCTCATTTCTGCTTAGTTCTCAACTTCCTTTGCACAGAAAAATCAAATGAATAGTGCCATATTGTGTAGCACTGTGAAGTGGAAAGTAGGGAATAGTCTTCTAAAAGCATTTTTCATTTTGGACTTGAATCCAAAAAACTGTCCTTGTGGAGCTCACATAAGAACTTGTATACTTCCTTTCCAGTATCTACTGTCCTTCAAAAATGGTCTGCCTTGCGATGGGCTTGTTTCCTAGTAGATAACAATTTATAGGATACTATTTATGGGACACCAACCATATAGCAAATGCATATATCAAACAGTACATTTGGAGTTGCAGAAAACAACAGCTGAAGTTTTATCACTAACTGTAAGGGTTGTAGGTAGAAATGTAAATGTGTGGCACTTCTGTAGCTTGCTAAAGACAAGGCATTTTTAGAATAACTAGATGTAGCTGTATGGATACCCAAATATTTGCGCGCTCATTCAGTTATCTGAAACCCAGAAATCTCACAAAGCTATTCAAGCAGTCAGAACTGCTATGCTTGGAAAAGACAAATGCAGTTGAAAAGTTGATAAATGATGTAATCTATTTTGGCTTGTATTTTAATTTTTAAAATGTAGATAACAATGATTCTGTAGAGTCTTTCCTTTGTCCATTGCAGAGAGGGAGTACACACAAACAAATAGCTCCTGAGTCAAATCTTGCTTGTTTTCTCATCTCTTCTTGGTTTTCTTTTCCTTTTGATGTTTTTCCTAGTCAACAGGGAGCAGTAGGCTGATGAGAGATCCCAAAAAAGTCTGTAATTGATATCTGGCCATTAAGCAGAGCTAAATCTGCACTCCTATGCATGGATAGGTTAATGGAGATCACTGGAAGCTGAATATTTCAGGGATTCTAAATTTAGGGTTTTGTTTGTAACCGGCACTATTCTTACCAAACTACAAAACCTGCTGATGCAGCACATTTCAGTATGCACTAAAAGTTATACAGGGAAGGACCTTTAACAGTCCTGCAAGTTGAACAGTGACTGTGGTAGACCAGTTCAGTTCACAGGAAATTTAACTTTTTTGGTGTTAATACCATATGTATAAGAGTTTTTTTAAATCTGGAAAGTGAACCTTTTTGTTTATAACTGGGTGAAGAAAAACCACAAATGTGTATGTAGCACACAACTATTTGCATATAACAAATTTAAGTGATTTATTCTTTGTTCAGAGTTTCAAGTTATTCTGTTCCCCTGTATTTCTTACTAACATTTTAAAGAAATAAATAATATTTGTTGCATAATTGCAGAACAAAATACACCCACATACCTCAGTGTGCCCTTAAAGCCCTGGAGGGATGCAGTGCTTTGTTTTGCAAAGGTCTAAACGTAAAATCTGTTCTGCTCTGTTGAAAGCATTTACTTGTCTTTTTAAAGAGTTTCTGTGATGAGTTCCTTTCCTCCATTTCTATCTGATATTCAAAGGCTTTTCTTCCCTCAGTGGGTTGCTGCTTGGCCTTTGCTTCTGTTTTTTAATTAATAGTTTAGATTGCTTTTTAGGCAGCAACACTGCTGATGCTAGTAACTTCTGGGCAGAGTATTTACTGAAACTTTCTTAAAGCTTCTTAATGAGTGCTAGATCCCTGATCCAGACTCTCAGCTGTGCCCCAGGAAGTTCAGGTCCATGGTGGGAGTGGACTTCAGAGCTGTCTGTAGCTTCTAATTGAGGATGGGTTCTGTGCCAGCCTAGTTCCTGCCCAAATTTTAGAACTACCACAAGCAACCTGTAGTTCGTTAGGGTATTTTGGAAGCTGTAATTAATGATGTACAGGTATACCATGTCTACAACTTGATATCAGGATCTGAAGAGGGTGGAAGAATGGTTGGTCAGACCCACTAGGTTCACCTGCTTTGGAGTGGCCCAGTGGCGGGGGAGGGCAGGGGTGGCATGGCAGAGAGACTAGCTTAGTGTAGCCATCCAGAGGCTATTCCCCACAGAATTTTTAAGTTTTAGTGAGCTTTTGTTCAAAATGTCTAATCATGTCCCTGACTGAATGAATCTGTTTGTAGTAGTTGACAATATCTACAATAATGTTGCCGTTGCCTTTTGTATCAAACTATTTGATATAGTTCAAACTGTTGTCCTAATTTGTCTCTAGCACATCAAAGCTGCCAAATGATCTGCTTGATATGCAGCCAACTTTTCATCCACCTGTACATCCTATATCCACTGCGCCACAAGTAGGAGGTACATGGGGAGGTAAGAATTCTAAATTGGCTCAAGATTCACTGTTGTGTAGCTGCACTCCCAGGAGTGGCATACTCCACAGCCTAGTCTGACTTTTTTTATTAATAAAATGGAGAAACTTGTTGGAATGCTTTTAAAATAAACTCAGCAAGGAGAAGTGTAAGTGGCATATGAAAGGGAAGGGAAAAGAAAATGCAAGTAGAAATTGGAGTGCAGAACTTAACGAGGATTTGGTTGGGCAATGGTTATAAAGGACTTTGAGATGAAAGAGCAGTGACTAAAGATTTCTTCCATCTTTTGGGGGAAACAGCTTTACAAAGACTTTCTTGGTGCCGGATATTCAAATAATAAGACATATTTTAAATTTAAGCACAAACTTTTTAAAACTGGCATATTTGAAATGGTGTGGAGGACACTGGTTAAAGCCTTTGGCAAAACAATTCCAAGAAAAGTTTGAGACTAGGTGAAAGATGGTGAAAAGTAAACAGTATGGCCTATAAACAGATGAAGAAAGCTATAAGAAAAGGAAGCAGAATTGGTGAAGATAAATAGCAAAGGAATAGCTATAAGCAGCAGAGAACTTTGGTTGAATTTAATATTAAACTAAGCTTTGACTCACTTCCAGAGTATTCAGACTCCAGCCGTTCTCCAGCCTGCTGAATACAGTTCATTTCTCTTTTCTTTACCAGCTGTTTAAGCTTTTTAAAATTTTGCTGATAATGAAAGACCTGGTAGGTATGATGTGCATGTTCACTGACCTCCACTAATAGAACTATAGTTAAGCATAAGGAAATCATAAGTGTGTTTTCTTTGTGTAGACACGCAGGATTTAGTGAGCTAGTCAGTCAGCTAACTATGACAACATGCACACTTCTTCCAAATTTTCTAAACACCAAAAAGTCTATTAAACCTGCATATTCTATCCACATGTGAACCTTCAGGATAAAATTGCCCCTTGAACCAAAAGAATTTAGAGACTTGGGCTCCAGAACACGAGTTAAAATACCTAATTTATGTACTTCTGGGTGACTGAGAACAGAAGTATTGTTTTGTGGGTTTTCCTTTAATTGGATATTATCACTGAACCTCTTACCTGATGTGTTTGGGTTTTTTGTGAGCTTTAGCTTTTTAGCCAATTTCCATACTAGCAAGAGTAAACTTTTTTTCATAAGAAAATACAAAGTGCATTTCCTATTCCTATCAACATGTGTGTGCATTCTGTATAACTTTGACACGTCACACTTGCCTGTAAGAAAGTGCCTTACAATTTCTGGTGATTTTTCCTGGAAATATTTACTATAGAACAGGCATGCATTTTGGGAGGCTTTTTTCACAAGGGCTTCTGAAAGTGTGCTGACTTCCTCAGTGCTTCACCACCTTTTGATGTGATAAGTTATAAAATGCAATTTTAAATTGCCTTTCATTTCCTTGTGTAAACTTTACTGAGGAAAGCATCTTTCTTGGAAAGAACTGATGTGGACGGCTTATCAGCCTGCACATGCAAAATCCTGTGAACAGAATATTTTAGGTCAGAAGAAAAAATGAAGAAAAATATATTGGTTCCTCTGCTTTGTTTCTCTAGAGCTTCAGAGATTTTCTTATGATAGACTAGTCCATGTAAAAGAGGCTTATTTGCTCACTATAGCATATCTCTAGATTCAGCTTGGTTTTCTGTTCTTTAAACTTAGTCATTGTAAAGTCCCTTCATAAATTGGCTTCAATCTGTTTGCTTATTGTCCTCACCTTTCTAAGTATCATAGATTTGTCAATAACTGTAAAGGTTTCAAGTTTGGATGCCAAAGTTTTTGGATCATGATTCTAAAATTCTTCATATTCATCTTGTATATTTGCATAACCTTTCATCCAAAGAGCTAAGTGATATCACAAACATTAACTCTTACAGCACCCTTGTGAGGTAGGTAAGAAGTATTTTCCCCATTTTACAGATGGGAAAACTGAGCAGTAAAGTGACTTGCCTGAGGTCATACCGCAAGTCAGTGGCAGAGCCAAGAATGGAACCTGGACTATTTCCAGTCATGTGCTCTAACCACTGCACAGCATCCCTACCTTAGGTAAATTTCTGATGTAGTAATGTTTGTACTTCATGTATATGGTAACTTAAAGGGTATGTATGGCAGTATAGGGGTAACCGACTGACAGAGTAAAATTGGACTTAAGGCGGGACTTACAAACTCCTAAATCAGTTAGGCTTATAAGCCTTTACCAGAGAGTTCATCTGAAACATACAGATGGATGTATTGGTACCAGGGCATGAATACTTCTAACACTACCTCTAGGCATTTTGCTAGATTGCTTAAAGCAAAGGAGGCTAGATCTTAAATCAAAAGTGAGGAGAGTAAATCAGTTCAAAGCATGCAGTAGCATACAATACTTCTAGTAATGCAGTTTCTCTGAAAAGACTGAGTCTGTCCTTGCAGTTGGAGCAGTATCAGTGCAGTTCCTTTATAAAGTGAGAAGTTGGGTTGAAAAACTAAAATGTCTGTTTAAATATTTTTTTTAACCCAATAAGCTGCCAATCTGTCTTCACTCTCCATATTCCTTTTGAGATGAAAGTGAACTGTGAATGTTCCAGTGTAGAATTTGGCTTTCAGGGCTAGTTGTTGCAGTTGTGAAGGGGATTCTTCTTTGATGCTTCTAAAATGAATTGGCTGCAGCTAAAATAAATGAGCTGAATTAGATAAACTGCAGCTAACTCATTTTCAAGTTTTTGGGAGCTGCTTGCATTAGAAACAGCACAATAAGGTAGTGTAGGGTGGCACCTTGAAGACTAACTCATTCAGAGGCATAAGCTTTTGTAGGCAACAGCCTACCTAGATGCTTCTGGTGAAGTATTGTCACCTAATGAATGTGTATGCCTCTGAATAAGTTACTCTAACCTGCCAGCCTGTTGTACCTTCTGCTTGACTTCAGAGCTACATGGCTAAGACAGCAAGTCGGTCAAACATTTGAACAAACCAGTAATGCTTCAAGTGGGATGGAGTAGGTAGAATCTAAACTGAAAAAATGTATTTAGATAGTGTTTAAAAGAGCAGTCAAGAGGGGTATGAAGGACTTCACTGGTATCTTGACAGTGTTGCCCAGAATTTGTGGGATAACATTAATGCATTCTGAAAGCATTCTGGGAACAGATGGTATTAAGTGTTAATTACCCTACTTGGTCCATTTTATAGAATAATAGAAACTACTATGGATCATAACTTCAAAGCAATACAAAATAAAACTAATCAACACTTTTCCTTCAGTGCAGTTTTAAGTCCTCTTATCTAAATTAAACAGCATGCACACAGCTCAGATATCAACAATTATTTGAAACACCACAAAGGACTCCCCTTGCTATGTTAGATTGGGGCATATTGTTTGCCAAATTAATTTATGCACACTAGAAGTCAAAATGCAAAAGTGTATATAAACGTTTCCATGAACTTGGAGTTAATCATACGGTATCCTAAATGTACCTATTTTTTCTGTTCATTACAAGGGAAGGAAATGCAGACAGAAGATGACTACCACAAGAACTGAGGAAGGGCAAGATGGCAAAAGAATCTAGTTTACACTATTTTCATTTTGTCAGAGCACAAATTTTCCTGATGCAACACCCATCACAGACATTCCTATGCAAACATTTTTTGCAGTTCTTGAATTGCAGAGTTTATGGAATACACTAGTATTTGAGACTTTAGTGTTATCACAAAATGTAGGTAAAGCTTAAGAACACAAGATTCCTAATACCCTTTCAAAATAAGCTTATGGCACTATTAAATAGTTTTTATCCTGTATTAAAGGCCATGTCAACAATCAAGCTATTTCTACTCATTCTAGCAATTAAGCCATACTTAACCTGGGAGAAAAGCATGCCTGCTTTTTTGTGTAATAATTTTAAATTTGAATCCAAATTCTGTGAGGCTTCTAAATGCCTGCAAAGAATACTTTATAGGCATGAAATTCTACATTGCTCAGGGCTAACGTGAGAGGGAAAGCTAATGCCTTAAGGTAAAATTAAGTAGTATTTGCAGAAAACTCTGTGAATTTTTAGAGGTCAAATACATGCTCAGTACTTAATTGCTT
>NW_017729032.1:12559987-12575428 GCF_001723915.1 Gavialis gangeticus | reverse complement strand
CAGTGAAGGACTTTGAACAGAGTGACAGGAAAGCTAATGCCTTAAGGTAAAATTAAGTAGTATTTGCAGAAAACTCTGTGAATTTTTAGAGGTCAAATACATGCTCAGTACTTAATTGCTTGTAAATTTAATTTGATTTGCCTATACTTTTGGTCTTGGATTTGATTTGCAATCCCCATGGAAGAAATCAGCCTGCATGTCCTTCAGCAAGACTTGTGAAAGCCCCAGAATTTGGGCAGGAAAAGGAGGGAGGGGGGCACAGACCATACACGCTTTTACAGCTTTCATTCAGGCACTCGTGTATATCTACATTGCTTAAAATAGTAACCAGAAAGTCTAGGCACTAGGACAATACAGACAGTAATATAGGGCAACTTCCACTAATTTGGATTTGTATAATAGTATCAAGGAGTATAATTCAAGAGCAGGGTGCTCTACAAAAGTAGTCATGCTGACAGCTCATGATTCGCACATCACACATGATGATACAGAAGAACAAAGCAAATATTGATCATATTTAAAAGGGGGGGATAATGAAGTACTTTGGGATCTGTGGATGAAAATAACCACATTATCCATGTACTTGCCTATTGCTTTAAACATTTTTAAAAAACAAGTTGCATGTGGCCTGTTCGTAAAAGGAATTTTTCCAAAGATTACAAATAGTTTGTCAAGCCTGAGTTCATGGGCTTGGGCTCTCTAGGTCATTGGCTCAGATGTTTCCAGAACTTTTTGCTGAGAACTGTACTTCCTGTGCCCTGTTTGACTCTTCCATATCTTTTAATTCTTGTCATTAAATAATGTGAACTCTTTACCACTCCTGTTTTTAAACTCACTTATTACTAAATCAATTCTACTTTCTTATTTCTCTATTGCTTTCTGGGATTGCACAGATCCTTTCTCTGCTACTATTGATGCTGTTGATGATGCCATTCCCAGCCTAAATCCTTTCCTCACAAAAACTAATGATGCTATTCATCTCTCTGTTGTATCTTCTGACGTACCTACTTTCACAACTAGGACACCCACACATGAAATGTTTGTTGGTAAAGTACCTTTTAACTAACTAGCTCTCTAATTCAGTTTATGAAATATCTGTACAAAAGTTGTGACTTCTTTTTCTCCCCCTCCCCAGAAAAAACTTTTTATGTGACTTGTAATCAAATGGCCAAATATCATTTGCCCAGTTTATAATAGATAATGCATTGAAGTGGCATGGTGGTTTAACCTTTTTTTAGATGTTTTTTACAATTGTAGACAGAAGTATGTGTTCAAATGTGCTCATGCTTATTTCAGGCTTCTTTACTCTTGGTCTGAACCAAAAGACTGAGAAACATATTTCATGAAGTTCCTAGGGGAAATAAGGATGAGGAATAGCTGAACATCGCTTTGCTTTCATTATTTTGTGCGAGGAAGACTATTTAATTTGAATAATTTGGGGGGGGCTTGTGGCCTCTACTTAAGAATCCATTGTTTTAATCAATATCAGTGTTAGTGTAGCTGACCAGAAGCTACATGTATTGTGGTGGTGATTTAAACTCTTCTTTACTAACACACAGCTCTTGAATAGTTTTATAATGGTTGACTTCAGACCATTATAAAGAAATAAGTCTCTGGAAACATGACTGTTGTAGTAAATCCTAAGTATACAGTAATTGGATTCATTCTCAGTGTGAAGAATTAATAGCACTTTTTCACTGTAAAATAATTACACTTTTTTTTTGTTTGTTTTGTGGGGTTTTTGTCTCTTGCTTTGGAAAGTCTTGCTAGACTGGCAGACCCGTACTTGTGTAGTCTAAGCTTACTTGAAACTAATTTGGGGCAGGAAAAGTCTGATAAATTATATGAGCCTTGGACTAGGTCAGTCTCATTGTGCTTCACTACTCCCTGAATGTGGTGGCACCTCAGGTTGCAAACCACTGTTGGTGCTGCCTCCACTTAGGTCTGTGTGCTCCTCAACTCAGCCTGAGAAACAAAAACAGGGCCATGTTTAAAACCGTAGTTTCTGTTTCCCTGCTGACTTTTAAGAGGTGAGCCATAAGCGGGGCCCTTCCACCCTCCAGCAGCAGGAGGTGTACGGGGGAACCTGCAAGATGAAAGGAGCCACAGTGCAGCCCACTTCCACCATGAATCTAGTAGGGCTCTACAGATGGTATAGCCAGGTTAAAAATCAGGGACCGGACAAATTCATGGATGACCTGTTGAACAGAATGGCTGGAAATATTGCCTTTGGCATCTCCTAAACTAATAGATGGGGGATGGCAGGAAGGGTATTGAATCTAGAGATACAGGTTAAGTAAAGCATCCACTTCTGCCACTGCCTGAGGCGGGGTATTGGGTTAGATGGACCATTGGTGTCACCCAGTATGGCACCTATGTTCTTTTATTAGCCACTGGGCTAGATCTTGTATACTTGAAACAAAATTATAATTCTTTTTAAAAATGATGTTTAAAAATGTTAGTGTTCTCACTTGTGGTAACACAAGTGAGCAACTGTGACTATGGAATGTGGATTTAAAAACTCTTTCTGGTTCTTTAGATCATTTCAATCCATTTACTGAACCAAATCCATTTGTGGCAGCAAATTATGAATCCACTCTTGGCCTATATCATTATACTTCAGGTACAAGGAAAAATGCCTCTAGTTTTACACTCATTAGTATCTTCCAAGAGTGTAAAATGTGGCATTTGGTTGGGTGTCTTTAAACTTTTTTTTATAGTTGTAATTTTGCAAGTCTTTCCCTTTTTATGTTGTTACCTACAACATAAGTTTCCCTTTTTAATGTGTTTGTACTAGGCTGACTCTTCTGGTATCATTGTATGGTTACAGCATACATAAACTCATTCTTAATTTCAGTTTGGCACATTTGGTGTAGGATATAAATAGTATATACTGTTCCTTTCTGTAACATACCTTCTCTTTTCTCTGCTCTTTTGCTTTTGTGACATGCCTTGTCAGATTGTGTTTGTGGTCCTCAAGCTTATCCTAATGCTTCTAATTTCTGCAATGAGCCCTCTACTGTAGCTGGTGTGTTTGGAGGTGGGTAATGTGACAGGGTCTTACCAAAGACACAGTATGTTACGTGCCTAGCATTAGTAGGCTCGTCAGTTGGATAGAACTGCATTGTTCATGTATGTTGGCTAAAAAATTTGGATTCATACATTGCTGCTTAAGGTAGATGCATCATTGCAGATAGATTAGTTGTTTTAGCTTAGACCTTGTTACTTTTTAATTTGTATTTTTAAATTAATGCTCAAAATAAGTATTAATTTATAACACAATATTCAAGGGCACTCTTCTAATCTGCGTGCCATTGCTACCTGCTACACTAAATGGTTTCCTGTGAAAAGCAGCTGCAACAGTGCTCTCTACATGTGTCTGTTTAATATGTATTCTTGACCTATACCCAAACTCTGAGATGAGGAAGTGATTCCAAAGACACCCCTCCACACTTTCCTGGTGTTCTCCATTGCTTTTGTTCTTTATCTGTTGTAGGGTTTATGATAGGTGAATGTACTAGACTTTTCTTGTATGAAATTCCTGATTTTACTAATTAGGGTTGTTGGTCATAGCTGTGTGGGTCTAAGGAAATGGGCAGACACTGTTCTTTGGGATGTGATTTCTTTTACTAGACCAACTAAAAGTTTTCCTTTCCTGGATAGAATAAAACCCTGCATTTTGTGTGTTGGCTTCTGTTCTACCCAGGAAAGTGCACAAACACCAACAGACTCTCCCTGTGCCTGAAGAAGGGTGTTTGTGCCCAAAAGCTTGCAAAGAACAATTTTTCCAACTCTTTATTTGGTCTAATAAAAGAGATCACATCTACCTAAAGGATCATGTCTGGTTACTAATTTAGTTAGTTGTCTTTACAGCAGTGCAATGTGTTTGGATTTGTACAGTTCCTGAAATGGGCTTTGTCCTATTGATTGCACCCAATCACTGTATCTGGTGCAGATGGTGTAACTCTTAACACAATGTTGCTCAACTTTCTGGCCCCACAGTCTGGATCTCTCACAAAGTTGGCATGTGGAGTTGGGTCACTGTGCGCTGCCCTGGCATGACTATGCCCTGCACGCCCAATGTAGCAGACAAGGCCATGCTTTCCAGCCTGCTGGGCTCCCCTGGGTTGTGAAAATTGGCAGTAGGGGGACCAGCAACTGACAATGACACTGGGGAGCCCAGCAGGCCAGATGACTTGGTCCTATGGGCCAGATCCTGCCCACAAGGCAGGGGTTGAGCACCCCTGGTCTAACAGACTGTTGCTTTTGAGTTATAGAGAAATATTTTGTGTTTAGTAGGAGAATTACTGCTTGAGACATTGAAACGCTGCATTTTGGTGAAATAAGGATTCTTAAAATGAGCAACTAACGTTTTGGATCCACTGAATCAAAATGGTTGTGAATAGATGTCAAAATTAAAGATAGATTGCAGAGTAGAAGTTTGATACAGTATCCAGAAAATGCATGTAGAATCATTTGATTCTTAGACTTCTTCTGTTTTTCTAATTTTCCCAATATAATAATTGTGTGCTAAACATACATTTTAATCCCCAAAGTTGTTTGTGGGTGTGTTCCTCCTCCTTGGTGACATTTTCTGTGGGAGAGTAGTTCCCTGGATCAGTAACAGGAACTCCAGAGTAAAATTCTAGCCCCTTCCACAACCATACTCAGTCTCAAAGAAAATGAGTCTTAAAGCAGCTGAAAAAGTTAAAATATGAGAGCTGGTGACTACTGCAGAAATTAGTTAATGTTCTAAAAAGAAAATATGTTCTTAAAGATGAGTTTTCTGCTCTTATACTAGAGTGCTTTTTATAGTTAAGTAATGCATTCTTTTCCTAAAGTTAGTGCTGTCCACATTGGTATAAAAAGCAGTGTTGCTAATGGTAGTGGTCAGTTAACCTGTTTTTAAATTACAATTTTATGGCGCCTTTTCACGTAAAAGGATTAGTACTTTAGTTACCGACATAAAATGACAAGAGTTGCAGTATAGGCATTCTTCATATACAACTCAGTTCAACATTATGTTCTTTTACATAACGTATTGAATTGGGTCATAACTCTTTTTAAAATGGTTATGTAGCAGTTAACAATACATTAAGCCTTCAAAACATTGTGATAATATTATCTAATGCGTACAAGATCTGGTACATGAGCAGCAGCATCTTTTTGTTCTGCTTCTTTGGGGGGGCTGTTTTTGTGGGGGTTTTGTTTTGTTTTTTACATTTGAGCATAAAACAAAGTTGTGTAGCCTGACAAAGCAATGTGGTAAAACTGGCTCTAGGTCCTAGTCTGGCCCCTTCTTAGTCGCTAGATATATAACTTCCTACAAGGGGTATTAAAAATAATGGAACAGACATCAAACTATTGGTTGTAACTGTCTCTAATTATTTTCAGCAGTGGTTGCCTTGCATTCATGCATTTAGTGAGACATCCTATCATGGTGTGGTTTGTTACAGTTGAGATGATGTTTCATAGATTTTTCACCTGTTAACTAAAATGGTGTAGGGAGCTTACAGGCAAATGGTTCAAAACCATTGTTTTGAAGAAGAGTCTTGGCCAGCCTTTCTGCTTGCAAGGGCCAGGTGGCTATAGCATTGCTTTCGTGCTATTGTGAGCAGGTGTTGGGAAACAGAGCTGCACATAACTACCCTCATTCCCACCGAATTGAGTCTGAATCTGAAGATGTAGGACTTGACCTTGCCTCTAGGGATCTTTTGGATCCATAGACTTTGGGGACATGGCCTGCCCTTTCTGTAGGAGAAAACTGAGGAAAAAAAATAGTTGGGGGTAAAAATCACTCCTGGGGTCATTCCCTGTGTTTCTTTCTACTTTAGGGTATAACCTGGGTTTTCATGAGTTTCTTCATTATTCTGTTCTTCAGGCAATTAGAGGTTGTACAGTAGCTTTTAAATATGCACTTTGGCATACCTCTGTCTTCCATAGGAAACAGTATGGAGTAATTGCTATAATATGCTGTTCTGTTCTTTTTTTTGTTTTTTGTTTAGGGTTCACTCCATCTCCTGTTGCTCAGCCACAGCCATCAGCTGGCCTTAATGTTGACTTTGAGTCTGTATTTGGAAACAAATCTTCTAATGTTATAGTAGATTCTGGTGGTAAGAGGCTTTCATTAATATTTAATGTAAGCAACAAACGTGCTTTAATCAAATGACACCTATGGAAAGTAGGCTTTGCTAATGCAAACAAGTACAGACTATGACCTTATTCCAGCTGGTGAAAGCAGACTGAGTTAAACTTAATAGCAGCATCCTTCACTTAATTTCTTGGGGGGATTTTTTGCAGTTTTGTAAGTTAAGGCATCTCCCTCTTAGTGTTTTGTATACAGATTTGTTCTAAAACGGTCATTTTCCTTCATTTAGACCTTGATCCTGCAAATGCATATGCATGTAAGTAACTTTACTCTGAGCTAGATAGGCTTGTTTATGTTGTTGGTTCCACTGAAATCAAACTATCAGAATGCTGTATGGTGACTTAGTATGCTATGAAATAAAACTGATTCTTCCTCCCTCCCCCCCTGCATTGTGCTCTTAAAAGGCAGTTTTATAAACTAACAAAACCTTAAGTTGTTTACTATTCTGCCCTTAAATTTTTTTGTGTTTAATATGGAGTCTGCCTTTTTCATGTCATGACTTGTTTTAAGATCAGGATCGCAAACTTGTTAAAGCCAGCATGCATTCATTTTAACAAGAAATGGAATTATTTTTAGTACCTTCTGGGCACGTACACGTGCTTTTAATGTGCAGTAGCGGATTCTACTGTGCATTAAAGCCTTGTATCAAAGAGTGCTAATGCACTAATGTGCAGTAGAACTAGTCTGTTGTGCATTAAGTGTCACTAAAGGCATTCACTTTTGCTATGTGCGTTAGGGCAGCCTAATGTGCCTTTATGTGCTGCCTCATAAGAGCCACAGTAGCAAAAGCACATTAATGAATGTGTAGATACACTTTCCTTTGGTTCGTTTGAGCACCCAAGAATAAAACCTTTTCTCCATGAGAGATTTTATGCATTTGACTTGGTTTTCTTTTGCCCTTCCTTAAAAAGGAATTTCTTTGAAAATGAAAAGTAGAGTTTTAATCTCCTAAACCAGGCCTTTTCCTGCAGACCTTCCACATCTGGAATTTGCATTGCAATATGGTTGAGTTTCATGCTCCATCGGGCTTGCAGGATTAGTCCTTAAAGCAGCTGAATTTTACCTGCAAAGATGACCTCTATTTGAGGTTGAAGGTTGAAATAGCTTCATTTGTAGCTTCTCTGTAGTGTAGTTCTGCTATGCTTGATCAGTCTGTCTACTTGCATTGTATTGGACCTCCCTTACCTTCCCCCTTTTAATGTAAATGCGACTTCATCTTCAATGGAAGTCTCAAATAATATTAATTGTACTTTGCTTGTTGTTTTAAGGCTTTGATGAATTAGGCGGACTCCTAAAACCAACAGTGGCCTCTCAAAACCAGAGTCTTCCAGTTGCCAAAGTACCACCTAACAAGTTGGTATCAGATGACCTGGATTCATCTTTAGCCAACCTTGTAGGCAGTACGTATTGGAGATCTAAATTTCTTTTTTATTTAAAGAATGAAAACAGATTAAGATGTTTAATAATGGTCTTTTCTTTCTGTGACAGATTTGGGCATTGGAAATGGAACTACTAAAAAGTGAGTGTTTGCCTTTAAACAACTTTGGCAAATTTCTTTCTGGAGTTTTAACTTTACTTGCTCCTAATAGTACTTCAGCATGTTAACAGTGGTTTTGAACCTATAATCTCCCCAGCAGGTGAAGGAACAGAGAGTGGACTGGCCATAGGCCGTGGGATGGAGTCAGTGCCAGAGATTGATTTACAACATGGGGCAACTTCAATTATCTTTTTAAATCCCCCTAGCTCCTGATGTCTGTCTGCTTTATTCTGAACAGATACAAAATTTCATATCTTATTTGCTAGTTCAGCATGTAATTTGTTAATAGGCTAGCACCATAATGCTAAAAAGATGCGTGTGTATAGAGAGAGAAATGCAAAACTAGCTTGGGCTTCTGTGGAGCGGTGTTTAGGCTGTCCAGGATGTGTGCCAAGTCTCTGGATGATTTCAGCTCTTCCTGAGCTAAACTTGACCTGCAAAAACTGAGCTGAGTTGTTAGCTTTAAAGTGTAGGTGAGGCTTGGGTCAAGTGTAAGTAGCTCATTAGCTAAACTAGACCTAAATACAACCCTTAATTAGATCAAGGCTACTTGTGACCACCTGCAGCTGCTTTACTTGTGCCAGTTCTTAAGTGGCGACTTAATGATGCTGAAGATTTTCTCCTGAAAAGCTGACTAATGTTGGTGTCAAACACTGCAGCTCTTACATTGTTCATAATGTTTCCTTCTTCATTGTTTATTTAAAGTGATGTAAATTGGACTCAGCCAGGTGAAAAGAAATTAACTGGCGGTTCCAACTGGCAACCCAAAATTGCACCTACGACTGCATGGAATGCCCCAACTTTGGTAAGTGACTGGCCAGTTCTGATGTAGGGAGTCTTGAATAGAAACCAGCATGTTCGGGGGGGGGGGTAGGTGGTTGTCACTCACCCTTGTGGTAAGGATGTAAAAACTGAAGAACTAGTCAGTTTACAGAACTTACTCCTTTTTGTGGTAACGGGTAGCTAGATAGTCTTTATTTAGGTTGTCTGACTCCACATGCTCTAAATTTTGCCTTTTGAGTTCATCTGTAATGTGGTTAAATCCTAGTATAAATATAAAATATTGTTAGGCCAGAAATGACTTAAATAACACTGTGTGCAAGTCAGAAGTGATGGTTGGGGGTTGTAGTGTGTTTGGAGCTACACTTGGGCCTGGTAAAGCTATAATGTTTTAACACTTAGCCTGTTTTGGGAGATGCAGCAGGAAGTACTTCATCCTACACTCCTTCAAGATATGGGCAATGGTGATGGTTCCCTTTAAAAATAGATGTAGCTAATACTGTCGCATCCTGACATGTAATTGCTTTTAGTGTTTGTGACCAACCAATCTAATTCTGACTAAAAATAACTCGTGCTACAGATAGTGTAACATGGGGTCTGTCCTCCCAACCCTTAATGTTGAGAGGGGCAGGGAGAAGAATGTATTTGAACAATTTTTAGTAATGCTAATTGGACCCAAGTTTTTCTGAATTGTTTCCCCTCTCATCACAAACTTGCAAGATTGCATAAATGTAACAATTTTTTTAAATATGTAAGGTCCAAAAGTGACTGAATTGACAGTGTAATGCAATATTTTATAACTGATTAGAGAAGCACTGTCTCCAGGTGTGCTAGCTGCTGCCATGTTGGGTGGTGGCTATTAACTCCAGTCCCTAATGTGTTTGATGCTAGTTAATTGTTAGCAAAATAACCACTGTCTTTGTACATCTGCTTGTAACACATTAGACTTCAAAATTTACTGCTTGTTTAAAGACACTGTCAAGGGCTTCTTATGCAAAAGCTTTACTTGTTTAAAAAACAAACCCTAAAAGACTAAATGTTTTTATTCGCATCACATTCTTTCTGCCTTGGTTCACTGATTTGTTTGTTGTAGGATTGTTTCTGCTTGCAGTGCTGCTGCCTGCCTAACTTTTTTTAAGAAAAGACCTGTTTTTTTTAGAAAACAAGAATAAGTGGCTTTGTAAACATGCAAAGCCATCAGCCTTGACAGTGTCCCATAACAGATGTTGCCTCACTAAATGATTTGGATTACAAGAATATGTATTTTAGAATAGATATTAAGTGTAGTTGTGAACTAAAATGCTGTCTGTGTATATTGTGTTGTGTTAGTACTTGTTTCTAATCCAGTGTTATTGCATTATGTAATTGTTCTCCCTGGGAAATACAGAATGGCATGCATTTTCCACAATACGTAAGTGAAAAAACCCCACAGCCTTTTTGCTATCAACTGGCATGCTGATATTAACCACTGCTATAGCAGAATCTCATAACCTTCCTGCTATTGCATATGTCTCACGTTTAAGACCTTTGGTGTGCTGAAAATTTGAGCTTTTCCTAGCACATACAAATCTTGTGGGTATTCTGCAGGCTCTTGAGTCGAATGATGGCATGGGAATTACCAAGATTTTTTTTCTTGCTTAATATTGTACCATCTGCTGCCAGAGAGCTGGGGTGTTTGTGCTGCCTCAAATGCACTTGGTGAATTTTGAATGAAGATGAGATGTTTGTGTTTGAGTAACTGCATGAAATCTCACAGGCTTCTGTTATACTTGGCACTATATCTACATTGATTGTAGATCTTGCTTTCTAAGTAGAGAGAGACCAATATGTCATTAATGCTCAACTAAAGGGAGAAAATTCCAGTTTATAAGGGGTAAGCTGTAACCTGTGTGTGTTGCTTTCTTTGACTAATGCAGTCTTTCATTTTGGATAATCTTTCAAAAATATTGGTCTTTCTCTGTTTTTGTTCATTGTGGGATGTTAGCAGTGAAGAATATCAAGTCCTATACTTGCGCATTCTGGGAAAAAAATTAACCAGCATATATAGTGAATGTAGTGTTGACAAGTTCAGTAATTTTCAGAGTAGTCTTTTGAACTGCATGAATAGATATTTAGATAGCATATGATACAACTAATTCTTCAAACAGGAAAATATTCTTAATTTTTAGAATGCTGATTTAACATTGGTTATCACATGTTAAAGAGCAGCTCCTACCTCAGTTAATCCTAACAAATTCTGCTTGTACCACATTCTGGGGAGCTTGACTTAAGTCACTTACCTACCAGTAGAAGTTTGTGCCTTTAGAACCTGTCACCTGGGCACATCTACACATGCATATTAATGCGCAGCAATACACTCTGGCACATGGCATGCACTCCAGACCACAGCATGTTGAACCAGGACAGCAGCCTCGGCTGGCAGGGGATCTGGGGCAGTCGGCCTGCCAGCCCATGGCTGCTCCGACTCAGCTCACTGCTGCAGAGGGGCTGGCTGGGGTATGAGGTGCTCCTGTGGGGGGGGGTTGCTAACCTGCAGGCAACCCCTGTACTGAAGCATCCTCATGCTTCAGCCAGGTCAGTGCACAGGAACTACAGCTGGATAGTACCTGTATTTACAAGTACTGACCTGCTGCAGTGTTTCCTGTGGCCTAATAGGGCTGCACACGTAGACACATAGACATCTACTGCAGAGCTAATTGTGCAGCTCCACAGTAAATGTCTCTTGTGTAGACATGCCCACTGTTATTCTTAAGTCTAGTTTTAAATACCACAAGTAGCACAGATTCAATTGTATTCCACAGCATTATAATGCAAGAGCCAAGCATGAAAGTTATAATCATTGGGTATATCTTCTGGCTGTCATGAAACTTCCACAGCAAAGAATGTAACACATGTTAAATCACTTGCATAATTTATAAAGGTGAAGCAGATGAAGACAGCTGGGTAAGACATTAATTTGGTACTTCATAAATATTCAGATAGACTCTGTCTAAGATCTCTTTGCAATCAGAATTCTATATAAAGTGGTGGAAGGGGGATGAGATGGTAAGACAAATGAATATGGTATAAGTATGCAGAATTACCTTTTATAAACCATGCCTTTCTGGTTTTTATGAAGTATCAGAAGGTCTTTGCAGGTGTCAGATTTTTTTTAAAGCAAGGAAGATGGTTAGTTGACAGAGAAAACATGGAGCAGAGCTGCTAATCTTATTTTTGTCACAAGCTGTGCAAAAGTTTACCACTGTGAATACACCACAGTATGGATTAGAAGCAGTGACTAGTTTGATTGTGGTAACTGGAGTATTTCTAGGAGTCTTCAATTCTTTCTTTTAAAAAAATTGTACCTTTACAAATGGGTGCAAAACATGGAACTGATACTCGAATAAAAAAAATCAGACCATCATGATTCCACAACTCTCTGATCTTTGCTTCAGGACAAGTGTAGCCAGGGACATTTAGTACAGTGTTGTCAAGATGACTGCGTCTGAATGGGGCAAGGCAGACTGGAAAGATACCAAAAGCCAGTCAACAATTGCATTTGCACCATTGCTGGAAGTGGTGGAATTGCATAAGGACTGAAGTAATCTTGGGAGCCTCCTGCCCACTTACCTCGGTTTGTGGGCTGCTGTCAAAGAGAAGAACTTCTGGATGTCTTCTGTGACGGTCATTTGGCTTCTTATTTTAGTTCCATCTTTAGAAACCACCTGGACACAGTTTCTTAAAGATAAATATTAAGTTGTATACTTCATAGGATTCAGGAAGAGTTGCTTGTTTTCTGAATCTCATGTCTAAAGCATCTTTATCTTTTACTATTTAGTCAAAAAAAGCACAAAGACCAGTAGCTGGAACACTAGGTTGTTGCTGGCCAAAGTCTTAACATAATTATTCCAATTAGTAACAATTAGATGCATGTCAAGGCTTTCTAAAAGGTTTAGTATAAGAAAACTGGCACACGATTAAAAATTTTACGTAAGAAAATGTGGTTAAACCTTACAACTGCTAATAGGGGTCTATTTGTAGTAGTGTTGGTCTGAGACAGAAATACAGAACTCCTAAACCTCTTGGTTCAGAGGCTGATACATTTTATTAGACCAACTGGAAAAACAGTTTTTTAACTTTCTTTGCAAGCTTTTAGGCACGCACACCCTTCAGGCTGAGAGGTCAAAGATTGTAAGAGTCCTCTTGCATAGAAAATAAACTTCATTTCTTCACTTTGCACAGGAGAGATTGAGGCTGGACATGTATTCCCCTGGGTCTGAGTCTTTCTGTGAGAATTAGAATCATAAAAATTTAGGGCTAGAAGGGACCTCAGGAGGTCATCTAGCTTAACCCCCAGCTCAAAGCAGGACCAGCCCCAACAAGATCATTCCAGCCAAGGGTTGGTGTAGCTGGGTTTTGAAAACCTCCAAGGATTGAGCTTCTACCACTTCTCTGGGTAACCTGTTCCAGTGTTTTACTGCCTTCCTCGTGAGAAAATTCTTCCTAATATCTTAACCTAGTCTTCTCTGGCTGCAACATTTGCTCCTTGTTCTGTTACCTAGCACCATTGAGAACAGTCCAGCTCCATCCTCCTTGGAACCCCCTTGCAGGTAGTTGAAGACTGCTATTAAACCTTTGCCCCACCTTCCCCCACATCTTCTCTTTTCTCTAGACAAAATAAATGCTCATAAGTCAGGTCCCCCAGCCCCCAAACCACTTTTGCCTGCTGCTGGACTCTCTCCAAGTTGTCTGCATCCTTTTGGCTCAATCCTCCAATTTGTCTAGGTTGCTCTGAATCCTAACTCTACCCTCCAGCATATCTGCCACTTTCCCCCTCTGCCTTGGTATCATCTGCAAGCTTACTGAGGGTGCACTCTGCCATATTCCAGATCATTGATGAAGACATAGAACAAAACCAACCCCTGGGGTGCACCACTTGATACCAGCTGCCAGCTGTGTTGGTCTGAGATGGAGAAATGCAAAAAATAAAAGGTATTGCCTCTGAACCAAGAGTTTTAGAGTTTTGTATTTCTTTTTCTCAGGCCAACACAGCTGCAGAATAGATCCCAGAAACACAAAAGATACTGTATTTCAGCCATTTTTGAAAAAGTAAACTTCACTGCTAAATGAGAGAGATTTCTCTGCCTCCCTGCCTGCTTCTGACCTGTGACAGTCTCCTCCCTGCAAGAGGACAGCCTTATGTGAACATCAGAGAGCAACTCACATGAAAGGACTCTGACCCATGGGAATATGTCCAGCCTCAACTTTCCTTTGTGTAAAATTTAAGTTTATTTCCTACCTAAGAGGGCTTTTACAATCGTTGATTTCTCCTCAGCCTGAAGAAGGATCCTAGTGCCCAAAAACTTGCAAAGAAAGAAGCTCTTTTTGCTATTTTTAGTTCTAATAAAATAAATCTCCTGTGAACCAAGAGTGTGAGTTGGAGGGGTTTTTGGTATTTCACAGATGTTAATATACCTTTTTTGCTAAATTAGTAATATACTGTCTAAGTGCAGTAATTGACACTTAAAAGCAATGTATTACTATAACAATCTTTTCATGCAGCTCAGTATTTTTTTCTCTTTTTGTTAGGCACCACCTGTAATGGCCTATCCTGCTACAACACCAACAGGGATGATGGCATATGGAATGGTTAGTGGAACTTTCAGTTTTGCTATGCTTGCTGTACTATGAATTTGCTTTGTTTACACACACTCATGTGCACGCAAAGTATTATAACAAAATGATCTTAATGTTGAGGGGCAAGAAGGCTAATTAGGTACCTGTTCTTCCCTAAATCTTTTATTCCTTAAAGATGACTTACCTAGGGCTGTCAGACTTTTTTCTATTCTGCTTCTTCACCTAATATCTGCCTAACTTTCTCTGTGTATATCTCTCCTAAGAGTGCTTTACTGATAACAGAATAGCAGAAGGCAAAGCAGTATGGCACTTTTATAGACTAACTTCAGAGAGGCAGATATCCTACTTGCTCAAGTGTTTTGGATGGGTTTGCGGAGAGCAGGGGGTACTGAATAGAAAGGATAAATATAATTTTAAATGAAAGGGGCAGAAAAAAAGGGGAAATTGCTGAGGGAGGGGGAGGTAATTTGAAAAAATTTAAAGGAGGTGACCAAAGCAACCCACTGAAGGAAATGAAATTATAAAAGCTAGTTCAAGTATTAAGATAAGAATCCAGCTTTCCTGAGATCATATCTAACACAGCCCAGTCTGCAGATGACTTCTTATTCCACAGTTTCATTTTCTAGCTGGCTTTAAAGTTTTGCTGTCCAAGAACAGCTACAGGTTTCCCTCAGTCCTTTTTTTATGCGGGTTCTTTATATGTGAATTTGATCTTATTTGATGAGCATATTTTAGACCTGTAATTCATTATATGTGAGGTAAATTTGCTCTCATGTGATCAGCATAGGTGCCCCCTGACCCAAGCAGGTAAGTCTGGGGTGGGGAAGAGAAAGGGCCTTGGCCACACTCACCCCAGCCCTGGCTGCAGGGGCCCTGGGAGCGCAGCTGCTGGGCTGCACCATGCCCTAGTGTCAGCTGCCCCAGCAGGGGCTGGGGTAAGTGCAGACAAATGGAGCTCCGGGCAGTGCGGGGCACAGCACTCACCCCAGCCCTAGGCGCAGCCTGTGCCAGTTGTGGAGGGACCTGTCAGTGTGTGGGAGGGGAGGGTGTGCCTCTTGCTGCTCAGCATCCCCTAGGAAGGCTGCGGGCTGTGCTGGCCCCAGCCTGCAGTGGTAGCCTGCTGTCATGCCACATGCAGATCAGGGGCCTGCACTCCCTGGGAAGAGCCAGGCACAGCACGCCAGCTCACAGCCCTCCCAGGGGGTGCAGAGCAGCAAGAGGTGTGCCCCTCCCCTGTGCTGCCTGGCTCTGCTTATTTGCACTTATGCCTGCACCAGGGCATGGTGCAGCCCAGCAGCTGGGGTGAGTGGGGACAGGTGGAACATGGTGCAGCCCAGTGGCTGCAGGCAGCTGTTCGTTG
>NW_017729032.1:12539196-12554987 GCF_001723915.1 Gavialis gangeticus | reverse complement strand
CCCCAGCAGGGGCTGGGGTAAGTGCAGACAAATGGAGCTCCGGGCAGTGCGGGGCACAGCACTCACCCCAGCCCTAGGCGCAGCCTGTGCCAGTTGTGGAGGGACCTGTCAGTGTGTGGGAGGGGAGGGTGTGCCTCTTGCTGCTCAGCATCCCCTAGGAAGGCTGCGGGCTGTGCTGGCCCCAGCCTGCAGTGGTAGCCTGCTGTCATGCCACATGCAGATCAGGGGCCTGCACTCCCTGGGAAGAGCCAGGCACAGCACGCCAGCTCACAGCCCTCCCAGGGGGTGCAGAGCAGCAAGAGGTGTGCCCCTCCCCTGTGCTGCCTGGCTCTGCTTATTTGCACTTATGCCTGCACCAGGGCATGGTGCAGCCCAGCAGCTGGGGTGAGTGGGGACAGGTGGAACATGGTGCAGCCCAGTGGCTGCAGGCAGCTGTTCGTTGGCCGTTCCTGGGGCTGCTACAGCCGGGGCTGGGGTTGAATGCCACTCTGTTCCTTCTGCTTTGCTCCCTTGTGCAGCCCTGGGAGTGGCTCCCCTTCCCTCATCCAAGCCTTCCTCCCTCACCATCATGGGAGCCTATCACATTTGTTACGTTATAAAGTCGGTTCACTTTCTGCAAATTTGATTTAAGTGCCGTTCTCCAAGAACACATGTACCGCATAAATCGAGGGAAACCTGTACTCTGAAGTCAGTGATGGAATGAATGCCCAGGGAAGTTGGACAAAAGCCTGTGGCAGAACACTATCTGGGATTGATGTCTGATCACTGACCCTGGTGTTTATGGGGATAACTGGCATCTGTGACAGATGAAGATTATGCCTCTTAGCACCTCTGATTGGCATACGTGTGCTGGTAGAAATAGCATGAACTAGTTCTTCAGGTTCTGATGCTGGAGGCTGCACGTAGGAGAGGAACGTGGAGATAGCCCTGGCCAGGCCCAGGTCACTCTCCCTTTCAGCAACCACTCTCTGCCCCTGTGACACAGGATACTGGGCAAGATGGACCTGTGGTCTGATCCAGTAAATGATAGATCCTGTGTTCATTCTTGTCCTGCACTACTTGTAGATTCTCCATCAGTTATTTAATTATCCGCACTGGGGAGTTTCCAGACTTTGTGTGTTAATGTCCTTGCATTGAGACTTGAATTTTTCTTTACTAGTTGTCCAGTAAGGTTCTGAGAGCTATATTTCAGGAGATTCCCATATCCTGAAATAAGAAAATTCAGGTAATCACAGGGACAGACTCTCTCTGGAATTTCTCACCTGGAGTAGCAATAAAGTTTAGAGACTTCTTTCTTTGCGCTATCTTGTATGGGACACTTCCGTGCTCACAAGACTCATATTAATGGTACACAAGAATCTAATGGTAAAATATTGCAGTAATTCATTACATGCTCTTAACCTAGAGGAAGTCGTTTACTATGCTAAGAATGCTATCCTGATAAGTACCTCTCAAATAACAGTACAACGTGGAAATATCAACTGTACAGTGTTAATCCAAATATAAACCTGGCAGTCTTCTGTGGATTGTCATGTTTTGTAGAAGAAAAGTGATGTAGTAGAGGCAAACCTCTCAAAACAGTTCTTTGGGTAAACAATTCACAGCTATTATTCCCAAGTTGTTTGCTAATCTGTATGAATATATTCATAAACTGTACTTGGGTTTTAAAGTTCACTTTCGTAAGTTGTCATAAATTCTGAGTTTAGTTGATCCTGATGACAAAATCTGATTACTTCACTCGAATATCAACTTGCCAGATAGTTTATATAAAGGGAAACCTTTTGTCATGGTATTGGAGCCCAGTCCAAAAGGAAAGGTTGATCTAAAATTTTAGAGCCTTCTCTTCATCACTGACTAAGCTATATTTTGTTAAGAGCAATGTTCTCATTGCTAAGAGAGAGTTTCAAATTGGTCCGGGATTCTTTAGCTCTTGTTCAGGATATTCTCAGCTGGGGTTCTTCATTCAGGAATAGTGACCCCATTATGTGTCCTTCATCGGGTAATTGCTGTTGTAAACAAAATAGGGTTGAAGCATAAATGTTGTCTCATCAGGGTTAATAGCATACAGCTTTTCTTTTGCCACTAGTTGGTGGCACATGTGGAATATGAACCCCATAGTCTGACCAGTGTGATCAAAAAGAACAAAATTGGTCAGCCTATTTTTGGCCAGTGAAATACCAACAAAGCACAGATGGGTAGGGTGTAACCTAAGTCAACTGAATTTTAAGCAAGGTGAGGGACTCTAACTTTAACTTGAATGTTTCCATATTTTCCTTGTCATAGAAAACTGGGATCTAATGCATTATACATTACCTACTTTCATCAATGTTCAACAGCTTGATTTAATATTGGGACTTCAATGTATATTGGATATATGAATGCATTATGTACCCGTTTTCATTGGTTCTCTGAAGTATACCAAATATTAATCTAATAACTTGCTCTTTCTGTGCACTGGAGGCACAAATACAAAAAGGAAAAGTGTCAAAACCTCCATATCTGCAGTCAACACAGTTGAGGATACTGTCAAATCCTGCGTTAAACCCCAGATTGTAGCAGATTTATGCAGACGGCTTCAACATTTTGTCCTCTAGCATGGATGTAGTCTCTTTTTTTACACAAATGACATAATGTTCTTTTCCAGTAACCTCAGTTTATATTCCCCTTGCAGAAATGTCATTTCACATTTGATCATGCCAAATGTGAAGACTCTTCTTTCATCCCCTTCCTTCCACCCCGCAAGAGGGAGAGGGGAGGGGGCATTTAATTTAAGCAATATATAATTTGATTCTGTTCCTGATTTAGCCCTCACAAGTGGGAGGTGTACCAGTAATGACGCAACCAACCTTGATATACAGCCAACCTGTTATGAGACCAGCAAACCCTTTTGGCCCTGTACCAGGAGCACAGGTAAATATGCATCTGACTTCATGCTTATTTTGTCCTCTTTGACACTTCTGTAATGTGATAGCTCACGCAGTGCATCTCTGCTTCATTAATAAGGTGTTGGTTGGTTCCCAGGTTTACTTAAATTTTGTATAGCAACAAATTCCTCTTACTTTGCTTTTATGGAAGGACACTTTCTCAACTGCCAGTCTTAGGAGATTTTGGTGACCAGTGTCTCTTTCCCTCTTGTTTAGTTGAATAGTTGTAGAACTATTTTAGCCATACCAAGGTTGTTTCTGTAATCACTAAAGCCCATTTTTTGCTGTATCCCTTATTTCATTTTCTTTTCCAGTCTTTCCTGAAAATGCTTCATTTTGCCCAATTTATTTCCTGCTGTTCTTTCTGAATAGCATCCCAGTGCTACACTGTTCTGTTATTTCTGCAAGGTGCAACCACTTAATATCCCAAGTCTGATGCAACTTGCATCTCTTAAAGGAGAGTGACCTAATTGCTATCACTTTCCCGATGTCAGATTTGGGAATGCAGTATGGCTTTTGTGAATCAGTGACTTAATTGCGATGTGCAATCATCTTTCTAAACTGTGGTGAGCTGCTCAACTCATTGTAGAGATGGTACTGACCACCCTTTTTTGTAGAGTGATTTGTATTGCCCCTATACTTAAAAATGGATGTGGTAATGGCAGAGGTTGCCCTCAGCCCTGCCTAGCCCATAGCTTGGTTGGTAGGAAATGTTCAGAGAGCACAGAGGCAGGTTTACAACCTGCTCTAAGCAAGAGTTAGACCCCGGTAAGTTGCCCATGTTCGGGGAGTGCCCTCACTGCTAAGATACCAGACAGATGTGTGGTGCTTCTGGAGTGTAGGTTGTAGCAGTGTTGGTCTAAGGAGATGGGCAAACAAGGTTCTTTGGGTAAATCTGATATCTTTCATCAGACCAACTCCAAATAGTTGGAAAAATTCTTCTTTGCAAGCTTTCAGGTATAAGTACCCTTTATCAGGCAGCAAAAGTGTCGAAGGGGAATTGGAAAAATTCTTTACAAGCTTTTGGGTACAATTCCCCTATTTGAGTTGTTCTTTCAGTAAATCTGATATCACTTATTTGACCGTCTTCTACCTGTGTGGTGCTTCTCACGCTGTACTTCATTTTGCACTAAAATCAGTGCTGCTGTCAGATTTGCTGAATCAGAAGTCTGAGTGAACTGAATGCCAACCTGATAAAAGTGCATAAAGTCCCCCCCAGAGTAGCAGAGTTAAGTGCACTCTCAGGATGGAATGGGATTGGTCTCTGGAGATGGGAGGTCTTTTCAGCAGAGTGTCTGCCAAGTCTTGAATGCAATGGCTAGCATAGGATTTGGGCCTTAACGTTGTGTATGGATTCATAAATGCTTCTGAATTAGAAGCAGGGTAGTGTATTATTTCTGATTTGGATAAAAGCCTTGCTTTGAAAACTGAGTGCAGGTGTGGCCTAATGGCTAACTATTAGGAAGCCATTTGCCTTTGCTTTCTCTCTGCAACTTGTGTAGCTTGGTCACTGGCAGCTTCCTCCCTTATAGTAATCTTATTCTTTTAACCAACTTAAGATACGATTGAGAGGCGAGATGCTGTGCAGAGAGGCATATACATGTACTTGATGCCTTTGAGGAGACTTAAGTCATGAAAAGTTAAATCGGGAGCCCCTCGTCTTCCCTGATGGTGTGAGTGGACTTCAGGGAATCCAACCTTGGCAGGCTGGATGGATACTGAAGCCGTCAGCTTCTTGCATCTCGGCTAAGTTGTACATCAGACCAAACTAATTCTTCATGTACTTAACCAGAAATGAGTTGGTCAGTGAATCTATAGTCTTCTGCTGCAGAGATCTGTGACTTTCTACTATTTTAAAGTGAAGATGCTTATGGGTATATTGCTCCATTTGGTTACAAGTGTGTACCTTCCAATGTACATGAAGTGTATACACAGTGCATCTGCTTCTAAACTAAAGCTGTTCTGAAGCCTCATTACTGTTACCATAGGGTGTGTCCCCACAAGTGAGAACATGTTTCCCTGGGGGCAAATAGCAGCATGTTTGTGCCACTGCTAGTTGGCCCTGGGCATGCTGCTGCACACATGCTCTGGTGAATGGAAAACTGCTCCAGGTTGGATAGGGGAAGTAGGGCCAGCATGTGGGCTGGCCCCAGCAGCCTTACCTGGGGGCCTCCTGGGGCTGCAGTAATAGCAACATGGGCATGCAGAGTGAGCAGCCCTAGAGTGGCTCTGGCCAGCCAGGCTCCAGTCTTGGGCAGTACACACTGCAGCCACGTGTGCTGTGCCTGCTGCTTGGCATGTTTTTGGACACAAGGATCTCCCATATCAAAAATCTGTGGTGCTGCAAACTAGCAGCCCGACAAATGCATGCATTTGCAGGGCCGCAGATGGGTTTGTAGCACTGCAAATCACGTGTGTACTTGAGGAGATTTGCCCATGGTGTGTTGCTTGTATTGACTTAAATTCACTCCCTTGCTTTTTGGGCTTAATGGCACTGCTTGAGGCTCTGGTACTTGGCCAGGAAGCTGGGGGAGGATAGGGCCTTGCATCACTTCCTGGTTTGTCTGTGATCTCAGTCTGATCCGAGCAGCTATATTGATCATCTCCAAAAATTCCTGAATCTTGGAGCTGGTCTTTGGAAAAAATGACTTAAGGGATGTCATCTGGTAGAAAATCATGTTTCTGACTAAAGACACTCTTATTGTCTTGAACAGCCCTTCATTTATAACAATATGCGGTTATCCTCCTATCCAGTCAGCCTGTGTCCTATTCTGTGATGCTTTCATAGAGCAGAAGCAGGGGAAGAGAATAAAACTGAAAAATGTGGATTCTGTATTTGGTAAAAGTAGAGAAACTGACAGTTTTGAGGGTGGCTATACTCTTCAATTTGGCCGTCTTCCTTTTTAAAAGCAGTAGGAAACATCCTGATTTAGAGCATTGTTCTGTCACTTGAGGCTTGCTTCAGGAGTGATGAGATGTGTAGTGTTGGGGGTTGTTTTGTTAACTATTAAATGTGCAACTGCCCCGTTCCCTTGAATTTAGTAGGGCTGGATTGAGCTGGGTAGCTGTTCTGATGGGGCGGGGGAGGAGGAAATGCTTGTAAACGAGCTGTGTAGAACTAAATTTGCTATGTTTAATTTTGGTAATGTGTTGACTTCTCTCAGAAACTACTGAGTTCACTTAAACACACCCTTTGGCTCAGCATTCTCCATGTAACTCAAGAGTTTTGCCACTGAGTTGAGCAGTCTGCATTTCTGTATGCAGTTGCAGAGTTTTAAGCAAGTCTGACATCAGTAAGGCATCTTAAGAAGATGACAGGCTTGTTGTGAGACCCTTTTCACAATATTAAATAGAGGCAGTGTTGGCCACAGACTTTTTTTTTTAAATAATTCCTGTATGGGACTATAATGGCCTGTTATACTCATGTTGTATATTTAGTTTCATTCCTTACTTCTGTATTTAGGTTTAGTTTTCATGAGACATTTGATATGTTTATGTTGGTACTTGTCTTACTATCTAAGCTTTACAACAAGACTGCTTCAAAGCCTTATTGCATGTCAGCAGTATATTTTCCTGCAGAATAAATTGTGAGCTGGTTCATACCATGCCAGGCAGTGAGTGCAGTGTAGGCAATGCTTGCTGACTGGGTCACAAGAAGTGTTGGGTAAATGCCTTTAACACTGCCTTCATTCTGTTATAATTCACATTTTGTTAACTCTGTTCTTCCATCCCTCAACCCTTAAAGTGCATCAATGCAAATACCAACCTTGACTTCAGCCTTGTCTGCAGCAGTGGGAAAATGACTTCACCCTAGTCATTATGACTTTATTAATGGAGCATTCAGTCAGTATGTCTAATGATTAGCCTGTGCACAGAAATATTTCTGTTTTGAATTGGTTGGTTGTATTGTTTTTTCACCATTTGATGAAATGGCAACCAAGGATGTTGAGGCTTAAAGTACTTGTAAAGGAGCTTTAGAAAAGGGGTTAAAAATTGACTTTTGCTAAAAGGGTATCCTGGCAGCATTTGTCATTTTTCTCCACTCACCCCTTCACTTGAATCTGAAAACTGTGCTTATTTACATGACTGAGTTCAGGTGTGGACTTAAGGATGGACTGGAGAAGCAATCACAGACTGTTCTGACATGGAACCAAGTAGAACCATAGAAGATTAGGGTTGGAAGGGACCCCAGGAGGTCATCTAGTCCAACCCCCTGCTCCAAGCAGGATCATCCCCAACTGGATCATTCCAGCCAAGCTTTGTTGAGCCAGGCCTTGACCTCCAAGGATGGAGAGTCCACAACCTCTCTGGGTGACCTGTTGCAGTGCTTCACCTCTCCCCTAGTGAGAGTTATTCCTAATATCTAAGCTAAGCTTCCCTTGTTGCAACTTGAGGCTATTGCTCCTTTTCTGTTGTCTGCCACCACTGAACAGTCCAGCCTCCATCCTCTTTGTAACCACCTTCAGGTAGTTTGAAGGCTGCCACTAAATCACCCCCTCAGTCTTCTCTTCTCCAAACTAAATAAGCCCAGCTTCTTCAGTCTCCCCTCCATAAGTCATCTATTCACCTAACCATTTTATTGTCCTTCACTGTGCTTTCCCCAAGTTGTCCACATCCTTTCTGTGTGAGGAGCCCAAAACTGGACACAGTACTCCAGATGTTGCCTTACTAGTGCCAAACAGAGGGGAAGAACCCATTACCTGGATCTCCTGGCAGCATTCCTACCAATCCAGCCCAGGATGCTGTTGGCCTTCTTGGTAATAAGGTTGTCTTCAGCTCACTTGCAAGAATGCTGTGGGAGACTACCAAAAGCCTTGCTGAAGTCGAGGTAAATCATGTCTACTATTTTCCCTGAATCCTCAGAGCCAGTCATCTTGTCGTAAGAGGAAACTGAATTGGTCAGGCATGACTTGCCCTTGATGAATCCATGCCAACTGCTCCGCCAAATGCTTAGAAAGGGATTCCTTGAGAATCTGCATTCCCTGAATCCTCCTTTCTTTCATTTCTTAAAGATGGGTACTATATTTGCTCTTTTCCAGTTGTCGGGGACCACCCCCGATTGCCACAAGTTTTTTCGAAGATAATGGACAGTGGCTCTGCAATCATTGACCCAACTCCCTCAGCACCCTTGAGTGCATCCCATCCTGCTTTTCTAAGTAGTCCCTTACCTGTTCTTTTGCCTTTGGCTGCTCACCTCCTCCCCAAACTGCTGCCCAGTGCAGTAGTCTGGGAGCTGAACTTGCCTGTGAAGACTGAAGCAAAAAAGGCACTGAGCACTTCAGACTCTTCTGCATTCTGTCACTGGTCAGTAAGGGACCCACACTTTCCCTGACCACCTTGTTGCTAATATGCTTGTAGAAACCCTTCTTGTTACCCTTCATGTCCCTTGTAGCTGCAACTCCGATTGTGCTTTGGCCTTCCTGACTTTCCTCCCTGCAAGCCTGAGCATTATTCTTATACTCCTCCCTAGTTGTCTGTCCAAGTTTCTACTTATGACCTTCCTTGTGTGTTAAGCTCAATGAAGAGTTCTCTGCTGTGCCAGGCTGGTGGGTGCCATATTTGCCACTCTTCCTGCACATCAGGATGGCTTGTTCCTGCACTTTCAGTAAGGCTTCTTTAAAATGCAGCCAGCTCTCCTGGACTCTCCACCCCCTCAGACCGACCTCCCAGGGGATCCTGCCCATTGGTTCTCTGAGGGAGTTCGAGTCTGCTCTACTGAAGTCCAGGATCCTTATTCTTCTTCCTTTTGTCAGGGTCCTAAACTTGATCATCTCATGGTCATTGCTGCCCAAGTTGCCATCCACTTCTACATCCCCCACCAATTCTTCCCTGTTTGTAGAAGAGGGCAGGTCAAGAAGAGCATGGCTTCTAGTTGCCCACTCCAGCACTTGCACCTAGAAGTTGTCTCCAACACTCTGCAGAAACTTCCTAGATTGCCTGCACACTGCTGTATTGCCAGCAGATGTCAGGGTGACTTTTTTTAAGTCCTCCATGAGAACCAGGGCCTGTAATCTGGAAACTTCTGCTTGTCATCTAGAGAGAGCCTCATCTACCTCAGTCTCCTGATCAGGTAGTCTATAGCAGATGCCCACAACACCCTTGTTGCTCGCCCCTCTAACTTCTAACCCAGAGACCTTCAGCAGGCTTATTTCTAGTTTCATACTGGACCTTTGAGCAATCGTACAGCTCTCTTACATACAGTGCAATTCCTCCTCTTCCCCCTGCCTATCCATCCTGAACAGTTTGTACCCGCCCATGACAGTGCTCCAGTCCTGCGAGCTATCCCTCCGTTAGTTTAATCGCGTCATAATTCTGTGACCGTGCAAGCACTTCCAAATTCTTCCTGCTTGTTTCCCAGGCTCCATGTTCTTGTGGACGGACACCTGAGAAGTTGCTGATTGCTGTACTTTCTTAGTAAGAATGAGAAGGCCTCCCCTGTTTGCCCCTTTCTTGTGCTTCCTCCAGGTCTCCTGCTTCCCCATTAACCTCGGGGCTTTGTTCTCCGTCCGCTGGCAAACCTCATTTAAAGCCCCCCTCAGTAAGTTAGCGAGCCTGCCTGCAAAGATGCTTTTCCATCTGTCAGGTGGATCCTGCCTCTTCCTAGCAAGTAAAGCCAAGTAATTGAGTAATAAAGTGACCGACTTGGACTGTTTTAACATCTTCTTTGGTTTTGTACTTGCTAAACCTCACTGAGTGAAATGCATGTTAGAAAGGACTTCCGTTCTTGAATATCTGTTATGGGTTGCAAAGTAGTAAAATTTGGCTTTAAAAAAATCCTATCTCAATGTCAGATAATCGATCAGATTCACAAGTGTTACCAGTTTATCCTTTATTGAGCTATTTTTATTACGTAACAGATTATTCTTTCACTTGAACAAGGAGCTGACACTTCAAAACTGTTGAAAAATTAGCTTTTATGCAGTGATTCTAGAAACAGCCAGTTGTAGAAAGAGGCTGTTCTCAAGTTAATCGTCAGTAATTATCAGAGACATTAGTAATTGCAATATTATTTAAACACTTCTGAGTTAACCAACATGGTGTTGGTACTTTGCTGTCATGATGGGGGGAATAGTTTTGTCATGGCTGAAGATAATCAGCGGGCTGATGATGATGAAGTGAGTGTTGCCATGTGTTTGAAAGCACAGGGGCCAGAAAACCAGGAACTGGTAGGATGGTCATTGTTGCTGACCTTGGGTGCCCGAAGGAGGGCTGTAAGGGCATTCATGGATGATGTGGTCAGCAGCAGCAGGTTGCCTCAACTTGAGTTGTGGCTTGTGTAATATTTCATAATGTAAAGCAAGGGGTCAGATGTTCTGGATCTGTTTCAGGGCATGCCTTTGAATTTGACACCCCTGATGTTTTGCTTTCACTGTCAAATTGATTTTGTACGTTGTACAGTTGACTGGTATTGCTTGTGGCCATGAGAGACTGCTGCCAGGAATCTTCCATGCTTCAGAGAAGTCCTGGACATGGTGGCCATTCTTGTTAATGTGCTAATAGTAGGTATGGTTTTAAAAAAAAAAAAAAATTTCAGGAAAAACCAACCTATAGCAAATGGCAGAGGACAGGAATGTCAGAAGATCAGGTCTGCTTTCCTTGTGGACAGGTTACTCCTTGTAAGTGTGCTACCTTTTGGAGTTTCTTGCCTTTTTGCTTAAAGCCCTTGGTCCTGACCACAGTGGAGACAGGACAGTGGACTGCTTGGATTACTAGCTGATCTGCTGACACCTTCCTGTGTTTTTAGATGGCTAAAGCAGTAGACTTGAGGAGACTGTCCCAGAGTTGTAACTCTATCATGCTAGGCGGGAAACCCTTGTCAGCCAGACCTGCCTTCTTAAATGGGTTTCTCCCTATTAAGCTGCTGCTAGGGTATCAAGCACCATTTTATTTTAAATGCTCTAGCTGCTTATTAGAAACAGCTTAGAAACCTGCTCTAAATGTACTGGTGTCATTTGTATTAAGTAGCTGTCCTCTGGACAGAGGAACCTTGTTAGTCTCTTAAACTGTGTTCCACCTAGTCTGGATTGGAAATCAATCGTTAAGGTTTTTCTTTCCTTTTTTGAGTCTTGACTTCTTCTAGTTATCCCCTATTTCAGATGCCTATCGTGAGATTTAAACCTGCCAGTATTATTCCCAGCCTTCGAAATGGGATATTCCTTTGGACTTTGACACCTTTTTCATGTTTTACTGTGAAGGGAGCACCTGAATCATGGAGTTGGGTCACAGCAGGCATGCCTTGCCAAAGTGACTTTCTTTTTATAGGCTGTCAGCAGTGTTTTTCCATTTGTCTGCCTTAAATATCAAGGGGGCCTGTGGAAGTGTTTAGACTTTGCTTTCTTAAAGGGATGAATGTATAGAGGTAACAGTCTTAATGCCTTGACACTGCAGCTCAGTTACTTGCAAGCTTCTCACCTTGCAAACATGCTGCTTCTGCAGTCTCAATTTATGGGCACCATGTTGGGGAAACTAATTTATCACTCGCAACCAGGTTCTAGGGTTTCCTTCCTCTCCCAAGTGAAAGCAGTATGGATGCCTCCTGTGGGGGCCGTGTCTGAGACTTCAGTAGACTGATGGCATGAGCATAATCTAGTGCTGGGCACAAGGTTTGAAAACCTGAAAGTCAAGTCTGTAACACATACCTAAGGAGTACTCTTGGATCCCTGGGAGCACGCTTCTGCCCTCTGCCAGCTGGCAGATCACAGGGTTTGTGCTGGCAGTAATGGCCTGGTGTACTGCAACTCTTGCTGTGGGTAGGAAGTTTTTAAGAATAAAGCATGTGCTGTTGTGGTGGTGACAGGTCAAGGGCTGACTAGTAACCATCTGAACCAAAGCCAGGGAAGAAGCTCTGAAGGCCTGTCATTGTTCATAGCAGAAGTGTGTGAGGGGTGGTATGTACCTCATGCAACACTGGCAAACAGAAGAGAACAGTGTTTTAACAGACATCAGATATAGTTGAAATTAATTGATAAGCATTTTTAATGCCTTGATAAACATGTCTAGAAGTCGAAGAAACACTTTTTTTTGCTTCTGCTGCTATTGGAGTGTGTAGGGCACCGGTGCCTTCCAGGGAAAGCTGTTTGTTCTGGCACTCCTGCTTTAAAACCTCTTGGTGACAAACACGTGCTTCAAGCTTGTCTTGCAAAAGCCTCTAAATTTATTAAGACACTGAAGTCTGTCCAGGCTTAACCAAAGCCAGGCTGCTAGCATTTTGTTTGCAGTTCTAAGTGGTGCACATCCCTTCCTAAAGTAAAGGCAAGTCCCAGGGGCAGCACAGGCTTGTTCTTGAATCCCTGCTGGCACTCGATTGTGACTAGGACCAAGGCATTTAATCTCTGCCTATATCTTGTACAGGGAGAATGTCTGCCTCATTGTGAGGGTTAATGCCTTGCCTTGTATTGCTCCTTTATTCTTGAAAGCTCTCTGCAAATACAGTTATGAACGGACTGACAGAGCAGCCAGGAGTAGCGTAGTTGGGTAGCATCCAGCTTGTTTCTACATTACATAGACCATTGAACAAGCCTTCAGCTTCCCATGCAATTACACACCTTGTTTTAACAATTCATTTCTGCTCCTTAACTGTTCCTCCCTCCATTACATTTTCTGCTTTCATGTTCTGTCATTCTGAGACCTTTTTTTCTTTTTCTTTTCTTCTCTGTTTGTCTTCTCAACTAGCTGTCTGCAGCATCCAGTCCTTCCAGTCAGAGTCCTCACAGAGCCTCAGGAAAGGACCCTTTTGCAGAGCGCTCTCTCCAGGATTTCTTGTAGAACAACTTAGGTATTGTTCACTGTTCTGGGGAGATGGTGTTTTTGGTAAAGTGCAAGACTAAGATCCAGTCCCACTTTCACATGGCAGTAGTTTCAGTCATTCCTCACCGTAGTGAAACAAGCTGTAAAGGGAAAGCTGGGAGCACTGTGGAAGGATCAGCAACTGCTGTGGTCACACTGCTTGTTCAGGGAAGCAGCCTTGGGCAAAGCTGGGAGGAATTGGTAAAGAAACATGTCACTCTGATGCCTGACAAAGCGCTCTGACCTGGCAGAGCTCCTGCTCTTCCTAATGCTTGTAGAGCCAGTCCTTTCATTATAAATGGCAGGCCTAGGTTTTAGTGGCAAGTCTTGAGTAATGTGGTGCTTGCTGTTGAACATGTAACTAATAAAACAATCTCAAATGCTGGTCTTCTAAGCACTGCCACTGAGGTCTAATCGGATACACAAACACTAATTCTGCTTCTGTCCATTGGAAATGCAATCTGGTTTTCTGAACTACTTCATTTCCATAGTGTTGGCAGCCCATGTACATACCAGTGCCTGACTGTCAGGCTGGATTGTTTTCTTGGAGCTGATGGAACTGGACAGTCAGTTGTCTTTTTTTTTTAGTAAAGAAATTTTAAATAGATCTGTGCTTTGCCTTGGCCTTCTAAAATTGTTATGGAAAGAACCATTTCTGGCAGAAAAATCTACGTGCCCACTTAACCAGGGCAAGAGAACAGAAGTGGGCAAGGAGAATTTTGCCACGTGGAGCTACAGAGGACATGCACTTCAGACACGGATTTGACCTGTTTGGGGGCGGTTACTGGAGTTTGAGAGCAACAGCATTTACCTTAAATGGTTAAATGGTAAAACTTCTCGTTAAAGCAGGCATGGGAACCTACGCTGCTCTAGAAGCATTGCTGCCAAGCCTTGACTGTAGCATGTATAAAATGTAGCCCTTGTGCTCATTTGCCACTTGAGTAAAGAGAAGTGGGGCCCTGAGCCATGTCCTTGAATCTCTAGTGGAGGATTTGGTTTTATGACATGCAGAAACTTTTGGTTTGGTGACAGAGAAATAGCTTAATTTTTGCTGGTCACTGAACACATGGGGCAACTTTGGCAATGCTTCAGAAGTTTGTGTAGTTAGCAGTAAGATGTGGATGGCTTTGGGTGCGTTTGACCCTAGTATTGTAAATAAATGGGTTCTGATCACAAACCTCATCGTTCTTATTTATGCTAGCCGTGGGTATGGAGAAGGCTCCCTGTCCAGTAAGTGCTAAGGGATCAAAGCAACCACAATTTCCAAGTTGATGTTGAATAGCGGAAACTTAACTGAGCGTTTCTGTTTTTCCAGATACAGTTCATGTAACTGTGGCAGATGGAAGAGAAAGGAACAGTTCCAAAAAATGTGCTCAACAGCAGACCCAACTTCCAGCAAAATCCAAACTTCAGTCTTTCCAACTCTCCTTTTTTCCATCAAGTGATGCAGTAAAATGATGAAGGTCTATAAAGGAAACTGGGACATCTCTGTAGGAAAGCATCAATACACAGTATAAAGCCAAGAATTGCCATGATTTAAGACTAAGATTTGTTTGTTTTTTTCTCCCCTGGTGACTAATGTGTCAGTACTCTTCAGCTTCTATTAATATCCATAATCAGTACCATACAAGAGAAGCCTTTATTCTGATATTATGGTTTTTATTTGGAAATGCTGTCTGGAATGGAGAATGAGTGTCCTTTACTGTAACTGAAACAGACTTTGGGGGGGATCAAATCCTAACTCAGTTCTACAGTTACCTTCGCTTCAGTCTTCACACATGTAGACCCAGTAACAAATTTAATTCTTTAAAAAAAAAAAATTATATATTCAGTTTGCAGTAGACATTCCTTATGTATTATTGTTTGTATTTATTTATGATTATCAATTTAACATTAATATTGTATCAAAAAACCTCCTTATGAAAATGAGTATGGATGTATACAGTATGTCTGATTTTTATCCACAAAGAATGATTCTGATTCAGAATGCTTTTGAGCTGACATACAGAGCACTAAATATTTTAAAGGTCTGAATCTTATGAATTCTCAGTCTGTATGGGAATTAGGGAAGAGTTATAAAATGCATTAATCCTTATAGTCAATTCTGTGCCTAGGATTTTGCAAGGGAACAGTTAACTGACTAGAAGCACTACATTTTTAATTCAGCATTAGTGCATTGGGAAAGGAACTTTATTGCTTTGTGCTTGGCATGTCATTATTTTTACATCTGACATTATAAAGCCTTTCCAATATGAATGTGAGGAATTGCTTTCACTTCAGGACTTTCCTCCTTTTCTGTAAAAACTTTAGGAGGTATTATGTGGGGAGAAAACCTTGAATTTCATTTGGCTAGTGCCATGTTTATGATCATGAACCTTTAAAAATTATGAAAGGTAGCATCCTTACAACTGTCTAGAAAGAAATTTAGTTCATAAAGAATTAAAGTAGCACTGTTGATCGGTGCTTTGTTGTAAATACGCCATCACTTTGGGTGGAGTTAGGGGCCTTTAGAAGGAGAGTCGACAATATGAAAGCAACTCTGTACATGAATTAAGCATACTTGCTGCATTTGTCTCTGCAGATTCTATTTTTGTTTAAAATATTAAAATGTATGTTAGCAAAAATGGGTGGATTTTCAAATAAAATGCAGCTTCCACAGAAATTTTGTTACGGTATGAAGGTCTGAGGTGCTTCTTTTTTCTTTTGGTGCTTAAAATGTGCAAATTGCTTTGTTTACCTAATAAAATGCTAGATTGGGGTGGGGAAAATTACAGCCCAGGGACCAGATTCAGCCTCCCAGGCAACTTCATCTGGCCCACAGGTGCTCACCAGTTATACCCTGCCCAGCCCACATGCCTTGCTCCCACCCTTGTGGGCAGAAGGGCCCAGCTCAGGCAATGCACAGCTTCTGGGCAGGGCTGCTGCTGCAACTGTTATAGCTGCTGGGGAACTTGCTTGGCTTCCCTGGCCTCCAGTGACACCAGCACTTGCTCCAGGCAGCAGGTGGGGAAATGGGGGAGGGAGGTGCAGCTGGGTGGGGAGTATGGCACTGGGGCCTGCAAGAACACAGCCTACACCCGG
>NW_017729032.1:12538322-12538867 GCF_001723915.1 Gavialis gangeticus | reverse complement strand
CCCCGGGGGGGGGGGGGCAGTGGGAGTGCAGAGCATGGGTGGACGGGGGTGTGAGGACTTCATCCACACATACCCCTTGCTGTAGACAGTAGACCCTCCAGATACTCATGGCCCATGCAGATGCTGCAGCCCCATGGCACGTGGCTCCAGCCAGAACTGCATGTGCTGGCAAGGAGCGCAGCCAGGCTGGCCCACCTCTATTGCTTGGGGCTCTCCATGGCATGTGTAGCTTCTGGTGCTTGTACACTGCAGGGGGGGGTCACAATGGAGCTGGCTGCCCTCCCTGCTCCCTGCCACCATGTGCAAGTCGTGGGGCTCCACCGGGAAGCAGGCGTTGTGCAGGGCAGGCAACTAGCTTCCCCCTGGCTGTGCACAAGTGCCAAGAGCTGTACATCCACTATGGGAAGCCCTGTGCAATAGAGGTGGGCTAGCGTGGCTCTGTTCTTTGCCACGTGCAGCTCTGGCTGGAGCTGGGCAGCAGTGCCTGTGTGGGCCACGAGTGCCTGTGGCTGCCTGCAGCAGGGGCTGTGCACCACAGGAGGTGG
>NW_017729032.1:12522297-12533322 GCF_001723915.1 Gavialis gangeticus | reverse complement strand
TATATATATATATATATACACACACCAAACATATCCTATGCCTCCTGTACCCCCATGCCAACCACACCCCACACTCCCACACACTATACAAGAGTAACACTTTATTTTTGAGTTGCTATGCAATCACTTCATGATGAAAATATTTTTTGTAATAAAATTGTTATAGTAGATGTTTGACTTTGTGTATGATTTTTGGGGCTTTTTGGTGGGGGAGGTTCTGGTTCCAAGATGGTAGTCCCCCTCCCCAAAAAGAGTACTTCTGGGGGGCAAGAGGAGGGACTTCTAGTAACAAAGGTCAAAGGTTGGGGGGGGGACGGGGGACTTCTGCTTCCAAGATGGCAACCAGCAGGAAGGGCACCAACTGCCAGGACTGCCCTAGTGGCCCTCAGCATCTCACTAAATCTCATTAAGCCTATTTGCCAGAGCACCCCAGTGGATGACAAGGTCCAACGGTCACAAACTCCTCCAAGACCATTTTAGCCTGGACAAAAGGAAAAACTTCTTTACTGTCCAAAGCCCCAAGGCCTGGAAGAGACTCCCTCCAGGAGGTGGTGCAAGCTCCTACTCTGGCCTCTTTCAAGAAAGATTTAGATGCTTATCTTGCTGGGATCCTCTGACCCTAATTGACTTCCTGCCCCTTGGGTGGGGGGCTGGATCCGGTGATCTTGCCAGGTCTCTTCCAGCTCTAATGTCTATGAAGTGGCCCTCTAGCAGAAATAATTGCCCACCCCTCTGTTCTGATGTGCCTATAGTGTGCCAGGAGATGCATCAACACAAACCTGTGAGAGCTCTTGCATAGCTGTTGTGCCTGTGGTGCTGTAGTACTTACCTTTAGTGCAGTGAGCAGTCTCTTAAGATCTCTTCTGAAGTAACTGGCATTCGGTGCTCTCTGTTCATAACGGGAGGAAGCCTAAATTGGCTTAAACTAGTTTCTCTCTTGGTGTCTACTTAATGTTCCAACTTGGTTCAGTTGCTGCCCAGCATCTTCCTGAGATACTAGTCACCTACTATAAAAAACATGTTCCATGATTTCTTATGGTCTCTAAATAGATGTCATCCTGGATTAATTTCCCTGTGCTAGCTAGCACTTGCCAGCATGTGCCATACAGCCTTCCTCTGATCTGCATTGTGAAATTGGAGATCTTACCTTGCTGTCCATTATCTCTCTGTGTGCTTGTGAGCATCTTGGCTGTCCTGGCTAGAAACTCTCTTAGTGAATGGACTTGGTTGAGATTTTCTTTCCTGCCCAGAATCTCAAATTTTGCTAATAACTTCTCTCACTGCACAGGAAGCTGAGCGAGGCTTTCTCTCGGTATTTCAGCAGAACATGACTTGATCACATGGAGAGCTGTGCTGGGGGGGTGACTGCTAATGGCACCCAAGCATGGTGATGAACTCATATTAATTTTCAGTGGGAAATGGCCACTGAACGATCAATCATGGGGTGAGATTCTCAGGGGTTCCTTCATCTGTAATAGCAGAAATGCCTGATACGGAGCTGCCTTGTCCTCAGAGCTCTGAATATTCAGCAAAGCAAGCAGTGGACAGAGGTGACTTGTTAGAGGGCCCAGATCCTTCTAGAAACTGAGCAGTGTTGAAAAAGAGAGAGCCTTAAAATAACCTGTTTTATGTCAGGCTGGACGTAAGAAAGAACTTCTTGACGGTCTGGGCCCCCAAAGTTTGGAACAGACTGCTACCTGCGGCAGTTCAAGCACCCACTTTGAACACCTTCAAGACACATTTGGGTGCTTATCTTGCTGGGATCCTATGATCCCTGCTGACTTCCTGCCTCTGGGGCGGGGGACTGGACTCTGATCCTTTGGGGTCCCTTCCAGCCCAAATGTCTATGAAATCTATGAAACCCCATGAGGGGTAAACTTAGAAAATCCCAAACCCAAACAAGGGAGCTTTCCCATTTGATTTTTTTTAAGATGTGGTCAACCAGCTGCAGTAAGAACCTCAGTTTACTAGTAACCTTGAAGAAATTTGGATGTTACCCCTTCACATATTTAAAAACCCAAATGTCCCAGAATATAACAGCTGAAAATGCATCAAAAAGCTGATACAGCTCAGAAAGCAAGCTGTCCTTTAGGAAGAGAAGGCTACCAGGATGTACGGAACCAACTGAAATGTTTTATGTACTAATTTGTCACCAATTCTGAAAGATCCTCCCCCTGAAATGCCATACAGACTCCTTGTCAAATCCACAGCTTAAATTCTTCTGATGGAGACTATGGAGCTATCAAAAGGATTCCTTGGGCTAAGTTAGCCAGGAAAGCGGTCTTGGCAGCTGCAACATTGTCTGGATGTGAACAGGACATGACTGCAATAGTCCAGGCCAGGAAAAGCAATGTTGCAGTTTGTGGAAGGTGAGAATAAGACAATTTGGACATGTCCTAGCTGTGTGCACAGACACAAATGACACTTTGCAGAGGTACGGTTTAAATGCAGCCTGGGTGTGAGGACCTAGAAACAGCTTCAAGTTGAGTGAAAAGACAGCGATGTCCCCAGGGGTGGAGAGTAGAGGTAATAAGAGTTGGAGGTTGGGAGGGTGGCAAAGTCAAGAAAATCAAAGTTCTATTTTAATTATGTTAAGTTGGAGGTGAAGTCTCTGACATGTCAGAGATGGGCCAAGGGTTTACCTGAAATTTTTGTATGCAGTAGATAATCTAACAGTAAACAGTAGACTTGGTGCAACCCTTGGAAAATGGTGGCTCTTAGTTGTAACTTTTAACTACAAAAAATACTCAAGCAATTCTCTTGCAAAGAACTCAGGAAGACCACAATAAGCCAGGATGTTTTTGACACAACAGATTCCTATTTGAAATCTGTTTTATTTTGTGACTCATAGTTGCATACCTGAGAGTGCTAACTTTGTGTGGTACCCCATGGCACACTTGAAAAGATCTCAAGGCACCCCAGGGTGCCATGTAACCCTGGTTGAGAATCATTGGTTTAGACCAAAGAGATTTCTGGAGTGAAGGATCCTTGTTACAGCAGAGATGAGCCAATTCCTTTTATTCCTAATACATTACTAGCATGATGCCTTGGCTGACGCATGCTACTTTGTTCTGGCTGTAGGAAGAAAGACTTGAAAACAAGATGTATTTCACTCAACCCCAGTATGTTTATACTAGCTGAAACCTGCAAAATATTTGCAAATAATTTTTTTTTGCAAAAGTATTTCTTTAAATACAGGATTTTTAGTTATCCTTTGACCAGATACTTTAATGGAATTGAAACGTCCCGCCCTTGAAAAGGCTACATAAAGCTGTCCATGTGTAAACACAGGCTTAGGAATATAAATACATATTTTGTCAAAAGTCTGATCTTGTGACTTGTTTATAGTCATGTAATAAGAGGGCCCTTGTACACGTGAGGAAATAAATCACTAAAAGGAGCAAACTGCCCTTTTTAACTATTTAATCTTGCAACAGGGTACACATTTGGCGGCATGTTATGCCGCCAAACGTACACTGTTACAAAATTTAAATTGTATTTCAATTTTAAATGACTTTACATAGCAAACTAAGACACATCCCATGTATTTTAGTTGGCTGTGTACCTAACAAATTACAGTGATATTCCTCGCGTGTACAAGGGCCCTTTCTGGAGAAGGCAGCAGGTACGGCGCATGGGGCTCTGGAAGCCCAGGCTTGCCTGGGAAAGCTCAGCCTTGGCGTGCTTCCAGTGACCCATGTGCTGTCCCCACCGCCTTCTCCAGCTGCCAGAACACCCAGCTGCCCTGCTGCCATCTTCCTAAGGCAGCCAGCCTGTTCCCAGGTGGTCCAAGGCAGCAGGGGCAGTGCACAGGGTGCTGGGAGCCCGCCATGCACAAGCTTCCCCAAGCATGCCCAGACTTCCAGTGTCCTATTCACCCTTGGATCTGGCAGATGCTGCCTGAGCTGGGGCTGCACTGTGCAGCTAGCGCCCTGCCCGGGCAGTCCCAGGGAGGCATCACTACCACGCAGAGAAACTCCAGGCTCCCTTGCAGCTCAGGGGCTGCGCGAGCCTTGCATAGGCAGGCTCTGCTGGGTGGGGGTGATCTTCTCGCTCTCTCTCCTGGAGCCTGCCTGCGTCTCCTGCAGCCAGGGAGTGAGGTGCTGGCAGGTTGCGTAGCCCTTGAGCTGCAGGGGACTCCTGGTGCTTCCCTTCAGTGGAGGTGCCCCCTGCCCAGGCAGCACCCAAGAGCCAGCTCCCTGCCTGTGCAGTCCCAGGGGGTGCTGCTGCTGCAGAAGGAAGCATTGGGACCTGCTGACAGCTTGCCCCCAGCTGCAGGAGAGGCAGGCAGGCCCCTGGGTGGGGGGAAGGATCAGGGCCCTCAGTGCTTTATTTCCCCCTTTGGCAGAGCCTGCCTGCCTGCTCCGCAGTGGGGGATCCCAGTGCTTCATTCTAGCTCTGATTTGCCTGCATATTTGTTTGAAATACCTCAGGATCTATAATAATAGCATGCTTATTCTGTCCATCTGGCTCACTCTGGTTGTTTCAGTAAAGATTGTGATTGGTTGTCTCGTCAGCCAATCGGAGTGCTCCAGACGGACAGAATAAGCCTATTATTATTATAAATGTAGGTTCCTTTCTAATTTTCCAAGGAAATGTGATCTAGAGCAGTGGTTCTCGGCCTTTTTGGCCTCAGCACCCCTTCATAACTTCTGTGAATTGTGGCACCCACTTTAAAAACTAATGTATATATTACAACGCTTGCTTCCTTGCAGCAGGGCACAGTGGAGGTAAGGGATTGACTAGGCAGAGACAAGCCTAAGCCTGCCATTATCTGCTTAGCTCCTTGTACCTCAAGACATCCTTAAAAGGATCTCATGGTATCAGAGTGCTATGACTCCCTGGCTGAGAAGCACAGGTCTACAGGAAAGTACTATACAGTTAGGGACACAGCTTGCTGGAAAACTGTACTCAGAGTAGTTAATGGCTCACTAGCAAACTAGAAAGATGCATCTTCAGGGCCTGTCCTGGATACAGTAGAAGGGAGTGTTTCCATTAGCAATCTGGCCCCTGGGATTTGGGAACACATCTTTCCTGTGCAGATAATACCAAGGTGAAAGGGCGGGGTGGTGGTATTAAGCACTCTGGAGGCTGGAATTATAATTCGAAATGAGGTTATCAGCTTGTAAGAAGGGTCTGAAGTAGGAGGCAGTTCTGTAAAAATAGATATCAAGTACAGAACTTAAGTAGGTGTCAACTGCACAAATTCTCCGTCAGGCCAGCCAGCATCTCTAAGGAAGGGTCTGGGGATTTGTAGTAAATCACAGATAATGTCACCATGCTTACAGAGTGCAAAGCCAGTGGAGAAAATCCAGGGAGAGCAAAACTGGATGTCTAGAAAACATGCCCTGGGATAGGGTTGGTAACCTACAGCACATGAAGAGACTGGGTTCAGCCCATGGCACCATGCTGCAGTCGGTGCCTCTAGGGTCCAACTGACTGCCACGTCTGAGGCTGCTGCTCCAAGTAGAAATTTGCTGTTACCTAAATGGGAGATTGAAGCTTCTGAATTTTTCCTTTCGTAGAACTGTTGCCATCTTGCACATTCAGAATTGCTCCTATGTTGGGGATTTTCTATACAAGGAGAGAGAAGGAAATGTGTAATGTGGGTCATCTTTGGTAACTAAATTGTCCGTATAAGGGCAAATGAAAATACTGTTTTGTCTTAAGTGGCTACTGACATAAGCATTTTCTTATAAACTTCAGAAACAACTGGAGATCAAGTTCTAAGACCTAGTAGAAACAATCTTGCACCACTCTGAAGTGAAGAGATTGGTCATGATTTGATCTAATGGGGGGGGAACATTTTTTTACATTTCACTGCTAGATTGGTTTGCAACCTGGAAGGGAGAGGTTAACAGGCACTGCAGTCAAATGGAAATGCCATTTTGTAACAATTGTTTAACTTGCTTGGATGCCACATGCCAGATGTGTATCTCCATGCATCAGGACTAGAACTGGCCTTTTTTTTCCTGTTGTCTCTACAGTGTTTGTCCAACATGAAGAAATGAAGCTGCTGAAACATGAGCATCTTTCCAAAAAGTGGGAGGCATGAGGAAGTGGTATTTGGGGGAGAATTCAATGCAGAAAGATGCCTTGCTGTACTTCGAGGGTTGAATGGTGTGTTCGTCTACTGAGTTTGCAAAGAAGTTGCTGCTGCCAAGTATGGTACTTCTGAGTATAGCAAGATGACAGAGGATAAAACTGTCTGTAATGACTAAGGATTGGTTCAGGGGTGGTGGACCTAGGAGACTGAAAGAGACAACTATGTTGCTATGGGTCTATTGTCTGATCTTGAGTTGTTACTAAGCAACCTGACCAAATGTAAAGGCGGCCCTCTACTTCTAGATTTTTAGTTTCAGGAGGAAGAGAGAAGACCTTAACAATTCATGTCTGCAGTTTGTTACAAAACATGCAAATAACCATGCTAGCAAATCTAAAACACTGGCAGAAACTGAGTTGCATGCTTGGCAACTGACTGGCTTTCAGTTATCAAAGCCTACCTCAGTCTTGAGGGAGTGTTCCTGTAAACAGAAATGTTATTCCATTAGTGATGTTACATCATTGCCTGGCAATCTGCACGTAGCAAAGAAATGGTTTTCTTGTCCATTGCATCCACTTTAGCTCAGTCCTCTGAGTGTGTGGAGTAGGATTGTTTTCTCATGGAAGGCTGCACTGCTTTAATGAATTAAGAATCATGAGAGCGAGGAATATTTGGTGTAATATTTAATTTGCCAGCACTTTTTGAAATCACTTGACAAGGAGAACTAAATCATGTGGCTTTTGCAAGTTGCCAAAGGCCATGTAGGATTTTGAACAAAGGTACTTTTCTTTCTCTGGGCATAGTTGTCATTTGATACTTTTCAAGATACGAAGACTCTTCCAAGTGACTGATTGAATGGCTGTCTTACTGCTGTCTTGGACCTGGATCCCAAAGCACAGGTTAATACTTTCCTAGGCCTGGTGGTGGCCAGAGCTGACACTACCTATCATCTTGTCCCCTTAAAAATCAGATCATTTTCTTCACTGCACTTGCAAGACTTTGAGGCCAAACACTTGAAGTGAGCAGCAGTCTGGCATGCTAGTGGGATAAAGATGCCATAAACAGCATCTGGAAGGAGATGCTGTCCCTTACTAATATGCTTCAGAGGGCAAGGATGAGTGGCTGAGTGCCAGGAGACCAAAAGAGGACATGTACATCTTTGTAAAAAACATCTCCAACTTCAGGTCTTCTACAAATAAGCAAATGCCTATGCCTTCAAGCTTTATTACAAAGTAACTCTTGTGTTACTAAACTGAACTAGGCCAGACCAGTCCCCCAGGGTGGTATTTCTCAACCAGTGGGTCACGAAACCAAAAGCGGGTCTCACGAATATATGAAAGGGTCACAAAAGAACATTAAAAATGGATCAAAATCTTAAAAAATAGATTTTCCTTTAAAGGAGAAAAACATGGGATACCATGGCTTTTGCCTTGCAGGCTGGCACAGTTCCAGCCTGCAAGGGGCTGCTTGGGGCCCCCCCTATCCCTCACCCACTCCCTGCCCAACACACTAGAGAGCTGTGGCCTGGGGGCAGGAGCGAGGGCCACTGAGTCAGGACTGGCCATTGATGTTTACAAATGGGTCCTGGTACACAAAAGGTTGAGAACTACTGCCCTACAGCACTAAAATTACAAAACAATGGATCTGATCTGGAGGGCCTGGAGTGATCTGTGTTCACCCTCATCCATGAAAACTGAGGAGTCTGACCGCTGTGAACACTGCTAGAAGAGCACAACCGTTGTCCAAGTTGTTCTTGAAGCTGCATCCCACGAACGGGAGGGAATATGTAGAGGATACTTAAACTGTGTCAAAATATAGAGATAGCAATTGACCACTGGGATTACGCAAACAGGAAGAAATGGAGGGAGAAGGTAAAGGGATCAAGGATGCAGCTCTGTGGGATTCTCAGCAAAGCTGGAGAAGGGATGAAAAGCTGCCTTATCCCCTGGTTACACAATCATGGTCAAAATTCATAAATGAGAATAGAACACAGCTCTTGATCCCAGAGCTATACTGGTTCTCTGAAGCACACAAGTTGGAAGTAACATTAGTTTTCCTTGCTAGTGTGAGTGTAACTGTGCTAATATGCATAAACAAATAATCACCAGAAGTGGCGAAGGTGAGTACATGCTATGCTTCTGGTTACCAAAAGCAGAATTGTACTCCCAGAGTAAAGTTTGTCTGTTCTAAACTTAGAGCTGGATTCACATGCTGTGACTGGGGCGATGTAGTGTATACTCCATTTAATTTAATGGACATGCTGTCACAAAACTGCAGTCATAGTGATAAATTGTGTCCCTGACTGGTTCACTTCCTCATGGCAGCTGCTAACTAACTGCTCCAAAATTAAACCACACATTTGCAGTTTCCATGTATAATTTTATTTTCTGGAAAGCCTGGACGGGTTGAACACAGGGAGGAGGATTTCAGAACTGAACTCGCATGTATGTCTTCCTCAGACTTGGTAGTTTCTTCCTAATTCCAGGAGTTGATGTCTTGAATTAAATGTTTGGTGGGGACTATTAGTAGAGTCTGTTGGTGGTTTCCATGCATTATGCCTTCAGTACAGAGTTTGAACTTGCCATTGCCGTGATGAGGATAGCAACGATGGACTAAGGATTGCTAAGATGGTCAGGAACAGGTCATGTTGATGTTCTGGGAGGAAAAGGAGCTGTACCAGCTGGCAGAAGAGTTCACTCTGGAAAGGAAAGGGCAAGAGCAGTGAGGAGAAAGGCTTCCTTTCTTCCCACTGGGTTCCTACTAGTTTAGAGAGAGCGCAAGAAGTAACACCCCTATATAGCACAATTCCAAAGGCGGCAGATGCAAGCTTTCACAGAGGTAACAAATCTTAGCTATAGAATTAGAATTTATGATTAAACATAAAATAGGTAAAAACAAAGTTTTTAGAAATGCATTGAGTAAAAGTACCCAAAAGCCTCTTAACTCTGACCACCAACTACAGAGGAATCTATCAAAAACCCAGAGAAAAATCCAGTCCTAAACAATGACCATATTCAACACAGCAGTAACTCAAAATGGAGAAATAACATAAATAGACCACATTATTTCCAGTGACAGTCTCAATACTGCAGCTTTGAAACTGGTCAGCTTTTCTCTCTCAAATCATTTGGCAAACTCTCTCCCCTTTCAGTACCAGGCACAACCACCAGAAAGAAAGAATATTTATTTTTCCTCCCGCATCTCTCAAGAGTAGCTACAATTACAGGCCAGGGAAGTAGTTAGCCATATTAGTCTGAAGTAAGGTAGGGTGGAATTCTACTCTGCTTTCTGTCTATAATTAGAACAATCTTTTTGGTCAATTACCTAAAATTATACAGGGCTGGATGGGAGCAAGTGTTATCACTGTTGCACAGTACCAGCTATCTTACCTGAGATTTAACAGTTCTCAAAGGACAGACCAAAAATGAAGACATTACACTTCCACCAGAAGAACTGCTGCAACTAGAAGTGTACAAACATTTTTCAATAATATTTTGGCCAGTAACTAAATATTATTTGGTCACTGCTCTCACAGGCTTCTGAAGGAAGCAAATGCAAGAGCCACAAGCCTGAACAAGCAGTTGGTGTCTGAAGCAGTGTATCTCACTCTTGGTCTAAGGGTGGAAGTAATAGGATTTTGCCCTGCAAGTGTCAAGGGCAAGAGGCTAAACTTCTGCTGGGGCGTGCCCAGAGTCAGAAAAAGGCACTGACACAGATAATTGCATGACAATGGCATGTAAAAGCAGTATGCATGGCTCACTTTTAGAATCCTTCTCTTGAAGGCTGCATCTACATTTTCAAGTGCATTTGCTGGTTTTGTGATTTTTTTTAAATTTAAATTTCTGTCACTTTCAGTATCCAGGTGCACTTTTTAGTGCATAGAAGTTATAACCATTCAAGTTTAAATATTTTAGCCTTTTATGTGTGAATTATGCTCAACAGTGATCTGCATTAGCTACATGGTAAGTACTTAAACATAGGCTGACATACAGAAGATGTTTTCTGTTTAGTCTCTTGCCATTAAAGACAGATCACAGAATTTGGACCTGCACTTGTAGTTATGTATGCATCTACTTCAGTGGGAGTCTAAGATGCTCAAGGAATTGTGTCCACAGTCTCCAGTACTAACAGGAACAGTCTTTATATTAGCAATCTAGACACTCCTATTTAATCCATCCAGCTGTTTAAATCTTTTAATAATTACATCTAATGCTATAGACACATGGAGAAGCCCTTTTCTTAAAAACTTGTGCTACAGGTTGCCTGGAAAAGGGATCAAAGACTGAATGAACTGAGTCTTACATTTCTGTGTAAGCAACAGAAGTTGTAACATCTGTATTTAATGGACCAGTACCTTTTTGCTCTCAACTAAACACTGATTTGATCATCCGGTATGTGATGTGACTTTCTGGCTGAGTGATACCAAAACAGCCTTCCAAGTGGCTTTTGCTTGGTGTTTCTTTCAAATGAATAGGCATTGCTTTTCCCACAGCACTCATCAGTTTTATCTCCAGTGGGCCCAATTTTAGGTATTCCTTAAAAAGAAAGAGAATATTATTTCTCATCAGCAACTGCATACTAAGAGGCAGAGTTGTTTTATAAGACAACTGGTTTTCCTTCAAGTCAACTTTGTCAAAATACTATTATGGAGCTCCATAATTTCCATATCAGTGTGTTTAGTTTACAAGTAAAGAGGTTTTTCCTCACACCACCAGCTTTGTTGACTCAGCCTGGGACTGTGGAGTCCAGCTGTGGGATTTAATGGTCACAGTTAAGCTGTTTCTGCAAAGCCAAACGACGGCTACAGTTACACCCATGCAACTCCACTGGTGCCAGTGGATTTGAGGAGCTGTAACAGTTTGAAACGTAACCGGAGTTAATGAAGCACAAGCAACTCGCTGGCTTGCCTTCTCCCCTGTGTGTGCTCTGCAAGACTGACAGGAGTGTAGCAAAAATAGTTACTTTTCTCTATGTTTCTTTGT
>NW_017729032.1:12519552-12522286 GCF_001723915.1 Gavialis gangeticus | reverse complement strand
ACTAGCCTCCAGAGGATAAAATCAGCAATTTATGCAACAGGAGTAACAAGTAAGAAAAATCTATTTTGTCACTTGAGTGACTCAATGAAGCTCTGACAGAAACAGGTCCGTCAAGCAGGCATCTTTCCTATGCTTTTCAGAGTAGAACCACTCCTGACAGTCTTGGCAGATCAGTCTTTTTGGAATTGTTTCTGGCTAAACTTCCCTTATGCTGTTGGGAAGTGTTGCTCTTACAGCCCTGACCCAGCAACCTTCTTACATTTTGAATATTTTCCAGTAGAACAGCCTGAGAAGAACAAAATTGCTAAGGAATATCTTTCATGTGGAGACCAGATATCGGGGACTGCACCAGCTATATCTGAGCTCCGTCTCCTATTACTTTGTTACGCTTGTCCATTACGGTGTTTCTACATGGCACAAGACGGAGATGCTTTGAGCTAGCTCAGGGCTATCCAAACTTTTCTTTGGTGTGTGTACAGTGAGTGAAGCCTGGCTCCTCCCCTTGCCCTCTCTTCCCAGCGAGACATGCTGTATGGGTAGCTCCATCACCTGCTGCCATGTGCACAACCCAGCACCTCCCTTGCTATGTGCACAGCATGCAAAGCCTAGCTCCTTTCTTTGCCATGTGCACATCATGCACAGCAGAGGCACTCTGGAGCCCTTGCCATGTGCACAGTACAGGCAGCCCAGTCCCCTCCTATTGCACTGCCCTGCTCCCAGGAGCAGAGGCCAGAAGCTGGAGAAAGAAGCCCAGAAAACCCTGTCCTCACTGTAGTGGGAATAAGGGGGAAGGAGGGGAAGTGTGGTTGGGTAGCAGCTTGCAAGCCATATATGACCTGTGGACTGCCAGCAGAAGAGCCCTGAGCTAGCTCAAGCCAAGTTAGATTCTGAGCCAGAGGCAGAAGAGCTGCATTAGCACAGGACTGTGGCAGTCCCTTCTGACTCTATAACCTAGTCAGACAATGCTGATACTGTTGTACTGCCTCAGCTCTAGACCAAGTGACCTGGGTAGAGTATCTCTCTGCACTAACATACAGAGAATCTCTTGCTGAGCAGAAGCAGTTCTTGGAACCTTGCAGGGCAATTTCCCACTTGGAAAAGAAATCCATGATACAGCCAGGAATGTTCTGAGGTCACTTGTTTCCACTATGTGCTCAACCCCCATTTCTTCATACTGGGGACAGGATTAACAGACAGTGCACATCCCTGCAGACTATTTTTAGCCCTGCTTGTGCCTGCTTTTCCTTCAGGCCTGGAGAAGAAGGCACTGCATTTGAAAACTTGTCTAAGTTCACCCCAACCATGTAGTTGGGCCAATAAAAGATAATATTGCCACCAGGCAATTTTTGTGCAGCTTCTACAGCAGCAGTTGTCAGCTAAGGTGCTGTGCAATATTAGTACTGTCAGGTGTGCCGACACATACACATGATTCACAAGCTAAGCACAGAAGAGATTTCAAATAGGAATGCATAACAGCATCAACCTTCTGACCTGTTACGCTGCATCTTTGCAGCAGCAGAATTGCCCTATTATTTTTCTGCATTCAAGAAATGAGTGAAAGCTAAGCAGTCATTTTCTGAGGGGTACCATGAGTCAAGATAGAGTCAGCCCTCTAAGATTTCTCTTCTCTGCACTTCATAAAAACCAACTAGTCCAACTGCTGAAATACATCTGAATCTGCTTTCCTCCTTCAGCCCTTCACAAGGAAAACTGTAGCAAAAGCTTCTTCTCAGGCACCATGTTCTGGAAACGGCAGCCTGATCATTTGCTTTCCTTTCAGCAGCTGTTGTATACTGCACATGATAGTCAAAAAGGACTGGGGCTCAGATAAAGGAGAGCCTGCACTATTCACTTCATGACTGCTTCTTATTGGCACCTGTGATTGTGGGGATAGTCATCCTCGGTGCTTATACAGTGTGACCACTAAGGTGCAAGCCATTAGCACTTTTTACTGAACTGCTGAAAGTTGAACCAGTCCTGGTGGCGGTTTGCTTCCCTGATTACAATATGTTAATGTCATGCTGAATAAAAGAAGCCCCACTGATTTTGAAACCTATACCTGGAAATCCTTTTCATCTTCATACAACAAGCTATCGAGAGTCGGAGGCATTGGTATTCCACACAGATACTCGTAACTGTCCTCCATCTCAGACTGCGTATCTGACATTGCTGCCTTCTCCGTGCTCCATGCTCCAGGGAGTTCCATGCTCTTAGGACATTCATTTCTATCATCTGTCTTTCCTTTACAGAAAAGTACAATGATATGAAAAAGTCAAAATTAGGACTTATAGATGGATATGATCTTTATCATTTGGGTGGCTAGAGACCCCAAAATATGTATCATGAATAAAAAAGAACTAGTTCTATCCCATAGTGCAAAGGTGGCCAAGCCTGCAGCCTGAGTGCCACAAGTAGCACATGGCAGACTGGGGAGAGGACAAGCAGCACAGTGGCAGTTAGGGCAGGAGCAAAAGCTAAGCAGCAGATTGGATAAGAGAGAGGGATCATAGTGGCATGTGGAAAAGGTGTGGGGTTAATTTGGGGCACACTTTCCAACAAGGTTGGCCTCCACTGTTCTAGCCAATGAGTGCCTTTGCACGAGCACAGAGGCTGCTTAAATGCTCTGTAATTATAGTGAGTTGGAGCAGACTTGATTAATCAGTAATTACTGCACTCCAGCAGCCTCCTGCATCTCGTGTATCAGCATCCCCGAGCTTCAAAATGGTGGCAGGGG
>NW_017729032.1:12513808-12514552 GCF_001723915.1 Gavialis gangeticus | reverse complement strand
GCATCTCGTGTATCAGCATCCCCGAGCTTCAAAATGGTGGCAGGGGCACTTGAACTAAAGCTCGTCAAACAAGTTTTAGTTCAAGCATCCCTGCCGCCGTTTTGAAGAACAGGGACGCTGGTACATGAGACACTGCAGCCAGCACTTTAATTAGAGCAGCTCTTGGAGCCACTCTAATTAAAGCACCCCCCCCCCCACGCATGTGTAAAAGTGCCCTATGAGTCAAGCCACTGGGGTACTGCTACCCTGAACACAGCATATCTGCATCATACACTAAAATTGAGTAACTCCTGAGATGATGGTTAATTTCGTACCTTTTCTTGGAAAATTATTTAGTTTCCCTGGAGGGTCACCTGGCCAGTGAGAGCTGTTCTCTTCTTTTGCTGAGAGCTCCACCAAGGAGCCAGAGCACGAGATGGATGACTAATGGAAAATGCAAGTGGTGCTAGGGGGCCACCCTGACTTGCCTGACTGCAGGTGTTCTAGGGCCTACTTCCTTCTCTGACTGGCCAGAAATTCCACAGTATTTGGCTATATAAATCAATGAGTTCATGATTTCCAGGCTTTTTTATTATAACTCATTTCTTCTGCTTCTCTGTTTCTCTTGGTTTACTTTTTCATAGTTTCATAGTTTCATAGATTTAGGGTTGGAAGGGACCAAGTAGATCTTCTAGCCCGACCCCCCGCCAGGGCGGGAGAACAACAAAACCCCCCAAAAAAACGGGACTCAAATGAGTCCAGCCA
>NW_017729032.1:12501387-12508808 GCF_001723915.1 Gavialis gangeticus | reverse complement strand
GCTGATGAAGAAATTGAACAGCGCAGGCCCCAGGACCGAGCCCTGGGGGACTCCACTACCCACCTTCCCCCAGGTCGAGTATGACCCATCCACCACCACCCTCTGAGTGCGACCCTTCAGCCAACCTGCAATCCATCTGACTGTGTAGGCATCTATGCCACAGTTGGGGAGCAGGAGCGAAGGGAGCAGGGTGCACGTGTGCCACCCACACATGTCCCTGCTTACCTCAGCGGAGGCGGCAGCAGCAGCAGCAGCAGAGGAGACCAGCGGTGGGGGCAGCAACAGCTGATTCCCCCCTAAGGTAAGTGAGGTAGGGAGCGCAGCACAGCTGAGGCGGATCCGGAGGGGAAGCCCTTCAGCAATGCCTTAGCTCGCTGAACAGGGAGCCACGCTCCTGAGCCGCGCGCGGGCAGCGCGCACAAACAGTGCGCGCAAACAGGCGCGCTCTGTAAGGGCGCGCTGGCGTTTGCGCCGGCGTTCGCATAAGGCGGGCGCGAGGTAGCTGCACAGGGCGGCTCCTCCAGGGAGTAAGGCAGCGGGCGCACCTCTGCAGTCATGGTGATGCAGACGCGGAGCGCAGCTGCCAGGGGCCCTGCCCGGGGGCTGCAGCCTACCATGGGCTCTTCTGAGGCCTCCACCCAGACGGTGGAGGCCTTTTTCTCTTACTCAGACACAGAATTGGATTAAATTAAATACTTCACTATTTGACTATAGACTTGGAAGGAAAGAGGGGAGATAGTGTTCAGATTTCTGGGTTTTTTTATTTACTTTAAGATGTTTTGTTCCCTGTGCGACTGTCACCATGGTTGACACATGCCAAGGGTATGTCTGCGCTGCAGTGACAGCAGTTGGTGTAGACATACATGAGCTAGCTCAGGCATTACTAGCAATGTAGCCTGGCCAACTGCCCAAATAACAATCTGCTTCTTGGGTGGAATTTGCTAACTAAGATGAGCTTTGTGCTACTGTAGCCATGCTGCTAACAGTACCTGAGCTAGCTTATTTAAAGCTAGGTTGGGTATGTCTACATGTGCTGCATTTTGGTTACATTAAGCGATTATTGTTGCAGCAGATTATTCACATTGCAAAGACCACTGTAATGCCTCATTACTCATAATGTTCTACGGAGTTTTGGCATGGGTAGTACCTGAATGCTCTCCGCATGCTAGTCCTTCCAAATTTGCACTAAGCAATTCATCTTCAGCCTGCAGGCCAGCTCCCTGGGTAAGAAATAAAGGCCTGTGGAATTAAAAAACAAATAACAGAAAATTCATATTAAGAGTTCTGAACTTTTCTCTAGCAACTAGACTGGGGACTCTGCTGTCCTTCCTCAAGAGACGGTCTAAAAACTGTTTGACATTTAACCACAAGCTCAGAATAGTGTAGAGGTTTAAAATGCAATGGAGACAGCCAGCTAGATCAGTGGCTAATGCACATTTTTCCCCCTAGGGCTTTTGTTCAAGTCTGTCCATAAGACCAAAAGAAAACAAATGTTTAGTCTCGGATGACTTCACAATGCAAACCACAGCTGGTAGCCTTTACTGAGAAGCAGTCCAAAAAGAGCTTGTCACCCCTTGTGTGGCTGAAATCAAGAAGGTGGTGCACAACAGTTTGCTGGTCACAGCACTTGCAAAGGAAGTGGGAGACCTAAGTTTTAGGCTTTCCTGAGCCAGAGATGACTCAAACCCACACCTGTCTCCCAGGTGAGTGCCCTAACCACCAGGTTAAAGCCTAGTCTGGTGGGAACACCTGCCACCCTTCCTGTTGAAGCTGAACCATTGTGCTGAAAGGGTACAAGAGTGGTGAGACCAGGATGGCACCAAGCAAGAGGGAACCTGCCTCTAGCGGTCAGAACGCAGCTGGGAGCAGAGGAAGCCCTGGGTTACAGTCCCTGCTCCAAGGCCTGTTTAGGCATTTTGCATTAGACCAGTGGTTCTCAACTTTTTTTAGACTTGAGGCACCCCTTGGAAAATGCCAGCTTAGTTTTTACTTGTTTCTTTAACTACAGAAAAATACTAAAATAATTCTGTTGCAAAGAATCCAGGAAGACCACAAAAGGACAGAATGTTTTTAATGCTATGGATTCCTTTTTGAAATCTCTGGTTTCATCTTGTGAATCATTTTTGTACACCTACCAGTGCTAACATTGTGTGGCACTCTGTAGCACCTCAGTTGTGAATCACAACATGAGACAGCCATTAGTCAAACAGAAATAACACTAGCAGCAGGGACCCAGAACCCAAGCCTCCCAGTTCAACAGCCACCATGTCAGTTGGGTGTGTCTACCTCAAAAAAGGATTGGGTGCTCTGGATCCTGAGTGGATGGAGGCAGGATGAGTCCAGCACCTAAGCTCTGGAGTGAGGCAGGAGCTCATATGCACCCTTGTGCTATTAGCTAATTGCAGGCAGCTCCCCACTCACCTTCTGGGCTCTTTGAACCACCCTCTGAAGTCACCTAATTGTCCCCACTGCCACAATTAGGTGCTTAGATGCCTACCCCAGTGTCTTTTAACTATCCTTCTGTGGCTAGGTACTACAATGGATTTAGCCCTAGGTCTGTAAATGGAGCCATTTTTACCTGGATATTCTAAGATTTTGCAGTCTGCGGTCAGACAGTATCTGTATCATATATATATTTTCTTCTTCTAGCAGCTGAGCAGAGGCTTCCAAATCACTTACTTCCTTTTTGTAAACTTCAACCTGTTAGAGATGAGAACAACTAAGAGGTGTAGGTACCAACCTTTATTTTTGCTGGGGGGAGGGGCTCTCAGATGGTGGATATGTACCCCCTGCCCCCAGTGTGTGGGGAACAGGGTGGGCGTGTGGGGAAGGGAAGTGGGCACAGGCAATGTGTGGAGGGTGGGCAGGTGATATGGTGGGGGTGCATGTGCACATGTGCCTGGCACCCCCAGCCTCCAATCACCCTCCCTGCTCCCCCCAGTCCCAAGCAGCCCCTTGCAGGCTGGAACACTGCCAGCCTGCAAGGGGAGACCCCCAGTTTCCCATGTTTTTCCTCTGTTAAAGGAGAAAATCCACCTTTTCTACAGTGAATGGAAAACCCAGATCCCTGACCTCAGTCATCATTCCTAAGAAATATTACATAATTTTTCTCAGGTTTGGGCCCTGACATCCCTCTTTCCGAGGGGGCCCAGGGGCTTGGACCCCCATGTACTTGGCACCTATGCTATGAGGTAATCTTGGAAAGAGAGAACAAGAGAGATGAGGTAATCTGGGAGGGAGACAGAGAAAGAGAGTGAAGGGTTTAGCTGTATAACCTAACAGGTTTTGCTATCCTATCAAACTGGTCCTTGCACAGATGCCACTATCCTGGCAAGATTGCTTTCACCAGTACAGTTTACACCTGATCCCACAAAACACCTTTCATGGATAAGGCTATGAACTTCACAAATCTACTGGATACAAAAAATCATGGACTAAATACAGACATTGGATTTATGGCACATTATAACCTGCCTGCCATCCAATAACCCCAGGTCACCCGTCTGCATTTCAGCCACTACATTCTCTCACCCGTTTCCCCCCCTACTACCTGTCTCACATTTTTGTCTCCCATCCCCACCGATCTTCACTGCCATGCATTTGCATTATTACAGACCTGCATTTTGCATATTGGCGTAAGCTTCTCTTCTACCCAGGAAAGCACACAAACTCTCCCTAAGCCTGAAGAAGGGTGTTTGTGCCCAAAAGCTTGCAAAAAACAAAGTGTCCAACTATTTAGTTGGTCTAATAAAAGCTATCACATTTACCCAAAGAACTTTTTCTGCCAGAGGAGTATAGTGGCACATCTATGTCAGGAAAAGTCACACACCTAACCACCTGTTCCAGCAAGGATCCCAGCAGAGGCAGGGTCCAGGGGCATCCTGAATTCTTACCTTATCTCCCTCACCGACCTCCTTGGTTGCCTTGTGAAAAGGGCTGTGTTCCCAGTTGGTATGGAGACCAACCAGCACAATTCTAGGCCCCCTGATAACCTAGTCAGCCTCTGCCAGGTTTGAGTAGGCTGTCTCTTTTAGCCAGCTTACTTAAGAAAAACCTAAGCATGACTCAAGCAGCTACACAATACACCTCAGTCCTAACATATTACATCTCCACTCATGGTTCTCAGCTTGCTTGGTCTCCACTCCCCACCTTTGCTCCAAACTCCTACCTGGTTTTCACAACCTACCCTGGATCCCAATTTAGCCTTGTTTCTCCGCTCCTGCCCTGGCTCTATTTCTGTTTCTGCCTAACTGCCCCTGCATCCTGGATTCCTCAGCTCCTGAGTCTCTGGCACTGTCTTCACCACAATTTTTGTCTCTCATTCCATGTCTTCATTCAGAACCTGCTGGTTTGTGAACTCTGGGTCAGCTCCTTACTTCTAACATTAGATTCTCCCCTTGCTTCGGACACACGCTTCTTTAGACAACCTAAGCCTTGTTTCAAATGCTCTAGACAACACAGGATGTGTTTTCATCCTAAGAGTTAGCTCGGGCTCTTCCTCAAGTGTTGCTGCTAACCAAAATCTTGTCCTTGTACAAAACCCTGACCTGAACTTAGTGTGAGCTGGCTCATCCTAGAGTGTAAGCTAAAGCCCAGATTGTTTTCATTTGGGCTGGAAACTTGCCCAATACACAATACAGGATACAAATGCAGGTGCATTCAATTGCTGATAGTTTTATGGTGCTGTCTCCCAATTCTCTTCAAACAAAGCATCTCAGGTTACTGTAGCAGACAAACACCCACATCACTTTACTGATATGGGTATATGTGATGTGTGTGCTAGAGAAGACAGAATTATGCCAGGTACAGCTTGACAGGGTAGCTGCTCACACAAGGCCTTAGCTAACCCAGGTGCCACTCACCTAAGTTAACAATGCACTGTTCACCATCTGGCTCAGTGTTTGTAGAAGGCCAAAATGGCACGGTATTCACCAGTACTGGCAATTGTGATGTGTCTTGAGGCTGTGTAATGATGCAGTTTTGCACTGGCCAGAGCACAATTGGAGTTCCAGCTACAAGGGATGCGAAGGGTAACAAGAAGGATTTCTACAAGCATGTTAGAAACAAGAGGAAGGTCAGGGAAAGTGTGGGTCCCTTACTGAATGTGGGAGACAACTTAGTGATACGTGATGAGGAAGAGGCTGAAGTACTCAATGCCTTTTTGACCTCAGTCTTCACAGGCAAGCTCAGCTCCCAGACTATGGCACCTGGCAGCACAATTTGAAGAGGACGTGAGCAGCCAACAGTAGCAAAAAACCAGAAAAGATAAGTACATACAAGTCCATGGGGCCAGATGGGATGCACTCAAGGGTGCTGAGGGAGTTGGTCAATGATTGCAGAGCCACTGTCCATTATCTTTGAAAACTTGTGGCAACCAGGGGAGGTCCCAGACCACTGGAAAAGGGCAAATATAGCGCCCATCTTTAAGAAAGGGAAAAAGGAACTACAGATCAGTCAGACTCACATCAGTCCCCAGAAAAATCATGGAGCAGGTCCTCAAAAAATCCATTTCTAAGCACTTGCAGAAGGTTGTGATCAGGAGCAGTCAGCATGGATTCACCAAGAGCAAGTCATGCCTGACCAACCTGATTGCCTTCTACAACGAGATAACTGGCTTTGTGGATATGGGGAAAGCAGTGGACATGATGTACCTTAACTTCAGCAAGGCTTTTGATATGGTCTCCCACAGCATTCTTGCAAGCACGCTGAGGAAGTACGGGTTGGATGAATGAACTGAGGTGGATAGAAAGCTGACTAGATCATCCGGTTTAATGGGTAGCGATCTATGTCTCGATGTCTTGTTGGCAGCAGGTATCAAGTGGAGTACCCCGGGGGCCAGTCCTGGGGATGGTTTTGTTCGATAACTTCATTAATGATCTGGAACATGGGATGGACTGCACCCTCAACAACTTCACAGATGACACCAAGCTGGCAGGGAGTAGTATATATGCTGGAGGACAGGCTAGGATTCAGAGTGACCTAAACAAATTGGAGGACTGGGCCAGAAGAAATCTCATGAGGTTCAACAAAGACAAGTGCAAAGTCCTTCATGGAAAAATCCCATGCACTGGTACAGGCTTGGGGCCAACTGGCTAAGCAGCAGCTCTACAGAAAAAGACATGGAGGTTACAGTGGACAATAAGCTAGATATCAGTCAACAGTGTGCCCTTGTTGCCAAAAAGACTAACAGCATGCTGGGCTGCATTAGTAGAAGCGTTGCCAAAAGATCAAGAAAAGTAAGTACTTCCTTCTAATTAGCATTGGTGAGGCCACATCTGAAGTAGTGTTCCCAGTTTTGGGGCCCCTATACAGAAAGGAGGCAGACAAATTGGAGCGAGTCCAGTGGAGGGCAATGAAAATGCTTAAAGAGCTGGGGCACATGACTTCTGAGGAGAAGCTGAGAGATTGGGCTTATTTAGTCTGGAGAAAAGAAGACGGAGGGGGGATTTGATAGCAGCCTTCAACTACCTGGAGGGTGGTTCCAAAGAGGATGGAGCTGGACTGTTCTCAGTGGTGGCAAGTGACAGCACAAGGAGCAATGGTCTCAAGTTGCAGTAAGGGAGGTTTAGGCTGGATATTAAGAAAAACTCTCACTAGGAGGGTGATGAAGTACTGGAATGGGTTATGTAGAGGGGTAGTTGAATCTCCATCCTTGGAGGTTTTTAAGGCCTGATTCAACAAAGCCCTGGCTGGAATGATCTAGTTGGAGATGGTCCTGCTTTGGGTATGGGGTTGGACTAGGTGACCTCCTGAGGTCCCTTCCAACACTAATTTTCTGATTCTATGATTCTGAGTTCTCCCTAGACAATTTTGTACCTAATGGAACTGAGCCTGTGTGAATAACTGACCTTTCAGTTCAACTGGCCAACAATAAAAATTCCCAAAATGAAAATATCATTGTTCCACAAAATAAAACCTAAAATGTTACTTTTCTAAATAAACACCATTCCCTCTACCTGGTAGTGAAATACCTGTTTGGAAAGCAAGTGACAAGAGGGGCTAAATGTGCAAACTGGGGAAGGGAGAGAAAGTGATATCTTCTTTTTACTCTATACCACAGAAGTTAGAGCACTGTCTCAGGATGTTTCTCCACACTAAATTCCTTCCTATGCCAAAAAGGATTCAAATGCATATTGCTTGCATCCCAGGCAGTGCTCTCTAACCATCATCCCATAAGGTATTCTGGATTGGGTCTTTCTTTATTACTCCTGTTGACAGCTGGCTGGCTGCCCCTGCAAAGAGCAGGCAGGGAGTGCACATGTGAGGAACACAGAATGAATGATTCTTTACCCTAATACTCAGAAACACAGAAACAGAAGGTCATCTATTCTGACTTGCAGGTCAAAGCTAGAACATCCTTTCTAGGCCCTTTTCTGCAGCCTACCCAATCATTTTAAAAAAATCCCCAATTTTGGGTTAAA
>NW_017729032.1:12493940-12496387 GCF_001723915.1 Gavialis gangeticus | reverse complement strand
CCGGCCATTATCTTTGAAAACTTGTGGCAACCAGGGGAGGTCCCAGACCACTGGAAAAGGGCAAATATAGCGCCCATCTTTAAGAAAGGGAAAAAGGAACTACAGATCAGTCAGACTCACATCAGTCCCCAGAAAAATCATGGAGCAGGTCCTCAAAAAATCCATTTCTAAGCACTTGCAGAAGGTTGTGATCAGGAGCAGTCAGCATGGATTCACCAAGAGCAAGTCATGCCTGACCAACCTGATTGCCTTCTACAACGAGATAACTGGCTTTGTGGATATGGGGAAAGCAGTGGACATGATGTACCTTAACTTCAGCAAGGCTTTTGATATGGTCTCCCACAGCATTCTTGCAAGCACGCTGAGGAAGTACGGGTTGGATGAATGAACTGAGGTGGATAGAAAGCTGACTAGATCATCCGGTTTAATGGGTAGCGATCTATGTCTCGATGTCTTGTTGGCAGCAGGTATCAAGTGGAGTACCCCGGGGGCCAGTCCTGGGGATGGTTTTGTTCGATAACTTCATTAATGATCTGGAACATGGGATGGACTGCACCCTCAACAACTTCACAGATGACACCAAGCTGGCAGGGAGTAGTATATATGCTGGAGGACAGGCTAGGATTCAGAGTGACCTAAACAAATTGGAGGACTGGGCCAGAAGAAATCTCATGAGGTTCAACAAAGACAAGTGCAAAGTCCTTCATGGAAAAATCCCATGCACTGGTACAGGCTTGGGGCCAACTGGCTAAGCAGCAGCTCTACAGAAAAAGACATGGAGGTTACAGTGGACAATAAGCTAGATATCAGTCAACAGTGTGCCCTTGTTGCCAAAAAGACTAACAGCATGCTGGGCTGCATTAGTAGAAGCGTTGCCAAAAGATCAAGAAAAGTAAGTACTTCCTTCTAATTAGCATTGGTGAGGCCACATCTGAAGTAGTGTTCCCAGTTTTGGGGCCCCTATACAGAAAGGAGGCAGACAAATTGGAGCGAGTCCAGTGGAGGGCAATGAAAATGCTTAAAGAGCTGGGGCACATGACTTCTGAGGAGAAGCTGAGAGATTGGGCTTATTTAGTCTGGAGAAAAGAAGACGGAGGGGGGATTTGATAGCAGCCTTCAACTACCTGGAGGGTGGTTCCAAAGAGGATGGAGCTGGACTGTTCTCAGTGGTGGCAAGTGACAGCACAAGGAGCAATGGTCTCAAGTTGCAGTAAGGGAGGTTTAGGCTGGATATTAAGAAAAACTCTCACTAGGAGGGTGATGAAGTACTGGAATGGGTTATGTAGAGGGGTAGTTGAATCTCCATCCTTGGAGGTTTTTAAGGCCTGATTCAACAAAGCCCTGGCTGGAATGATCTAGTTGGAGATGGTCCTGCTTTGGGTATGGGGTTGGACTAGGTGACCTCCTGAGGTCCCTTCCAACACTAATTTTCTGATTCTATGATTCTGAGTTCTCCCTAGACAATTTTGTACCTAATGGAACTGAGCCTGTGTGAATAACTGACCTTTCAGTTCAACTGGCCAACAATAAAAATTCCCAAAATGAAAATATCATTGTTCCACAAAATAAAACCTAAAATGTTACTTTTCTAAATAAACACCATTCCCTCTACCTGGTAGTGAAATACCTGTTTGGAAAGCAAGTGACAAGAGGGGCTAAATGTGCAAACTGGGGAAGGGAGAGAAAGTGATATCTTCTTTTTACTCTATACCACAGAAGTTAGAGCACTGTCTCAGGATGTTTCTCCACACTAAATTCCTTCCTATGCCAAAAAGGATTCAAATGCATATTGCTTGCATCCCAGGCAGTGCTCTCTAACCATCATCCCATAAGGTATTCTGGATTGGGTCTTTCTTTATTACTCCTGTTGACAGCTGGCTGGCTGCCCCTGCAAAGAGCAGGCAGGGAGTGCACATGTGAGGAACACAGAATGAATGATTCTTTACCCTAATACTCAGAAACACAGAAACAGAAGGTCATCTATTCTGACTTGCAGGTCAAAGCTAGAACATCCTTTCTAGGCCCTTTTCTGCAGCCTACCCAATCATTTTAAAAAAATCCCCAATTTTGGGTTAAAAAAAAGTAACCTCAAATCCACATTTTTCCATGATTAAAATGAAACACCGCGAGAGAAAGAGAGAGAGAGAGAGAGAGAGAATTAGTGGTGTTCTATTTAAAACACAGAAAAAATGGATTTTAACTGAAAATTGGGGATTTTTTTGAATCAGAGAAAACCAGGATCCCTTGTCATTTTGAATCCTAATCCTACCCTTCAGAGGGCCTGCTATTTCACACAGTTTAGTGTAGTATTAGATCAAATGGAATGACACCACGGCCACCTTCTCCTCCAGAATCTACCACTGAAAAAATGCAAAGAGTTAACTATTAAAGTGTGTTCAACCCTTAAACCGAACCAACTCATAAACCTGCTGGTAGATCTGCAGGAA
>NW_017729032.1:12487907-12488940 GCF_001723915.1 Gavialis gangeticus | reverse complement strand
CAAATTGGAGGACTGGGCCAGAAGAAATCTCATGAGGTTCAACAAAGACAAGTGCAAAGTCCTTCATGGAAAAATCCCATGCACTGGTACAGGCTTGGGGCCAACTGGCTAAGCAGCAGCTCTACAGAAAAAGACATGGAGGTTACAGTGGACAATAAGCTAGATATCAGTCAACAGTGTGCCCTTGTTGCCAAAAAGACTAACAGCATGCTGGGCTGCATTAGTAGAAGCGTTGCCAAAAGATCAAGAAAAGTAAGTACTTCCTTCTAATTAGCATTGGTGAGGCCACATCTGAAGTAGTGTTCCCAGTTTTGGGGCCCCTATACAGAAAGGAGGCAGACAAATTGGAGCGAGTCCAGTGGAGGGCAATGAAAATGCTTAAAGAGCTGGGGCACATGACTTCTGAGGAGAAGCTGAGAGATTGGGCTTATTTAGTCTGGAGAAAAGAAGACGGAGGGGGGATTTGATAGCAGCCTTCAACTACCTGGAGGGTGGTTCCAAAGAGGATGGAGCTGGACTGTTCTCAGTGGTGGCAAGTGACAGCACAAGGAGCAATGGTCTCAAGTTGCAGTAAGGGAGGTTTAGGCTGGATATTAAGAAAAACTCTCACTAGGAGGGTGATGAAGTACTGGAATGGGTTATGTAGAGGGGTAGTTGAATCTCCATCCTTGGAGGTTTTTAAGGCCTGATTCAACAAAGCCCTGGCTGGAATGATCTAGTTGGAGATGGTCCTGCTTTGGGTATGGGGTTGGACTAGGTGACCTCCTGAGGTCCCTTCCAACACTAATTTTCTGATTCTATGATTCTGAGTTCTCCCTAGACAATTTTGTACCTAATGGAACTGAGCCTGTGTGAATAACTGACCTTTCAGTTCAACTGGCCAACAATAAAAATTCCCAAAATGAAAATATCATTGTTCCACAAAATAAAACCTAAAATGTTACTTTTCTAAATAAACACCATTCCCTCTACCTGGTAGTGAAATACCTGTTTGGAAAGCAAGTGACAAGAGGGGCTAAATGTGCAAACTGGG
>NW_017729032.1:12474967-12482907 GCF_001723915.1 Gavialis gangeticus | reverse complement strand
AGTGGTGTTCTATTTAAAACACAGAAAAAATGGATTTTAACTGAAAATTGGGGATTTTTTTGAATCAGAGAAAACCAGGATCCCTTGTCATTTTGAATCCTAATCCTACCCTTCAGAGGGCCTGCTATTTCACACAGTTTAGTGTAGTATTAGATCAAATGGAATGACACCACGGCCACCTTCTCCTCCAGAATCTACCACTGAAAAAATGCAAAGAGTTAACTATTAAAGTGTGTTCAACCCTTAAACCGAACCAACTCATAAACCTGCTGGTAGATCTGCAGGAAGGAGCATGCCTGCTACACTTCATCTCTGTTTTTATCAATGTCCTTGTTCAGTCTTGAATGGGATACAGAATCAGTGTTGAGCAGAACAAACAAAAGCATGGGCTGGGAGTCTTTCATCCTGGAAAATGCAATTTCTGCACTTAGATCAGAAAAAGATTACACACAATTTATGTAGGCTTCAACTGTAACCTGCCAGAGCTTAGTTATAGTCCATTAAGATATCAGCAAGCAAGCACCAAAGCCACAAAGTAACTAATAAAAACTACCAGATAACACTTTGGGTTTCCTTTCTCCTGTACACTAAATTACAGGTTTTCTACTCAACTCCCATGTAGAACTAAGATTCTTAAGACCCTTTTTCCACAACCACATCTCACATCCATGTCTAACATTAATATGTTTTCTTATAGCAGTCAACATTTTACATACTTTAAAATTACTCTGTAGATGTTTGCTAGATGATTTGCTAGATGTTTGTAGATGAACCCCTTAATTATATCTTTGAAGAGAACATGTTATTACTTATTTTTTAAAAACCTGATGTAAGGAGTGCCAAAGTCTGTAGTAAAAACTGAGATTAAGGCAGAAAGGTAGGTAGTACAACTGAGAGTAAGAAAGTTCACCTTGAGATCTTAATGCCAAATACACAGAACATATTTTTCTCCTTGCAGCTTGAAATTAGAGCAAAATTCTTTTCACCTTTTTAGTCATCCTTAGTGGTCTACCTTAGATAGCAAATATCTACAACCTACCACTAAGTCAAATGCATCTTGTCACGGAGGAAAAAAATTGGGTGACTCTTACCTCTTCTTTTAGCCATTCATGTTCTTTAATGTCCCTGCAACTGCTTTTGTCAATGTGTTGAACAGCATTCTGAAAAAATAAACATCAGAGAACTCCTCTGAAGATAGGATTTTGCCAATAATAGATACTTACAGAAGACATTTCCAATAGGCAGTTTAGTCCTCTAGGCAAGAAACATCAACCCAGAGAACTGTACCGATCTCTTGTGGACACGAAGATACTCCACCATGGAAGGAGGAGGAGGTTTAGTTCCAAAAATCAGCCATCCTTCCCAGATCATCCCAGCCAGGGCACATTATCCGATTCCTCTTTTTCTGTATCTTATTTTTCCTCCCCAGCTTTCCTTTGATTTCTGAAGGTGGGGTAGAGTGGTACCTTCAAGACTAACTCATTCAGAAACCTTCCCTACCATCTGCTTGACTTCAAACTAACATGTCTAACTATCTCTTTCTACTCCTGAGGTACCCTGCACTGATGTAATAATCTTGTATTTGTAAAATCAGACTTCTGCAATGCGAATGAAGCAATACTACAAATACTGCATTATAACTTGATCCAGTGACGTTCCTCACTTATGTAGAGGCCCAAGGTAGTTAATTTGCTGGCAGGAGCTACAACTTCATTTCTGATTCAAGTAAGAGGAGATGGAGACACAGGAAGGAGCAAGCCATTGTTTAGAATAGGGATGTCAAAGGTACAGCTTACAGGCTGGATCTCAACCATGGATCTGTCTCATCAGACCCATGGGGCTAGAAATTTGGCAACAGTGTTACTGACTCATGGGCTAGATCTGGAGTTCAGAGCTACGTCATCTGGTGCATAAGGCTGCCCATGGGTTAGAACTATGGTGATGGGATGAGTGGGGGCTGCTGTAGCTCCCAAAGCCACAGCGATTAACACTGCCACTACTTGCCCCACCACCAAATTTCTGGCCCCACAAACAGTCCCATGGGCCAGATGATGTCTCTATGCTCTAGATCTGGCCCTATGCTTTGGATTCAACAGTGGACCACACTGCACTACTCATCCAGCTCACAGAAATGGATGAGTTTGACATCCCTTGTTTAGAATTGTAAGTACACAAGCATTGGTCTGATTCTCTTCTTGTACCACTGAAAATCAAGAGTGACCTTCTGAAGTCAGTGAAGTAAATCCCTGATTGCTAAAGGGATTCAATGACAATAGCATCCCAATGATAAATGTGCACAGATCTCTGCAAAATGCTTTCTGAAAACTGATTTAAGAGAGCAATTTGGGTTCCAGTATGAATGAAATGTATGTTTGTCTTTAGATTACAGAAAAGGTAAATGCTTTTTTCTATCTTTAATCACCTTTGTCCACATTCTAGTCAATATTCATTTCTGAAGGAGAAATTAATGTATAATAAAACTTTAAAATAAAACACTCTAAAGCCTCAATCTTGCAAACAGTGTTCACTTGTTTAATGGAAGTTGGAATCCTCCCATATTTTTAAGTAAAGAAAACATGTCAGTGTTTGTGCAACAAGACATATCAATCACTACCAGTTTTGTTTCTCCAGACACTGGCCTTGCAGAAATTTAAAGATTTTTCTTTTTTAAATGCAAAATCCTGTTAAAATTGACAAGCTACAATTCTGAACTGGCACTAAAGAATTACATTTGTTTTGTTCCATGTTTATTTCAAGAAATAGCAATGCTTTGGCATTTTCAAAACATGCTTCTGAGTTTTCAAACAAAATGCTCATTTTTTTTTCAAAGATTCAACATTTAATTCCACAAGGAGGAATGATCATAGTGGATTATTAATGATTTTCCCAGTCTGTGATAATATCAAAATTAAATTCATAGGAAATATGTCAAGTTCTTGGGCATGTCACTTCACCTCTCTGGATGTAAGTTTCCCAATCTATAAAAACTGTGCTATAAAAGTGGTAGATATTATTGCTACAGTCCATTAAAAATAATGAGCAATACAACCCTGGTCAATAAAAATGTTTTTCAGTTATTTTATTCACAACTCCTACTCATGTAACATCCTGTAATTCATTTGGAAAAGTTCAAGCTTATATATTTTTTAATCTGGTTGCAAGTGCTACTAAGTATAAAAGCAAAAATATATATTTCTCTGCATGCATAAACACACACACACATACCTCAGTGGCCCATTCCTTCTTTTGGCTCTTTTGTTTCTCAACCATTCTGTCAATCTTATCTTTTGTCATTTGCAAAGTGCTTCTATAGAATTCTGCAAAAACAAAGCAGAATTTTTTTAAGGACCAGATCCAAAAGAGAACCTGGGTGCTCATGCTGTATTTTACATTATATTTAAACACTGAATTCAAAGTGAATGTTGCACAAAAACCCTACTTATCTGTCTTAGGTACCTGAGAATAGGTAGATGCCTAACATTCAGCTACTGCATATGCTCAGATCTGCTGCCAGCTTGGCCAAGCCAAACATCTGGATATCTAAACTCCATGTAACGTATACGGCATTCATAAATTAGGCCTTCCCCTCTCCCTCTACTTAGTGTACCAAAATGTTTTGAATCCCAGTCCCTCAAAACCCAAATCTTTCCAGTTAATGTATACGGAACTTAGGATCCTCCCTTGGGCTTGTGGACTTTGCGGCTGAAGCACAGTACCTACTTCTGGGGATGATGATGTTCTCTTCTGGACCTGTGCCTAAGTGACTGAATCCCTCTGAAGAGAAATTGATAACTGGCCCAGCGTTCCTGAACTCAAGCTAGCCTCACTAGTCATGGCATCAATATTTTTAACACACCTGAACGTCTGTTTTCAGATTATATATTCAATTGAATCTTAGCACACTGTTGTTGTGTGTCAGTGGACTGATTAACACTAACGGTTAAAATCAAACTGCATTCTATCCTGGGCTGCTATGCAGGAGAGATGCAAGGAATCAAGAAGCTTTCTTCCCATTATAGTACAGCTGACCACTCTCTCAGTTCTTCCATTTTATGAGTCCACCCTTAGGGAGAAAGGGAAGAGGCAGACAAAGACGTGAAATCCCGTCCCCTGCACTGACCTGTAGAACAACTGATATATATGAGAACATGCTACAGAATGTTGTACTTTATAGAGTACAACAAAAGTTGCTCTTGCCTTCACTATGAAGGTACAGTGCACGGGGCAAGGAGAACATTTCTGCAGACTCCTGCTAGTGCCCTGGGACTCTCTACCCTCTCCTGTTGGCAGTAGTTTGTTTCCTATAACCTTAAATATACAACAATGACTGGAATATAACAGCAGAGCAGCAGATTTAAAGCATCTTTGTCTCCTAAAATTCTTCTTCACCCCACAGGATATTAATGATAACTATAAAACTAGACTGTATTCACTTATCCTCTGGTGTATATCAGACCTAAGGTTTATTTAACCTTTAACCAGCTATAGAACTGATGGGAGAAGTCATCTCTGAATAAAAATTAATTAAACATTTCTCATAATTCATAAATGTTAGAACCCAGAAGGCACCACTAGATCTTTTAGTGCTACCTCCTGCATACACAGGACACCATTGCATTTCAGCCTATACCCAACTTGATTTGAAGACAGCCACAGACAGAATTCCACTTCCTTTTGTTGCTCCCCCAATCAGGTTGCGAAGGGATTCACTCTCGTCAGGTATCTGGACTTATAAAGGCAGTCAGGGAACTCACTCGTATGGCTTCAAACAAGTTTATTTTTACTTACACTCCGCGTCGGAGGTGCAGGCTGCAGCCTTCTTACAAAGATTTCACTTTTCACCTCGTTTTCTGTTTGCTAGTTACTGAGAAGCAGAACTGCTCGTAGGATCTGATGCGCTAACCAGGGAAGGGGTATGCCGGGAGTTTTCGATGGTGGGAGGCACGGGGGTGGCCGGTCCCCGTGGTGTGTGGAAATTGCACACTTGGTGGATTTCGTTAAGTCCTCCCCGAGCGGCGTTAACCACCGCTTTTTATACTCATCGCAACCTTGAGGTGCGCTTTCACCCAATCAGCTTCAGGCATTCTATTCATGGGCTGATTTGAAGAGTGCAGCAGTTAAAAAGTGCAGGAGTTACGGGTGCGCTCAACTACTTGAAATCACATGATGATTCCATGCTGGCCGCACGTGCCCGTTGGCCAGTAGTGCCGTAGGCGGCGATATGCCGACACATACAATACTACGTACAGGGCAGTATGTGGGTGCGGTGTGCGGGCGCGGCAGCACAACAATGGACTGGTTTCTTACACCTTTGGTACTTTGTTCCCATAGTAAATCATGTTCACTCTTAAAAAGGTGTGCCTTTGTCTCATTTTAAATTGTATGGCTTCAGCTTCTACCTATTGGTTCTCATGTCTTTCTGTTCAGTTATTTCTGTACTAGATTAAAAAGCCCATTAGTACCTGGTATTTTCTCCCTGTAAGGGTGGTTATATGCCACAATTGATCACCTTTCAGTTTTCTGCTTATACAGAGTAAAGTCTTTAAGTCTCTAGCTCTCAAATCATTTTTGCAGATCTTTACAACATCTTTTGTTTAAATACAACATCTTCTTTTAAATGTTGACACCAGAAATATTTATATCTCAGTTGGCCCAGTAAAGATTTAAATTCATTGCAAACGGGAAACTCGAAGTATCAGGCTTTCCTAGAATAGTTACTTAAGTGAACTGGCAGAGTAGCAAGCAGTGTGGAAAACAGTTCAGATCTCAATCACGATCAAGTGTGTTTTCAGAGCTGTTATCCTGGGGCAGACAAAGAGCTGAATAGCTCTTATCTACAGCACTTGATGCTTGGTAATGGTTGGCACTGAATGTATGGAGACCCTTATATTGTTGTCACTGCCTGTCACTACTGGCTGCTTGGCTCTGGTAATGAATACAGAGAAGCTTATAAGGGAAGCAAATCATGACTCTTTTTTTAATCCTAAAAGTTACACAACAGCTAAAAAACTAGCACATGATTTTAAAATTAACTGTATAAGCGAATCTAATGGTTTTAAGCACTCACCAACACGATCACTAAGCTTTTAATAGTGTTCTGTTGCTTTGTTAGAACTGAAACAGTTCCCAGAATATGCATACTTTAGTGCTGAGGATTTTGCAAAGCTTTCCACCCATCGCCTTGTAACCAGTATACTATACTCAGACCTTGGGGAATGAGGTGCTGCTCTGTTAGCTAGAAGAGACTGATACCTGCCTCCACAAGCTCTAGATTTAAAGCACCATATTAAATTCAGATTTCATCAGCTCCAATGATGTGAATTCCTGTGAATAAGGACTTTTGAAAAGGAAATTTATAGAGAATGTAGTGATCCATCAAAACAGTAAAAGCATAGCAGAATAGATCAGCACTTTCCAAATTGGGGCCCATTGTTAGGCTCTGTAATCTGCACTTAAGACAACTAAATAAAAGCATCTTAAGTGCCCAAAGTACCAGGCACCTGTAACATCTAGACATCAGTGGAACACCTCTGAAGAACAGTTTGCCTGAATTTAACTGCCTAAAACTAGCACATGAAGCCTAAGTTCAGGCAACCAGATTTGAAAATGTTGACTTTAACATGTGTAATTAATCTGATCACAAATTACTTTCTGCAAGTTAAGAAAGTAGCTCAGGCATGTGTTTACATGGAGCATTGTGTGTATTTACATTTGTAACTGACCTGTCATTTCATTAAGGTCATCTTTGAGTGCCTGGATGTCCTTTTCCAAGATCTGGATCTGTTTGGCATGATCTCCACTTCCCACATTTCTGTATTCCAGCCAATAATCCTTCTCGATCTCCCTTACTGAAAGTTTCTCTTCATATTCACTTATCTGGGAGTTCAGATCTATTGAAACAACAAGATTAAAAGATAACATTATTTCCTCTATTACTATGTACATTTCTTTAGTTAGGAGGCTTTCAGTGGCACTGGAGACAGAAGAGCTCTCACTGCAAAATTTTACACAGGTTGCCCCTACTATCCAATGAGGTGGCACTATCTTTTCCAGAAACAGCTTGGATTCACACTGGAAACAATGAAAGACTGCTCATTTTGAAAAGCAGTATCTCACCCAAAGGCACGTTGCCTCAATCTCATTGGGTGCATCTACGTGTTCTATTAGCATGGCGCAATAAATTCTGGCGCAGTTTACACTAGAGTTTATTGCTCCTGGGCACCACAGTTGCATGTGTGCCCAGATCACAGCGATCACAGCACGTTAAGTCAGGTCAGAGCAGCCTCAGCTGGCAGGGATCCAGGGGGCCAACCTGTCAGCCTGGGGCTGCTCTGACCTGGCTCAAAGTGCTGTGGAGGGGTTGGCTGGGGCATGAAGGTGCTTCAGTGCAGGGCTAGCCAGCAGGCAGCCCCTGTGCTAAAGCACCCTCATGCCTCAGCCAGCCTTATCAACATCTATACGTGTGTTGTGGCGCAGTAAATGTTGCCACCACAGCATAGTATTTATGTTTATAAGTACTAACCTACAGCAGCGTTTATTAGTTTACTGCACCCTAATATGGGCGCATGTGTAGATGCTGAGACTTTACGGTGGAGCTAATTAGGCAACTCTACAATAAACATCTCATGTGGCTGCGCCCACTGAGAACGATGGCAACCAAAACTACAAGTTATAATGGCAAAAATACCTGCTACTGTTGTTGTTATATAAATATGCCAATGTAGCTAATGTATAAGATTTCAATGAGTTTAACTCTGAGGGAAATGTGAAGAGTCTGTGCTATTCATTCATTAACATCATGTATGAAAGCGGGGGAGACTTCTAAAATACGGTGTTGATTTTTTAAAGGACCCATTTCTAATTGATCTAATCTATCTAATTGATTGGAACAAGACAACAGGAATTGGCTCCAACAGCTTTAAGAAAAAAAAAAAAAAAAA
>NW_017729032.1:12471627-12474824 GCF_001723915.1 Gavialis gangeticus | reverse complement strand
AAAAAAAAAAAAAAGAGTACACAGGAAGCAAGCAGCAAATAAACCACCCAATCATGACACACATACTTGTAACCACTGCCACAAATCATGCAAATCTGATTGGACTATTCAGTCACTTGAGGCATTGCAAACCATCTACACCACAGTCGTAATATCCACCATCTCACAGATGAAAAGATGACAATCACAAGGCACTGGTAGGTTTCCATATCTAATAAAATTTTAACTTAAACTATTTTATGGGTTTAATTAAAAATTCCCAGAAGACTAATTCTATATGCATGAAGTAGGCGCTTGATCTGGGAGAGGGAAAGCCATGTTCTTTTGTATGTGATGTAGTGGTTCAATCTCTGCTTTAAGTGCAAAAATCTACTCTACCCTAGCTGTGGACCTGCAAGCAGTACTACTCACCTTTCAAAAGCTGTTCTTGGTCCCTAATATACTGACATTGCTCCCTCATTGCCTCCTCTACATCATCTCTGGTTACAACCTCCTTTTCCTCAAGCAGTTTTTCATGTTTTTTGAGGTCATTTAGTAGATCCTTTATATAACCCAGCTGTTCCTCCTTCAGCTGTTTATTCTATGAAAAAACAACAATAAGTTGTGCATTATTGGTTTTTTTATCTATTTTTTCAAGTTACAAAATTTAGAAATGGACTAAGACTTGGATTAGTACTAGGGTGCTTTGCAAAAATATCCAGCTAGACAGAGCTAAGTTGTTTATTTGAAAATGGCTTTTTTTTAGGGAAGTGGGGAAATCAATGGAAGAGAATTGTATTTTTGTTGGTTTTGTTAAGTCCTGAAAGTTCCTAAATAATTTCCAGGCCATTGTCACAAGGTAATGACTCTGATACTCTTCTTCCAGGCATTTCTATTGTGTAGAATCTACATATTGTTTTAACAATATTTTCTTGCTTTGTTTTATAAGCCTCATTTTATAGCTGGCAAACTCAAACTTACACAATGTGACCTGCCACAGTCATAGAAGGGAATTTATCAGAGCCAGGACTCCTAACGGGGACAAGGGTGACCACCTTTTCATAATGGAAAGATGGGACATATGCCTGCCTTTCCCCCCACCAGTGGCACAGCTGGAGCAGAGCCAAGTGGAGTCCACGGGCAGGGCAGGGCAGGGGCAGATGTGGGTTGCCAGGAACTCGGCGCCGTCCACTCCACCATGGCAAGGCACCCCGTCTGCCCAGCAGCAGCAGAGACAAGGGCAGTGGCGGCAGTGTGGAGTTGTGCCTCCTGCTGCGAGCAGTAGGCACCCAGCTCACACGGGGCTCCTGGGGGAAGGGCAGCAGGACAGGGAGCCCCAACCCTGCAGTGGGCAGCCCGCATCCACCCCACTCCACCTGGCTCTTCTGCAGCCATACCGCTGGCAGAAGGGGCAGGAGGAGAGGTGGGCATGTGTCCCATCTTTCCATTTTGAAAAGATGGTCACCCTACCTGCAGGGCCTGAGGAGTTTGATACCCGTGGGCAATACAATATATTAATGCATTACAGGAGATGCTAGAAATGAGAATGTTCAAAAATTTAGTTTTCTTGGCTTAAATATGGTTATAAGAGACATTCATACTTACTTACCCTTTCTCGATATTTTTCATTCTTTTCTTCCAGTTCCTTGAGTTCTAACAGAAGCCGATCAATTGCTTCTTCCTTTACCTGAATTCTGAGAAAAAAAAGGAATATATGATGAATTATTACAGAACTCTGGCAGAGAGTGGGAGGGATTATTTTAGAATATATTAGTTATATATATGGCCTGCTGCTTTTTTATCTGTGATCTCCCAATCGCTCTGCTAAGGTGGATCGGCATTGTTACCTCCATACTTCACATGGGGAGACTCAGAAATGGAGCAGTGAAGCGACTTCTCTAAGGTCTCAGAAAGAGGACCAAGGTCTCCTAACCCTGTACCTCTGTAAAAGGTATGGCTAGGACCATGCTGCCTCCCTGATAGGCTAGTGCTTTCCCATGCATATTTTTGAGTGCAAGATGGGAAACTCCATGAATGTGGATTTGATTTTTCCAAACTGTCCTGTCTCCTGCAGTATTGGCAGCCTATTTGACTTCCTGAGGCCCTTACAAACTATTCACTGTCTGTTAGCGGCTGCACTGTTGTCCGCTATGGTCCCCCAGTGCTCTGGAGGTTTGTTGTGAGGGAGTTATACAATGATTTGTACAAAAATAATTCCTGAGCAGATATTTCATCAGACAGTCACTTGGATCAGCGGGAATCATGCAAAAAGGCTGTACCCTGATGTGACCTTCCCTCCTCAGTGGCGGGAAGAAGCTTCCTTGATTTTGGAAGCAGGGACAATGGAGAGGAAGCAGCAAACTTCCTGTATTTTTCCTCACCTCTACTATCAAGACATAAGTAGAGTGGAATGTGACCATGTACTAGGTAACTTCCCAAATCACAGGAGGTTATGGTTTGGACTACCGAACTGCCACTCTGAATTGTGTTTCCTATTTTACAATTTTATTTCTATGCTAAAAGGAAAAAGAAGCATATCAACAAATCCAGGGTTAATAGCACAGCCCTTGAAAATTACTACAGTATATCATTCACTTGTATTAATTGTACCTAGACAGAAAAGTGATAGCCTGTCGCAGAGCTTGTAGGTGCCCTGCGACTGAGAGCAGAAACGGCTTGGGAGAGTCCCCTAGTGCTGGGAAGGGGGAAGCTCAGCTGCCAGTCACCAGGACTGCACAGGTGCAGGTTGCCCCAGCAAGCAGGGAAACCCAGAGACAGGAAGGGGCGGAGCATAGCCCTTCTTAAGCCCAGGCAGAAGGCCAGGAGGGGGAAGTTCCCCTCTGGCAGCTGAGGGAGAGGGAGCTCCGTTGCAGCCTAAACAAGCAGGATGGCCTGAACAGCTTCGGTGCACGGAGAATGGGAGGAGATGCTCCCTGGTAGGGACTGGGGTGATGTTTAGCCAGAGGGCTACAGTTTACGTTTTAGCCAGATGGCTTAGAGTTTATGTTGTAGCCTAGGGGCTTGAGTTTTCTGTTGTTTGTTATTACACCGGAGGACCGGGTGGGGCTATAAGGGGTTGGAGGAGGCCTCATAGGGACTCCACAGTAGCGTGGAGGTTCCTGGCGCTGGAGAGGGCGCAGCATTGTTTGGGGTGCGTGGGCCCCAGCTCTGGAGTTAGGGGGTGGCGAGGAACCCCGAGAGCGAGGGGGGGCCAAGAC
>NW_017729032.1:12465086-12466627 GCF_001723915.1 Gavialis gangeticus | reverse complement strand
CCTTCCGACCCTTAATCTATGAAACTATGAAACTATGTTGCTTGTTGATTGATTTTTGTAGTGCCCTTTTCTGGGAAAGCTGTTCTCTCAAAATAAACTTTTTCTTAGTGTGGCTTATTTAGATTCTCTCAAGCTCTCAAATCTTCTTCCATCAGTTATGTTGGTTTGCCAGTGAAGCTATATTCCAAAATCATTGTTTAATCTAGTTCTTATCTCTTCCCAGAACTGACTTACGCTAGGGCACAAGAGAGGCATGTAGAACAATTACCATTAAACCCTCTAGTGTTCCAATAAGTATCACTCCTTGATTATGTCTTCTTTTTTGTTCCTACTGATGTTTATTAAGTTGCAAAGAAATATTTTTTTTTCCTGGAGAAGTTTGAGCTTTAGATCATGCAGGGATTTAGTCATGTAAGTTACAAGATATTAATATTGCAACCTGTGCTGTCAGTGTGCCACTGGATGGCTGCTCCAAAGCATTTGTCAGTTTTTCCCTCAAACATTTCAAATATATTAAGTTGAAAGGAGACACTGAAAATATGGAGCCACAGGCCATGGCAAAATTGTACTAAAGATCAGAGAGAGGTTATGACTTGGCAATATGTAATGCTCATTTACTAAACTGTTTTTTTTCAGTCTATGTTACTATTCTGAGTACTGATGCTACACTTTATTTCCACCTTAATGTGTGAAAGAGACTTCTATTATACTGCAAGGCTATCTATTTGGTGGTATTAATGCACCTCATTTTGGTGGTATAAATGCAGAAGCTGTGTATGTGAGGGTGTCAGCATTTTGTTGCTAACTGGAACCTTCTGATTTGATTGAGTCTTCCAAGAAAATTGTCAGATTCAAGGAGTTATTGTTCAGTTTGATTGATACTGTATTTCTGAATTAACATATTTTGGATGCTATTGTTTATAATACAGAGGACACCTTTAAACCCCATTAAAATTAAACTTTAAAATTAACTTTAAAATTACACATTAAAATATGGTATCCATCCTTATATTACACACTAGTATCCAAATGGTTTCATAATTCCTCTAGGGGGCATTACTATGTTTCAACAATTCGTTAGAGTGCTGTTTCTACACATTGCTGAAATAGAAAACTACTATTGACAATGCAAGGAACAGAAAACCACCAGGAACAGCAACAGTTCTAGTTCCTTCAAACAATAGAAGGAAAAACAGTACCAGATGTTATGTGCCACTTGATATGTTAATCCTTAAAATACACTTAAGAGGTCAGTTCATGTGTCTCATTATGCCCATTTGTACAAATAAGGGAAGTGAGGCAAAAAGCTTTATAGAGGTTGTGAATAAAAATTTGAGATGCACATTTGATATCTTCTACTTTTGTACTGAGAGATAAACATGCATAAGTAGTACAACCCCAGTTGAATGGAAGACTCTCCTGCTAATAGAGTCTTTTGCTTGAATGCTGGAATATCCAATGAGTAAACTGACCATAAAGTTATGTTACTGGGCAGCATAAAAATAATTTGATTATTCCATAGTGGAATGATATACTGCTTT
>NW_017729032.1:12464076-12465037 GCF_001723915.1 Gavialis gangeticus | reverse complement strand
CAGAAGGCCAGGAGGGGGAAGTTCCCCTCTGGCAGCTGAGGGAGAGGGAGCTCCGTTGCAGCCTAAACAAGCAGGATGGCCTGAACAGCTTCGGTGCACGGAGAATGGGAGGAGATGCTCCCTGGTAGGGACTGGGGTGATGTTTAGCCAGAGGGCTACAGTTTACGTTTTAGCCAGATGGCTTAGAGTTTATGTTGTAGCCTAGGGGCTTGAGTTTTCTGTTGTTTGTTATTACACCGGAGGACCGGGTGGGGCTATAAGGGGTTGGAGGAGGCCTCATAGGGACTCCACAGTAGCGTGGAGGTTCCTGGCGCTGGAGAGGGCGCAGCATTGTTTGGGGTGCGTGGGCCCCAGCTCTGGAGTTAGGGGGTGGCGAGGAACCCCGAGAGCGAGGGGGGGCCAAGACATAATAACAGGGCCCAAGTCAGATCACACCAGCACCATCTGTGAGGCTTGGGCTGCGGCGTAGGGGAGGAAAAAGGAGCCGCAGGCAGCGCCCCCTGTCATCGGGGCGCATAAAAAATGGGCAGCCTCCCGCTGATTCCAATCATCTATTAATCAAAAGTAAGATCAAGGCGTGGCAGGCGAGTAAGCAGGCGGTTGGCCCATTGCAGGAGGGCGGAGCCACACTTCCAGAGGGGCTCCAAGAGCAGGACTCCTGCCACATAGCCCCTCACAATGATCTAGTTTATCATGGGCCAGATTTCCAAAGTGCTTGGAAACCAGCAGCTCCCACTGCAATACTTACAGCAACATTTTCCAAGTAAATGCATCTATGGTACAGGGTATTAGGTACTTTGGTGCTTAAAACCTAGCACTGGGAACCAGCTCACAACATATGTGTTCTCTCGAGTACAGCCAAGGAGGTGATCCTCCCCCTCTACGCGACGCTGGTCAGGCCACAGCTGGAGTATTGTGTCCAGTTCTGTGCGCCCCATTTCAAGAGGGACGTGGACAACAT
>NW_017729032.1:12445223-12463349 GCF_001723915.1 Gavialis gangeticus | reverse complement strand
ATGCACATTTGATATCTTCTACTTTTGTACTGAGAGATAAACATGCATAAGTAGTACAACCCCAGTTGAATGGAAGACTCTCCTGCTAATAGAGTCTTTTGCTTGAATGCTGGAATATCCAATGAGTAAACTGACCATAAAGTTATGTTACTGGGCAGCATAAAAATAATTTGATTATTCCATAGTGGAATGATATACTGCTTTATTTGTTGTTTTATAGGTCCATACATATATCCTTACTATGAGACAGCTTATATTAGGGCCATGTGCAGCCTGCTCCTCACAAAATGCTAAATGAGGTTTGTACCAGTTTAGAGAAATCCCACACAAAGTCCTGCATGCTGTTGTAGAACTGTATGCAGTTGCTATTCCGTTGTCTGGAAAAGGAAATAGAAAATGAGACCCGACAATGAGCTAATACTTGTTCTTCAAATGCTCATTTGACTTCTTGAATGTTTGATGCTGCTCCAGTTTATCCTTTGAAATTAAATTTATTTGACTGAAGTAACAGAGCAAAGCATTAACTTTTCTTCCCATCATGGATCTAAAGAGATATGTCATCTACAGTCAAGTTACAAATGTTGATTATTTCTTTCCCGTCTTCATCTCCTTCACTTTAACAGTCAACAGAAATTTGACAAATATCCAGTTTTTTCTTCAGGATGAAATAGCTTGCCTCGCTGTACAACTACAGTTCTTAATCACAGCTATGCTAGAGGTTCAGTCATACAGTAACTGATGACCAGTAATACACTTCAGTTCTATGTACACACCATCATCATAGCTGTGCTTATGTGGCCTCATCTACCAGGCAGCCTTCTTGTGCCTACAGGAGAAATATATTCACGATTTTAAGCTGTAGCACCAGGGAACAGCACGCTAAGGCACATATATGCAGAACAGGAATGCATATAGGAAGGCACAGTGCCAGGAAGTATAGCCAGTCAAATTGGATACACAAGGCTGGTTTGGGAGTGTTGTCTCCATTGAAGAAAATGCTATGCTGGAGTGGTTACAAGAGCCTAGCTAGGCCTCTGATAGGGAAAAAATGCTATTAACTGATGTAACTAGGCTGTAGGCACGTGCATGCCAACACAAATCATATTTAAACTCTGCCAGTGACCGGTTGTAGTCAATGAGATACTGTGTAGACCAGTGGTGTCCAACTCATGCAGCCCTGTAGGCTGGCATGGGGCTGCTCTGCAGGCCCAATCCAGTACACGGAGCCAGTTAGTTCTCCTCAACAATTAACACTACCACACTTCTAAGCTGCCCAATTTCTGGACCCATGGGGAACCCTGTTGGCTGGATAACATAGCTCCACGGGTGAAATCTGGCCCGTGGGCCATATCTTGATCACCCCTGGTGTAGACAAAGCTTTAATCTGTTCTGGGTCTATGCCAGCAGAAGCCATTATTTGTCTAGTAAGTAGGGCCTGCTTAATTTTTACATTATTCAGGGGCCTGTCTGACTGCATAGTTCAGGAAAGGTTTGGTGCCCATCAACACACAGAAATTCTTGTACTACTACCCAATCATAGGAACCAACAACTACATGCGGCAGGGGAATTGCACAGTTAAGTGTTACCAGTTAGAATCAAATTATTAAGTGTGCTGTGGGCACATCGATCAGTCCATTAGGATCATAGGTTCATCAGAAAACAGGGCTGAATGAGACCTCATGAGGTCATCTATTCCAACCCCTTGCTCAAGACAGAAACATCCTTGACTAAATGATCCCAGCCAAGCATCTATCTAATCTGCTTTTGAACATTTCCATGGATCAGGAATCACAACTTCTCTAGGTAACCTGTTCTAAAGCTTCACCACCCTCATAGTCAAAAAGTTCTTCCTAATCTCCAATGTAAATTTCCTCTGCTACAGCTTGAGACTATTGCTCCTAGTCCTGTCCTTTGTGGCCACAGAGAATAGTCTATCTCCCCTCAGGCATCTGAAGATTTATCAAATCCTTCCTTAGTTCTTCTCTTCACTGTAGCTCGTTGTGCCATTCCTCATAAGTCGTGCTTCCCAGGCCTCTAATCAATTTTGTCACTTTCTGCTGGACTCCATCCAATCCACTCACATCTTTCTTGAAGTGTGGGGCCCAAAACTGGACACAATACTCCAAATGAGGCCTCACGAGTGCCAAGTACAGAGGAAGAATCACTTCCTTTGATTTGCAAGTGACTCTCCTGTTAATACAAACCAGGATGCTGTTGATTTCTTCTGCCACAAGAGCATACTATTGGCTCATATTCAATTTATTCATATTCAGCAAATAAATATTCACTGTCACCCCCAGGTCCTTCTCTGTGGTGCTGGCCAATCATTCCCCAGTCTAAATTTGTGCATGCAATTTTTCCATCTCAAGTGCAGAGTCCTGCACTTGTCCATGCTGAATTTCTTCTGGTTGATTGCACATCATTTCTCCAGTCTATCCAGGTTATTCTGGATCCTAGACCTACCCTCCAGAGTGTCTGCAACTCCACCCAACTTAGAGTCATCCTCAAATTTGCTAAGCAAACACTCAATCCCATTGTCCAAATCATTAATGAAGATGTTAAATGATACCAGCCTCAGGATAGGTCCCTGGGGAACCACACTTGATAGCTCCTTCCAGCTGGACATTGAGCCACTGAAGACTATTTGTTGAACACAATAATCCAATCAGTTTTCTACCTACTTTACAATACTTTTCTCAAGTCTGTATTTCCTTTGTTTTCACAATATTCTCATTAACAAACTGTGTCAAAAGCCTTCCTAAATTCCAGATATAGCACATCCACTGCTCACTTCCCAGCCACAGAGCTTGTAACCTTATCATTGAGGGAAATTGGGTGGTTCAGGCATGCCAAATGCCTGTTATGCCAAATGTCATTAGCCAACTGTGCTGTCAATTTACATCCAACTTTTTATCTGTTTCTCAAAAGTCAGGGTGATTAAGGTTCTGTATCATTGTACTACAGATAAATAACTCCAAACAAATGTAAAGCTATAATCTTGCCTAGCACAATATCTACAGTGAATAGGGTAAATTGGACTAAGAATTTTTTCCTTCCATTTCTGATCCTACTTTTTGATTCATTTGTGCCTTGAAAAACTAATCACCAGTAAGATTCAGGCAATCAGTAACATAAATCAATATTTGAAAAAAAATCTAGGGGAAGCAGAGGGAAGGAAGAAAAGAAGGTTCATGTCAGGCTTATTTATTCTGGGAGGTACGCTAATGAGAACTATCAGGGTCCTTGACAGTTTGGTTGTTTCTGTATCATGGCTGGGACCACACTCCTATGAAGCTGATGGGAATAAATCGAGGAATCCATATTATGCTGAGACTGACTTCTCCAATGAAAACTCTTTAGTCTTTAAATGTAATAAACAAAAGCACTTTACAGATTTCACTAAACAGGGATTCCAGGTAGAGTGAAGAGAACAGAATAGAGAAGGCACCTTGGGTAGGTTTTTTTTTGGAAAATTTGGGTTCATTGAGTTTTAAGAGAATTTCTGTCCCCAATTCTAATCTCTATCATAACCATCTTCCACTATTACAGCTACTAATTTTAACTACAGTAACTTCTCACTTGTACTGCTGTAACTGAAATCAGAATCAGGTCCTTTATAGGAACTTAATATTGATCCCATTAAGGCTGATCTTTGCCTTAAAGTTAATGTAATCTGGTCAACATAAGACAGGGATACCCTACTGGTGCAAGACAAATAAGAACCAATAAGAACCCTTGAGCCTAGACCAAAATATATCCTGAGGGTCTTTGGTAACTGGCACAACTGGAAGCAGCCACAAAGCTCCTTAGGTACTGCCCGGTATCTAGCAACTTGAAGGCTTGAGGAATCTAAAGCATCTTTGTGCCTTACCCCAAACCTGCATCAAGAGGATCAGTCTTGGAGACCTGGCTTATTAACTTTTCCTAGTCTTTACATGGATGTAATCTCAGAAGAGTATAATGACCAGAACCACGTATCAAATTCAAACTTCAGTATTACTGTACTTAAAATAAAATATTTACTATTGGCAAATAGAAAAGGTTGTTTTGGACAAGTGTTTCCTTAAAAAGAGAGCCAGAGAGGTTCCCAATTTCTAACTTTAGGAAAAAATAATGCTTGACCCACTTTAGATGTTTCCTCCAGTCGCATCCACTTACAAGGTATACATTTCTGGAATATCCCTGAAAACAAAAAACAGGTACAGAAAAGAATAGTAAAAATAACCGCTATTTTCATTTTTATAATGTAGACAATACTCTGAGTGGCTCAGGTAAGAGCTAGCTGCAGTTTGTTTTATGTATGACATGTTTTATATTACTGAGATTTTAAATTAATTCAACGTACTGAAATGCCAGCAAAGCTTCTGGGAAAGATGATCTTGCTTCTTTGTACAGTTGTTCTAGATTCTCTTTTTTCTTCTTCTTCCCCATGTTTTATGCTGAGCTTGTGCTGGCAACTGGAACAGATCTAAGAAAAGCAAACAAGAGAAATGTATGATCTTTTTAAGTTCATATTCTGACATGGCTGCGTCTGTGCAACAAACAGATCTGAAATAGAACAAAAGGGTTATTTTATCAGTCGCAACAGAAATACTGAAATAGGAAACTGCAGGCTAAAATGGATCACTTTTCCAAAAAAATTTCATGTTTCCAATTTCAGGTAAGCTATTGATTACTGTGAGAGAGAGAAGGAGCCAGCAGGCTCCCTGGCTCCCAGACTGAGCAGAGGACCAGTGGCCCCAGGTCCGCAGCCCCAAGAAGCCAGGCAGAAATCCCCCTTTCCCAGGTATGTGGGGAAGGGAGGGGCCAGTACTCCCTTTGCCGGCATAAAAGAGAGGCCAGGACCGACAAGCGGGAGCATTGCGGAACCGGAAGGAGGACGTGGAGGAGGTGGAGCACACCGGCGCATGTTGCAAAGGATGCTGCAAGCAACGCTGAGGGCTGGTAGGAACCTCTGGCAAAGGGCCAAGCCCCAGCGGGGTTTTTGAACACAGTTTGCTGGCCCCTGCGGGGCATAGAACAGTTTATTTACCGACCAGGAGCAGACGGAGCCCGGCCGGAGCTGGGTACCGTAAAGACCCTAATAGAAGGGCAGTATTGGACTCTGGGGACTGCAGTCCCTGTAATAGGGGCGCAACTCAACAGTGAGTGTTAACTGTGAAAAGGGAAGCTGATCAAGCCCTCCCAGGGGCTCTTCAAAAGCCAAAAAGGGGGTTCAACCCCTCAGAGGAAAAGTGGGTACTGGAAGACGGCTCCAGACGGCTGGAGCAGCCGCTCCGATCAAGGGAACCCTCTTGGTCGTAGTGTTTGTTTTGATTTTTATTTTCCTGTTGTGGATCAGCTGAGTGGTCTTGTGGCAAAACCCATTGGAACGGGCGAGGATGTAGGGGTGGCAGAGCCCTCAGAAACTCAGGACCTATGTGACGCCGGTGAGATTCATAATTGGATTGCACGCGTCGGACATCTGAACCAACTCCTTTAACATCAAAGTCGTGGCAGGCGAAACGCACGTGTGGGACACTCCAATTACAGGTGATGACACACTAAACCACCAGCAGGTGGCATCAGTCGGGTCCCCGGGGCGCAGGAACTCCGACAATTACAAATATTAATTCTAAAAAAATATCCTGAGAGATTAACAATGCTGTAAATGTACTTACTTATTTTACAAATAGCAGTACTAGGCATCTAATCAACTTTTTATTTCCATTTGGACAATGCAAATAAGTTTATTGCATCTTATTTTTCCTTTTTCATTTTACTATCAAAAACTTACACCCTGGTCCAATTTAGGGCTTAAGTTTCAATCAATTCAAATAACTGTAGGGTGAGCCCGTGCCATTTTAAAGTTTTTACTGGGATTTTATAAAAATAATTCTCTGAAATATTTTTATAAGATTTAAACTTAGGACCTTTTGTTCAGATAACTGAAATGTGCTCTAAACTAGTTTTACTGTAGTATTTGCACTGTTTGCAAGGGAGTGCTGTGCAATGAGTTCCTGACACCAAAGCTGAAAAGTCACCTTTCATTAATCAAACTGAGAAACACGCAAAAACTAAGCAGTATGGATAATGAAAAATAAATTTTAAGTTATTTAAATAGGCTTACTTTATTTAAATACATGCGTGAATTCATCCTTCGAGAGCAAAGATGACCACCATCCAGCAATGGGGGGGGAAGGGGAGACAGAAAGGAAGCAACAAAGGAAAAGGGAGGGAGTAAAGAGAAAGAAAGGAGAGAGAGGAAAAAAGGAGGGAATAGGGGAGTGGGGTGGAGGCTAAGTTGCGTGGGTAAGTAGGTGATTTATAAACCCAATCTTTGCTCTGAACAAATGCTGCAGCAGGGGCAGGAAAGTGACAAGAACTGAACACAAGAGGTCCTCACTTTCCTGGCCATGCACTTCTTCACTGCCTCTGCCATGCTCCACTCTGGACCGATGACCTACAGGAAGGACGGTCACGAGCTATTTGCTCCCACAACTCTGGGTTGATGCCAAAGCTCTTTAAGGACACCTTTAGGGTGACCTTGTACTGCTTCTGTGGTGCACCGTGAAAGTGTACTCCATTTGGCAGTTTGCTGTAGAAGATTTTCTTTAGCAGGTGACTGTCGGGCATTCTTGAAAGGTGGCCAGTCCATCTTAGCTGCATCAGTTTCAATAAGGTATGGATACTGGGGACAGCTGATCTTCTGAGCACCTCAGTGTCTGGAATCTTGTCCTGCCACTTGATCTTTAGTATCTTTTGCAGGCAGCACAGGTGGAAGTGGTTTAGTTTCTTGGTGTGGCGCTGGTAGACGGTCCAAGTTTTGCAGGCATAAAAGAGGGTTGGGAGGATGATGGCTTTGCAAACTTTCAGTTTTGCTGACATTCCGATGCCTCTGCAGTTACAGATTGACTTAGAGTCTGCCAAATGCCACGCTAGCTTTTGCTAGCCTCACGTTGATTTCATCGTCGATGTGGACATCACAGGAAAGTGTGCTGCCTAGACAGGCAAAATTATTGAGCATCAACAGTTGTTGGTCTTTAACTGAGACGTGTGGTTCTTGGGGTCTTGTGCCAGGCACAGGTTGCACCTGGCACACAGGCAGCTCAGGGCTTTGGGTTCCTTTCTACTGGACAAAAGCAGCAGTAGAACTCGGCAGCCCCCTGAGTGACTGAGCAGCCCTATTCAAGACCACCCTCCTCCCCTCCCCTTGAGGAAGGGGCTAGAAAAGGTGCCCCAAACATTAAATAAATGCACACATATATTATTTAAATTAATATAAAATATTGAAATGTAAATATAAAACATTAGTACAAAATATACATATAAAATGCAAATATAAATATTGAAATAAATATAAAATATTATAAATACTGGGAGGCATTTTAATGGCATCCTTTTTAAATCATGTAATGGGTCTGCTTATGTCAGGATGCTCTCAGTGCAGAGAACTCCCACTAAAATCAAATACATCAATAATATATAAATAATGGCAAGACTCTACAAACCTACTCTGATGAACATAATGCTTTGCTACACTGACCTTAACAGGACAAATGATGATGCCAACCACTAGACTTACCTGGAAATGCTTTTCAGATCAGGTGGGGAATTCAAGAAAGACCTTAAAACACCCAGAGAAGACTCCTCCTGTTGAGGCACTGCACTAAAGCATGTGCTTTTGTCCCACTGACTTTTAATACTTAAATACTGTTCCGAATAGGGCTGTGTTCTTGCATAGGGATCTATGTCAGCAGCTAGTAATTGCATTCCTCAGCATGGGTAGAATTTCACATTCTCACAGATCCAGCCAGCAGTCAGTCATTCCTTTGCTAACCATTTTTGTTTTGTGTCACGTTTCTCTTCAGCAGACCCCTTCTAGCTCCCTTGTTAGTGTGTATTTTGCTTGTCCTTCCCTCTCTTCTATTAAAACTATGAGTGTTTGTTATTCACTGCAGCTCTGATATCCATTTTGATTGTTATGATTAGGAATAAAAGGGAGATGCATTTAAACACACGTAAGTGTGTTGTCAATTGCACTGTACACCTCAGGAATCAATGAGCAGGATTCTGTAACTAGGCTGACAGCACAGACTTAAAAAAACCCACAAACAGTCACACTAAAAGGTCACCTAAAGAAGATTCTTCATCATTACATGAAATTTCAGATATCAAATTCAGGCAGTCTGATTTCACAATGGAACAGAAGATACTGCTGTCTCATTTCAATATTAAAATTTCTGAGCTGTGCAAGCTCAGATAGTCAGGTCACGTTCACCTGCTACCATAATTTGCAGTAGATGGTACGCCCTGAGACTGTTAACGCCAAGTGTTGGGCAGTGGTTAAATACCCTGGCAACCTCTAGGGTGTCAATAGCTTCAGGCAGAAAAGCACCTTAGAGGAGGGTACTAGCTTTACCCCTGGCAGAAAAATTGCCCCAGAAGATGGTAGAACTAGGGTCCACTCCATGATAGGGTAGACTGGGCTCTTTAACCCTGGTCAGCAGCCAGTCTAGGAGTGGAAGCCTGACAGACAGACAAATAGATGTCCTCTGCTCCAGCTGCTCCCACAACCAAGCTGGCTCCAGATGTACTGGCACCTGCCTTTCTTTTGAACTAAACCAGCAAGGCCAAGAGGGGGAAACTGGCATGCAGGCAACCCAGGGCCTCCATATACACTACCCAAGCTTTTGCACCCTGGCAAGGTCACTCCAGCTTTGCAGCCGCAGTTGCAGATGTTCAACGAGCCGATGCCTCACTTGGTGCAAATCTATTGTTTCATGAGGCAGGCAAGATGCCTATGTATATGTGTGAGCTTTGAATGCTACCACAGACAACTACTACAAAAACAGGCTTACTCCTAGTTAGTGCTGTAAAACAAGCAGCATTACAGATAACAGGATGGATTCTGTCCCAATTACAGCTCATACAAAAGAAAAAGATATAAAGCCAAAAAAGCAAGGAAAGGAAGTTAAGTCAACTAATTCTAAATACCTTTTACTCCTCCACCTATGCACTTCACTACCATCTACCACAGACTGCAACAGGAACTTCAACCAGTGCTTCTCCATATCCCTCTCTCAGACAACATTTTTCTCCTGAGTCACTGTATATGTCTGATTCAATAACTGCGTTTGGAGGAAGTTGTTTGGTAAAACGTGCATGTAGGAGCAATAGTAGGGTGGTATTCCTAGTGAGGCAGAATTTGGGTTGGACAAAATAATAAAAATCACTGCCTTTGAAAATCTCTTCCATAATATTTCATCTAAAAACACTTTCACCTCCCCAGGTAAACTGCACCTCATGAAATCTTTTTTCTGTTGGGGCTTGATAAATGGCTCTATTAGAAGATCAGCTGTTTTAAATCTGATGCTAGTAAGCGATTCCCTTATCGCAGCTAATTGTTTTTTCTCTGAGTGACAGATCTGTTTCTAACAGTGGAAAGTTCAAAATCCCAGCAGGGACCTGGCATCCTGGGAAGGAGCCCAGATCAACATGTTCATAGTTGTGTTTCATTTCAAAATATTTTCACTGTGGAACCTCTTTGTGATAATGTTGCAACTATGTGACTTTGTGCTGTATGAAGAAATCCTTTTGCTCTCAGAGCCCCCTTGAGGTTTAAGCTCTGATCAGCAGATTTGTCCTTTGTGTGTCCTACCGTTATTAATAAAGTTCAGCTTCTATTAAATTCTCTACTTGATCAACATTTTTTAAATAAGAGAGGCAAGGTGTTGATTTTAAGGTTGATATTTTCCAAGGGGCCTACAAAGTAATAAAATCCCTCTGGAACTGAGCATGTAACTTCAGGAGCTTTTGAAACCACCAGCAAGCTGCTCTACAAAATTTCATCTTTTCATTTCAAAATACAGGACTAAAGAGAAAAATTAAAACCCATTTTCTCTTTTGTATAACTATTGTACAGGTCTTTCTAAGAAACAACTGGTAGCTTGTATCCTGCTCCTCCATTCCCCGATACACGCATAGTTCAGAACTCTGGGCTTTGCTCTAAATGGACAATCCAGTCCTGTGCTTAGTGCTGAATGAAGAAACAAATGGAGTCAACATTTCAAGCAGTAATTGGTAATATTTTGACAAAGTCTGTTCTTGAGATCAGGTGAGCTTCAGTGATTTATTTGTGAAATTCTCCCTGGGAGGGCAACAACACACAATTCTCTGAACTGTGGATTGGGCTGACTAACATCATTAGTAACAGGTTTACTAGATTATGCAAACTGCCCAGAATACACAAAAAGGAGAGGGCGGGGAGCAGAGGGTTGATTACACATTTCAAGTGAGTAGGAACAATTTACAAGGGGAGCAAGACTAATTAATCTTCCCTCAAATAAGAAACCACTAATCCTAGCTTAAACACAGACACTATCATTACAAATGCTTCAAGAATCAGTATAGGTATAGCCCCTTGCTACTATCAATAGTCCCATTGAGCCAGACCCAACCTCTTGCGACTGCTACACTCTCCTGGCACACCATGCCAGTCTATGGCAGCAGTTAACAGCTGAGCCCTATTCATGGTGTTAGCGGTCACTATAACCACTGCCTGACAACTCCCTCTTACAGTGGCTCACTCCCTCTTCTCCCAGCTGCTGACCGTTACCCCCCAACCATTAGCTCATGACCCTCCCTGCATCTCCTATCCAGTGTAATAAGCTTGTGCCCTCAGCAACAACTGTCTTCCTACCTAGCGCCATCACTGCCCTCACTCCTAGTGTCACTTCCTGCATCTGCAACCACCAGCATCTTGGCTGGGTACTGTCTACACTGCCTGCAGCCCAGTGATCCTTGCTGTTGCTGTATGCTGCTCACTCACACCCATGCCACCACTGTGCCGCACTGCACCTTCAGCCACTATCACCAGCACAGTCATCCTCATGCCACCCCTTCACTTGTAGCCACTGCTCTATTCACCCATTAATGGTGTCAGCTGCCATCACCACTGCCAATACACCCAAGCCACCTCCAGCATCACCCCCATGCCTTACACCTGAACCCCTGCCAGCATCACCCCCGTGCCTCACATCCAAATCCCCGCCAGCATCACCCCTATTGTACCCCACACCCGAACCCCCGCCAGCATCATCGGGACACCCCCTCGGCTTGCCACCTCTCTTTGAACCTACCCTGGGACGTTTCATCACAAGACACAACGACATGAATGACTTTACATCAGAAAGGCAAATATACACAGACTTATCACCTTTTAAAAACCCACCGGCCTACGACATACATCGGATTCAACGTTTCATATTTCTTTGAACGAATGCCCTCACATTTATCTCCCGGGTGACTCCAGCACTCTCCTGGAGATTTACTTCTCATTTCTGGAGACGCCAGGGCAGTCCCGGAGGGTTGGCGCCCCTGCGCCACCCTGCACCCCCGCCCGCTGCCCTGGCTATTGTCGCTCCCTCACCGGGACCCCGCGCCCCAACGGTTCCAACCGCCGCCGCCCGTGCGGGGGGGCGTTACCAGGGCTCCCCCGGCCTCGAGCTGCCCCGGCGCCTCTGCAAGGCCAACGTTCCCCGGTAACCACGGCAACGCTCCGCCCCAGCCGGCGGCGCCGCATTGGGCGGGCAGCAGCGGCCCCTGGCGGCCAGTGCGGGGAGCTGCAGCTGTGTAGGCCCCGCCTGGGGGGAGCTCGGAGCGGCTTTGCTGCCGCTGCTGCTGCTCTGCGGTCCCCGCCCTCACCCTCGTGCTGTGGGGAGTGCGAGTTGCCTCTTCCCTGCTCCGTGCCTGCTTGCTCTGCAGTGAGACCCAGCAAGCAGGGATCAGGCTAGCCAAGGAGCCCTTGGTGGGTTGCAAGCATTTGGCCCAAAAGCCTTTGGGGCTGTCCCAAGCTCCTGCAGAAGAAAGGGCGGCTGCCATGGGACCGGGCAGGTGGCAGCATGGGCAGATCTAGGATTTTGAAAAGGGGGTGGTGCACCCTCGCCACAGCAGCTCTCCATCTGCAGCAAGCTAGAAGCTTTCCTAATAGGCCAGGGGCTTAGGACTGGATAAGATGGAAACAAGAAACAACTTGAACTTCCTTGGAATGAGTTAAAAGTAAAATGCCGGGCTGTGGACCAGGAGCTGCATGAGCCCGAGCAGACAGCGGCATGGCAGAACAAAGGGTAGCTCTGCTGGTGGAGTACAGGCAGTCCTTGACTTAGGACATTTCGAGTTACAACCTTTCACACTTACAATGTTTCTAAATTGACACCCTGTTTCAACTTTAGGATGTCAGTTTCAACTTTACAACGCTTGATCCAATGCCACGCCACGCCAGCGAACAAGGTCACTGCATCACTCGTCTCCCTGGAGAACGTCTGTCCAAACTTCCCTGGACGCTTTCTTTAAGACAGCAGACGAGACTTCAGAAAAACCTGCAGCCAGGACTCTGGAGAAGACTCCAGCCAAGAACCCGTCAAAAAGTCCAACCGAGAGCCTTTCAAAGTCACCTCAAAGAATTCCTTCCAAATCGATATGATTGCTATTTACAATATAAATACATTCATGTAGCTATATAACTCATCTACAATTGATCAGTACAAAATTCTGGGGTATTTTTGGTGAAAATAGGGTATCGGGCCTTGGTTCAGGAACCAATCCCAGGGTTGCAGGATCAGGTGCTGTTGACAGCCACACTGAAATGTTTTGACATTGTGATGGGAAGGCAATAGCTGTTTATTTGCACATAGTAGCAGTATGTACCTGGTCAGGTGAAAAAGCAAAGAATATAATTCCCTTTAAGCCCCCTTCCTATAGTAAGGATCCAAAGACTCTCATCTAGGTATAGTATTTACCTGGTGCATAACATAAGCACGCAACAGCATGAAAATTGGATAGTTAGGAACACCCAATCTTTGCCACCTCCATAACAAACATAAACTGCATTACTGGCCTCCATTAGGAATAATTATGCAATGCAAGAATCTTAGATCTGACCCAAAACCCTGCTATGATACAAAAATGAGCACATGTAACCATGGATAGGCTTGACCTATATTTTTTTGCTTGTGTGGACATAAAAGATGTGTTTGTTAGGAAGTCACATATTACAACTATGAAGAGAAAAATATATTTTAATATTTCCTTGGGAGTTCACCATGTGTGGTGGACTGTAACAAAAGCTATAGTTACTTCCTGAACTTTTTTAAAGACATATTTGTTAACAAGCTTCTCTAAAATATAATAGGAGGAACCAGGAGAAATAAGAGGAGAACAAATATGTAAGGAATTTTTTATTACTTTTCATAACAAGTTTCTGAGGCTAGAGCTGAATGCTTCCTTCATTATAGCTTGTAGGTATTGTATCATCATCATCTGTATAGTATTAGTAGTAGTATTATTCCAATAGTGCTTTAGGAACCCCAGTTTTGGGCACAAGGCCCACAGTGCTCTATAACACAGAACAGAAATCCTTGCTCTCTGTTTACCGTCTAAGTATAAAAGACAACAGACAGTCCAACCATTTTGAAGTTCTTGCAGAAAGAATTAATGAAACAGTGTTGCTCGGCATGGCAGACAGTGGTCTCAGCAAAGCAGCAGCCTAGTTGTCATCAAGCTTTTCTGTAGATATTTCAGGAAAGGAGAGCTTTAAGGAGGTATTGGAAGGAAAACACTGAAGTGGCTTTGTGGATATCTGTGGGGAGTTTTTCCCACAGGAAGCATGAGAGAGCACAGCGGTGCTTGTTTGCACTGCCTTACTCAGCCGTAGGAGCCAGGCAGGGCAGTGCCTCATTGAAGTCAGTGGGAATACTGCCATTGAGTTCAATGCAAACAGGATTTTACCCTATGTGTATTATAGCTGTTAGGTTTTAGAAGTTACGTGTTCAAGCGGATAAAGCAGTGGACTGGGACTAGAAATCAAGATATGAGTGACATGAGTTTCTATTCCCAACTTTATCACTGACTTATTGTTTGACCTTGGGCAAGTTGTTTCCTGCTCTGTTTCAGTTTCCCTGTATGCAAAATGGAGATAATGATACTAACATCCTTAGTAAGACCTCTGAGATCCACTGATATAAAGCACTACATAAGAGTTAGGCATTAAAATAATTGCTTTAATATGCAGAAAGGTTATTACATACTATGTGACAAACTGTAGCAATAATAGGAACCGTACAAGCTAGATCCGTGCTCATGATAGTCGCAGGACACTAATCTCATGGTCTTTCTTGAACCCAGTAAAAGGTTGCACCGGGTTCATAAATAATGTGCTTCATTGTAATTATTCTTCCATATTAATGTGATTTTTTTTGCTTCAGTCTGATGATAAAAATGTGAGTGTCTGTTGCTGACCTGTTACCCGCAGCTCTGAGCAGCAAAATAGTACGTTCGGAGTGTCCATAAACTCAGGCATATGTTGCAGTTAACCCACTGTTAGGGGCTGAGTGAGAAGCATTTCTATCCGGCTTGTTGCTGCATTTTACTGTGGGCTGTAGAAAGCCGCCACTCAGTCATGGATATTCTTTGGACTATAGACTGCTCTACAGAGACATTCGACCCACCGCCCCCCATATCTGTCTATCTATCTATCTAACTATCTATCTATCTATCGTGCAACACTGAAATGGTTTAGATTCGTACATAATAGTCATTTGGAGGGCACACAAAGATCATTAGTAAACATGTTTAAATTGGTTAATTAACTGAATTATGCAGTTCAAGGAGTATTTTCATGTAGGTATGAGGGTCTGGTAGAGGAGAGCTGGCTTATGTTTTTGGCTCTGCCTCAAATTTTTTGGATGGTTTTGGGCAAGTCACTTAATCTAGTATGTTGGTGTTACTAGCTATAAAATGGAGATGGGACTCATGTCACAGTGTAGTAAGGAGGCTTTCTGCATTCATGTTCCTTAAAGCTCTTTGAGGTTCTCAGATGGAAATGCAAAGTTTATTATTGTTCTTTATTATTCAGTCATTAACTCTGATCATTTTAGAGTTTTCAGGGACACTGGCAACACCTTTTAGTTTTTACTGTGGGTTTGACTCTCTTTGTAATTCCTTTGAAGCTATTTGATAACAATAATAACAAAAATGTTTTACTCCCAGTTTTCTTCTGGCAAACTTTACAGTCCTGCGACGTGCTAAGTTACTCTGTGCCATACAGACACCCTTGGCTTCATTGGGTGTTGACCTTGAGAGGCATTCAGTGCCTTAGGGTGCCTGTATATGAGCATGGAGGTTGCTTCGATGTGCTGTAATTACAATGTGTTGGAGCAGACTCGATTAATTGAGTCTGCTGGAGCATGGTAATTACTGTGCTCCAGCAGCCTCCCACATCTCATGTATCAGCATCCCTGCACTTCAAAATGGTGGCAGAGGCACTTGAACTAAAGCTCGTTGAATAAGCTTTAGTTCAAGCACCCCCGCCACTGTTTTGAATTACAGGGACCAGTGTTCCCTCTAAGCTGAATAGTGTGCGCAGATGCGCAGGTGCGCTCAACCCATGTTGCCAGGCACACCTGCGCAACCATGCATGCCATGCAGCTTAGAGGGAACAGTGGCGGGGACACGGATACACAAGGCACTGCAGTGCTTTAATTAGACCAGCTCTTGGAGCCACTCTAATTAAAGCACCACCCCTCCACCTCCGGAGCACATGTAAAAGTGCCATTAGACATCAGGTCCAATTATTATTTTCTAATGTGTTAATGCTCCAGTGCTTTTATGTTGACTTCCTGATCCCTAACCATAAGGCTGTGAATTAATGGCCTCAGCCCTGCCAAGATCTACCCAAGTACTTCTAACTGTAAGCATATCAGGGAATTCAGTTAGCTTGTGAAAAGTCTTGAATTGCATGCAATGGGAATATGTATGTGCAAAGTGAAGCATATGCTTATGTCTTTGTAGTGATTGGGGCATGATCTGAAAAACTGATTTAGGCGCCTTCAACCTATAATGATAACAAAAATTCAGTGAGACCACTGTGATCCTTTGGATACTGTCTGTTCCTGGGGGCACCTAGGTTTCTGCTGGTAAAATTCTCTAGGCACTCCATTTCTGTCAGCAGGCATATGCAAAACTGTCTTGACATTGGTGAACTGTTCGCCTATCTAGCCTCTGGGACATGATCCAGTGGGCATTCTCAAAGCACTGATTGGGCTGGGTTCAAAAGACTTTTGGGGCTGGCTGGCTGTGTCCTACATTCTATTAAAAAATTAGGACATGTACTTGGGATTGGGAGATGTGCATTCAAGTTACTATCCCAATTTTTTTTTTTTTTATACAAAATGGAAGAGAATCTGTCCAACAAGAGAGATTGAAAAGGGTTGTCTCATATAAGCCTAATAGTCAGGTATATGGGGTACTTCCCTGACATGTGAAATTCTTGGTCTAGTGACCTGGATCTGAATCAGTGAGAGTGAGAATTGGAAAATATTCCTCCACCTCCCCAGCGAGGGCCCTAAAACACTAACCTACTGCTTATAAGTGTGAGGAAGTTGATGTCTTTGATTTTGCATGACATGACCTGACTGGAGGGTTCATGGCAGAAATGAATACCTTGGCTACCCTCACTGGGCAACATTGGCTACCCCCACTGTTAGAGCCATGTGCAAAATCTACCCTCCCACTGAGCTACTGTAGGGTTTGAAAGAGGAGTGCTGCCGGGTTTCCATTTCCCTTTCTGAACAGTGAAGTTTTTGGCTAGAATTAGGCACTTAGCTGTCTTTCAGGGTGACGTCTAGGCACCACTCTTCTCTTTGGCATTTCCAAGTCCATTAGCAGACATTGCATTTGACCTAGTCCTGATTGGCCTGAGTTTTTTTTGACCCGGGTCAAAGCAGGCCCAGCACAGTCACATGCAACCCTTCCAAGCTGCATTGCTGCTCCTCTGTCAGTAAGTGGCTAGTGACACCATACGTCCTGGCCAGCTTGTTAGGGAATGAACTGCAATAACCTTACTGATGCACACTGTGGTGTCCCTGGAAAAAGCGATAGCACATTTTCTCTTTCATATTTGGTGGGATTTGAAGTGGGACAGTGGACGTGTATGTCTGTAGGGTCATGAGACAAAACATATTCTCCTGGAACAAATGTGACATTTATTTATGGTGCAAATGGCTACTCCAGGTGGGTCTCTGCTTAATTTGCTGACACCTGTGCCTTCTTCAGCACTGAACACTTGCCAGGCGGTGCACAGAAGGCCTGGGTGCCCAAGTGCAGATGGTCTGAGTGCCTGACTAAAGGCTGAGGATTCCAGTAGGTGGCAGGCAACTAAAAGTTAGGTGTTGTGATGCATGTGTCCCTTTTGTGGATTTAATGTCTCACTGGGGAGATAAAATCCTTTTGTGTTACAACTCTCCTACTCTTCTTAGTTAATTCCCCTTTAATGCACAAACATCACAGTGAAATGCAGAATCCCTGGTCCCAAAAAGCATCTTTTTAAAGGAGAACACTTGTTTCCTTTAGAGCAACTCCCTGGAGCTTCTGTTTAACAAATGAACTAAAACAATATCATTCCTGTAGTTAATACAGTATTAACAATGGTACTATCCTAACGAATGTGGCATTGATTGCCATTCACAATTTATATATTCTACCTTTGGCCCCCATCCTGTGCCTGTCTTGCCTATTACAGGGTAACCTCTTTGGGGCAGAGACTGTCTACTCCTCCATGTTTGCACAGTGCTCAGTACAGTAGGGCCCTTATGAGGTTTGATTAATAGCCCTGATTTAAAATTCTAAATTATATGAAGATGTAATGCAAAAGTAGTAAATGCAAATGACAGCTATTTATGCATGCAGTGGAGTGGTTTCAGCAGAAGGTCCTTATACTTCTCTCTCTCTCTAGAGCTGTGGTTCTCAACAAGGGTGCCAAGGTACCCTGGGGTGCCATGAGATATTTTGAAGGGTGCCACATAGATTCATAGATGTAGGATCAGAAGGGACCTAAGTAGATCTTCAAGTCCGACCCCCGGCCCTGGGCAGGAGAGAATACTGGGCTTATATGACCCCAGATAGGTAATTGTCAACCCCCCTCTTAAAGACCCCCAGGGTAGGAGCCAGCACCACTTCCCTTGGAAGTTGGTTCCAGATCCTAGCCGCCCTGACCGTGAAGTAGTGCCTTCTAATGTCTAGTCTAAACCTACTCTCTAGCAACGTATGGCCGTTATTCCTTATTACTCCAGGAGGCACTCGGGGGAACA
>NW_017729032.1:12441532-12444479 GCF_001723915.1 Gavialis gangeticus | reverse complement strand
TGGTCACAAGCTGGCAGAGGGTAGGTTTAGGCTAGATATCAGGAGGCGCTACTTCACGGTCAGGGCGGCTAGGATCTGGAACCAACTTCCAAGAGAAGTGGTGCAGGCTTCTACCACGGGGGGTTTTAAGAGGAGGTTAGATGAACACCTTGCTGGGGTCGTTTGACCCTAGTACTCTTTCCTGCCATGGCAGGGGGTTGGACTAGATGATCTACTCAGGTCCCTTCCGACCCTAGAAACTATGAAACAGGGTCTCTCCCATTCCCCGCTGGTCCCTCCTGGTAAGTTTATAGACAGCCACCAGGTCCCCTCTCAGCCTTCTCTTGTGAAGGCTGAACAAGTTCAGGTCCCGTAGCCTCTCCTCATATGGTCTGCCCTGCTGTCACCAAATCATACAAGTGGCCCTCCTCTGAACCCTCTCGATGCTGGGAAGTGATAAGCAGATAAGGACAGGCTCAGACTCTCCCTGCCTAGCCACTCCCTACCTCTCTGCAAGGACGTAAGGGAGGAGGTGGTGCCAAGTCCCTGCCCACCAATAACATGCTTAATTTGATCCACTTGCCAATGCTTTGGGTATGAAACAGAGGAGTTGGAGTAGTTTGGGACAGGAATTAGAGAGAGTGTTACACAAAAAAGTTGACCTGCAGGGGGAAATTTATGTAGGCAGGATGTGGTCACCTAAACTGGAAGAGGTTCCAGGGAGCAGACTCTTACTCTTATTAAAAGTGTTGTGGGGTAGTTAATGACAACAAGAAATGAGGAGTTCAGCTTTACATCTTGACTGAAAAGTGGTACAGTGCTGCTCACAACTGAATACCCAGCACTACTTTCTGTACTAGCTCAGTTTTCCTTCCTTCCTTCAAGTTCGAATCTGTCCTGATTCTGCTTAGCTGATGATAAGCAATTAGATCACAGGCCAAGGCAACAAAATACAAGAGAAACGGGCCTGCTGCAAAGACCCACATAGGTAAGTGAGATTGCAGTGAGAAGCTGTTTCTAATTTGGGATTTCCCTCAGCCATTCAGTTCAGCATCGCTGCAACTGGTTTAAGATGCAAACTGTCCTTTTCAAGAAGAGATGCCTAAAATTCAGCTCCTAAATCCAGAGGTGTAGCAAGCTCATTGAGCACCTAGGGTGCAGGGGGGTATACTGACCACTTCAGATGGGAGGAGGGGGGCATGGGTGAGTGGAAGGGAAATCTTGCCTCCCAGGGCTACTGCTGTAGCAGCATCAGGTCCACTCAGGCAACAGCTGCCCCATGGCTGGGTTCTGCCCTTGTTCATCCACCACCCCCATTACATACATACATACTGGGGAGAGTGTTGTACTTGCTCTAGCAAAGGCTCCCTGGGGGAGGGAGCAGGGGGAGCACCATTCTACTCACTCCACCTTTCCCTCATCCCCAGGATACACTGTTCAGTGCAGCGCTGCCCTGCTTGGCTTTTATGGTTAGGTAAAGCAGTGCAGGGCTGCTCTTGCTGTAACAAAGACTCCCATGGGCAATTCTGGCACCCACTCCTAGTCAGCACCCAGGGCTGGTGCCCCTCTCACCTTGCCCTCTTTATGCTACTGCCTAAATCCATATTTAGGACTTGAATAAATGTTCTGATTTAAAAAAACCCATCCCTATGAAGAGACAGGGTGGGGAGGGAATGGCAATGCAAGAAACCATCTTTGACTGAGGAAAAAACAATCGTCACAAGAGCATTCCAGAGGTCCTCTGCTTCTGTTGCACTCCAGCAGGTAAAAATTTAAATGGTGTAGAAAAAAAAACGCTTTTTGTTTGTGTTAACTTTTATAAGCCAGTTTTTTTTTTATTGGCTTTGATAAAAACTTCACACACAATTTTTAAGGGCATTGACAAACAACTGTGTTATCATGCATAATTTAATGCAAGATCTTAATGCAGCGAGTTGCCTATTCACAACGCTCTCCGATGATAATCTGGTTGGGGGGAAACCTTCTACAGAGCTAATACCTGCTAAGGAATATGTTTAAGGTAGGAATGTCCTGCTTTCAGAAAGGAAGAGAGTGGATGAACGTATGGACACAATGGCCTTTAGCCCAGGATTTAGGAGACCTTAGTTCAAGTCCGTGTTTTGTCACAGATTTTCTGCATTAAGAAGTCATTTAGGAAATTTAGGGATGGAGAAACTCTCTGTAAACAGACAGTCACACCTCCCATCCATGGATGTTGTGAAGTTTAGTATGTTAAACCTTGTGAGGAGCTTGATTACTGAACAGGGGGGAGAGGTGACTTTAACTTGTTGTAAATGGGGTAGACAGTGATCTACTGTTGGGTTCTGTTCATATAGCTATTTTGCTTCTAGAAGCAGGAACCCTTCAACATGTACACTATCCCATTTTCAGATGCATCTTTCTTATTGCTGTTATGTTTCTACATACAAATAACAAAACATGCATTATCTTTCTAAGAAATACTATACACGCCGTGGCGGGTGCAGAGATCCCACCTCAGGAACACAGCTGGGTATTCGTATCTCTCCGCTGTTTCCACCACGTGAGGCGGGCCAGTAGGGGGCACTCCTGCGTCGAGCCGCCCACCTCCTTGCGCCCGACCACCTTCCAGGCTCCGAATGCCTCCCTAGGGGTGCCTTATGTCCAGCCGACCCCTCTCCCGGAGCACACTTGCCAGTCTGGGGGCAACGTGCCGCCACCACCCCGAGAGTGGACTGTCTCAGCCCTGTATCCTCGGGGAAACACAGGCCTAATACTCCTACGGGTACTCAACCCAATACAGGCACTTGGGGTACTTCCCCAAGTCCAGGGGCAAAAAGTAAAGTCTCCCTTAGTCCACAGACCTAAGGGGTCTCTTAGGCATAATTTAGACCCACCCCTCAATAAGTCTCCCACACCAGTCAAAAAGGAGAACTTTATTGATTACAGGGGGTAGGGTAAACTAGGGTACAGGATAGAGCAATATCTA
>NW_017729032.1:12440297-12441200 GCF_001723915.1 Gavialis gangeticus | reverse complement strand
AGTTCCCTAAAGAGACAGGCTGAGGGTGTGGTCCCCTGTGTGCTGGGCCCATCCTCATTGAATGGTCACAGCACAGAGATTTAAATCACAGTGTCACGGGGCAGAGATTTTTGGGGAGAAACCAAGGTGGCTTTCTGCCACACACGCTACATATTCCTTATACACCAAGGGAAATATCAGCAAGGAAGATGGAAAGTATCTGTTTCCTCTGTTGCTTAGAAGCCTTTGGAATAACAAGATGGGGACAGCCTTTACAAGCAGGTATATGCTAAAAATTTACATAGAAAACAAAAGGTATCATAGCTTCTGTTTCAAACAATTGTGATTTTATGCCATTTTTGTTTAAATCTTTCAAACATCCCAACTCATGACTGATGTAGAATGTGTGAAAATTCAAGGGAAGGCAGTATTGGAGCCTTTTCACATGTAATCTTTCCCCCACTCCTCATTTGGATCCATTCAGATTAGCCACTCCTCACTTCACACTTGCACACCAAGTTTTTTGCCAAAATAAAAATTTCTCTAAAAAGGCCTGAACCCCTAGTAAATGGGGCTGGGGAATGAATGGGAGGAAGCTTCATGACTGCAATGCTTCAGCATGAGTCACCAGCCAGGTGACTTGGGTTAGGTGTGCAAACAGATGACTCAGAATAAGTTGATCTAAGGTGCTAGAATAAAACATGTATTGACAAAGGACTGACAAATTGAATATGAGGTCCAGCCTTCTAAAAAATGGAAGAGCCATCAAAATCTAGGGTATCAGTCCCTGAGGTAACATTGGAGGGGTTTTTTCCCCCATTACTCCTCTTCCCTTCCTAGAAAACATCAAGAACAAACAGGAGGAACTCGCCCTCAGAATAGCCGGTTCAAACCCAGACATAATAGGGCTTACAGAAACATGGT
>NW_017729032.1:12432357-12437670 GCF_001723915.1 Gavialis gangeticus | reverse complement strand
TGCCTACCTGGCTGGAGTCATTTGAGCCCAGTTTTTCTCTAGGATTCTATGATTCTATGACTTCAATAACTTTCATGACAGAGAGCATATTCAACAGTCTTTTTCACTGAACTGAAGTTACAATTTAGGAAGACCCTGTGCTTCAGGAAGAGACGCATTATGGTTGGCTCATCTAAGAGCAGGAGAGCCAGGGAAAACTATAAAGTAATATCTTTGCCCATTATTCTTCATAAGGAATCCCTTTATAATGATTTTTAGTGTCGAGGCCTATCTTTTCACCAGTATAAGGAACTCTACATACAGCAAAATTACTGTTTTATTTTTATATATTAGGCTTACACAGTACCTGAGCTCTTTATTTTTATTTATCTATCGTGCAGTAGCAACCAAAGGTCCCAGTCACAGATCAGGTACTAGGTGATGTATACAGTACAAACAAGATGGGAAGAGTCCACAAAACCCTATGATCTAAGTGTAAGGCAAGAGACAGTAGGTGAATATGACAAACATTTCCTTGGCTTCCCATATCTGAGGAGACAAGATCAGTTAGTGGAGCGGATTGGAAAACCCATTTTTTCCCATTCAAATTTTTTCTAGAAAATTTTGGGGCTTTCTGCAAGAATTTTCTAAATTAAATGAGTTTTCATTTGGTTCAAAACACTTCATAATATCAGAGCAACATGCCTCCCTCCTCTTTTTTCAATTTTTTTCCACTGGGGGGAGTGGGGAAAAAAAAATCAGTGTAAAAAATAAAAACTGTGAAGCAAAAAGCCAAAAGTGTTTTACATTTCAAAAATAAAAATTAAAAGGTGTTTTAATTGGAAAACAATTGAAAAATTAATTTTATTTTGAAATATTAATTGGAAACAAATGTTTTCAGTTTGAATTTTCTGGTTGGACATTCAAAACACTTAGATAAAACTGACAAAAATATTTTTCACCTAAAAATATTTTGTGGTTCAAAAAATTTGGCCACCTCTAATAAATAGTATAAGCACTGAATACCCTTTGCCTAATGACTGTCAAGCTTTTTGGAGACCTCAACAGAAAGGAGAGTCTTAAGCATGAATCTGAAGAAGAACAAGGAGATACACTCAGTAAGACCTATGAGGCTAAGGGGCAGCAAGCAAGCAAGCAGAAAAGTGCTTCTTCAAAAATTTGAAATGGATGATGAAGGCTGGCACACTGACAGTGTTAGTGGGACCCTGGATCTAGTGTATACCCTCTGGTGAATGTGGAATGATTCCAGGAAAAAGCAGATAGTTTCTATCTGATGCTGTAGAGAAGGGGGAACCAGTCAAGGGATCAAAGTGGGGAGTGATGTGGTCCAAGCAATTATCAAGGGGAATGAAGTACAGTGACAGAATTAGTTGCAGCTGAGCTAACAGATGTCTCATGTCAGTCCCATTAAAGATATGTTGGGTTGTTTTAAGGGGATCTATATTCTCTCTGGATTAAGCTAGAACAGAGGACTCTACTTCATCTAAGTGTGTTTGGTTCACTGGGAGCTGTGCCAAAGCACTCATTTATATATTAAGTCTCTTTGACAACAACCCACAGAGAGTTTGCCTGTGGCCAGGGGTGCTGATTACCTAAAGCTGCATTCTAAATATTTCAGAAGCAGCTGGGGGCAAAGATTTCTTATGGTGATATCTTTTATTGGATCAACTGCATTGTTTGGATAGTTAGACAAGCTTTCAAATGCAAGGAGCTGGGACATCGCATCCTAATGATGCAGTCAGGGCTTCAGCAGTCAAACAATCAAATCAATCAAACACAAGCACAGCTTTAATGGTAGTAGGAAAAATATGTTCCATGGATCAGTAGTATCATCAAGTGCCCCACTTGATTTATATTTAACTTGCTGTGATTTGTTTCTTGAGCTGCACCTGTCTCAAGTTCAATACTTGTGTGTGGGGTTGAGTAGGTGATAGCTCAGCCCTCTTCCTGTTTACTCCTCTCAGTGTAATGTGGACAAGAGGCACTTGACAAACAAATGTTACAGCTGAGTAACAGAGACTTAGGCTTTAATAAGGTCACTCACTCTCTCCTGACTCACTTCAATGGAAATGAAGTCTTATCAAACATCTAGAATTTTAAGAGATGATGTCTAAATCGTATTATAATCATTACATTTCTAATAAGGGGAAGAATGGAACTACTGGAGGTTGTAAGTAAAAGTTCCATAGTTAAAAGAGAGAGAGAAAGAAGCATTAGAGATAAGACGGTTTTACTTGTTCTAAAAACCGTTTACTCAGTATTAGGGGAAAGAAACATATCTCTGGTTCTTTTTCCACCTGATGAAGCAAGCCCTCTGCTTACCAAAAGCTTATGCTATACATCTCTGAATATCTGGAGGGGATAATTTGGAGAGTGGTTGTTAGACTACCTGCAAACAACAATATTGTTCCATTCGAACTCTGCATTCTTCTTGCAAAAAATATTGATAAACTGAGTTATGATGACCTCTTGTAGCGCTGTAGCTTTCTACTTCTATTACTTAAAGCTTGTAAATATTTTCCACTGACAACCCAAACCCTTAACATATTTTAATCAATATATTTCCACTTCAAACCTAATATCTCAAAGGGTGAACACATGTGCACACACCCAAGTTAAGGAAAGCAATTAGACGTCCTTTCCCTAAAAAGCTACTGCATTTGTTTTTGCTTGTTAAATAGACTTTACAAGGCAGCAAACTTCCAGACCTCTGGGGAGCCCTGAAGGCTAGATGACAAACACTCTGAGCTGAATTCAGCCCATGGCACTGAGGTTGAGCACTGGGCTAGAGCAGAGGTCCCCAACCCCAAGGCTTGGTGCGTTGGCTACTGGACTGGAAGCGACCGGCATACCGTGGACTGGCAAGCAAGCCCTTTTTATACTGAGTATAAAAAAGGGTTGGCTGCTGGTGTGCAGTATGCCAGTCACTTCCAGACTGCAGTTTGCCAGTCCACGGTCACTTCTGGTCCGTGGACCAGTCCGCAGCCACTTCTGGTCCACAGTCTAAAAAGTTTGGGAACCACTGGGCTAGAGTATTTCATATTCCTCTTCAGGAGGATAATTCTGCCTCATTCATGATCTGAGGTTCAGTATGTTCTACTAAGGCTCTTATGCTAACAGCAGACTACCAAATACAACTTTACTGTTTTTCAGTAAGATTCACTCTTTTTGTTCAAAGGGCAGTCCAACATGGTCACAGTACAGACCTGTAACTACTTGTTTACTTAAAAAGGACCTTGAATGATTGAGGGTGATGTTGAAGGAATAGAAAGTGTGAGCTCTACCAAGCCTAGCCCATTCATAACATTTGACAAAGTAGGCTTTTGCCTTTGAAAATGCATGCTTTTCTGAACAAGTTAGTCTTGAAAGTGCCACTCTACCCTGCTTTGTGAATGCCTAGCATACGCAAATGAGAGGTCTCTCCTTATTACAGTCCTAATTTATCCTTCCAGAAAGTGTAGGATTATCTCAACACAGTTAAACAAACATCTTCAAAATTTTCTTGTTACTTTTAAAGGAAAAATTGTAATGCTGAACTCCAGTACATTTCTGATCTCTGGCCTAATTTCAATTCACTTCACCATACTGGGGGCAACTTTGAGTTACCCTGAAGCACAATTATTCCCTGCTAACAAACAACATTACTTTTCATTTCCCTTTTCTGATAGAAGCTAGATGCTCATTATAAGCTTGATTTTTATTTTTTTTTTTTTACTTACATATCAAAAACCTCAGCTCAAATATCTCAAGTCTACACTAGTTCTATATTAGTTCAAACTCAAAAAACTTAAAATCTCCATACTATATCAGGTCAATTATATAATCTATTAAGGCTTGATAAATGGACATAATTTGAGGACTTCTTGGAAAATTTGCTTTAGCCAAGTTGTGCTTTAGTTAAATCAGTTATCAACCTCAATACAGCAGCAATTGGATGAAACTAAATGGGTTGCACTCTACAGGAAGTCGGACAAAATGATCTAATGAACCCTTCTGGACTTAACCTCTATGAATAAGCTCACCTACTTAAAACTTGACCCTCACTCTACAAACACTTAAATACGAGACTGTTCATTTAAGCCGCTTGGGGCATTGCACAGATAATTAAGACACAAAACTAAACAGCCTAATTGAATTAGCCCTCAAGAAGAACGTACGTGATCTGAAAATACCACCATGTAAGCCCTCAAAGGGTCACAGGACAGTGCTGTTACTGGGGACCTCAAGCCAGGCATGCTATGAAGATAGGATGCTCTGTGCCACCCGCTGAAACCAGCAGGCTTTTCTGTGGTGCTGAAGATGTAGCTTTGCACTTAAAAGCTGCTGACCCCTAAAATACCACGACCAGCAACTGGCCAGGTGGGAAACTTGTTAGGAAACAGGAGCGCATCACAGTTCTGATAAAGGGGCTTTAGCCACTGAAATTATTTTCAGTGGTGAAGACAAAGCCCTCCTACAACCTTGGCCTACGACCGAGTTCCCGCCGCTGCTGCAGCCCGCTCCCTCTCCGGTGAAATCACGCCCTGGCTCAGGCGTAGGTGCGACTGGATTCTGTTAGCAACAGACCTGGCTAAACAGCTTTTGGCCTGACACTCGCATACAGACGGAACAATATTTCCATCAATAGTCATTCAAATTTATATACAAGAGATATAAAAGAATAAAAAATAAAATCCAGGACAGAAGTAAGGAAATCCAAGGCAAGGGGAGCCTGCTGCAGGAGTGGGGGGCACTGCTGGTAAGGGCGTGCCAGGAAGGGGGTTAGAAAGGGGCAGCCCGGTACCGCGGGCCGCCCCCTCCAGCCAGGTCCCGGGCAGGGCGGGGGCCAAACCACGGCGGAGGTCAGGCCGAGCTAGGCTCCACAGGAGTTTGGACCTGGGCAGAGTGAGGGGTGGCAGCACCCGGGTCCCAGGTGCTACCAGCCCTGCCCCTCCACCCCCAGCCTGCAGGGCCCCAGCTCCTGCAGCAGCCACTGCACACCTGTGCGTCCTAAACTGATTTAAAAAAAAAAATCGAAAAAACACCTCTCGTTTTGTGCAATCCTGAAAACGTCAATGGATAAACACTGAAACACATGCTTTAAAAAACAACAAAAAAGCCCCAAAAACAAGCAGACGCTGCTTTTAGCCCTGGCCATTAAAATAAAACAAAACCCCGCGAAAACTGGCGAGCTGCCTCGCCCTCAGGCCGAGGGCCTGAACCTGAAGCGCCCGGCGGGGGAGTCGAGGCCCCTTCCCACAAGCTGTGACCCCGCCGGGCCGGGCCGGCATCGCAGCGCCCGCCCCGGGCGGGGCGGGGCGGGGCCGCCTCCCC
>NW_017729032.1:12429208-12432060 GCF_001723915.1 Gavialis gangeticus | reverse complement strand
GCTCGGCGGCGGCCGGGAGCGCGGCGCAGGCTGCAGGAGCCGCCGCGGGCCAGCAGGTGAGCGGCGGTTGGGGCTCCCCCGGGGCTGCTGCAGCCCGGCCGTGCGGCGCGGGCCGAGGGTGGTCCTTGCCGGGGTGCGGCGCAGCACCTCGCTGAGCCAGGGCTCCCTGCTTTTCCCCCAGGCGGAAAAAGGAGCGGAGAGGAAGCTTGTCCGAGGGTGAGGCGGTGGAGAACAGCTGTTTTAGGTTGATTTAAAGAGGTGTTTTCCTTCGGCTGACCTGTCGCTCGCACCTGCAGGCAGGTTTATCTCACTGACGTACCGCCTAACTCATAAAAAGTGTAGATATATAACTATGGGAGTGACACTATGGGAGTGCTTCAAACGAGCAGAAAGGCAGCCGATTAATGGATGCGGGTGATAGCTCTGCAAGTCTCGTGTGTGTGGAGTCTTTGGTGGGTGGTGGATTTACTGATCTGCCTTGTCTGCCTTCTGTGTAGATGTAGATGCTGTGAAACCTAGTGGTACTAGCCAAAAGTAAATTTCAACTTAAGGTATAACTGACTTCCTATAAACCAAACAAATCTGGTTGGGAGCCGAAATCCACTTTCCCTCATGAGAGACCTGGATGTGCATTTAATGGAGGGTAACTGTTCTAGGAATGAAGATGTTTTAACGTCCTGGAGCTTTAAGATGTTAGTCACCCCTGAGCAGCTGGACACATTTAGGAAACAGGGTGATGAGGGCAGTGTAGGAGCTTGTGGGAGTTAAAACTGAGTTTCCAAAGAAACCTGTTTTTAATCCCTGTTGGCTCTTCAAGGGAGGTTTTATAAGGGTCACTAATGCTATGTAAGGGGGAAGTTGAAATCCTTAACAGAAGTGCTACTGTTTGAATGAGAAGGATCAGCCACTCCTCATGTCAGATTACCTAGTCTTTTTTGGCCCATTACATGGACTGCACCTGCCTTTGGGTTTGACCCACTTGCTAGGATCAGTCGCTTAGTCCAGCTTCAACTCCCCTGTTGTTCCCATGATTATCTATATTATCCTTCTTTTGCATCTGTATTTATTCTCTTGCACTGTCAGTACGTGCTGGAGGACTGGAAAAGGGCCAATGTAGTCCCCATTTTCAAAAAAGGGGGAAGGAGGGCTCAGGAAACTACAAGCCGGTTAGTCTTAACTCAGTTCTGGGGAAGCTCTTTGAGAACATTATCCAGGAGCATGTCTGCGAGGGACCAGCAGGGGGGATCATGCTTAGGGGCAACCAACACGGGTTCATTCGAGGCAGGTCCTGTCAGACCAACCTGGTGGCCTTCTCTGACCAGGTCACAAAATCCTTGGACGCAGGTGTTGCGGTGGATGTAGTCTTTCTGGACTTTAGGAAAGCCTTCGACACTGTCTCTCACCCTATTCTCATTAAGAAATTAGGCGACTGTGGCATCAATGCCTACACAGTCAGATAGGTCGCAAATTGGCTGGAGGGCCGCACTCAGAGTGGTGGTGGATGGGTCTTTTTTGACCTGGAGGGATGTGGGCAGTGGGGTCCTCGGGCCTGCACTGTTCAACATCTTCATCAGCGACTTGGACAAGGGGGTGAAAAGCACCTTGTTCAAGTTTGCAGATGACACTAAGATGTGGGGAGAAGTGGGCACGCTGGAGGAGGGGGACAAGCTACAACTAGATGTGGACAGGTTACAGAGGTGGGCAGATGTCAGTGTTGAATCCCATCCTATTCTCAAGTGCAAGGTGCTGCACCTGGGGAGGAAGAACCAGCACCATACCTACAGGTTGGGGAACTCCCTTCTTGTCAGTACAGAGGCAGAAAAGGATCTTGGAGTCATTATTGAGGCCAAGATGAACATGGAGTGGCAGTGTGGGGATGCAGTCAGTAAAGCTAACTGCATCTTGTTGTACATCCACAGATGCATCACGAGCAGGTCCAAGGAGGTGATCCTCCCCCTCTATGCAGCACTGGTCAGGCCGCAGCTGGAGTACTATGCCCAGTTCTGGGCACTGCACTTCAGGAAGGATGTGACCAGCATGGAGAGGGTCCAGAGGAGGGCCACTCACATGATTGGGGGCAGTAGGGCAGGTCCTACAAGCGGAGGCTACGGGACCTGAACCTGTTCAGCCTCCACAAGAGAAGGTTGAGAGGGGGTCTGGTGGCCGTGTACAAACTAGCCAAGGGGGACCAGCAGGCATTGGGGGAGTCCCTGTTTCCCCGAGCACTACCAGGAGTGACAAGGAATAATGGTCATAAGTTGACTGAGAGTAGATTCAGACAAGACATCAGGAGGTGCTACTTCACGGCCAGGGCGGCTAGGATCTGGAACCAACTTCCAAGAGAAGTGGTGCTTGCTCCTACCCTGGGGGTCTTCAAAAGGAGGCCGGATAATCACCTTGCCGGGGTCATTTGACCCCAGTACTCTTTCCTGCCCAGTAAGCTCTGTTAGGTCTCTGTCAGTAGACCTTGGCTCCTGGCTGCTAGCTAAATTACTCTCACTGCACTCTGGCTTCAGAGGACTTCTTTGAAATTCAGGCCACCCCTGAAATCTGAGGTGCTGGACAGTACCTGTGTTACATGGCTGAAAGGGTCTGTCTACAAGTGACATTGCAGGATGGGGGCTTTTAAATCATGCGAGTATTATGTCTGTTTTAAAGAAGGGGAGAAACAAAATATGGAGGAGGATAGCGATTTTAAAATCTAACCTGCTTTCTTTTTATAAAACAAAAGAAAAATGGAAATACTCCTCTGAATCTTTAACTATTTCCAATGACACTTTCAGTTATTAAGGAAGTATTTCTCTAGCATCTTTGCAACCCAAACACTGTGGAATTTGAAAGCCTCAAACTGA
>NW_017729032.1:12423994-12424208 GCF_001723915.1 Gavialis gangeticus | reverse complement strand
TCAACTCCCCTGTTGTTCCCATGATTATCTATATTATCCTTCTTTTGCATCTGTATTTATTCTCTTGCACTGTCAGTACGTGCTGGAGGACTGGAAAAGGGCCAATGTAGTCCCCATTTTCAAAAAAGGGGGAAGGAGGGCTCAGGAAACTACAAGCCGGTTAGTCTTAACTCAGTTCTGGGGAAGCTCTTTGAGAACATTATCCAGGAGCATG
>NW_017729032.1:12410667-12418994 GCF_001723915.1 Gavialis gangeticus | reverse complement strand
GACCTTGACTGTACTGACCCCCAGGCCCATTTCTACCACTCTTACAAGACAATTTTGGTGCTTGCCAACAGCAGACAGTACACACAAGCTCAGGATGGTGGTGAATGTGGGGATGGCAACTACAGAAACACGTGTCGCAGACAACGAGTGAGGAGCACAGATCCACACAGGAGACTATATGTTGGTGTGCGTCACTCCCACAATGCGCCGCACAAAGCAGCTGACTGCGGGCTTCCACCACGCTGATTGCAGAAGAGTGATTTTTACCTTGCATATAATGAGGTTTTGGTATAAAAATGGTCATTGCATAAGAGCGAATTCACACATACAGAACTGGCATAAATTAGGGAAACCTGTACTGACTATAACAGAATAATGTTTTTGTCTGAGTTAAGATGATCAAGATTAAACAGCACCAGTAGGTCATCCAGTCTAAGTATTTTGACTCTCCTTCCAAAGATGAATGTCTGGAAAAGTGACAGTTTTTCTCTGATCTACTTCTGGTCTCCAACTGGTGATCCAATGTTCTAAACTAGATTAATTTTGTTTTACAACCCAGGACTTGCCAGTTTCCTAATAATGGTCATAAATACAGTTCCAAGGTAGTATTTTGGAAAAAACCCTTTGATGCTAGTGCAAAATGTGGAATATTAAGTGTTGCAGCTTGCAACAAAGATTAACCAGGAAACTAAACAGAGAAGTGAAGTAAAAAGAATTCATTGTTTTTTACCTTCTATCAAGTTTCCTGTGTTTATGACTAAAAGGAATCTGGTCGGTCAGTGATGAATAGAGCACTTCTCTCTTCTGTGAAGGTACTGAATGCATTCTTTTAAGTAATGCAAACTTAAAACACCACACATCCATTTATCTAAAGGGGGTTTAAGATGATGCTTAAGCAGTCAATGGAAAAAATGTTTTCTTGTATATTTAATTTTACTACTTTTTCCAGCTGGCTTTTGGCATCTTCTGCAGAATAAAACCAATCATTAGTTATTATAATAAAGATGTGGTCTCATACCTAGCCAGATGGTGCTCTTCATCATCATCCCAGATGCTAAAATAGCAAAAAAATCCAAAGGTAGTGGTTCGCTTTCTCATGATTAAGCTGTGTCCTTAAATGGTTGGAAATGTAGTCAAATGCAACAACAAAGTCATAAAACCCCTAGACCAGGGTGAGCAAAATGCAGCTGGGGGGCCGGATGCAGCCCTCCAGGCCATTCTATCTGGTTGCGGGACCCCTAAAAAATTTAGAAAATCAATATTTATCTGCCCTGGGCTGCCTGTCATGCAGCCCTCAATGGCTTGCCAAAACTCAATAAGCAGCCCTCTGCCCAAAATAATTGCCCACCCCTGCCCTAGATCGTAACTTCCAATATTAGGTTGCTTTTATATTATTGTATGTCAAGCTTAAGATAGATTTTGCTACAGTAGGTTAGCTGCCTTCAGTTCCCTGGTTTATTGGGGCTTCAAAGGTTTGGCTGGCTGATGGCGCTGGTTTCCAGCAGACTGACTGAACAATTCATTCCTGTGATAGGGAGTCATCTGGTTTCACTCAGGTACAGCAACTGGCTGCGCTGGATTCTTGCCTCATTAAAAGAACATGGTTTTCCTTTTTAGGTATAATCTAATGCTACTTGTTGCATCTGGGGTGGCAAAAGGAGGAAGTGTGCTAAACTCTGAACAGACTGTTAGCACCCTGGGTTTTGCTGTTACTGAAGATATTGAGAGCTCTGCCACTGACATCAGTGGGCGTGGGATGACTGTTACTTTTGATCACTATTTGTTTTTATTGAGGTAGCTTCTAGCTAGGACCAAGAGCTTTGTTGTGCTAGCTGCTGTACAAACAGGCTAGAATTTGCACTTGTTAAACTAGATCAGTGATTTTCAACCAGCATGCCACAGCACACGGGTTCCCAAAGATCCTTTCAAGGGTGCCCAGAGGTTTGAGGAGATAAACAGCTAAGTTCAGGTTCTTCCCTGCCTGGCTGTTCCCTACCCTCATGGCCCAGCTCCTTGGCAAGGAGGTAATGCCACTCAATTCACAAAAGTTATAGAGGGGTGCCTTGAGTCTTGTGAAGGGTGCCTGGAGACTAAGAAGGTTGAGAACCACTAAACTAGACAAACTCCTTCAGAGGTGCAACAAGCACTTTCTGCACTGTAGGCAGTGGCCAGGCTGGTGACAGCAGCTGCTATTTCTGTGCCACCTCAAAATCAGGGCTGATGCCTCAGTTGCCCCCTCCTAGTTGCACTACTGCAGTTGTTTTACTAATCCTAATTGGGAGTGATGGGGGATTCTCAACCTGTAGTACAATCCCTGCCCTGCAGTTGCTGGTATGTAGGTTGGGGTTATTGGAACAACAATCCATTGTAAGTACAATCATGAAATGGCCATGTAAACTTCTGAAACTCAGGCTGTACTAAATAAGTGTTGGAGAACTGCGGGATTAAAGAAATACTTTAGCTTTGCAGAATTAGGAAAACAGTTCTGCATTCTCCACCCCCCCCTTCCCCCTTTTACGTTATTAAAGGCAAATGGCTTGTGTCACATAGCTTTCAAAATGGAACAGAAGTTGAAAAGAATTCAGTTCTCACTGAGATGTGGAGAGCATGGGCGAAAGACTGCTTTGCATGTCTGGGCAGCAGCACATAAAAATCAAACAGTCGGTCCCAGAGTGAAATTTTCACAGCTGACTGAGTGCTAGTCTCATGATTTAATATCAAGGTTAGGAGGACTGATGTCGGTTTCAGCTGCTTTTTCTTTTTAGCCAGAATGAAGTTATCAAATCATGAATACAGGGAGCACAGACGTGTTACTGTGCACCAGTCCTTTTGGAGGGGACTGTGGCTGATCATGTATGGTATTGTGTGTTGTTAATTTTTAATTTCTGAAGTAACAAACTAGTTTACAGTAAACCTAAAGGTCTGTTTCTGGTGATAAAGACAGAATAGACCAGGAAGCAGTTCTTTTGCGCAGCCTGTCTGATCTGCTCTGATTGAAGAAGTCTTTCCTTCCTCTCCCTTGTCCTTCCATCCTTCTATTTTCCATGTCAGTGCTGAAGCCATAAAGACAATTACTCTATAGTTTTCTTTGCTTCCAGCACCTGATGTCCACTGCTAACTTGGTCCTGCTGTTAGAACAGGTCTGTAGTTGGGCTACCAGCACTGAGGACTTGCTTAACTGATGTTAATACAGAACACATGCAAGGTACCCAAACTACATGGTGCTAAGGCTTGTCTGTTGGAAGGATTATCTTTTGCTGATAAGCATCTGAGGCAGAACTGTACATGCACTGAAAAAGGGGAGTCCACAGTGACTAGCTGGTCAAATGCCATCCCACAAGAAGGAACAACCAGAGGACTTGGTTTAGTCCCTAGGCTATTTGCGTGCAGTAGTTATCAATTAGAGCAGAGCTATAGATACAGCAATGAAAGCGATGACCACAGCTGCAAAGCAGGGTAGCTATAATGAGAAGCTAAAATCTGGCGATGCACCACAGCTTTCTACACAATTAAATGTGTCTGATGATGACAGAGTGGCTTCTGGCAACATAATGCATAATCTCCGTTGAGTGCTACAAGCAAAACCACTGAGCTGTAATAGTGAGCGCTGTACACTGAACAATAAGGTGCAAAGCAACACCGTTACTTTCCTATGGGGCAAAGTGTCTGGAAAAAGCTGCTGTTTTGATTTGGTAGTGATTTGTGCCCCACTTGCACTTGACGCCACACAGGTGCAAAGCTTGCAGTGGGGCACCTCCTGGGAGCGGGGCAGTGTAGCAGGAGGGGGCTTGGCTGCCCATGTTGTGCATGTGCCAGTGGCTCCCGTCTGCCTGTTCTGTGCACACAGCACACATGGCAAAGAAAGGAGCTAGGCTTTGCCCGCTGTTCATGTGGTGAAGGAAGGAGCTGGGCTGTGCATATGGCAGCAGGAGGGGTGCTGCCTGCATGGTGTGCTTCCATGGTGGGAGGGCCTGTGCTTGTGGCAGGGGAAGAAATTAGGCTTCATGCACTTGGCATATGCCAAAGAAAAGGTCTTGGGCTGCCTGTGTGATGTGCCTGGCTGGGGTAGGAGTTGGGAGGTTGTGGGGAGCCAGGCTGCCTGTACCGTGCATGTGGCAGAGGGAGGGGGCTTCCTGCACGGTAAGCAGTCTGTGTGGCTTCTGGCTTTGCGGACCAGGCAGTTTATGGCCCCTGCCTTATGTGGACAGCTTGGTATTGAAGTTTGCTGAATTCAAGTGGGTTTAGGTGCAATAATTGCAGCAGTCTAACGCTTGTCTAGTCTAGTCTTTCCAGTGTATTCCAAAATTGCATTCACATTGTTAGATACCATAAGGCAAACATGTTCCTGGCCTCTTTATCACAGTCTCCATTATGTGGGTTTAATAATGTCACCCTTTTATTAGAAGACCCGTTTCCTAAGCAAATAATGTAGACTTGGGTTTTCTACTTTGACTCAAAGTGACAATGTAAACTTGAGCTGATTAATCTCCACTGCACAAAAAGCATTTAAAATTCAGAACAAAAAAGCAGGAAATGTGTCATTTCCCAGTAGTCTCTGATAAAAAATCTCTTGATAACTAGTTGACTTCTTTTTGGTTTGCAAGTAGCTGTTCCTTACTATTGTCGCTGCCAGAATTTCTTCTGTAGTGGTGAGTAGAAGAGTACCTAAATATTAGCTAATGTTGGAGAACTGAGGGAATGGAAAAGGGTATTTCTGAAAACATTTCAACTATATAATGTTGTCTATTTTGGGGAGTCTCATAACGTGATGATAATCTATTCCCAACTAAAAACTAGCAGATGCCATGAGAATGTGGTAGCAGCTTTCTTTAAAATTTAAAGCATAAAAATATAGGGTTAGATGCCTGTTTGAAATTATAAGAGTGCAGACAAAAATGAGAGACTGGGCAGGGTTGTGTATTTGTGTTCCTACAACTTTGGGAATGTCTCTTTCAGATGTGGTTTTTATCCTGCAGTTCTTTGTGGCTTTCTCCAAAAGTCTCCAGTACTTATGAGAAATCTAAGATGAATGAGTGAGCTGTCATTGACTGGAATGCAGGGGATGGTGGCATCAGGGAGTGTGGTTTTTTCAAGCCTGCTGATCTGGTCTCACTGGATCTTGTTTTGCAAGTTGAACTTCTCCCAAGTTTTTCTTACATGTGAATATGTACTCATTGACTCAGTCTGGGCAATCTCAGACTTTAGACCAGTATAATGACTAATAGTTTGGGCCACATTAGGATTAAGAAAGCATTATTTTGTGCTGAAGTTGGGGGAGGAGGAAAAGAAGAAAAGAGAGGCTGCCACTGAACTAAAATGTTCTTTCTATAGGACATTGTGGGAGGAGAGAGGAAGAACAGACCTGTTTCCTCCATGTCTACCTATGTAGGGTAGGTAGGGCAGGCCAGCTGCACCACAGGACTGCAAGTATGAAAGGAGCAAGGGTAGCAAGGTCTTTCAGAAAACTTAATGTTTGGGGATTTTGGTATGACACTTTTTTTTCTCAAATGTGTTTAGCAGCCTCCTTGGCTACTGTTTGGTTAGTCAGTAGTAATTTGATAACTTCTGAAGATCTTGGCTTGGATATTTTTGGTAGATGCTATACAAATGTATAGCAAGGTACAATCTTTATATAAGGTGCTTGCAATGTACCTTGAAGATGCAAACAGGTAAATCTTAACAGGAGGTGGATAATGGTGATGAGATGATAAATGGCAAAGGCTGGTGAGTACACCACTCAATGAATCTGACTGAGAACATGTGGGTCCTTAAGTTCAGTTTGGCCAAGTTAGGATCCAACAATACTGATGTGGCAGAGAGCAAGTGGCACCTCAGCTGTTGAGTGCAGCTGTCAAAATGAACCATTGCCCTCTGTCAGGAAGCAATGCAACCTGGCGATGCAATAAGTGATGCTTGACACTATCCTGATAGGCACAGCATGGCTGAGCTGTTCTCAACTGAACTTTCAGCCTTCTCTGCTGGTAACTAAAATGCTGTTTATTATATTGTAGCTGTGTGTGAATAGGAGCTTGAACTCTTTGCTGCTGCTGGGGTGGGTGGGGATGGGGTGGGTGGCAGCAGTGCTGGGAGGAGGGGCTGTGGTAAATTTTGGGGTGGCTGTAGCCCCCCCCCATAAGCCCCTTCCCAGTTCCACCTGCCCCGAGCACAGCCCCACCTCCAGGAAGAGCCCAGCACTACCCTTGGCCCTGAGCACGCAGCGAGCACCTCACCCTGCACACAGATCTGGGGTGCCCATGCTCCCTGTGCCTCCCCTGGGGGTGTGCGCAGTGGCAGGAGCCACCTCTCCTCCCCTTGCTCGTTGGACAGGCTGCTCGCAGCTCTGTCCCATGCCCTGCCCCAGCTGTGAAGCCCCATCCCCAGCCTCACTTCCTCCCTCACTGTGGGGGTCTTGATTTGCCCCCCTGCCCTGCCCCCACACACCCCTTCCCCCGCAATAGACTTACCAACTGGTCACTGTTCTCCAAGCTGCTGGGCTGCATATTGGCAATCAGATCAGTATCGGCCAATATGGCTCATTAATCGGCCATCAGTATCAGCCCAAAAAATCTTTATTGGTGCACTTGTACCCTGTTCTTCCCTCCCTACCTGCAATTTGCCCATATAGGATGTCTTTTGGGATGCACCCCTCTTCCATCCTGCAGAGATGGCCAAGCTAGTGTAGGCACTGCTGTTTGAGTAGTGCAATGATGTTTGGCTTTGGTGGTGACCTCTGTGTTGGTGATTCTGTCTTGCCACTTGATGTCAAGGATGCAGTGTAGCCAGCATAGGTGGAAGCTGCTCAGCTTCTTGTCTTCATATGTATATGTTGACTCTGTCTCACTGCTGTACATAAGGACACTGAGGATACAGGCTTTGTACACAAGCAGCTTAGTTTGGATTGTGAGTTTTGTATTGTTCCAGACCCATTTGGAGAACTTACTGAAAGTGGTAGCAGCCTTTCCAATGCGCACAGTTAGGTCTTTGTCCAGTGACAGGTTGTCGCTCACTGTGGATCAAAGGTAGCAGAACTTGTTCACAGCCTTGAGAGGCGTGTTGTCAAGGCTGATAGATGGTGACTGGAGAGCACCCTGTCTTGGGACCACAGTCTACTTAATGATGCTGGTCAGGGCAAACACCCTGCAAGCATGGGAGAGGCAATTCATGAGTATTTGTAGTTGGCTGTGTGCATGGATGGTGACTGCAGCATCATCAGCAAGAAGGAGCTCCCTAATGAGTATGTTTTGTTTTGGCTTTTAGACATGACAGATTGTAGAGTTTACCATATGATCTTGTGTGAAGGTATGTGCCTTGATCCGAGCTATCAAAAGTGTAATGCAGCAGCATAGAGAAGATCCCAAAGAGTGTGGGCACCATTGCAGCCAAAACTGAATGGAGAGGATACTCCCATCTTTGCTACTTGTGTGGGCAGAGGCAGTAACGATCAATATAAATGTCAGCACCTTCAGCTCCAAAATTCTGTCACATAATCACAGCTATATGAGGACATAAATATGAAATCAAATTTAAAAAAACAAGTGAGTGTCTAAACAAACTCCTGGTGCTGTACCTCAAAATCTTCCCTGGAGAAGAGGATACAATATTAAGCTGCTCCCTATGTTGCTGGAAAACATTCCGGTGCTATGGCAATAAAGGCAGTATAAGCAACTATATAGGAACAGAAAATGAATGTTAACTGTGTTTCTCAGGAAAAGATCAGAATCACGTTCTGCTTGGGAAGAATTCATAGCTTTCTATCATTCTTTATTTTTTTTCTCCCTCTGCCCAAGAAGTGAGAAATACCAACAAATGGTGCAGACTATAGTCTTGCATTATAATAGTTTTAAAAGACTTTTTTTTTTTTTAATAAGTTGTCTTTTGGCTTTACAGGCTCTTAATCTTCCAGGCAGAAAACATACTGAAAAACTGAGTGACCCTTTTCCTACCACGTATTTTACTGTTGTATTTGATAGGCAGTTGTGACTTTTCTGTAAATCACTGCCAACTATGTTTCAGTCCAGAGGTTTTCCATCATTTAAAATAAATCCACATCACTTCTACCTTGTTTTAATGGCACTGAGTTCTGTATAACATTCTTTTTTGTAATGTGCAACAAATTTACATTTCATAGAACAGCATTGGAAGTGTCAGTATTTTGTTGTAGAATGGGCAGACCTCAATCTTAGCTTGTAACTTGTTTGCATGACTGTCTCTGCTTTAATTTCCATGCAAAATGCCATAGATTCATAGATGTTAAGGTCGGAAGGGACCTCAGTAGATCATCGAGTCTAACCCCCGGCATAGGCAGGAAAGAGTGCTGGGTTCAGATG
>NW_017729032.1:12408207-12410600 GCF_001723915.1 Gavialis gangeticus | reverse complement strand
TCAGGTCTCTTCCGACCCTAGAAACTATGAAACTGTGAAGAAGTTCTTCCTAATTTACTCTTTACCTCTTTACCATATTTACTTGAATACAAGATGACTGTGAATGTAAAATGACTCCCCATAATTAGATTCTACACATGAAAAACTTGTAAATTTATTATCATTTTCTAGGTATGGGATCTAATTATTTGAGGATATCTTAAATTTGTGCCCCCACTACTGCAGGCAGTGGAGGGAGAGGTGTAGAGGGGGGCAGTGGTGTAGGCAGTAGGGAGGCAGTAATGAGGCAGGCACTGCAGATGTGATAGGGCAGGCAGAGAGAGGCAGGCAGCTTGCCCCCTGCTGCCTGTTCCCCTCCTTCCTCCCCCCCCCGCAGCCTCAGATTTGGCCCAATTCCCTGTCCCCCTCTTCTCCTTTTCCATGCTGCTTTTGCTACCCACAGGCTCAGGTCCCCACACACCTTCCTCCCATCTCCCTCCCCTTCCCCAAGTCTCTTCTCCCTTCCCCCTCATCTTACCTTGCTGCAGCATGGGCACAGAGCATGGCTCTGGCCTGCCCCTTAGCAGTAATGCAGAGCTGGCACTGCTGTTCCAGCCTGGGCCCCATAGCAGCAGAGAGAGAAGAGGGGGAAACAGGGAACTGGGGTCTGCAGGAGAGGAGAGGCACAGGATGCAGAAATAGTGTGTGGGGGGGAGGCAGCCCTAACCCCAGCCCCAAACTGGGGTTGGGGCTGGAGCTGCAGCAACTGCCTGCAGCCTCCCTCCCACCTTCTTGCCTCTCCTTGTGCTTGATTGTAAGGCAAGGGATGCTTTTCCTCATGTCTTCTAATCAAGAAAATGTGGTATGTACTAGCACAGAAGGGTATGATGCCAGTTGTATCCTTCAGGAACTACGCTACATTGTTTAGCTTGTTTATTTTAATCTGCCCAATACAAAAATTATATGCTATACATATTACAAACATATCTGTAGTATCTGTTTGCTCATTGCTCTTTACAATCCAGGGATCCCTCAAGAGCAGCATTTCACATGACCTCTGCTTTTTGCCTGGAATCAAGAACTGTAAAGGCAGAATTATCTCAGACTTTTTCCTGCCCACCCCTTTTTATAGTCTGTAGTCCCCTTTTTATAGTCTACTTCATTTTTGGGAGAAGTAGTGGGCTGATTGATTGTCTTACCTACTTAAACATGGAAGGTATAAAGAGTTGCTTTGTGAAAGAAATACTGGTAGTTTCTTTAAGTTTTGGGGTTTTTTTTTAAACGGGATAAGTAGTAATAATTGCATCTAAGCATACTGGAGTAAGATGCAAGAGTCATGGACTGCTGAAGACAAAAAATGGCTGTTTCAGAATAATTGGCTGCAGAAAATTAGTTTTCTGGCACTAAACATTGTCCATCTGTTTTCCTTCCCTCTTATTGCATTTAAATATTTACCATGGCAACTTGCTTGCCCCTACTCGGCTAATCCAAAAGCCTCTGGTTGAAAAATATGGAGAGACTAGTGAATATTTGTCACCCAAGTTTTAATACCAGGGAGTTGTACTAAGGTCTTGGGTTACGTAATGTCAACCTCTTGTTTCTGAGAGAGATCTGTTCAACTTCCTTCACTGATCTGATGCCCTGGGCATCCAGAAGAGGATTCTTTGATTGGTATAAACCAGTGGTTCTCAACCTTTTCCTACCAGCACCCATTTGCAAAGATCCCGGCCCACACCCCCTAGCCCTGCTGGTGCTTGAACCTCAGTCCCCTGCCTATCCCCCAGGCCATGCTGGTATCCCTCATTCCTGTCCCACTCAGGCCAGAGCATGGTGGCTGTGGCAGCTCCGGCTCAGGTGGGCAACAGTGAAGTGAGTCTAGCCTTGGCACAGGCTGGAAGGAGAAAGAGGAGAGTCCTGTGGCACACCCCCCTGCCCTGGGCTGGGGCTGCTGCACCACACCAGGCAGCCTGGTCATGGCCCTTCCTGCCCCCCAGCAATGTCTCCCAGCTGCCCCGCCCTTGCGAGCATGGGCACTGGCCTTGGTGCTGCCAACCTGGCCATGCAGCTCTCCTCTGCCCCTTTCCCCCTGCTGGAAGGGGCAGGTGCCTTCCTGGCACCCCTCTGCCCTGCTGCACTTCACAACCCTTTGAAATATTCCTGCAGCCCATTTTTGGTCATGATCCACAGGTTGAGAAACAGTGGTATAAACTGCTACGGCTCCAATGTCAGAACTTCCTTAGCTTCAATTTGTACCGGTTGAGGTGTGGTCTTTCAGATGCTTATGCATATACTTAACATGACACAAGTAGCTGGAGTGAAGTTGGAGGGATTCCTTGCACATAACATTTCTCATGCATAAGCTTGAATAGGTTTTAATAAATGCCTTTTGGCACAGTGTAGCTATATATTTTAGG
>NW_017729032.1:12401504-12403207 GCF_001723915.1 Gavialis gangeticus | reverse complement strand
CTCCAATGTCAGAACTTCCTTAGCTTCAATTTGTACCGGTTGAGGTGTGGTCTTTCAGATGCTTATGCATATACTTAACATGACACAAGTAGCTGGAGTGAAGTTGGAGGGATTCCTTGCACATAACATTTCTCATGCATAAGCATCTTCAGGATGAAGGCCTAAAATATATAGCTACACTGTGCCAAAAGGCATTTATTAAAACCTATTCAAGCTTATTGTTTGAGAAATTACACATCTTGTGATGCTGTACCCTTGAGTGGGGTTGTTTGTTCGTTTTGTGTCAGTGCCTTACAGGAATAGTTGCAACATTGGAAAGATGGTGTTCTTGTGTTCCAGGGTTCTGAATTTATTGTTTCTCACTTCTAATTGTTTTATAGAGCTGTATGAGTATATACATGGGAATTGCTTTACTAATCATTGAAAGTGCTCTCTCTAACATAATGGCTAATACTTTCTACTAACCTCTCCTCTGTATGAATAGTAGGGATTTGTTAAGCCTTTTTGAAAGAAAAGAATGTTTGCAGTTAGTGTGTCAAAGAATGGCGATGGGAGAAATAGTAATTACTTCTCCTAGCTGTATGTTCCTTACTATCTAAAACTGACAGGACTGTGATTCATTTCCTCAAATCAATAGCCTCAGGATTATATACTCATAAATATGTTTAGGGAGTAACATTCCAAGGCAGGGCACAGCTGCCAAGTAACATCTAAATGTTAGTAGTAAAAGTTTCCTAGTAAAAGGAATGGCAGGTTGCCATAAATTTTGTCAGAGGAACCAAAACATCTTGCTATTGTCCCCTTAAGTATTTTTAAATTGATATCTTGCGTTGATCTTTTCAGTGTTAATTAACTTTTGCCCTCTGGTTTAGAACACTTTCTTTACCCAAACAGTGGAGAGTTGTCTGTCAGCTATTAACATGTTGCAAACTTTGATCTCTAACCAAACAATAGTAAATTGGGTTAGGCAATTCTAGGTAGTCCAGTGAAGTTAATGATGCTGAAAAAGAGCAGAGTTTTCCAAAGTGCTTGCATTGATCTGCTTCCATTTCCACTAAATTAGTGGCAGTTCAGCTAAAGCCTAATGCTTTTGAATATTCCACTTTTGAAAGCCAGCGTTGTTCTGTTCTACTGGCTTGTGTGTTGTTATATAATGATGGGATTAAACTTTCCACAAACTGCAACCCATTTCATATGGGGTTGAAACAACCAAACTAGTCTCATAGTAAGTGGGGAAGGCTGTGTGTTCATTGTTACTCCATTATGGTGATCCTTGGGCTTACAGAGGAGAAGCTTTGCAGAAATATGTGTTTGCTCTGCATTATAACAAGTTCTGTGCGTAGGAGTTTTTTTTAACCAAGATGTTTAGAAATGGAATGAAATCACTTCAGTCTACTTGTGTTTGCAAGATAATCTCCAACTTTGCCCAGTCCTCTTCTAGCTATAGAGGAGACGGTGCTTGCTGTGGGAAGAAAAGACTAGTCTAACAGAATATTCTTTAGCTCCCTTTACTTTTAATATGTGTTTGGTTAATACCATTCTGCAAGGTAATTCATGGTACTGTCAGTCCATAGCATAAGTAGGGGTGAGTGAGCAGGGCCCAGACCTGGCTGCTTATTTAAAGGAAAAAATTAGCTGGGCAGAAGAGCTGTTGCACTGCCTGGCCATATGAGCTGGGTTTGGGGATGCCAGAGGCAAGTAAG
>NW_017729032.1:12399165-12401372 GCF_001723915.1 Gavialis gangeticus | reverse complement strand
CACACAACAGGACACACGAGAGTTTTGGCTGGGGTGCAAAAATAGTTACAACTCCTGATGTTATACCATGATAATGCTATATTGATGTTTAGGTTTTATCATTTTACAAATGCTGTGAGAACTACTTCAGGGAGGTGTAGAATCAGCTGGGCTGGCTACAGATATACTTGTATTTATTAAGATTTAGATGCGCAGATATGATGGGAAGAGACTTCTTGGATGATTTTTTTTTTTTTTTGTTAACTATATTTCTTTGGTCCTGGTTCCCTCTTCCCTTAAATGTAGTGATCTTGGCTTCTGGCATATCCTGGTTACTGGCAGTGGCATTTTGTGGAATGAGGAAAACAAAACTCAGAAAGGGGTTGCATTTATGTATTTTTAGCAATATTATTTTCCCCCCTTTTTAAAGGAAATCTGGGGGGCATAGGTGGTTGAGAGCATGATGGACTGAATATGTGCATGGTAATGGAGCTGCTTATCAGCCGGGGCTGCAAGGTGACTGTTCACCGTTAGGAGTTGGCTGCATTGCGTGGCAGTGTCTGCCAAAAACCTGAGAGCCAGAAAGTGTGGGATTGGCATGCAACTTTTTTTTTGCCTTGAGAGAAGGCAGAGGCTAGAGGGAGGCTTTTCCTAAATGGAGTGCTGGCAGCCTGGATCAGATATATGAGAACCATTTGAGATGTTACAGTTCAATGTTAGGGTCTTCTAGTTTTTTGCGTGCAAAAGAGGTTGGATGGCACATCTCACAACATGTGGTAGTGATTAGCTTCTCCATTTCATATCCTACTGGCAAAGTCGATATTTTTGGGTTACCACTTACTCTTCCTCAACACATGCAGCAAGTAGAGACAAAATTGTGATACACTGATACTGCATACTTTTTAGGTCTAGCACTTGTGTGATGAAGTCAGGACTCCCTTTATGCATGAATACTCTCCAGGAGAGAAGTGGGGCAGGCTAGAGCTTGCTTCTTGTGTAATTGCATTAAGGGGCCCTAATACCTAATTAGGCTTTGAAAAAACTACTGCATGAAATCTTAGTTTGTAAATGTTGCCAGCCCCTAAGCATTTAAAAACCAGGAGTCAGGTATAATGTTAAGTAGCTTCATCATGAGACATGAAGAAAATAAATGTGGGTGTCTTTTTATTTACTCTCTTGTTACCAAGCCTTTTAAGTTGTACTCGATGCATGTCTTAGGCTTTGCTTGGCCACCATGAAGACTGGGAAGTCTTTGAATGGAAGCATTTCTCAAATACTTGCATGTCAAAGAAAAGAACCCAAATATTACAAGATTTGGAGTTCTTGAAGTTGGCAACACTGAGGTCAGTTTCTTCTGTACATGTGGTTGGAAACTAGATAATGCAGTGTATCTCTCAGTTTCCATTATTTAAACAGGTTGATAACAGTGGTGTCCCTTATTATATTAAGGAAATGAATTTTGGTTAAACGCTAAAACTTTGCAAACCTGTCACGAGAGAGACATGGTAGTAACTGTGTAACTTACTCAGCTGGGAGTCTTTGTGAGATGCATGTTTAAAGACTCAGGCATTTATGTGCTTGTATCCTTATCGTTCCAATAACTTAACTTAAACTGGAGAGTTGAAAAGTGTGTGTGCGCGTGCCCATGTGTGTGTTAAGAGATGGGGTCGAAATATAGAGCGTTGATTCTCAACCAGGATTGTGCAGCATCCTTGGGTTGCCTTGACATCCTTTCAGGAGTGCTGCAGAGTGCCAGGCTATGCTAACAGGGTTAGGTGTACAAACATGATTCCCAAAATAAGCCTAGAGTTTTCAAATAGGAACCCATAGTGTCAAAATTATTTTGACCTTCTGTGCTCTTTCTGAGATCTTTGCAACAGAAAATTTGCTCCATTTTTCATATTCAAATAATGAATGAAAACTAAGTGCTGGCATTTTCCAAGGGGTGCCTTGAGTCTAGCAAGGTTAAGAACCACTCATATAGAGCATGGAGCCACTGCTTTAATATTTAAAGAGCTCTCTCTGTTTTCTTTAAGGATCAGTTGTTCCTGGTGTTTGGAAGACCTTCTCTAAAATACTGTCTTCTTTCCCTACCTTTGCTTTTCTGAGAGAGGATTCACTGAAAACAAGCTTGAGTGGTAATTGAAAGATTAAACTACAACACTAAGTGAAGAGCTGGGAATGATTTTACCCGCATCCAATATTAGCCAGTTACTCACGTTCCCCCC
>NW_017729032.1:12371443-12398946 GCF_001723915.1 Gavialis gangeticus | reverse complement strand
AACTATTTTTAGCAAAAGCAGTGGCTTGATACAGATATGACAGTATTTTGACACTGCATTGAATTTAAAAATCTAGCTTTAAATTTGAGCACATAAGCTCAAAATTTTATGATTTGCTCCTGGAATAAATGCCTTGTGTGTTTAGCAGCAAATTGAAGCCCTGCCCTAACCTGTCCTGAAGAGCCACAAACTTGGCCATGTGCACAGAAACGAGTTTTATGTCCAGTCTAGAAATTGTGTAAAAGGCTGTATTATGTGCTAGTTTCAGTTACTGATTGGCATGTGTCCAGCAAGCAAGCTACTGGGGAAAATCAGATGTTACAAATCTACTTTCTCTTTATCACTGGTTACTTATAACCAATCATTTGGTGATTTCAATAAATTGGACCCTTGAGTATGCCACGACCGCTCCTTCACTGACGTATCGTGCTGTTGTCACTCAATACTCGAGTCAACTAAAGGTTTGAGCCCCCACCCTGGCAGGATCTACAGCAAAGGAGGTGCTTGGCCATTGACTAGAGCAGGGCACCACAGCTAAGATGTTGGAAGAAGTGGCAGCAGCAGTAGCCAGGTCCTAGCATCAGCCCATCTTTGACTCAAGCTGGGAAGATGCCTGACCGCCTCCAGAAAACATTGCTGATTACTGGGCTAGGGATTTGGGAGGTACTAAGAAAGCAAAATACCCTGCAGATGCTTATTGTTTCCAGTGGTATGTTTCAGTAGGGGGTGTTTTGGGTCTATTTCCTGTAAGTAAGAACAGGATAAACTAGTCCAGTTCAGGGAAGTACATTCAACTATGCTGCATCTTTGTATGGAGATTTACCGGTATTTTATGTTTCCTCTAAGAATAGAGCATGGCATAGTGGGGTTTTGCTTTTGTGTATGGCTTGTACTTACTGAGAGCTAAGCCTGTGCTCCAAGAGCTGAGCAGGATGGCATGATTCAGGCCTTGCTAGAACCAGTGTTTGTTTTTGGGGAGGGCAGAGGTCCTGGCTTCCACTATTTTAACTAAGTTCAGCAGCTTCTGAGAAGGCAAGACAGAACTCAACTTGCTGAGTACAGGGCCCTCAGCTTCCCTTTTCATACCTTAATGATGCGTAATGACTTCCTGAGGTAACACCTCTTCCTTGGCTGCCTTCTAAAGATATTGCTTGGCCTAAAGCAGGCATAATTGATTTACATGACAATTACCGGATAATTCCATCCACCAGCTGTCTGGGATTCTTGACTACAATGTAATTTGCTTTTACTTTTGGCAGATATGCACCTGCCAGTAAGCCAGTGGCCAAGGCTTGGGTTAACAGTGGAGATGCTGACATGGCTGATATATTATGACAGGTACTTTCCATCTGTGATAACCAAAGCTGATCATCTTTGTTTATTCCTCCACTTGAGTGGAGAACAGTAAATTTGATCAGCACTGCGTCTTGACATCAGTAGCTGGAGCTGCACCGAGCACTTTTGGGTACTTAAAGAATGGAAATTCAGATTGTGTGGGGGGAGGGAGGGGATGGATTTAGATTTAAGTGTTCTAATAAAAAAAGTTCTTTTCAGGTCACTAAAGGAAGGATATACAACCTAAAAGAGTTTCTTTAGATTGCCCACTGATTATAAAGTGGAATTCTGATCAGACTAATGCCTGTAAAATGGTACCATCTTCCTTTCGGACTTGAGGAACATGTTCAATCTGCTTGTTTCAGTGTGGAAAGGGAACTTTAGTGTGATTAGTCAAGCCAAACCAACTGAGTCTTGTACCTCAGTGCATTGTGAGCAGAATTGTTAGCTTAATTCCAGTTGCTACACTTGCTTTGTGATGGCAGTAAAAGACTGAACTTCTATATCGTAGGTTGTTAGTACTTGATATTATAAAAACTTTGGAACAAAACTGAGATGAAAACATTTGAGAGGATAAATTATGGCAGTCTAATGTCACTTTTCTGAATAATAGCCTGCATTAACTTAGTGCCTGGTGCCTTTCACCCATCTGCAACAAGATGGGTTATCTGTTGACATGAATTTTTTCCTCTGTGTAATGCCAACAAGATTATCTTGCTATAATCTCATATTTGAGCTGTTTCCAGATTACGTTGCTACAGTGAACAAACAGGGTGGTCAGTCACATGATGTGGTTTAGTTAAAATGCCACAGATGTAGTTAAAGTGCCAGATGTTTGTGTTAAATTGCAAGTAGATGTAGTGGGGAGGGTGGAGGGAAGCCCAGAATGTTTCGGTGTGTTTCATTGGTGTAGCTATCCTAAGGGAGGAGTCTGCTTTCCACCGAAGTAGATAAAGGCCGCTGTCTGCATGAACAGATCCAAGACTCTGCAGTGGGGGTGCAGCCACAGCCCCTTCCACAGTGTGGTGCATGCCACACACCCCTTGCCAGGGTCCTGGATGCCAGTGCAGTGAGCTGTTAGAGCTTACCAACATCTCGGCACGGCTCTTGATTGGACTCTGTGAGGTCTATGAGCTCCTTGGCTGGTCAGTCCCTGTGGGGTCTGTCTGGAGTATCTGGTTTTTGGCAGCTTCGGAGTGCAGGGGTAAGTGCCACAGCTGTTCACCCTTCCCCTCCCTGCCACTGAATTTGGGGGCTGGGAGAAAAGAGGCAATGGCAGCAGTGCTCACCCCCTGGGCTCTGGAGCTGCATGGAAGCAGGGGCTGACGCTGCCACCCCTGCTTTCCCTCTTCCCTGTCAGCAGCAGGAAAAAATTGGAGAGGGGACAAGCAGTGGTGCTCAGTGTCTGCTTTCGAGCAGCAGCTGGTGGGCTCAGCCTGTGCCAGCCAGCTGGTGGGCTTGGACCTCATGGCACATGCAGCACTCCAGCAGGAGCTGCGGCTAATGCGCGGGTGAGATCAGAGGTCACCGTGCATGTGGTGTGTAACCAAGGCAGGGTGCAACCATGTTGCTGCATCCCTTCTGGGTCTGCCTCTGAGTAGCCTCCTGAGGTTTTCATTGGGGTCTTGGTTGTTTTGTCTCCTCTTCTCTAACCTCAGAACATGCGAGCCTTAGACTTGGAAACTGCTTTCACTTTATAATGTTACCTTCTATTGTTACAGCCCATACAGAACTATAACAGCTCCATAGCTTACAGCAGTGTACAGTGTGGGGGTGAGAGGAAAGAGTATAGGAAAGAAACACAGGAGTTGGCTCCAGGGACCCCTCACCATGCCAGGTTTGGGACCTATGCTGTCCTGCGTGCACAATCTAGCATGCAGGACCCTGGCCTGCAGAGTGCCCCACAGATCTTTGGGGAGACCTACGGGCTGGATGTCACGGCATTGGGGCCTGGATATGGGCCAGGGGTTGAGCACTCCTGGTCTAACTGAACATAACTCTTACGTTATCTTGAATAACCGATGTCATGGATGATTCATTTGCAGTGTAGCATGACAAATTTGCTGTGGTGGTGTGATTGATACCACCCAGCAGTTAGTCACTCAAGACCGTACTGGAAGAGAGAGGAGAGGAGGGGAGTTTTGTGCCATTTCTGACTCGTATCTCGTGTTGCATCTGCCGCAATGTGTTTTCTTAAAGCCCCAGTTCCTGGATTCGTGAGAATCTCTGCTTTCATCTAAAAATAAAAGCTAACGTCTAGCTGTTCTGGGTGCAGAGAACAGCTCAAAAGTGTGATGATATTCACAGTGAAGGTTACAAAACCAGAAAGTAAATAAAAGAATCCTCAAATATATCTATGTTAACTTATTCTTGGACACCTGGTATTTTTAATACTGGGGTTGGTAATACATCTTGCTTCATCTCCCTGCCTGCCAACACCTTTCTTGAGGATCTTTGCAAATGAAAACCAATTGTCCCTCAACTACCTGGCACAAATCTTCATTTTACAGATGAGGGAGACTTGAGGCATGGAGTTTGACTGGCGTGCCTGAAATCACCTGGAAAATCTTGAGACAATTGAGACAATGCAGTATACCCAAGTCCATGTGTTTGGATGGCAGAGCGTTATGCTTAATTTCCCTGCAATTCACCCTTTCTATTTTCAATTCTTCCCTAGATTTATTTAAAAAAATCATACCTATGTGGAACTTGACGCTCTGTCTTTTCATGTGTGAGTCATGGTATTGGGCAGGAATATAGTTTAATGACCATTTTCCTCAAGAAGCTGCTAAACAGGTTTGACTTGAAGTGACCATTTTAACTTTGAAGTATCTTTTTTTTTTTTTTTTTAACTGAACAACTTGTTAGCTATATTGGGGGGGTAGGTGGGGGAGGGAAACCCAATGTGTTTCCCTTATTCAAAACATCAGACTTTATTCTTCCTTGTGTTTTTACTTGTAGGTAATGTTTGAATGCTTCTTACCATTGGATTAACAGTCTGTGCTGGGTCAAGGAACTTCTTCACGAGACAGAGCTGAGAGACGGGAACTTCCATAATGCTTGTGTGATCTGAACAATCAGGAATGCGGCACCCTATTGAGAGCCTCTTACCGAGAAAGGCACGTGCACGTTCTTCTATGAGCAAACTGCAAAATTCAAGGCTTTTCAGACCTCTGACTGCAACCTGGTCCCAAAGATTCTAGTGCTGGTGAACTGTACAGACCTGAGACCTCAGCTTCTTTGCATTTTTTAAAACAGACTACAAATCCAGTCTTTCTTCTCTACCTCCAACCAAGTGGAACTTTAGGCTTCTCTGATTTCTTTTGAAGCTGTCAAGATGATCGACTTAGGCTTCCTAACAGAGGAGGAGCAGGAGGCAATAATGAAGGTGCTCCAGCGGGATGCAGAGCTAAAGAGGTCAGAAGAGGAGAGGGTCAGGTAAGCAACAGACACTCCCAAAGCGCTTGACCCTTGGCTACTGCAAAATACATCTGCCTGCTTGCCTAGTGGCAAGAAAAAAAGAGCTCAAGCTCTGTGGAAAGTTACATTTCTTAGGCCTCTTCTATACTTTGCTGTGTCTAAAGCCTTTAGGATATTTATGCCTAGTATAGGCTGGCGCCACTGTTTTAGTCTGATTGTTATGGTCACAGCTTGAGCAAAATACCAGGGAAAAATAACTTTATAATGACTTTACCTATCCAGCATAAATGAGTTGCAAGCATGGTGGCTGAAATCCTCATTGTAGGTCTGCCAGTGGCTCTTTTTGCAATAGGAAAAGTCTTGCATGTTAGCTTTTTCAGTCAGTTGAGGTGCTAAACAAAGATTGATAGAAACGTGGGCGGGGGGAAGTCCAGTGGAAGAGTACTGGTAAAACTACATCTGCAACTGCTGAGGTGAGATTTGAAGTCCCTCTTTAATTATTTGTAAATACATGAGGCCTCCTTGGGATTATCTTGCTTTCCATGAGTTGGTGTTCCTCTTAACATCTGTTCAAATAGTGTTCTTCTCAAAGAACGTCTGTCCTGTTCAAATACATAGTGGTGGTATTAAATGGATGTCATACCGGTAATGCTGCTGTCCTAGTAAAGAGCCTTTCTTGATAGACCCACCCTGTTGGTTCATATTGTGACTTGAAGGGGTGTCAGGCTTTTACTCAGCTTGACAACTTGCTTCCCTTTCTTCATCAGCCCAGTGCTGTTCAGGTGACTGAGGCAGGAGGTACACTGTAAGCCCTTTGGTTGTACACTCTGTAAACAGCAAAAATAGTCAAGTGTCTGAAATTACACTTTTGCAGAAAGGAATGTTAAAGCCATTCCAAAAAAAATATTCTTAATGTCCTGCCCAGGTGTGGTAATAGCGTGGTTCTTTAAAGAGATCAAAGGGTAAATTTGGTCTTCATAACACAGAAGGCCTATTGCCTCCAAGTTAGGTGCTGCTTTCACATTCAGTAAGTCAGAATGAGTGCCTTTGTGTCTTAAGAACAGGCAGAGAAATATCAAATTTAATCCTGGAGTGGTTTAGGGTGCTGCTCATACGCCTGGGTAGGAAAAATAGGTAGTGTGTTGGGGGTAGCCAGGACTGAATGTGTATGGGGCACCCCAGGGTAGAAGCAGCACCAGGTGAAGGCAGTGATCAGTGGAACAGCGCAAGTGATTCTAAATGTGCTACGTGCATTGTCTGTGTCTGCACCATTTTGCATTGGCCATTAGCCATTCTAGTTCATACGTGCATTTCCTTAAATGTGTTGAACTGTAGGATACAACAGCCTTTACTTTAATTAGTTGGTGTGTTTCTTTTGTTTTTGTGAAACTAAATTTCCTTTTGGTTTCTCAGAAGCCAGGACAGTGGAAGCTTCCATCTAGAGCTGTCTACCCAGATCCCAGCTGGCAACAAATTGAACTCTCCTTTTTTGTATACAGCCATCTAGTCTCGGTCTCCTGAACCTCAAGTTGTTCTCATGTGAACTCCACAGCCATGCACGTGCTTCTAGAGCTGGCTTTAGAGAAAATGGTATTCTGGGCAAACTTGTCAGCAGCACTGCTTCAGGCAGAGGCGCGGGGCACAGTCTGGTGGGGAGGCAGGGCGGCATAGTGCACCAGGCAGGCAGGCAGGCAACACTACTGTTGCCCACACTGGCCGGCCTGGCTCCTCTTAAGCAGTTTCTGGAGGCAGGGAGTGGGCTGGGCACCATTCCTCCTTCCTGGGGTGGGGGAGAGTGCTGCTGTGAGTGCAGGTTGCTCACATGTGTGTGCACAGTGCCCTGGGTGGTTGGTCACGTTGCCCACCCCTAGTGCCAGCTCTGTATGCTTCTGGACAGCTGGGATAGCAAATGCTATGTCAACAGTACATGTTGACAAGAGGCAGTGTGCATGTAATTGAAATCCTAACTTCCTGTCCTTAGCCTAGTCCTCTACTGTTATATAGAGAATCCAAGGTTTGAAAAGAGCCGTTGCAACAATCCATTCGCTCAATGATCTGCAAATCAAGTGCTCTCAGGGAGACTGCACAGTAGATCCCTGCTCTTAGATCTCCTCTTCCTACTGGTCTGGAGCAGTGAGGGTGCTCTGGAGAGCTGGTCTGCGAGGACAGAAAAGCTGTGGCTAGCAGGTTAGTCCATGCTGCTTCTGTCGATCAGTGTGGGCTACCTGCCTGAATTTCTGCTGCTTCTCATGAAATCGAGAGACTCGCAGCCAGAAAGCTGAACTCACAAGCATTAGCCTCCCTCCTGCAGCTGGACTGAAAACTGCCTCTAGTGTACCCAACCCTAGCAGGGTGTTGGTAGTCATCTACACAGCTGCAAAGGAACCTGCCTCATTGTTCATCCTCACAGTTTGCCGTGCTGGGTGGGTTAAGGACACAGCAGAGAATTCCTTGGCGTTTGCTTCTGAGCAATCACTGGCTCTTCCTTGCTCTTTGTGGTTCAGAATAAATACAGTGTGGGGCACTGCTAGGGAATGGTGACATACAATAGAAATATGGTTCCAGTTGCAGCTTCTTGGTGTCTCCTGTGGCCAAGTGACTGCCACTGGCACCAGGCTGTCTGCAACAGCAAAGTGTTGTGGTTGTCTTCACATCAAGATTTCCTGCTGTGGTTATGTGCCCTTTTTTCCCTAGAAGAAGCCCTTGAGTCATACATAGAAGATGCTGTCATGGGCTCTGCATTCATTTGTTTGCTTCCTCTGTAAATTAGGGGAAACTAATGACAGGGGAGTTCTGATGTGATTGGAGATGGATCTGTCTGCAGTCACCACCACTGCACAACGTGCCAAACCACTTAACATATGCCTTGGTGTGGTGCAGTTTCCAAGGGCTCTGGGATGGTGTGATAAAAGCAGAAGACGTTGGGTCTCACTCTACTAGTTCCCAAGCACCCTCAGAAGCTTCAGCATGAGTCGATCCTCTATTGGCCCTACAGGGATTGAGTTGCTTCAACAGGTTAAATTCTTTATACCAAAATGCATCCTTAGGTGCTGAGGGGGCGAAAGATTGAAACGTTGGGGCTATGTGAGGCTTTGGACAGAGCTTCAGATCTGGAGAAGCTTTGGACGCTTTGGGGGCGGAAGCAGCGTGTCCGGGTCGAAGCGCCGCCTTGTTCGGCTTCCCGAAGCGCTTCGGAGCCACCTCGGAGATCCGGCCATAGCGTATAAAGGGGAAACAATAAAATATCTGTAACTGTGTTTTTTTTTTTTTTTGTTCAATTTGGATGAAATACTCGGGGGTGGTAGACTTTGCAGAGAGCATGAAGTCTGCCAAGTTTCAAGAAGATCAGTATAAGGGTTTGGGGGAAACAGCACTCCAAATTCTTGAAAGCAAAACTCATGTCACGTCTAGGCATTACAGCATAGCGGGGTGAACACTGCAGGGGTGGTAGCATGTACTGAGGCCACAAAGCCTTCTAAGTTTCAAGCAGATCGGTGTAGGGGTTTGGGGGGAACTGCCCCTCAAGCTGCGGACAAGCAGAACTGGTGCTATGGGTGCTTGTGGGACTGACTGTGTCTGTCCTGGGACGGGAGGGGAGACAGGGCTGCAGGCCCGGCGGCTGAGCTGCTGCGTTCCCAGTTACCAATCAATCAATCAATCATGATTCATTCAGGGACCAGGGACTCAGGGACCAGCTCAATACACAGGACCTGGATACTACATAACGACTGAATGAGCATCAATTAGCACCTACAAACCAGGCTAAAGAGGAAAGACTCAATACAGACAATCAACTGCCCCAGGACAGACAGTCTTGGCATGAGTTTTGCCTGTCAGCAGCTAGGGGTGCAGGGCCCCAGACCCCCCCCGCCCCCAGTCTCCTCCACAGCTGGCAGGCGTCACAGCAGGGGCCACCATCCCTGCAGCTGTCACCCCGCTGTGCCTTAGCGTGCACAGTGTCACCCATGGCACCAGTTTTGCTTGTCCACAGCTTGAGGGGCAGTTCCCCCAAACCCCTGCACTTATCTCCTTGAAACATGGCAGGCTTCATGGCCTCAGTAAGAGCTACCAGCCCCGCAGTTTTCACCCCCGTGTTGTAACACACAGCCGTGACATGAGTTTGGCTTTCAAGAATTTGGGGTACAGTTCCCCCCAGACCCCTGCACTGATATGCTTGAAACTTGGCAGATTTCATGCTCTCAATAGAGGCTACCATCTCTTAAGATTTCATACAAATCGGACAAAAAACAACAAAGTTATAGATATTTCATTGACTCTCCATTACACCCTATGGCCGGATCTCCGAGGCGGAAACCCTGTCCAGAGCTCTGGGTCGGATCATGGCCATCTGAAGTGGCCGGATCGGATCGCTGCTGACTTGCACAGGCCTATGAAATGTGTTACATCAGCTTTACGTTGCATGCAGATTTGTAGTGCATTACAACAGCTTTCATTCCAATGGGATTAAGGGATGTTGCAAACCCAACGTAATATGGAAATACAGTCATCCCAATGCAGTTTGGGATGTGGTTGTCAAGAGTACTCCTATAATACAAGCTGCTGGAGTTACTAATCTCTCCCGCAAAACAACTTCCCTTTCTCTTTCCTCCTTCGCTCCCAAGGCAACTCATCAAAGCTCACCTATCCTACTTTGTACATCTCCCATACTTCCTCTTAGCATACACGTTCCTTCTGTGTGGAAATACTCATGCAACTCTAATTGACCTCCTTCTACCTGTGACTGTTGCTCATTTGAATCGTGAAGATAAAATACCATTTCTTTCATAAGCTAATGCTGCTTTGTTGCTCAGCATTTCTCTTCTGGGGTATCTGAATGACACTCAGTCTTTTAAGGTTTTCATGATTTCAAGACATTTGGAGAGTGCATATGCTCACACACCTTGGCTGCAGCCTGCAAACAGAATGGCAGCTTGTGTGGGTAATGTAGGCCTCCCAGCCCGAGTGCTGATCTTTTAGATACTGTAGAATACTGATCATTCATATTCATGTCTTTCACAGCCCACTTAGCTCCTAGCATACTGCTGAATTAAGAAAAAGCTGTTCAGCTGTCTGCAGTGGCTTAAGGTCATTGCTTCTCTGGTCAGCTGGAGTACCCTGCCTTTCTTACTTAACTTTCTGCTGTGGCTCTGTATGCCCTGGATACTTTGCAAATCCTCCTCTTCACGATGGGGTTAGTATTAGGGTTCTGCTGCATACAACTTGATCCAGAGCTGTGGATCAAGGCATTCACCACATCCTGGTTATGGAGATCCTGGGTTCAGGGACAGGTTCCCTGATCCTGGGGTCCCTGTGCACTGGGACAGTTTAAAAATCACATGTATATTCCAGCTGTACATGTGGTTTTCAGATGGTGGTGCACAGGGCTATAGGACTGACCCCAGTGTTGTCCCAGGGCTGGGACCAATGATCTGGAACTATCATCTGTCTGGCAACTCGAGCTGTCAAAAATGCGAAGAGAGTGGAGAATAGAAATGACACTCTGATGCTAGCTAAGGAAAATGAGCTGACCAGCACGGCTTTAGGACACGTTGCAAACCAATAGTTTGCAAAACAACCGGCTCTGGTGCAGTCCCAGTGCTGGGATTGACAAACAGCTGATTATCAGTCCCATCCCTGGGACCAAACTAGATCATTCTAGGCTGTGTGTGCACCTGGATTTCAGCTTGCTGGTTCAGGGGGAGCCTGGGACCACGATCCTAGTCTCTTCCTGCACTGGCAAGTAGTAATGGTGCAATCTGGATCAGTTCCCAATCCCCAAATTGCATGTCCTGCTATGCAGTTGTGGCTGGGGCTTGAGATTAATTCATAAGTCTCATTGGTTTAATTCTAGCATTCCTAGAATTCAGGATGAGAACAAAATGGGAATATTCATGATACAGATTTCATCTGATTTATTTACATCACCAGAATGATTAAGTGTCCATACTGCCCCTGCCTGCCACGTAGAGTTAGGGGGATACTGCTACTGATCAGAAATAAGGTAGTGAGGAACAGAAAAACTAGGAGAGCTTTTCTAGCACAGTGCTTACACACTACCAGAGCCTATTTAGTACTGTTTATACTTTCCACCTAAAACAGTTGACTAGGCATAAAATCTCTTGTTTCTCACATGGACTACTTGGTCAGCTTGCAGAGAAGTTGCATGTAGTCTCTGCTCAGGAGTCATGTCTGCTGCTCACAAACCTCTTCCACTTAGTTACCAAATGAACCCCAGAGGAGTAGCTGTTCCTAGGGGTTATTTAAACATCTGCAGACTAAAAAGGAATGTTTATGCACAGCTTAATGTTTAAACAGTTGTTCCTTTTGCATTGCAAATGCTCGTGGCTGCTTTCCCACCTCCAAGATTCCTTGCTGAGCTCAGGGAATTAAAAAACCTCAGACACTTTATAAGTTAATGTTATAATCCCCTACCTCTGGCATTCTCATCTTCACTTGTTTAGCTAGTCTACAAAATGTTGTTACCTCTTTCAAAAGTGCCTCCCCCCACTTTTTCAGAATCCTTTGTGTTTTGATAGTGCATTCACAGGGGAGAGGTGTTTGACAAGAGTTTGCAAACTCTGACAAGAGTTTGCAGATGCAGTGATACAGGTTTTTTAAACAAGCAATTTCTCAGTACCAGCCCTGTGTTTTTTCCTTATACTTGGAACAGGACTCCAGGTCGGCAAGGTGAAAACTCTCCTTTAATGGTGGTGTCAGATAATTAAGATGTCTCGCTGCAGCTCCAGAGGCAGGAGCTCAAGCCATCTTCTGGTTTTGCAGAAGCTGCCTCAGGTGACCCAGCTGTAAATGGGGCATAGGGTCAGGCTGTTGAGTCAAAGGCAACTGGAGATGATGCTAGATATATCACTCCCTAGTGTACCATTGGCTAGAGCAGAGGTGGCTAACTTGTGCTACAAGTGGAATGGCAGCTTGTGTGTGGCACATGGCATATTGGGGAGGGAACAGGGAACATAGTGGCAAATAAGGTAGAGAGCAGAATAGTAGATCAGGCAGGGTAAAGGGATTGGAGTTGCGCTTGGGGAGGGCTTGGGGTTGATTCATGGCACGCCAGCCAGACAGGGTGGTTCCCCCTGGGTTACAGAAACTGGTGTGCCTTATCCTCCTAACCTGATAGGCCACTTAGTCTCAGGTGGACCTTTGAACTACTTAAATCAAGTTTCTGGTAATGACAGCTGACAGCTTACTAAATGGGCTGGGCACTCAGTGAACTAGAGGGAAGAATAATCCCCATCTCGAGAGCACCACAGTTTTAGAGGGGTGAAGGGTAAAGCAAAGTGATGAGAGTGGTTGGCACATAATAGATTACTTGTGTGGTGGTCTGTAATAACACCTTATATTTTAGGTAGTGAGGGTGAGTTAAGGGATCCTCTAGTGACAGAGGGACCTTGTGCTGTATATGAAAAGTATTAGAATTTTTCATCTGACTTCCATGCACCAGATCATATGTAAAGCAGATTGCATGTTTCCCATGCATCTTTCATAGGATCAGACTATTGTGGTAAATAACCTGAACTAGGGGTTTCCTATATGGCTGATTGGTCTGTATAGATTTCATGTCTTGCTGTGATACCATGTGATTTGACTTTGTAGACGGACATTGTAGAACAGGCTCCTAAAACACCCATTTTGTAGCAAGAGTACGGCATTTGTTCTGCATACCGACTCAGTGCAATTTGGCTCTTCTCCCAGTGGTCTCTCAAGGTGAAAGTTTAGCCTTATTTGCAACGAAGAGTTTAACCTAGTTCTAGAGAACATCTTTTATGCTCTGCTATTAACTGATGTAGACTGTCAAGTAGCTGGAAAAAATCTGTTCACATGCAGACTTTTAATCTACTTTATAATGCTCTCCTGTAATTCTGTACCTTCACATTTTTTTAGCTAAACACTGCTGTAGAAAGAGGCAGCTAAGCACAAGCTTTCTATAGTCAATTTTCAGAGTAAAATTGCCCTAAAAAGTATGTGACGGGGCAGCCAATACATTACCAGTTGTTCAGGAACCATAAAGTAAAACTGTGCAGCTAATATGTGAAGCTGTGGCTGCGGTGACTTTTCTGCCTGCCAGCTTGGCAAACTGCCTGGAATCTCAGTCGAGCTGCGTGGCGATGCTCGTGTCAAGAAGTATCAGCACCTTGGGCTCCTGGGAAGTCGTCCATAGTCCTATTACTGGGTGAGCCAGACCAGAACACAGCTGCTACTCCTGGCATGACATTGCTGTTAGTGTTATGAACTGCTAGTAAACCTAAACAGCCATGAGTGACTGGTGCCTCCTGAATCTGGGGGGGCACTCGCAGAAGCCACTGACCCCGTCAGGGGGGGCATCAGCCCTACTGACAGCATCAGTGTTGGCTGTCAGTGGGGGCACCGGCCCTGTCGGGGGACATGTGCACCCCCTACCAGTCACCTACATAAATAGCAATAGAAACTGTTTCAAGGCTCGAGTTGGCAGATCTGATGATGAGCAGGTTGCTAATTTTGTCCCTTTCCAGTGAAACCATGTACTTGGTGTATATATTGCTAGCAGGAAATGTAACTAATGCTGCTTTGGTTTGATCAGTTTGGCTTTTCACGTGCTGATGATAGTGGTAGCCCTTCTTGAGCCCTTTTTGTGTGGCATTGTATGGATTTACAGCCATGAATCCAGCAGCCGTTTAGGTGTGTTAAGATGGTGGGGTACCTGCTAATGAGGAACGTCCAGAACTGTTCCTAGGAACCAGAGGAAAGACCTGAAGGGAAACTGGAAGGGGCCCTTTGGACCAGGGTTCCTATGAATGCTTCACTAAGGAGGGAGGTCTGCTGTTGTGTTGAGCCCAGGGCTGCTTCTCAGTTCTTTCTTGCTTTGTTCCTGCTGCCCAGAAAGGCATGGACCAAGGGTGCTGAATGCTCTGCTGTTACCAAGAGAAAGAGGCAGACCGGGGGAACAGAAGTCAAGCAGTCAGACCAGAAAGTCGAACAGAGGTCAACAGCAATAGTTTGTAAGCATGACAGTCATAAAGAGCTCCAGTCAATGCAGGGGAAAGAATTAAAGGCCTATTTTGTGACCTATTAAGAAGGAGCTGGGTCAGTGCATTTGGAGGCTTTGCCTGGGGCAGCCACACCGACTTTGTGTGTCTGTACAGTGTTGTGTCTGGTGCTGCAAAAATAGTCTAACGTGACATCATTCGGTTAGTGCTAGATGGGGGATGCAGCAGCCAGATCTAGCCAAGAGGCCTGGGTTCCACTGGGGTGTGGACCAAGAGCTGGCGCTGGTGATTCAGCACAACACAGAGCTGGCCTGCGGAGCGGTTTTCCCCACGCCCCTTGGTTTCAGCAGCGCCTGAGGCCAAAGGAACTGCATTGAGCAGACTCAGCTGAGGAACGCTGGCTCCGTGAGTCGGTGCTTCTTGCTCGGGAACCTCGGGATGTGCTTGTTGCAGTAGTGCTCGGGAGCCCCACCATGCTGGGTGCTGTACAAGACAAGTGAAGTAGCCCTGAGGGGAACACATTCTGGTATGACACGTGGAGGGAGCGGGGACAACAGGCAGCGGTGTAAAAACACTTGTGTGCTATATTAATCATCTCTCCTTATATCTGCACTTGTGGCTGTGTTATGCACTGGATAAGATGGGATGGGATAAGCTGATGATTGCTGGAGTAGAGGGGAAGGGCCGAAATCCTTTGGGGTGAATCCCGGTTGCTCCTTTCCTCCGTTTCGGGGGCAATTGGAAGGAGCGTATCGCAAACCCGATGGCTGGAAGGCTGTTGGGCGGGAGGCACTGTGGTGTGCCTATTAAAACATCCGCTGGTGCCAGAAACTCAAGGGTTTTGCAGCAGAAGTGCCAACAACTCTGGGCTCTGCCACAGTCCCTGTCAGGAGTGACTTCACAGCAGACTGGTGACTATAACACTGCTCCCTGTCAAGGGGATGACTCTTAGGGTGCCTATTATACACCTGATCTGACATGTTCTGATTAGAAGGTGTCAAAGCAGATTTGATTAATCCAGTCTGCTGGAGCGTGATAATGGGAATGCTGCAGCGTCTAAAGCTCATTGAATGAGCTTTGAAGTGCCCCTGCTGCCATTTTGAAATGTGGGACGATGAATACACAAGATGCTGTGGGCGTTTAAGCTGGAGCAGCTCCTGAGACCAGCTCCCTCCCACCGCACCCCAGAGCACGAGTATTGGCACCCTTAAATTTTATTACAGAAGCAACTGTAAGCGCTTGCCACTGCTTTCTTGTCCTGCCAATGGGCCTCTGTGCAACTCCCTAGTGCTGCTATTTGTCATGTAACACCAGCTGGTTGAGACTTCAGGCTCAAGAAAAAAAAGACGGAAGGGGGGAGACCTAAAGGTGGAGGGTTAGGGTTTGCTAACAGCATTGCTTCCAGAGATCTGAAGGATGCAATGCCAAGAACAATGGTAGCAAGTTTTCAATCTTTATTGCATCAGAAACTACAAGTGCATTGATCCTTTCTTAATAAAAGGACCTTGACCATAGCAGCTGCTCTCTGTATATTCCATTATTGACTGAGGGGTGTTGCTTGTCTCAAGCTTGTCATCAGCGACCTAAAGCTGGAGTTAGATTAGCTTAGCCCACCGCTATAGGAGAGGCCCTCTTAGGCATGATGGCTGTATGTCCTGCAGTTTGCACCTCTGTTATAGAAAGAACTTATTTTCTCTTGGCTCATTTTATTAGCTTACTTGCTGAAGAATGTGTCACTGGGCAGAGTAGATAAAGAGCGATTTAGCACCAGGCAGGTTGAATCTAGTTCAGCCCTGTATATGTTTAAATATCTCAGGTGTATCTCTATTTGACTCCCTTTCATGCTTGTGTCCACGCTACTCTGGCAGTTTTATGTGAGTAAATCCTAGCAACTTAGATGCACTGAAGAGAAAAACAGACCTCCAAAAATGCTTGCAGGAGCTTTCTTTTCTGTTCTATAAAGAACCATTCATAAAATCAGGGTGACCTTAGAGGCAGAACTAAATTATTAAGAATGATCCTGCCAGGTCAGGATGTTTTTTAAAATGCTTCCAACTCGTGGTCAGCACAAACACAAGATTTAAACCCCTAAACTTGGATTACCATTTACCCGAATTGACATTGTTCCCTTGTGACTGCTTGCGTGTGCCAGAGTTATCACATAACTGCTGGCAGATGAGGCCCAATGGATTGGGAACAGATTTTTTTTTTAAGCTAAGTTATTTTGGTGCATGGGCCAGGCAGTTCCCAGGGACTCTGTAGCTCTTGTACCAGAGAGCAGCAAGGCACCCTCTGTCATGCTGTTCTGGAAATGAGGTTTCTGTGGGATTGTCCTTGCCCAAGTCTTACTGAAACATACTTTATAGAAATTGAGACTTGTGGACAAAAGAAGAAGCTTTCCAAACACCTCCCTATTCCACCCCACACACTGAAAGGCAGCTACTGACTGCAACACACAATGGCAGCAGCCAGGTAAACCGTTGATGCTGGAGGCAGCACTAAAGGGAAGAGTGGTTTTGGCCTGAGTTCCTGGACCACTTCCCCACTGGTGTGATGACCATCACGAGAACTGTGTTTGCAGAGAAGAGATGAGGAGTTAGCCTCATCTTAAGGAATCGGCATAATAAATACCTCGACATTCAGGTTCTTTACCTTAGGAAGGCAAAGGATTGAGGTAACTTTGCTGCAATTCAGTTTAACAGTAACTGGGTATTGCCAGCCCGGGAAGTGGGAATGTATTTGTAGTCTAACATATCCCAGAAATGCAGGTAGCTCTTGCTTTCGCTGAAGTTTGCAATTCATAAACTAACTTAGTGATGTGATTGAAGCTAAAGAGATTAATAATTAGCCATGACTATGCACTGACATGCACAAATATTATTGGTGCCTATGATTGGAAGCATGATATGAGAGGAGCAAATATCACCCTGAAAATAAGTTTATTGGTCTGGTCTCTTTTTAAAAAAAGATTCCAGGTGAACTCAAGAGGCTCTTGCACAGGCTACAAGCTGCAATGACAATAGTCTATGTCTTCATGAGCTGTCTTTTCAACAGAGAATAAAGAGATGGGACCTTTGAAGCTTCCTAAGGGTACGAGAACACCCAGCCCACATTATCTGTGGGCAGAGTGTGGGTCCTGCAGTGCTTTGTCCTTTTCCCCTTCCCCTTCCTTATTTTAATCACCATTTGGCTTAGCAAATCGTGGAAAACTTGCTCCTGTAGGAACAGTTTCATGTGAGAATCAAGTCTCTACACAGCATCTATTCAACATTAGAGGAACGAACTAATTTGAGTCTTGAGTTTAAGTTCTGTATGAGTAAGCATGAGGCACCATGCTTCATGCTCAATTGAAATATTTGTTTGAGAGGCTTCTCCAAGACCGACATCTGAATAGACAATGGCACTCTTTCAATTGATGCAGTTTAAAGTGGACGTATGTGTGCAGGGGGGGTCTTCAGGCATCTTTTGTTTCCATGTAGACTTGTGATTTGATGCATGCTATTGTCAAGTCAGTAGAAGCTGAATATAACACAAGGCCCTACTCAACTTTATTTGAGTCATGCCTGAGGTCAGGCTTTGCCAGGACTTAATGACTGAACATGTGAATGGTTGTGGAGCACAACTGATAAATGGGTGAAAAGATAAAGCAGCAGGAAAATTGCCTGTTGGCTTTTTAGTACTATTGATATATAGTTTTTCTTTCCTCCTACCCCAGTATCACCACTGCCAAAGCCAGAAACCAGAAGCAGACCAGCAATTTCCCTCTACAGTTACCATAGATGACATTTTAATTATTATTATTTTGATCATAGAAGTATTATATTTATTCCTTTTTCAGGCATTTACCAACAAAAATCAGTGATGATATTCAGCTGAAGAACATGAGTGGGCAGTGGTTTTATGATGCAAAGTCAAAGAGGCACAAGGATAAAATACATGGAGCAGACATAATTAGAGCATCATTAAGAAGAAAACCTGCAACAATGGGTAAGTTTATTTGGGGAGTGCTTGGGGAGACCTGTAGCACTTTGTGTCTTGGAAGGTGCTTTCCAGAAAATATTGGCATAGAGGGGTGGGTTTTACATCTTATGGAACTTGTTCTCATAATACCAAGTTCCTATTAATATTAACTGGTGATGGTGACGAAGTGCTATTTTGGCACAGGACTGAGTGTCCTCTTTAGACCTGAATTCTAGGCTCAGCTCTGCTTCCTTCTATTCCTCCAAGGAAATCTTGGGTATTGGTCTCTGAGAAATGGCCACTGACTTTGGATGGCCCTTGCTTTTGTTGGTGGACAGCTTGAGACTACTGAGGTTTGGCTCTTGTTGGTGATTGAAAGTGTTTGGCTGGAGCTCAGTGCTTGGCATCAATGAAGAATGGCCCTCAAGAGGCCTTGAGCTGAGCAATGGATCTTGGTCACGTTTGATCTTAATCCACCTAGCGTAGTTTAAACCTTTGCCTCATGGCTTGCCCTTTGTGATGAGGGAGAACTTTTTTTCTGTCACTTTTATGGCAGCCTTTTGAATGTTAGAAAGCTGTTATCAGTTTCTACCCACTTTCCCCCATCTCCTTTTCTCAACATCATTTCTTCAGCCCTTTCTCAGGCAGTTTGTATGCCAAACTTTATCATTATCATTGCTTGGCTGTAGGTCCTCTCCAGTTTCCTCGTTGGTCTTAAAATGTGGTGGCCCAAGCTGCACACTGTGCTCTAGCTGAGGCCTAACCAGCAAAGAAAAGAGCATTATTATCTCCTTTCTTGCATTGACAGAAGCTAATGTGAAATCAGCTATTCCCCATTGTCTGTGTGGCATGTAGCTTTTCTTCCCTATGCATAGTACTGTTTCATATTTGTCATCTGAATTTTATTTATTTGGTTGCCTATTCATCAAGATCCCTTTGTACTTGAATTCTGTCCTTCAAAATGTTCAGTCTTTCCTAGTTTTGTCTCATTGTATATTTGTATGCTCTCTCTTCCTGCATCCAAGTAGTTATTAAAACTGTTTAATTGGGCTCTATGCAGAATCCTACTTGAGACCTACAAATCTGACACTGATCTGTTACTATTTACCCTTTGCTTGTAGATAGTCAACCAGCTATCTGCTTCGTTTAGTGTTAATTCTGTCTAGCCCACATCTTCCCTGTTTGTTTGAGAGGTATTATATAGAACTATGTCCACTACATTCATTTTATTTGCCAAGCTAGTTGTCTGGTCAAAAGGAAACTGAGTTGGTTTGAAATGATTTCTTTTTAAAAAACTCATGGCTTCTGATGATCACCCTTTTATGTCTGTGTCTGACCTTTGGGAAGTCATTTATTTCTAAATGAAAAGTTTTTAATACAATAGTCTGGTTTTGAGAGAAACTGTGAAAATAAGGTATTTTTATTCTAGCCAGTTTGAGTTAAAAAACTTTTAATGGCCATCACAGATTCTGTCTCTTCTGTGTGCAAGTGAAGCAAATGACTCTTTATTCCATGGAGAGACTGCAATTTGTACAGTTTGTAAAGGTCTTATTATGCAGTTGTTGCTTGTTCCTAATGAACTGCACTTATCCAGTCTCCTTAATCACTTGCTCCAAATTAAGTGCAAAATTGATTCCATAAATCATTTTAGGCTAGTGGTAGCCTGCTTGTTGTGTTTAGGAGGAAAAGACGAGGCCCCAAGGAAAATGAAATACCGCAAATGGATTACAAGCAAGGAGAAACCTTTTTGCATTCTTTCCAATTCAGTTAGTATATGTACTTTAGGTACAGTATCTGCATCATACAGCCTGAAGCAGCAGTAATTATTTCTAAGCTTCTTATTACTTGAACAGACAAGGTTTCAGACTGAGACATTCAAAACTGGCTGAAGTCTGACCTGTATGCTATGCAGAACTGTTTTGGCTTCAGTGGTTCAAAAGATGATGGAATATGTTTCCTTTGCAGCTATGCCCTGTGAAAACGAGAACACAAAAGGCTTGCTACTGTTCTTTCTGCACACTAAGAAATGTATTTTGTTTTCTGAAGTATTGCAGAAGTCAACAGAAGAAATGCAGATTTTCCTAAAACATTATGGAATGTGTCTTGACTTAAGTAAAATAGGATTTCTCCCTGTCCCAACTCAAATAAATTGCTTGGTCTCTTGCTCTTCGTATATTTCAGTTTATTTTTTCTTCTATAGCAATTGGTCTTAACTGTTTCCTGTTTGGGGATCAAATCAGGACCACTTTCCAAATTAATACAGGAGCAGTAGGACTGTTGCACTGCTTTGCCACATGTTCAGTGGGCACCCAGTATTTTACATTATTCTGCTCCTTCTACGAGGACCAAAGCTTGTGGGTTTCAGTCTCCTGATGTTACTGATATGGAACCCAGGTGGTCTGAGCTGTGCTAGGAACTGCAAAATCACAACCTTTATTCATTGGTTTCAGGATACTTTACTGAAAAAAATGCTTTAACATTTAGAGCTCAGTGCAGTAAATGTTATGCTGGTGTTGGAATTCTTGTTTAAAGCTACCCCTGCTAATCTACTTGGGGTGTCTCTCTGCATACTTACAGTTTCAATGTAATGTGTTTAAAACGTATTGTGAGCCTACTGTAAAAGTTTGCCTATGCTTTTAGTGGAAACTTGTGTGAACAAAAATAGGAGACAAACTTGGTCTTGTTTTATATTATAGCTGAGCTGAGTTGGAACAAATCGGACAAAATGAAGAACAGTTGGGTGAACAATGTCAATAAAGAAGCTGTTGTCACACCAGAGCTCTTTGGTATCCAGGAACAGCTAGAAGAAGGGGAAGCAGAATCCAGTCCAAGGTAAGAAGCATTTCATCCAAACAGAACTGGTGACTTCACTGTTTGCATGTGTGTACACATGTGCTTCTCGTCTAGGGCTGCAAGAAGTAAAAGATTCTCTTTCAACATGTCACATAAACATGTCTTCCATCTAATGCTTGGCTGGCTCTTAAGGCCCCTAATGCATCACTCTTCATTGAATTTCAAGGAGCTGTAAATAGTTCCTGACTCTGGCTTGGGAAATCAGTCTGCAATATCTTAATGTGTTATGGTTTTGCATGTTATGGTCTATGCTCCCTAAAACAATACTGCACATTTCCAAATAAATGCACCCCAGGACAGGGAAAGATAGGCAGTCTTGTTTCATTTTCAGAACTTACATTAGGATTCAGGATGTGGGATAGTTGGTTCCATAGAGTCCCTGGCAGCTGGACACTGGAGGAATGCAGCATTCTGAATCTCTCTACATGTAGCCTAAATGACTGTTAATCTCATTTTACTTCTCACGTTACTTGAGTGTGGGTGAAGCCACTCTGGACTGGTGGTCTTGATTAGGAGTTCATGATATTGTTAGGGAAACAATATAAAACCAAGTTTTGAATTTGCGGGACCAAGGAAGAAGCCGTTTCTAGAGTAAAATGGCTTTCACTAAGAATGTCCTGCTTTGGAATTCAAAAGGAACAGTCATTTTGAGTTTCTTGAATGATCTCTACTGCCATAGTAAACTTTGGGGAGAAGGGGTTGCTAACATTTATTCTTTCTGTGCCTGGATTGATTTATTGTAAACTACTCAACTCCACCACAGGTTAGTACTTGTAAATACAAGTACTATCCTGCAGTAGAGCTTGTTACTCCACAGCAACGCATGTATAGACACTGATAGGGCTGGCTGGGGCACGAGGGTGCTTCAGAGCCTGCTGCTTGCCAGGTAGCCCCACACTGGAGCACCCTTGCATCCCATCCAGCCCTTCACAGCATGTTGAGCTGGGTTGGAGCACCCCTGGATTTGCAGGCTGACCCCGTGAGCCCCTTGCGAGCTGGGGCTGCTCTGAGCCAGCTCAATATGCTGTGGTCTCAGGCATGTGTTCAAACATGGTGCCCGGGAGTAATAAATTCTGGTGCAATATGTGCCAGAGTTTATTGTTGTGCATTAATAGCATGTGTAGAAGTGCCCACTGAGTGGGAATGAATGGATGGAGCTTGCTTCTTTAGGTCCCTGGTACATGTTGTGTTTCTGCCATGATTAAGATGGAAATTTTGCCAAAAATAGCAACTGGCCACATATTCATAGAACTTATGGGGCCATAAAATCACAAACCAGCCACAAGGATGTTACTTAGAAGTAATATCTCTGTAGCTGGTTTGTAAGATGCCATAACTTGGAATGTGTGGCATGCCCCAGAGCACTCCCAATCTTACTCTTTTTAAAATACAAATAGCCTTAATGTTTATAGAAGGGGGTAGGTCTTTGTTTTGGGGGTTGATGTCTTGGGTTTACCAACTTAACAAAGCATGAGTGGCAGCAGTGTGGATTTCCCTACACATGTGATTACCAGTGTGGCCTGCCCTTAATTTCTTGAGGCATCAACTGTAACAGGACTGGAAAACTGGGGTGAACTGTGCTAGCTAATAGGAGATCAGGATGGCCCTGGGGCTCGAACCTAGGGGTTGTCCCAATCAGCATCCCTGCTCCAGCCTTGATGTGGTCCCTGCCGGCCAATGGCATATCAGAGCAGCCCGAGGTCTGAACTCTGGGGCTATTCTAATCAGCTGATCTTCAGCTGCCAGGCTGTAGTTAGAAGGGATGGATTCAAATTTAGGGGTTTAACTAAATCAAGCATAGTATAAAAAGAAAAAACGAAAAATTTACTTGTCAGTAAAAAATTTTGCAGTAAAAATAAACAAACAAACAAATAAATCTCGGGTTGGCAACCATGCGTAACTGCAACAATGGGTTTGCTGTGTTGTCCCCACCCCTATTCCTCTCTGATTGCATTCTGCACCATGCCGCCTCACTAATTCCATTCCTCTCATCTCTGCATGGACCTCTAAAGAAGCCTATTTGCAACCCAGCAATACTACAGGCAGCCTAGGATGCAGCAGCAGCTTATGGCTGAGGGCATGTTCCCTGAAAGTTCTGTGCTTCTGCTCAGACACAAGATGGCACTACTGAGCTCTGTCTGTCAGTTTCAACCAAGCTCCAGCTGCTTACTGTTTTTACTGATGGCAAAAGTTTCATTTACTTACCATATTTACTCAAATACAAGACAGAGATTTTCCCCCCAGTCAGCATGGGGGAAAAGAAGCTGTCTTAATTTGCGCACAAAAAAACACTCATTAAATTCATTGTATATCATTCAACCGCTGCCAAAAGCAACACGTGCTCAGTAATGGAAACCAACAATGAAGTTGATTTAAATGCTGCCAACACTGAGCATGACTATAAAACACATGGTCTGTATTTGGGCAAACATGCTGATGGCAACATTTTTGAGTGTGGCTCTTAAATACAGGCAGTTTCTCCCCCAGGGTGGAATGAGCACAGGGCCTGGAGCTGCAATACCAGGCCAGCAAACTGTAACACCCTCCCCTGGTGCCAAAAATGCAGATGGAAGTGTGTGTGTGTGTGTGTGTGTGTGTGTGTGTGTGTGTGTGTTCCATCCCCCCTTGGTGCTAAAAACAGATTTAATTTTATTAGAAAATGTTAAGTATCATGAGACAAAAGTGACAAAGCTATAAGGGAAATACAGAGTGCCTGAGTGAGGGACTAACATAAGAGGGATGGGGCAACTAGGTAACAGGAAATACAGTTACCCAACTAAGCCTGTGGGTGGGGAGGAGTGGGGGGGAAGTGGAGGCGGGGGGGTGGGTCGCGATTCTGAGAGAGAAAGAAGATAAATGCACATAAACCCATAAAATAGTCCTCAGTGGTGGAGGAGGTAGGTTGAAGAAGTTACTCAGCCCATAGAGTCCTATTGCGGGGATCCTTGAATGGTGGAGTGGAGTGGTTCATGGTTGGAGAGTGGCTCTCAGAGTCCATCAGGTGCAGAGGGAAGATCAGGCAGTTCTTTTTTAAGAATGCAGAAAAATGGTTCTGAAAGTGGTTAAAATTTGTATTACAATTTGAGGAACCAGGACTGCATTATTTCAGGTCACAATTCCAGCTGTGGTCCATCTCTCTACTCCACTGCTCCAGCCATGTCAGAAATTTCCACAAAACTTAGGAACCTATAATTTCTGTTTACTTTGTTGTGCCAAGAGCTTTTTCTAGTTCATAAGTATCACCTTCATCTGAAAATGAAGATGCAAGTGTTAGTAATCCCTTCTTTTTCAACAAGTGTTGCACTTAAGTGAAGAGGTAAAACTAAAATTCAAGGTTTTTCCAACTTCCATCCTCATGCTTAAGCCACTGGACCATGATGCTGTCTTTAAGGACAGATTGTACTATATAGTTGTCATCTTCAGCAATCCCTTACAGTTGAGGATGATCGTTTTCCGTGATTGTTTTACCTGTGGGTCTGATGACACCAATCCAGGATCAACAGACTCTTTTGCAATTTGGGCATGTTTTCCTTTGCAGAGTGGATGCAGAGTCCATGATGTGCTGTTTTTGCCATTCCCACTTTTCTGTCTCCTGTTGTTGGTTTCAAAGTACTGTGATCCTTGCAGCAGACTCTTCCTCCATTTGGAGTGGTCTTGGGTGATAGTCTCCAATCAGTTGATGTTGCATTTTTTTCAAGTTGGCCTTGAGGACATCCTTGAAGTGCTTTCTCTGCCCTCCTTTTGAGTGTATACCTTGACTGAGCTGGGAGAATAACACTTGCTCCAGGAGTCTGGAGTTGGGCATCTGGGTGACATGTCTGACCCAGCAAAGTTAATGTTGAATGATCATCACCTCAATGCTCATAGTATTTGCTAGCGAGAGGATGCTAACATGGGTGTATCTGCCTACCCACTGGATTTGAAGGATCTTCTGCAGGCAGAATTGGTGGTACTTCTCCAGTGACTTGAGTACCTTGTGCATGTCTCAGCTCCTTAGGCATCACAACTGCTTGATAAGCCATGAGCTTGGTTTCAGATATGATGTTGTGATCTTCAAACACCTGTTTCTTCAGGCATCCAAAGGCTGCACTTGCACTTGTAAGGTGAGGTTAGATTTCTTCATTGATGTCAGCCGTCTGTGAAAAATGGCTTCCAAGGTACAGGAAATACTCAACATTCTCCAGAGTCTAACTATGAAGTTGAATTACCAGAGCTGGGGACTGCTCATTAAGAGCTTGTTGATGTAGGTCCTTAGTCTGCTGAACGTTAAGCCATTAAGCATCAGTCCCATTTTCTTGTATGCCTTGGTAAAGATGTCAACGATTGCCTGAAGGTCTGCTTGCAAGTAAGCGTAGATTTTCAGCATCATCAACATACTGGAGCTTGATGATTGAGGGCAGGGTTGTGTTGGTTTTGGCTTGGAGTCAACTGAGATTAAACAGCTTACTATCCATTTGACTGGAAGCTTGTTGGTGGTCAGATGTACCATTGTGGTAAGGAATATTGAGAAGTTTGTTAGAGTGATGATGCAGCCATGCTTACCTCTGGTCTTAACCTCAAAGGGATCTGTGATAGATCTTTTGCTGAGAACCACTGCTTGCATACCGTCATGGAGCAGGCAAAGAATGGTGATGAATTTTGGTGGCCACCTGTATTTCAGAAGGATCCTTTACAGTGTTGCTTGGTTGACAGAGTCAAAGCCTTTCATAAGGTCAGAGAAGGCCATGTAGAGAGGTTTATGTTGTTCCCAGCACTTTTCCTGCAGTCAGTGAGCAGTGAACATCATGTCAGTTGTGCCTCTTGTTGCTCTAAACCCACACTGAGATTCTGGAAGGAGCTCTTTAGCAAGTGGAAGGTGACGGTTCGGGAGGAGTCATGCAATGATCTTTCCTGTGGTGTACAGCAAGGCAATCCCTCTGTAATTCTCAGTTGGACTTGTCTCCTTTCTTGAAGATTGTCCCAGTCATGGCATCCCTGGGATCATCTGCGATTTCCTTATCCTTCCAAATCCTTAAGATGAGGGCAAGGAACTGTGATATAAACTCCTCTCCCCTCTGCTTGAAGATTTCAGTGGGGAGTCCATTAGCCTTGTCATTCTTCATTCACTCCATCTGATTGATGGCTTTCCTCACCTCATCAAAGGTTGGAGGGATTCTGAGAGTCCATCCCACAACACCCAGTTGGACACAGCTGAGAGCACTCTCATCCACAGCAGAGTCTCAACTGAGAAAGTCTTCAAAATGCTCCTTCCAGCGGGCATTGATGACTCTTCTTTCCTTGATCAGGTCTCCTCCATCCTTAGGTCTCAAGGGGGTTGGTCCCTGAGTGATTGAACTGTAGATGGCTTTGATGGCATTGAAAAACCTGTGCATATCCTGGATTTCAGTGAGATTTTGAATCTCCTTTGCCTTGTCCTCCCACCGTCTGTTCTTGATATCATAGGTCCTCCTTTGGACTTCTGCCTTGACTTCGTGATTTCAGTTTCTTTTGCTTGGAGTTGATGTTGTTCTGCCAAGCACAAAGGCCTTGCACTTGCAGTTGATCAACTCTTGTGTTTCTGGTCATTCTCATCGAACCAATTTTGTTTGTTTCTTGGTAGAGAATTCAAGCGTCTTTTTGTAGTTGCTGCTGATGGTGGACTTGAAGGCCCCCAAGCGCTGCCAATATTCTCCCATTGTTGATTGGAGTTCACCAGTTTTTTGTTGAGGCACTGCTAGAAGGGGTTCTTGATTGGGTCCTTGAGTCCTTCAGTGTTGATCTTCTGTTGTCATTTCTTCTGCTGTAGCTGTCTTTTGGGAGCCAATTTGAATGACATAACTGAGCAGATGAGTCGGTGATTGGTCTGGCACTGTCAACTCCTAGCATAGCTTGGGTGATGCGGACACATTTGTAATATCCAACACAAACAATGATATAGTAAATTAGGTGCCAATGCTTAGATTCTGGGATAGTAATTTCTAATGAAACTGTTCCCAGGTAAAACCTGCAGAAAGAACATAATCTAGACCCCAGTATTTGTACTGAGCAAAACCTGGTCTCTAAAAGCAGGAGAAAGTACTAGTTTTGTAAGTGATAAGTACAAAACTAAAGTACTAGTTTTGTAAGTGGATCAAGATCAGGAGCTCTCTTCCTTCTGTTAGAGATATCTGTGGCTGACTATTTTGGGATGAGTATGAGGACAGGCCAGTTGTTCAGCCCCTGTTTTAAAGCAGCCTTCTAGCCTGAACATACTTAAAATTGGTTACAATCTTACCTGGCTGTGTGCCTATCTCTAACAGAAACAGCTGAGCAGGAGCAAATAAAAAAATATTGATTCCAGAGCTGCTAACTCAGCGTGGCGAAGGGTTAGCCTGTGTTAGGTTTTGTATTGGAAGTGTATGTTGAACATTGGGTTCAATATTTAGGAAACCTGTTCAGCACCCTGTTCAAATTTGCGGACAGCACTAAGATGCGGGGGGGTGTGGGCACGCTAGACAGGAGGAATAGGGTGCAATCGGACCTAGACAGGTTACAGGGGTGGGCAGCCGAGAATAGGATGGGATTCAACACCGACAAGTGCAAGGTGCTGCACCTGGGGAGGAAGAACCAGCACCATACCTACAGGCTGGGGAACTCCCTTCTCGTCAGCGCAGAGGCAGAGAAAGATCTTGGAGTCGTCATTGATGCCAAGATGAACATGGGCCAGCAGTGCGGGGATGCAGTCAGGAAGGCCAACCGTACCTTGTCATGCATCCAGAGATGCATCTCGAGCAGGTCCAGGGAGGTGATCCTCCCCCTCTATGCGGCACTGGTCAGGCCGCAGCTGGGGTACTGCGTCCAGTTCTGGGCGCTGCACTTCAGGAGGGATGTGGACAGCATGGAGAGGGTCCAGAGGAGGGCCACCCGCATGATCGGGGGCAGCAGGGCAGGCCCTACGAGGAGAGGCTACGGGACCTGAACCTGTTCAGCTGCCAC
>NW_017729032.1:12359713-12366443 GCF_001723915.1 Gavialis gangeticus | reverse complement strand
ACTATGAAACCTTCAACCATGGGTCCTTCACAATTTGCTTTCTTTGCATTTTTCTGAAGGAAAGGAAAGGTCAGCTGTCTCAGACACAGCTGGAATCAAATGTGAACACAGCATAATTCTTACCTGTTAATTTTTCATAACACAGGTTAAAAACATTTCCAGAGCACTCGAATGTCAGGGTGGCTTAGTCACTCAAGAGCTGTTACTTGTTATTATTAAAGAAGATTTTAAAGTGTGATGCAGGCTAGGGACCCATTGTTCAATCTTTACTTAGACAAAACAGTTCTTGACTTCAGAACTTGGCACTGATAGGACACTTAAGTCATGTCACAGCATCTCAAACAATTGCCAAGCCAACAAAGTGATACTTGCTAGCTGTGAATGTCTGGAACAATACTTTCTAGCAGAAGATTTTACTGTGTACAGAAAATCTTGTTCTTGGGCCAGATTAATGCTGAAGTTTAAAAAGTGCTAGCTTAGTTTGGCCTTTTGATTATGTACCCAGATTGGAGGATGGTTCTCCTTATTCTTCTTTCCTTTTTACCAAGCTATAAATGATGCTTTCTGCTGTGTTAGATTCTTGTGATATTTTGTCACGTGATAACGTTTGTGAACTGGGTGTGCAAAGTGTGCCTTTGGGGATGTAACCTTGCTCAGAATGAGTTTCAATGGAGTGACTCAGTTTGTCAATATTTTCTATTCAACTATATCTTTAGGCTGAGCATGTAAAATATGCAGTTCAGGGAAGGGCAGTGTTCAGGGTTTTCCTTTGTGTACTGAACCGTAGGAAAGTGTAATATTTTAGTCCAGAAAAGTCTGGGCTATAGTGCACTACTTGCAAATGTTAATACCATAGCCTCACAAGGTTAAAGGTTTTGTCCAAAATGCTACTCTTTTAAAAATGCAGATAGCCTTAATATTTATGAAAGGGTGAGGGGGATAGGTCTTAATTTCTGAAGTTGATGCCTTGGGTTGACTGGCTTAAAGCGTGTGGACTTCCCTACACATGTGCTTATCAGCATGGCCTGTCCCTGACTTCTGGAGAGCTCAGTTGTAAAAGGCCAGGACCGGTTAGTTTTGTATGTCCTCTTAGCTGTTTTGCTGACCCTGCCAATGACAGGCAACTGCTGTTGTATGTTTCTTATAATGATAATGGAGATTTTCACAGTCCATAAAATGGTCTCCAGAGGGAAACAGCTTTACTACTGACCTGGTTATATTTGTGCCATTGCTGTAAAACAGGGGTGCTCAACCTCTGGCCAGAGGGCCAAATGCAGCCTGTGGAGCCTTCGAATCTGGGTGGTGGGGCTCCCCATGAGTTGGGATTTTGGTGGCAAGGGAGCAGCCAAAATCCCAAGCCCTGTGTGACACCTTGGAGCTGGGCTACAAGCTTCTCCCTGAATGACCAGATCAGGGTCAGGCCCTGCCCCCCTTCCTTCAGTGGCCAGACTAGAGCTAGGCTATGTGCCCTTCTCTGTGCACAGCTGTTTGGGGCCCAGCCATGCTCTCTTCTCCTGCAGGGCAGGGTACACCTCATTCCCTCCACCTGGCTAGGTTGGGGCCGGCCTCCCCCCCCCGGGTTTGTGCCACTGCCCCTCCCCATGCAGGGCTGGATTGGACTCTGGTTATGTCTCCTCCCCTGCTGTCCGGGCCAAGCCATCTTTCCTTTCATGGCTGGAGCGGGGCTGGGCTTCCCCTCCCCTTCATGCAGCTGGATAGAGCTGTGCTGCACATTCCCTGAGCTCTGGATTGGGTCTCTGGCTGGATCCAGCCTGCAGAGGGATGGGCACTGCCCATCTGACCCCATGGACAAAAAGGTTGAGCACCACTGCTGTAAAATGATTCTACTTTAAGAACGGTAGGGAAAAGTCTTCTTCCATCGCAGGGTTGTTCCTTACCATCTGATTTTCCAAATCTTTGCCCAGCCTCTATGACAAATTGCAGTTCTGTCCATTCTGTGATAGAGTTCCAAAATGTAGTAGGCTATGAAGAAATACAGTTGTGCTGAATAGTAAATTCTTCAAGTTCCTGACCGAACCAGGGTGGGGTGTGTTAGACCCCGACTCCATGCGGTGCCCAATGACTAGGGAGACGACAGTCCAATTACCCACGGATCCTGTTGCTCAGTAGCCAGAGCGTAGCAGGGAGAAAACACCAGCACATATTGCTCACAGCAGCTTTATTTGAAATGGAGACAGCTTCAGACAAGGGCCTCACGCCTTAAGAGGCGGGGTCCTGCAATGAACAATAGTTTTTTCCCACATTTATACACTTTGGTTTATACTCATTAACATTTACTCTACCCTCACTCCTCCTATGTTCCACCCATTTCTCCTCCCATCTTAAGCTCTGCAAAATCTGGTTGCCTAAGCATCTTGCAATATATTTTTAATATATCATTCTGCCTTGTGGTTAGCAGCTCTGCTAGGCCACAGGTCATGCCTTTTATTCAGCTGCAAATCCAGTGCTCCCTAATAATCCAGATTATTGTCACCCTAACAGGGCAGGGGAAGCGCTTAGATTTAGGATGACCTGATACAAACATTTTGGAAAGGAGTGTGGGGGGAATTAGAGTTGGAAAGGACATTAGGAGGTCATCTAGTCCAACCAATTGCTGAAAGTAGGGCCATTCCCAACTACAGGTTTCCCTTGATTTATGCGGTACGTGCATTCCTGGAGAGCAGCACATAAATTGAATTTGCATAAAGTGAACCCCACTTCATAATGTAACGAATAGGGATAGGTTCCCAAGGTGATGAGGGAGGGAGGGAGTGAGGCTGGGACTAGGGAAGGAGTGGGCGGAGGGGTGCGCTCCCAGGGCTGCCTATAGGAGCAAAGCAGATGGTACGGTCAGTGGGTCCTGGGCAGGGGGGTGTGGCTCTTGCTTGTCCATGCCCCCTGGGTGGGCTATGGGCTCAGGAGGCGTGCCACCGGATCTGCACGCAGGACAACAGCAGAGTGCCCTTGCAGGCTGGGGCTGGTGGCAGCACCGGGCTCTTCCCTGGTGGTTGGGGCAGGCCATGCCAAGTGCTGGGAACAGCCTGGTGCCACCACTGGTCCCAGCCTGCAGCAGCAGCCTACTGTCATCCTGCGCGCAGATCTGGGGGCATGTGCCTCCCAGGAAGAGCGTGGCACAGCCTGCAGCCCTCCTGGGGATCGTGTAGCAGCAAGAGGCACCACCTCCTCACATACACACACCTACTGACAGTTCCTTCTGCTTTGCTCCCTGCTGCAGCCCCGGGAACAGCTAGCACCAGCTGCCTGCAGCCACTGGCTTGTACCATGATCTGCCTGTCCCCCCATGTCTGGACCTCACCTGTTCCCACTCACCCCAGCTCTTGCGCTGCACTGTGCCATGGTGCAGGCAGCTGGTGTCGGCTGCTCCCAGGTCCACTGCAGCAGGGGCTGGGGTGAGTGCTGCACCCCGTGCCACCTGGGGCTCTGCTTGTCTGCGCTGACCCCAGCCCCTGGTGCTGCGGTCCCAGGAGCAACTGACCGCTGTCTGCACCACAGCACAGCACAGCCCAGGAGCTGGGGTGAGTGGGGACAGGAAGAGCCCAGGCGCAGGGGGCAGGTGGAGCATGGCACAGCCCAGCGGCTGCAGGCAACTGGTGCCGGCTGCTCCCGAGGCTGCTGCAGCAGGGGCTGAGGTGAAAGGGGCCCCGACCCTATGGCCCTTTCCCCTCCCCCCACAGACTTACCTGCTTGGGCGGGGGGGAGGTGCCTATGTCAATCGTATAATAGTGAATTTATGTCTCATACAACAAATTATGGGTCTAAAAATGATCATTGCATAAGAGCAAATTTGCATATACAGAACCTGCATAAATCGAGGAAAACCTGTAGATCATTCCAGCCAAAGCTTTGTCTAGCTGGATCTTTAAACCTCTAAGGATGGAGATTTCACAATCTCTCTGGGTAACCTGTTCCAGTGTTTGCATAGAATCAGAAAATTAGGTTTGAAAGGGCCCTCAGGAGGTCATCTAGTCCAGCCCCCTGCTCAAAGCAGGACCATCGTCAGTTAGATCATCCCAGCCAAGTTTCACTACCTACCTAGTGAGAGAGTTTTTCCTAATATCTAACCTAAACTTCCCTTCCTACAACTTGAGAACATCGCTCCTTCTTTTGTCGTCTGCCACCACTGAGAACAGTCCAGCTCCATCCTCTTTTAAACCCCCCTTCAGGTAGTTGAAGGCTGCTATTAAATTCCCCCTCAGTCGTCTTTTCTCCAGCGTAAGTAAGCGCAGTTCCTTCAGCCTCTCCTCAAGCTATGCGCCTCAGCCCGAGAGCCATTTTTGTTGTCCTCTGCTGGACTCTCTCCAATTTGTCCACATCCTTTCTGTAGTGGGGCCCCCAAAACTGGACATAGTACTCTGGATGTGGCCTCACCAGTGCCAAAAAGAGGGGAAGAATCACTTCCCCTGATTTGCTGGCAGCGCTCCTACTAATGCAGCCCAGTATGCCGTTAGCCTTCTTGGCAACAAGGGCACACTGCTGGCTCATACTCAGCTTATTGTCCACTGTAACCCCCAGGTCTTTTTCTGCAGAGCTGCTACTTAGCCACCTGGTCCCAAGCCTGTACCGGTGCATGGGATTGTTTGGTCCTAAGTGCAGGACTTTGCACTTGTCCTTATTGAACCTCTTGAGATTTCTTTTGGTCTGGTTTTCCAATTTATTGAGATCTCTCTGAATCCTAGCCCCAAAGCACACAAAGAAAGAAACACTTCTTAGTTCAATCAAAAAAGTTTTCTTTTTGTCAAAAATGTTTCCTTTTTTGTGTCTTTATTTCAGGACAAAGTTTAAAATAAAATATTAGAAACTCTTGCCATTTACAAACAAGTTTTTGGAACACTTTGCTTAGGGAAATGTCGAAACCTCAACTCTTCCCCCTCCTCTCCTCCCCCCACAATTCCCTGCCCCCTCAATCTTGTTTTTCTATATGAAACTGGTCACCAAATTTTGGCCTCAGTCAGTGAATAGTTTTGGTCACTTTCCCTTTTGCAAACCACACTTTCTTTCAAATGTACTTTTTCCTAAAACCACATTGCCAGCTACTTACATATATATGTGGTTCCCTTTTCTCTTATCTCTTCCTTTTCCTTTCTCTTTCTTCTCTCCTGAGGGATTATGCTATGTTATGTTACCTGAACAAGTTGCAGAAAGACCTTGATTTCAGCCAGGGATTTGGGAGTTGAGACTCCTGAGCTAAGCAATGCTGCGTAGGTTGCTGTGTAAGTAATCAGTGCTGTGTAAATTGCTGATCACTTTGTTTCTTCACCACCATCTTCTTGTTTCTTCACCACTGTTTTCCATGTGAGTTGAGTGAGCTGATGTTTTGAGACTCACTGTGGTAGTAAGTAGTGTCTTTAATCCTTTTTATGCCAACATGTGCATTTTGTCAGTATTAACCTTTTTGATGGGTAATGTTTTCTTTGTAAATAGAACTCTTAACGTAGCATTTCTTTCTCTTCTGTTGTGAATCTGAATGTATAGGCTATCTAAGGCACTGTTGCCTTAAAATTATATGGCTTTTTTTTTTTAAAATGAGAGATTTGGTTAAGACATCGACCACCGCACTTCAAGGTAGTATAGATTGGAAGAGGAAGTCTTGACCATGTTCTCTTTAATTGGCAGCTAAAGTACACAAGCAGTATCACCTTGTTTAAAATGAGGGTGGGGTTATAACTTTCATGACCTAGCCTTTTTTAAAAAAAATTGCCCTTTTCAGACAATGTGTGGAGAAAAGGCATTAGGTGCACCTGATATGTTAAGTGTACGTGAAAAAAGCTGCAGAACAACTGATCATTGCTGTCATAATGCTAGGTGAGTGTTTCCACGATGGAAAACAGTTTAAGAAAGTTGAAGAAAAACTGACAGAGCTTTAATGGTATTTAACTGGAAGTTGAGGTGTGTTCAGGGGAAAACATTTTGTATCCATCTGTGGAAAATACCTGCCTTTTCAGGTTCCTGAAGTGGTTGTATAAATGGAAAATGGGATGGCAATGTGACTTTTTTGTAAAAACTTTCATTGTTTGGCATATGGATAAGAGTCATTCTGTCAGTTCCCACTTGAAAATAAATCTCTTTTCCTCCCTCTTCCCCCCCGCTTTGATTTGTTTAATTTCTATATAGCTGTGGTAAAACCAACCAATCGATATCAGCCAGTCAGTCTGTTTGCTGTTTGCATTTTGAATTCTGTAATAGTAGAGCTGAATAGAAGGTTTCCTATAATGGATACAGCTTATATACGGTTGTAAGTTTTAAATAGCATCCTGTGCCTAAATGGCACAGAAGTTTTCCTCTTTTGAAGTTACTAGCACAGCTCTCCTGCCTGAATCTTAGTTTATCAACCTTGCCTTAATATAGTCCAATACTTTTTCATTTCTCCCCCCGCCCCCTTGTTGGTGCCACTTAACTTTTTCTTTCCAGCTGCTATTTAATGCTCTGAAGCATTAGTGATTATCAGTTTGGAAGGTCATTATCAGGGATCCTGGTTTTCTCCGATCAAAAAAAAAAATCTCCAGTTTTTGGATTTAAAAGAAGCTTACCCAAAATCCACATTTTTCTATGATCAAAATGAAACGCCACTTTCAAGGTGGGTAGAGGTGGCAGGTGCAGCCCCAGCCCAACCCCTGCACTGGGAAGAGCTCAGCACCCCCTCCCTCCCCCCCTGGCCCCAGTCTGCAGCTGCAGCCCTCCCTCTCCCTGTGCACAGATCTGGGGGGCACAC
>NW_017729032.1:12343494-12354713 GCF_001723915.1 Gavialis gangeticus | reverse complement strand
GCAGCCCTCCCTCTCCCTGTCCACAGATCTGGGGGGCACACGCCCCCATGCCTCCCCTGGGGGGTGCACGTAGTGGTGGGATCTGCCCCCCCGGGGCCATCCAGATGAGATGCTTGTGGCTCCATCCCCATGCCCCACCCTGGTTGGGCAGTGCCTGCCCCAGCCCCGCTCCCTCCCTCACTGTGGGGGCCTCCATCTGCCCACCCCATGGCCCTTTCCTGCCCTCTGCCCCAACAGACTTACCAGCTGGACACTGCTCTCCAAGCTGCCAGGCTGACCATGTGTATGCTGTGGCTGCATACATGCATGTGGCATTTATTGGTGACATTATTGGTCATAACCAGCCAAAAAAAGCTGATTGCCGATAATGTAAGTTTTCCTCTTATTGGTGCCGATATAATATGGACACACTGGTGCATTTCTGATGACGACGATGACTACTACTACTACAACTACAACTACATGCCAGTATAAAGATGTATCAAATTGTCATACCAAAATGTCTTTTCTTGTAAGACCGAGTGCGGAAAAGGAAAATTTCCTCCCTTTCGTTCATAGGTTAAGACTGGAAGAAACTTACTTTCAGAAATGAAAGGAACAGATTTGTGTAGAAGAACATGCCATCATGTTGAAGTTGCTTTTAAAAAAAAAATCTGCATCTTAATTTTCATTTCTCCAGTCCTAAAATGATGTCCTGATTTCATTATAAACTTTTGTTTTGTCATAGTTCTAATGCTTCGACAGTAACATTAGATAGACTACAGGAAAGGTCCATGAAGGCAGCGGTGTCACCAGCAAAGGTATGTCCAGTATTGAAGTATCAAGGAAGCATTTCTTAAAGCTGTTGTGTGCCTTTTTGTCACTCTGCTAATAGTGACAGTAAAGAATTTAAAGATAATAAAATGAAGAACTTGGGTATTTTTGCCTTATGAAAACATCACAGTGGGAATATCTTGGAAAGATAGTCGGTGCAAAGCCATCTGATTATGACCCAGGCTGCATAGCAGCACATTGTTATACCTGGCAAAACCAGCTTTTAAACCAGTTTAGAAGATGGTCACCTATTATTACCCGTCATGCCAGAGGAGGTCTATTAGTACTATGGTTTAGATCCAAAATACAGTTTTCTGCTCGCAAAATTTTTGTCCTGATTTTAGGACAAAGTCAGACATTCACTTTTTTCCCAAACAAAAAAATAACCATTCTTTCCTTTGTTCTTCACTTGTCTTGTGAAATATTTCAATTTTATGAACTTGGTGTTCTGACTGGGAAACATTTTCTTAAAGGATTTCCACTAGCTCTATATTTTATGCGAGTCATGCATCTGAGTATTCTTCTATCCTATCTAGTCAGTATGTTGTTTAGTGTAATATGTTTTAGAAAAACAGAAGTGAATCTAGCCACAAATACCTCCCATATCCTATGTGTTGGGAGATCCAGAGTATCCATGTGCCCCACAGCAGTATGTGGTATATAAAAGGGGGGAGAGATGTAGCTCCTGTTCATGTTTGGATGGTAAAAAAAAAAAATTGTGATCTGTAGATTCATGGTTCTAATGCCACCTACTTTGCCCATGAAAGAAAACTGGAAAGTGAGAAAAACAAAGGCAACCTAGCTAGAATCTTTTTATGGGTCTGAATACTTTTTGGAAGTCACAATAGCAGAGCTGAAACTGTAGTTCCCAAAGGGTGGGAAATTGCCATTACTTTCACTATTTTGTAATGCTGTGAATTCATTATCTTATAAGAGAGTCAGTTAAATGCTTTTCTGCTGGAAAAAATTACTGTGCTTCTGTGGGTGTTTTTTTTAGGTTTTTTACCAACACTAAAGTGACATTAAATGTTTGATACACAATTTATGTCCTTTCTCTTCTAGCAAAGGAAAAATCCATTTAATGACTCCATTTTACCTGATAATGATAATTTAAAGAGCAGGGAGTCAGGAAATGGAACAGCTGGTCTATCTTGGACACCACATGAAGGTAAGCGTGTCTGTTTTCATGTCCTATATGGACTTGGTGATACTCTTGGCTGTGCTAAATAATAATTGTCTTTCCTAAAGTTGCTGCATCAGAGATATGTGGAGGGTTTTTTTCTTTTGGTATCCTGCAATAAAACAGAATGCCATATTTTAACTTCTGTAGATGAGCCTGTCCTATAACCAACCAACCAGTTTATTTCAAGTGGTTTTTAAAATATATATAAGAATCTCTAAACATAATGAGGGAATCATCACTCAAAAATATTTGAGTTTTGGTTATCCGTTTCCCTCTTGCCTGTGCCCCTCCATATGCCTAAAGTCATTCAGTCTCCCACTTGAGAGAAGCTCTTTTGGGGCTAGTCAGAGAGCAGCTTAAGATGATATCTTCCTTCGTATTGTGCATAGCTGCCTCTGTGCTTTTCCCAGTCATTGCTCCTCATAGTTTAGCTGCAAGAGATCAAGCCCAGGCCCCAGCCTTTGATTTCTTCTTCCCCTTTACTGTACCCAGCCTTTCTTGTTTTCTCAGTTTTGTTTATTTTAGGCTCCTTTTTTGAGACAGCATCCTATTTTGTAACCAAATAAGGTGTCAGAGATGACATGTCATAATATAATCTTGCAAAATTGTAATTAGAATATATTGGCCAGGGTACAAAATTACTCGTTTGCCTCCTACCATGATACTTAATAATAGGAAAGGAAAAAATAAAATATTGCACATCAGACTCACTTAAACTGCTGGAGAGTTAACCATGCCAAGTTTTACATAGTTCTCCATGACTATAAAAAGTCTTAAGTTCTTGTAGATGCAAATAGAAAACCCAAAAATAAAATTGTTGGGCCCATACAGGAATTTAGATGACTAAATGTAAAATCAGCACAGTAGATTTTAGGAGTCATTAAATAACTAATCAAAACAATCCTCCCAGTTGGGACTCCTCATTACAAACAAATTAAATATCTGTGTTTTAAGTATGGGTTTTGTCTTTATATAGTCAAATTTTTGGGCTGCATCTTTCCTTTGCATCCTGGAAGTACATGAACAATTGCACTAGGTGTCTCTGTAGAACTCTTCATGCTTTTGCTAAATGCATGTTGTTGGGCTTATCTGTTTTGTGGTATATTTTTATTTACCCTTTCCCTGTAAGCATGTCTTGTCTTGCAGATTGTCTCTCACCTTCAAAGGATAGCCAATCCAAGACAAAGTTGCTTAACAGTGGGTCTGAGGAACCTAGGCAAACTCCTACAGAACTGAGTGATGAATCACAGAAACCTACAGATCAGCCGCCTGTACCAAAAGCCAGGAAAGTCATCTGTAAAATAACAGATCCCACGATACAGAAAGATGCCGCTTTACCCAAGCCTGCCAAAAGGACAAATCAGGTTAATGGGGCTAGTACACCACCTCGGGGCATTTTGAAACGCAGCTCAAGTTCCAGTTCCACTGATTCAGAAGTTCTTCGTGTTAATCAGAAGTTGGATGCCCAAAGTAAGAATGGTGTGCCCACTTCAGCTATTCTTGAAGGCGTAGCTGAGAAGAATGCTCCTACTGAAGTAGCAGAAGACGATTCACAAAATTCATTGGAAAGATTAAAACAAGTCAGGTTCTCTTATAATGTAGGTGAGAGTGAGCAACTGCAGAGTCCCACATTGCATCAAGGCAAAGAAATAAGAGAGTTTGACTTATTGGAATTCGATGATAAAAATAGTGTAAGTAACACTGGTAGATTGGGTGCTCCTGGGAACGAACAGTCTCTTGCTGTAAAACCTTCCCATTCTTCCTCATCGGCTTTAGATAGTAATGTGACAGGCAGAGACATTTTGCAAGAAAACATGTTGGTGCTGAATTCTCATGATGCTGAAGGGTCAAGCTTATCAGTTACTGAAACCTCACAGCCAGAAAAAAGCCCTTCTGCAGAACTCGTGACTCCAACAGCCTTTTCCAGCAAGATCTCGTTAAATAGCACGAATGTACCAACCGTCAGTGAGACATCGCCAAACAAATCTAAGCCTCACTTGAACCCTGAATCAGAGCTGCTCAAGAATGATATTGGTAAGAGAACCAATGGTTAATGGGTTAAGCCATACAAATCTTAAATGCAGTTGCAAATAACCTATGTTAATATTCTAATTGCAAGAATAAGTTTTCTGTATTATCCAGAATATTTCTGCTTGCTTACTAATGTACCAGTTTTACACACTAAACTGCTTATCTTCCAGCATTTTAAATATTGTGTGAATAAGTTTTGAGAATATATTCTCAGTTTTTGAAAAATTGATGAATGGTGTCCCTCGCTCAATGCATGAATACGTACATTTATTAGCTAGGCTGTGTGGGGAGACGCATGGCTGTGAGGGTGGTTAATCATTGGAAATTGAGAAGTCAGGGAGCCTCCATCCCTGGAAATTGCCAAGAGCAGGTGAGACACCCTTGGCTGGGATGGTTTAGTCGGGGGTGATCCTTGCCTCGAGCAGGGAGCTGGACTAGAGGACCTCATGTGGTCACTTCCAGCTCTACTTTCCTGTGATCCCTATTAGTGCACCAAATGCATGTCCTTATTTGGCAAAATTCCTTTCTTGAAAACTGGTATTTTGCCTATATAAGAACTAAAGAATTTAGTCCACTGCTAGGTCTGCTGGTAGCAAGGGAACTGTAACCTAGGGGTTTGGGATCACTTATAATTACCATGCCATAACTAATAAGCTAATAACAAAATGTGTCTGGTGAGCAAACATTTTTGAGAAATTGTAGCTTGCATTAAAGTTCTCACTCCTAAATTGTTTCAGTTTTGTTTTAGAAAATCAATGATAACAGGTGTCTACCATATTTTTGGGTATGCTTCCCTGCAAATGTATGGTGATCTTGCCCAGAAAAAAAGAATATATAGGGTGTATTATAAACCCCTGTATGTTACCTTATGTAACTTGTAGTGGAGCCTGGGCAAGGGGAATGAAGTAATATAGGGATGCTGAAAGGAAGCATCTTAGCCCAGGCATGAAAAAAACTGAGCATTGCCTGCTATCTGGTGCATTCCAGAAAAGAGAAGAAAAACGTATCAGGTCTAAACTACCGTTTTTATGTGTAAGAACATCTGAAACTTGCCCCATATTAGAATAACCTGGTCCTGACAACAGCAGAAAAATTGCTCTAACCCTTCCTGCATACTGGCAATAGCATTTTGATGGGCTCCCAAGAATCCCCCACCCTGACATGTATCCCTCTGTTCTTTAAATGTTTTGTTTTTAGCTTGCTGCCTTCACTTTTTGAAAGAGTAGTTTCAAAATACAACCAATACTGCTAGGCTTAGTTTATCAAGATGGGTGGAAAACCTATTTCAACAAAATTGCATGTTGTTTCCTCCTTAACTTTGAAACGCTTTTTTTTGTGTGTGTTGCAGATCAGCCCCTGCCTTCTGCTAAGACAGAATCCCCTCAGGTGCCATGTGCAGACCTTCAGCAAGGTAAGCCTGCTCTTGTTGAGGGTCAAAGTGCCAAAACCACTTCCCAGCCTGATAAACATATTGCTGAGTTTATGAAAGCAGCTGATGAGTCCATATCGAAAGTGGTAGACTGGTTTAAAAGAAGCTCCAGTGCTGGCAATGGCAAAGCTCAGTCAGAGAAATCTCAGGGGAGGGAACCCAAAGAAGAACCAGGCTTGCCACCCAAGACAGTCGCAGATGATGGAGAACCACGCAAGGATGAAAACAAACAACCGACAAGAGAATTTTCATTTGGCGAGAATGGGAAATCACACAGTGTTTTGCCCAAAGGACTTGAGATGGAAGAAAAGCAAATGCTGAAAGAGAAGGAAAAACACAATCAAAATGGAGAGAGAGAAGAAACAGGATACAATGAAGAAGCATGTAAAGAACTTAATTTTCTTAAAGATGGCAAAGGCCAGACAGGTTCAAAGAGTTCTAGCTCTACAGGAAACCTAATTGAAGAGTCATTGGAAAATGACATACAAACCAGCATGAAGCAAGAAGGGGAAAATATGTCCACTATCAAATCACCTTTGGAAGAAGGCAATTTTGCATTACAAACTGGATTTGATCATAAAAGGTTAGAGCAAGAACCTGATTTGCTTGGTCAAGGAAGCATGCCATTAGAGCCACACACTTTGAGGGCAAAAACGGACGAATTGCAACAGTATGAATTTAAGCAGTCAGCTCAGATAACTATTCCAGATGAGGCCACAAGAGAAAAAAGAAAAGTAAAGGATATTAGGGCATTCTGGGAAAGGGACAATGCCACACCTATGCATCCAAATAAAGACGCTATTTTACATCCGGGCCCAGCAGCTATTAGCACAGTGCTTGAAGAAAGTAGCAAGGTCAAAGAATCAAAAGACGAAAGCGAGTCTAGTTTGGTTGCCTTCAGAAGAGTTGAACTAACTAGTGATGAACAGTCATCTGAAGATGAGTATCTAGAATCCTCTAACACTGGAGGTGAAAAACTAACAAAAACACTTCCATCTGATGGAAAGGGTAATGAATTTGCAAAATTGCCAAAAGCAAATAATTTGTCCCCAAGAATCAATATTTCTTCCATCTCCTCAAAAAGCAAGTATGAAGATGGGCTAGAAATGTGTTCAGAAAAAGATACCACCTCTTCACAACAGAAAGCCAACTTTAAGGTTTTGACTTTAAAGGAAAAAATAAATGAGAAGTCCAAGAATCAGATTTCTAACCCTTTGCAGTTTCAGAGTTTGAGACAGTTTTGGGGTAGTGGAGTTAAACTGCAGGAAAATGAAGGTACTTTACCAAATACTGTCAGTACTGTAGCCTACAAAAAGGAGTCAAAAGAGGTTAAAGAAACCAAAACTGAGCCAAGCGGAGAAGACCCAGTGATTCAGCAGCAGAACCAACTGTCCCAAAGAGAAAGAACAGAGAAGCTAACTTTCAAAGGGTCATCTACACAGAAAGGGCAGCCTGTTCCCTGGTCACTGAAAACAACCTCAAAGGGAAATGCAGAAGCTGTTGAAATAGTAGAAAAAAATGTAAGACAATTAGTGATCTCAAAACCTGAAGAAAAAGTGGATCCTCCAGATCGGGAAGTTAAAGAATATGTAGAAAAAAGTATTGTTCTGTCAAAAACACAGGATAGTAAATTTAACAGTGGATTACAGAAACTGCTTAAAGAAACATCTGAGTCTTCCTTGCCACCATACCAACCAGCTGGTGAGAAGGATGCTAGAAGAGATGAGGCAGGAGCAGATGAACAACAAAATTCCTCTATGAAAATGGTTCAGAGCAAGACTGCCCCCATGGATGTCAAAGAACAAGCAGAACTTCCTAAGGAACAGGTTTTAGAGACAATAGACAAAACAGTTGTCCTACCAAAAGTGCAACCTGATAGGTTTAATGCTGGCCTAGAAAAGCTGCTAAAGGAAACCTCTGAATCATTATCTTTTTCCAGTCCGAACACACCAGAAGCTGTTTCTGAAAGGATGGTTTCTTCGCCTGGGCAAGCAAGATTCTTTGAAAAGGTGATGGAACGAAGCCTCAGGATGTCTCCTAGTGCTCAGAAAGAGGAATTGCTTACTCGAGAAGTGAAGGAAACAATAGAAAAAACAGTTGCTGCACACAAAGATGTGCATAAAGAATCTAAAATTGGTCTAGAGAAGCTTCTTAAGGAATCTGAGGCCTCCTATCCCTTATATCAGACAACAAATGAGGATGAAAGTATCCAGAGAGAGACTTCTTCTGAAAAAATGTGCCCAAGTTCTTTCCAAAAAGTGTTGCTTTCTAACACGGCTGCTCTTGTTGACACCCAGACTACAGCACAGGCTCCTGGCAAGAACGTTTCAGAGACTGTAGAAAGAACAGTCATTCCACACAAATCTGAACTCCGTACTTTGGATGTTGATTTTAAAAAGCTACTTAAGGAAGCATCCACAATCTCTCCTCCATTGTATGATACAGATGAAAACCTCAAAACAGTCTCTGATGATAATTCTAGAGAAGATCTGCAGAAGTGTAATGAGCTCCTGATAGACTTTAGCCAGGAAACAGCTCAGACCTCTTGGGAGACCGAGAGCGCTGCAACTACATACAAGGATAATGTCAAGCCATTTGATACAAGCTTGGAGAAACTATATGGAGAGCCAGCTGAAGTGCTGTCACCTTCACATGGAAAAAGTGGAAAAAATGTAAGCTCTCAACTAAAGGAACATCCTAATTACTCTGTTTCTTCTTCTTACCAACCTGGAGAAGTAAATGAAATGGTGACAACAACTGTTCAACGAAAGTCTGATGTTAGCGAGTTTAGTCCTAGGTTGCAGAAACTGCTGAAAGAAGCCTCTCTGTTTTCGCATCCTGAACAGAAAAGCTTAGACACTGTAACACAAGATGTAATGAGAGCTAATCTACAGCTTAAGCAGAATGTGGAGTCTGTATCCCACCAAGGTATTACCTATCTTCAAGAAGAAAATGAAATAATAGAAAAAGCTGTTGCTCCATCCAAAGCAGAATTCAGTGAATTTAATTATGGTTTAGAGAAGCTACAGATGGAGGCTTCTGAAACATCACCTGCTAGCCTGGGATGTATGGACAACGCTGTGCAGAGGACTGCTGATGTACAACCTGTAGACTTGACCTCTCAACAAAATATAAATCATCTTCAGGAAGTAAGTGAAACGATAGAAAAATCTGTTGCCCCTTCCAGATCTGAGGTTGGAGAGTTTAAAACTTGTTTGCAGAAGCTGCTGAAAGAGGCATCTGAAATACCACCTGCCGACCTGAAAAGTTTGGACAAAGATGGAACGCAGCCTTCCCAACAAGAGAGCGGCTGTGTTCAAGGAGTGAATGAAACTGTAGGAAAAACTCTTGTTCCAGCAAAACCAGAATACACTACTTTCAATATTAATTTAGAAAAACTTCTTAAAGAAACATCAGAAGTTTCTTCTCCTTTATCCAAGGAGAGGGGTGAACAGGAAAAGCCTAATGATTCAGTGTCCCAATCAGAAAAGGGAATTTCATCCATAAAAATGTCACCACGTGGTCAGAGGGCTTCAGGTGGCTATCGTACACAGCTTAAGATAGGACTCAAGAGAGAGACTTTGAAACAAGATGACAAAGCCTTTTTAAAGGAAGATGTTGCAGTAGATGAACCACGACTTTCTGATCCCCATGAAAGGGGTGCATTCCAGAAAACAGAACTGATTAACTTGGCATCAACTGAACCAGCACCCCAGCAGACAGAGAGTAGTGCAGCTATAATCAAGATGCTAATGATACAGGAAAAAGCAGGAGAGGCTGATAAAAGTGGTTCCTTCGCAGATACTGTTGAGAATGCACCTGAAGTGAACAAACCACTTGGATTCAGAAAAGCAAGCACACCACTTGCAGATAGCTCGCCCAAGATAAGCAAAGGACAACTGCTTTTAGCACCTCTTTGTCATGACGATGAAGATGACACGATAAGTTTAGGCTCAGATGCTTCACATGGAAATTCTGATCCTCAAACAGGAATCAGGAGGAGTTCAACTAGTGAGCATTTTAATTCTTAAACTTGTGGTTGTGGGTCTCTGAATCTGGTTGTTTTTTTTTTTTTATTAACCAACCTGAAGAACGGTGACCCAAAGGTTGGAGAGACTTTCTTTTTAACAATTGTTATTAATTGAAGTGTTTGGATATTTTCTTTTTTCAGTAGGGAAGCCAAGCGTGTGTTTTTGTTTTGTTGCTGGTTTTTGGTTTTTTTTTAATGCAGAAATCAGCAGGGGTCTTGAAGCATGCATTACATTTGCTTTTTAATCAGGGGAGTTGGACTGGAATAACCTTTGTACATGTTGGGTTAAAAAGGTCAGGCTTGCATATGGCTCTTTATTCTTTTCCTTATTAAAGTTCTGATTTGGGTACAGATGGCAATCTTTTACCATCTTTTCTACTTTAAACTTAGGGCTATGGACTTTCCTTTTGGACACAGTAGGCAATTGAAACAGATTTTCGTTCTTTACATTAGCAAGGGGTATCTGGATAAACTTTCCAATGTCAAGCTCTGACTCCAGGAAGCCAAAAGAAGCCTATTTGTCTCTTAAGCTAGACACAGACATCGCCAAACTGAAGAGGATCAGCTGTGGCAGGACACGAGGCAGGAACCCAGTGTAGAACAAGGGGTGATATGTTTCCCTTGTTAAGGGACTCCCTGTCTCCCTCACTTCCCTGCACTTCCTTGCAAGGATCTGCCCTGGCCTGTCCTTCTGGGTGAAGAACGGTTCAGCGTGGGTCCTGGCATGGTGGGGCAGGGCAGCACAGGAGCCGGGAATTCCCTGTTTAAGGAGACTCGCACCTGGGAAGCACGGGAGGAAGGGAATTTCTGGTGCCCCATGCCAGGACTCCTCCTGTGCCAACCCTTGCTTCATGAGGTGAAATGGTCAGCGTGGGTTCTGGTGTGGAGGCTTGGGGCAGCAGAGATGCTGGGGATTTCAGGAGTGAGATTTCCTGTGGTGTGACTCTAAGTGAGGAAAGCCAGTCAATCCTGCCTGTGGATTTCCCACAGTGAGCAGGATCAGGCCCCTCAAGCCTCTGGAGCACATCCAGAGCTTGGGCTGCCTGTGGTCTCCTGTCACCAGCAAATGGACATCTGCTGCAATAAAGCAGCACAGTCTATTGCTGTCTTTGTTGCTGCCACACATTTTGGGCATTTTTGGCACAACAAAAGGGTGTGGACATCAGTTTGCACAAAGGCGAGGAAAGACTGTATCCGTTTCCACCCTGGCTTCCTTGCTTCTGCTTGCTACTGAGCACAAGAGTGAGTTTGTCTGTGTACAAAATACGATAGGCAGCCCTAATGTAAAAACACTGGAATTGCTTGAGTGGGGTGGGGTGTTTTCCCCCTCCTGAGAAATTAGGTCTGGTCTCTTTACCTGGAAAGCTCGAGAAGCTCATGAACTTCTAAGGCTTTCAGTTGTGATAACTACTTTTAACTGGTTCTTCATTTTTGACTTAAGAAAACACCTGTTGGAGCCAAAGCAGCTTTGGCTAAGAAAATAAGCAAATAAGGACTCTAGGACTTCCGGATTTGACCCTTGCTGAAATTTTGCATTTTGGGATCAGTTCTTGGACTTTTGGTGGATGAAAGTGGGATTAGGTGTGAGATTGTCCTAAAATAAATTAACTCAACAGACCCTGAGGACTGGGATTAAATTGCTACCAGTGATGTTGGTTCCAATCTGAAAGTTTGACAATTTTCAGACTACATAAAAATGAACAGATGGTCCTTTGGCCCCCCCCCCCCCCCCC
>NW_017729032.1:12321143-12343470 GCF_001723915.1 Gavialis gangeticus | reverse complement strand
CAAGAACGCAGCTAGTCCCTTGTTGGCAGAGCTGACACACAACACTACTGATGCTCTCTCTGGTTAAACTCTTGTTTTATTTGTGGACACAGCTGAGTCGGGAGGAATCTTACTTGTGCTATTCTGAATTGGGACTAGCTTGTAATACGTGCCTGTGTAGGGAATCAGCAATTCCTGTTGAGATCAATGGAGACCCTACAGTTGTGTATCAGGGCCTAAAACTTTGCCCCTAACACTGTAAAGCTGATGCAATTTCAGTTCATTCTGTTTTGTTTCAAGGCAGCATTTCTAACTATAACATTGACATACCAGTCTCATGCGTCAACTTTCAAAATAAAGCTTGTTCCAGGAATTGTCTAAGTAGCATCAGCTATTAAATTGAATGACAACCATCCCACTTGTCTATACCACCTGCACTTTTGTTCAATAATCTTGAGTTGTCCAATCCATCATTCTAGTTCTACTTTCTTTGACTTCTTGTTTAAGCAGTTGTCAAGACCTGAAAAGATTTGGTAAGGATTTAATGCATCTTCATTGTGAAATCATGAGCTGTTTTAAGTAACTCGTTTCTAAAGGCATATCTGTCTGTATGTGCAGTGTTCATGTATTTTGTCTTGTAACAGGTTCAGAAGAAGAATTAAATCCTGTTTTGATGGCTTTGAAAAGGAGTGCAGATAGGAAAATGCCTTCCAAAAGTCTAGAGGATATTTCATCAGCCACATCAAGTGAGCACAAAGCTTGTCTGCTGTCTTCCATGCCCCTAAGCTTAAAAGTGCTTGTATTAGCTCTCCATCCATCTTCAATCACTTGTGCTTTCATACCCCAACAATGGGATTTGGCAGAAAAACTATTCTCAGAATAAGCATATGATGAAGGACAGAGAAAAACAAAATAGTACGTTCTATGAAGTAGTATTGCAGTACTTCATGTCCATTTTGAATGTCATTGCCAGCTGCCACATCTTAATATAAAAGCAAGTCTCAGTTGTAGTGTGCTTAAGACAGGCATGCCTTTTTCTGTCTCTTCTCTGCCATTCTTGTAGCCATCTTAACAATTACATCTGCACTGGCACTGAATAGGAAAGTGAAGATAGCTCTTCTTGATGTCACCATTGTGCTAATTTGTATAAGTAAGAAGACTTAAGCTTTAAACTTTTTAAAGGTTAAACTATAGATGTCATTCTTCTAGACTGAGAGATTGAACTCATATTTTTGTGAGACTCCTTGAAGTATTCTAAGTTTTTCTTTTGCCAGATCTATTCACAAATAAGTTACTATATTTATGGAAGGGTGGGGGGGGTGATTTTTTTCTTTTTCTAAGTGGGACCTGGTCTATGCAGCAGACTTCTTCCAAGAAGCCAATCTTGAAACTGGTCTGTGTTAGCATGGCTTTGCATACAGAATACTTTATAAAGTAAGGGGATTTGCAAATACCCAACAGGGGAACTCTCCTCTGTTAATGTACACACAAGGTTTGGCACAAAAATTAATGGGGGTTTGTATGTGAGAGTAAGTCTGACTTCAATAAAATTTTGCCTACTTATACCAACAACGCATTTAGCTTTGAGTTCGTATTCAAACTATGCAGTCAAATATGCTTAAACCTGTGTTTGGGGCTGTGAATCTTTCAAAATCTCATCTTCCCCATTATGCCCAATAATTAACATGTCAACATATAAAATTTAATATAATGAAAATTATTTGTGAGTAGATCTAAATATTTGGGACGGTGTAGGCTATTGCAGATATTTTACATATTTGAAATAAAGGCATAAGAGCCCTTTTATGATGATGCCAATATGTGCCCATAGCTAGCTGTCACTGCTCAGGAACAGCGCTGCAATATATTGGTTTACACTGCATTACCACTGACAAGAACTACCCTTATAGTGCATAAGTTCATCAGCCAAGTAGAAATTATCTTTTGGAAGGCATCTCTTTGTGCATTTAACCTTGCATGTGGCTTTCATTTTTTTTACTTTAATCTTTCTAAGCTCTGTGGTTGCCGCTTGTAATCTGTGCTACCTTGAACAGATATTTCTAACCGTGTTTTACTTTTACTTTTTCCCTGTGCAGATACAGGAAAAGTAGATATTCCGAGAGAAGAATTAGTTCTTAGTGCTGAAGATGGTAAATATCTTATTTGTGTCTGCATGAGAATACTATTCATTTCCAGTGTCCTCCACTTAAAAGTAGAAAAGTTGTCAAATATAAGGATTGCATTGTTGCTGTAGACTTAGTAAAATTTTGCATGATTTGAATATTTTAGTAGCATTTCTCTAGATCTGTTTTTATTTCAAAGTAACGTGTTGGCATTATATTATGTCCCACCATTATTATGAAACACTTAGTGCCATTTAACAGTGTATAATATGGGCACATGATACAGTCATTCCACATTGTGCAGAATTGGCCCCTAAAATATATTTGTATGGTTACATGCTGCACTGGAGGACGATCCCTAGTGATCACTTAAAACACTAGCCAGAATGTCTCGGTCAACACCTTCAATTGTTGGCAGTGTGCATCACTGTCTCAGTCCAACAAAATAGAATCACTTGCTCTGAGATATCAAATGATTCACTGGTTTAGCTGCTGTTGATACAGACTATTTCCTGACTTAACCTGCATTGTACGAGCTAAATTCTGTATCAGTTACACGTATAAAATTCTCATTTATATCCTTGAGTGTGTGGGTGGAGATGGGATCATTACAGGTTCCAAATTTTAAAACAAAACTTGTTTAAGAATACAGTACTTCAAGATGTACACAGAAAAAATGACCAGATTACACTGAGATGCTGACACACAATATGGTGGTATGTAACATATTGCTTTTTCCTGTTAAGTTGCAGTACAGTGACATCACAGTTCTAGAATTAGTCATTAAAAGCTCTGTTTATTCTTATGGAGGTTTCTGCATGTTTGTAGTTAGTCTGTAGTGGCACTTTTTTGGCCCATGTCTTGCTGTCCACTGAAATAACACACTTAACTTTTTGAGTGTTCTTCTGAAATGGGGATATAAAGTAATGGGTTTCAGGAAAAGGAAACTGTGCTAAGTATGTTTGTATCTGATCATTTAGCTGAAAGACGTAACTTTTTCTTCCCAAGTAGGAAAATTACTCTTGTGCACAAGCCAGTTTTGAGGACTGACAAAAATACCCATTTAAGGTGCGATTTTTTTAGCAGTGTTTGGCACTTGGCCAAATTGTCAGTTTTCAGTGCAGAGAGTCATGTCAGTATTAAACTCTTTAGAAATCCCACCTGTAATTCTTTGGCTTCCCTTAAAGCCTATAAACTCCAATTGCCATTGTGGTCCAGATTCTTGAAAGAGGAAAAACCATATATATGTGTGTATGTAGATATAGATATATGCAATAAGGGATTGTATTGCATCTTGGAAATCTTGTCTAATGATTGCAGGAAGGACAAAAGGATGATCTTGACTTTCATGTATAAAATCTGTTGGTTCTGCTATTATCCGTGCCTGATTAGTTCTTCTACTCAATGACAGATGTATTATTCTCAATGTTGCAATTCTGAACAGATCAGAAAACAGATGAGCAACAAGAGAAAAATGAAAAAGTTCCCGGAAGTGAGTAATAGGATCCCTCCAGCAAACAAAAGGATATAATTCTTCATTGACATAATTTTAAACCTATTTTTAATATCAGTTAATTAGTAGTCAGTCTCCACTAAGTGCCTGTGCCCTACAAAACTCACAACTCACTGATAATATTTTGTTTTCAGTGTACACAAGGTACATTTTGTTTCTTGAGGAAAGTGGGATTGAAAGTGCTTGACTTCTGATAGGCTTTCTTGTGATGCTTGCTCATGTATTAATCTTTAGGAAGGCTTACAGTTTCTGGACTATTTTGCCTGCATTTATCTTGCATGCATTTTGCCTGCATAGGGCATGCTATCAGAATAGCACTTTGTCCTGGGACAGTGAGTGTGATTTTTCACAGTGAAAGGAATTAGTGCATCTTGAAAATGTGAGGGCTCGTCAACCTGAGAAGTTTAAACTGGTGCTGGGGTTCATATGAGATGGGGCTCCTTGTATGGTCATGGTATAAAAGACTGGAAAACTGGCCTCATGCAAATTGGCATTTTTAAAACTAGTTCCCATATTTCAGCTTTGTGTGATGACTCAAACTCATCATTTAGAAGAGAAATATATCACTAAAAATATATATTTTAAAAGCTGAGATCATAAGTCAAGATACCACATGGTAAGGGCATCCTGAAGCTCAGTATGGTCTAGAACTAAATCCTGTCCATTTTACACAAGTGACCCTTTGACATAAATGTAACTAACTGTGTATAGGAGGGCAGGGTTTAGCTTTTTTGATTCAATATTAAGAATAGAGTGTGTGGTTCTACTTTCTTAGCTACTTTGTAATACCCATGTTAACATTGAAAGAGTTTAGCTCCCAGCTCTGTTCCAGAAGAAAATCAGAAATACAAATATTATCAGGCAGACTTTGAAAATATTTTCCAGTTAAACTATAACTCCTTTGGTCAAAATGTAGGCAGTGCCTAGATTTGTATATTATAAAAGATGCAGCATTTCATATTTACTAATATGTAAGGCATAATCTACTCAAGGAGGTTCTGTGGCCTGTTTTATGAGGAAGATCAAATTTAGATGATCTTAATAGTTGCTGCTGGTATTAAAATCCCACAAATCTATGAGATCTTGTCTACATGTTATGTTGCAGCATGAGCATGTTGGTGCATTTTGTCCAGACTAATTATCCTAAGCTTTGCTTACTGGGACCTAGTTCTTGCTAATGCCAGAACCCCGAGTATATTTGAAACTTGATTGCTGCTCTTCAGTTTCCACAGTGCCTTCAAAACCTGATAACCAGTTTTCAAATCCTGAAAAAGTTAAAAGGCTGAGCAAGTCGGTACCAGCATTTCTACAAGAAGAGGTAAGTTCCAACTTTTTTGGGGGGAAAAAAAGACCCTAAAACTTACTCCTCCTCTACTTAACATGCTTTTCTACCTCTGCTTTGTAGTAGATTTTCAGGCCTTCCAATTCAGCTTGTCATTGGATCAGTGATGTGCAGCTGAAGAATTTTCCTAGAATAATTTTTTAAAAATTTATGTCAGTCCTCGGAGGCAGTTATAAGCACCATGTAGGCCAACCCCTGAGTGCAAATATCAAATCATTGGTGAACATCAATTTAGCTTGGACCCAAGAATCATGTGTCCGAATGAAATTGCCTCTCTCCTCAGGCCATTTTGCCATAGTTGAAGTCAACAAGGAACATAAGCTGGATCCCCTTTATAGCAACAACAACATTATTATTAATGATGGTGATAATAATAACAACAATAATAATGTTCATGCTGACTGGGTGGCTTCAGATTAATGTGGCTAACTACCTCTTTCTGGGAGAGCACAGACTCTGGAATTTGCTTCACCATCTCTCTCCTACTCCAGAAAATACTGCATTTTGTACCTTTGAGGAATGCTGCAAAAGGTATCTGGCTGGCAGCTTTTGGAGAGAGCAGAGTTTGTTTTTCCCTGAGCAATGAAGTATGGAAAGGACTTTCTGTTGGTGGCTGGCTGGGTTCCCATTGGGACAATTATGGAAGTGTTTTGGGGAGTTCAGCATGTTGTAGAATTAGTGAAGCCATTGCTGAGCTCTAAGTAAGTTATTTTCTTAGAATTTTAATCTAAACCGAACTTTCAAAAAGTTTTTAAACAGAACTTTAAAAAAAAAAAGATTAGACTAGTCATTCTAGTCATTCTGCTTCTGATACCTGAAATGATCAAACCTGGACCTTTGGTTTGGAGGCTTAATGTACTTTGGAATAAAGAAAAGAGAGATCTCCTGCCTAGTTGTTTATTGCTGATATTGTAACACTAGCTACTCAAATGACCCATAGCTCAAACTTTTTGGCATGTTTTTGAGGATGCCAGTTATTGGTCATCAGGTGGCTAAATCACCAAAAACAAATTTAAAACTTGTCAGAATTAGGGAGGACCCTTAGTGAAACAAGAGGACCTACACTGAGGCAAGGGATGCTACTGGTCAGGCTAGAAAGGCGGGATAACTTTTTTGCTACTCAAAGGAACTGTCAATTCTTAAATTAAAAAAAAAAAATCCAAGCTGTAGCAGGACTGAGTCCCAGGGGGAGCCATGATGTCCCCTGGTTGTCTTGTGAATCCTGCCCTGCTCCAGCTCTCTGGATACCCTCCTTCTTTGTTCTTGCCTGCCACTCCTTGCTGTGAATACTTTATATGGAGAAAAGGGAAGTTGCTCCAGGGTCCCAGAGTGAGCCTTTGTCTTCCTGAAGCCTACAGGCTCCTTGCATCCCCCCCCATCTGTCTCTGTTTCCCTTCAGACACTAATTCTGGCTTTTCTGGCCCATCCATTCCTGGCCTGTGGCCCCATCCTATCTGCCTGGTTGACTGTGCCCTGCCCAACTGGTCCCGGGCTGATCTCCATGGAGACCCAGCCTGCCTGCTCCATCTGGTGCCCCGGTGGTGGGTGTGAGGCAGATGGGCCAGGGTGCCCAAGCAATGGGGCTGGGTCCAGTGGAGGTGGCGGCAGCGGTGATACTGGTAGTGGCAATCGAAAGGAGCTGCCACTGCTGGGAAGCAGAGTCCAGCTACTGCACTGCCCCAGCCCTACTGTGCACCTGGGAGCAGTGGGACCAGCTGCACATGCCATGCTTGGGCTGGGCAGGGCCAAGGGGCCCACTGTGGACTGGATAAAATCCCTTAGCGAGTTGTATTTTGCCCATCCGGTCTTGCCCTCTAAAGGCTCTGCCCCTCTTGGGCTGTACTGTAGCATGTGCCCTGCCTGGGGGGCTCGGTCCAGTCCACCGGTATAACTATAACAAAAACATTAGCATACTGGCTACAGCACAAGCTCTAAGCCTACTGGCTGTGTAACCCTCTCTTTCCCTCCAGCCAGGCAGTCAGACATTTATTCCCTACTTGCAATCCTCATGTCAAGCAGATCCCAGTCGGTCATAGTCCTCTCATGGCATAGCTCCTTCCCTGGCTGCTTGCAGGCCCTCCTTAGCTCAAGTGCTGGGCTTGTACAGTTCTTAAGCCCTGCCCTTGCAGGTCATGTGGCTCCCCAGCTGCCACTGGTACTTCCACTTCCCTCTACTAGTTAGTCTCCAGGGCAGCCTGCAGCTGCTGTGCTAGTCTTGGTAGCAGTGCCTTCCTTGCCCCAAGCAAGGTTCTGCCCTATTGTACTATCACAGAGCTGCTAGCTCTGCCACAGGCACTCTGCTGCTCAGGCCTTCTCTGTCCTATTGTCATACTGCAGAGCAACTGGCTCCTCAATAGGCACTCATAGTCTCTGGCCCCTGGCTGCCTGTTTCCCTGCAGCCAGCTCAGTAGGTGCAGTGTTCCCTTCCACCTGGGGAATCTCCCTGGGCCGTCTCTTCTTGCAAGTAGCAGGAGCCCTGGGCTCCCTGTCACACAAGCCCCAATGTTTTAGAAATAAAATAAGGCTTAGCCTCAAATACATTGGCCATGTCCAGATACTCAGTTTCTCCCAGGAGAATTCCTGCTGACCCAGGAGAAACCATAAGTGTACAGATGTTTGTGATTTTTCTCTTAGAGCAATAATGAGCACTTCAGGAGAAAAATAACCTGGGAACAATCACTCCCAGGAAAATGAATGTCTGTACGTGCTCTCTTCTGAGAAGCCACAGCACCATCCTCCGGCCCAAGGTTTTCACCCCCCACCCTGCCAGGGGACAGCTTTGCTCACTTGACTTTGCTCCAGCTTAGCAGAGAACAGAACATCCCCCTTCACAATCCCCACATCGTGCTGGAGAGAGGCACTGCACAGCGTCGGCACTGCAAGCTCTTTGTTCTGCAGGGGCTCAGCGTCGAATGTCTGTTCAGGCATTTCCCAGTAATTTTCTCTGTCAGGAGAACAAATGTGGGGGAATTCTCCTAGATTATGTAACTGTATGTACACAGCCTCCATCTCATTTCACCCTTAAAAACAATGCATATCAAATGGCCAATGTTTAGCCTTTTTATTTAAAAGCTGTCAAATTTACACGTACTTTCACAGCTCATTTCAATTTAAAATACATTTCTAGGAGCATGAGGTATATGATGCAGATTGCAGTATTTGAAGGCTTTCATGGCCACAGTCTGTAGAAATGCTGAGAGAAATCTCAAATGATATGAGGCCTATTAAAAACCTAGAAACTGAAGATTGAAACCAGCCAAAACACTTAGCATCTCTTAGTTTTTGGTAACATCACTATGTGCATTCTTGTCATGTGAAACTATGATTATATAATGCACATTGATAGCTAAAACGGTGATCAAGGTTGACTACACACAGGTAACATGGAGTAGATCCTTATTGCCTATTCCAGCCCATCTCTGGGACTAATTATAAAAGAATAATTCCACATTTTTATTTTTGTAATGCTTTGTCATTCCAATGTTTGTACCATATATTTTGGTATTAGTTTCTTACCGTTATGGTAAATGAAGGCTGACTGTCCAAAAAAATAACCTGTACTCCAAATACAAAGAGCAGCAATTTGTCACTGAACTAAGCTTTTAAAACACAGGTGTATGTTGCCTTCACAAAATACACTTGCAAGTACATTTGATAACTATCTCTGCTTAACTTGCAGCTGCTCCTTGGATATTTCCTAGGTCTGATACAGCCATGTGAAAGACCAAGCATTGTCAAGTGGATTAAAGACAGGACTGGGAGTGAGGAGACATTGGGTTGAATCCTTCCTCTGCCACTGGCTTGCTGTGTGGCCTTAGGCACATCACTCAGCCTAGTTCTATTTATTTCATCTGTAAACACTTCGAGTCAAGTGCTGTTTGACCATTCTATATTTATTTTTAGAAAATATTAACTTTTTGAACCCACAGTTGTTTTAATTTAAGTCTCTTCTCCTAATCAATGTTGATGGGAAGTCTGAGGTGGGAGCAGCTCAGAATTTCAAAAGTCCACAGGGGAGGGGGAAGGGGACAGGGAATTTTTCTCACTAAACCTGTATATTCCCATGTGGCCCACAGTTGGAGTTGGTTATATTTTATACAGTGACATGCAGAGGAATTTCCAGGGGAGTTTACAGAAGTGGGCAGACATTGTTTTCCCTGTTACACAACAGCAACATAGGCAAGGTGGCTGTTATTGTGTGGCCAAAGAGTGGCTGAGTACAGCAAAATGCGTATTTCTTGATGTAACTGCTAGGCTGTGCTTCCTCTCTTGCAACAAATTCTTTTCATAATTGCAACCAGTCATCAGAGCATCTTCCATTGATTGCCTTTCATTCTCTTTTAGCACGATGGCTACTTTACGAGATGAGTGAGACATGACAGCACGTAGTATACGGGGATTGGTTAAACTTTCTAGAATTGTGATAATTTCAGTATACTGGAAAAAGTGAAACTTTCTACTGCAATTGTTCATGCTTAGAGTAAAAATATTTTTTACTTTGCCCCTTCTGTGAAGATTGATAAAGATTTTTAACCAGGTAGCAGTTTTTTTAAAAATGCCCGGCTTTCATCGGAAAATGTCCCTTTACCCTATTCTTGTTTTGGCAAAATTTAACTTGCTGCATGCAAAAAAAGCAACATGACCTACTTTAAGGAAGTATGCAGTACCCACTAGGGCATGCGATTCCTGGTATCCACTGACTCCCAGCATTTTCACATCTGCTTTTTAAAATTCCGACACTTTTTTAGATGTTCCTTGTGACTAAGTGCATACACAGACTTTCTTTGTGTGATGTTTTGTAGAGTGATGACAGAGAGACAGATACAGCATCAGAAAGCAGCTATTCCTTTGGCAAAGTCAAGAAGAGCCCCAGCTCTCTAACCAATCTTAGCAGTTCCTCTGGCATGGCATCCTTGTCTTCTGTATGTAAACCAAAGCTTTGTTTTAATGGCACTTTGCTTTTGCTAGTCTTGTCTGTATCACTCTAATTCCTTTGTATCTTTCTCTGTAGCCTTCCATCCCTGTTGTATCAGTCTAATGTTGTTTGATGCTCTATTTCTTTGACTTCAGGCAGCGTGTAAATGTAACAAATTATATGTTTATTTTTTTTAAAAGGATTATGGCATTACAAATACCTTTTATTGTTACTGAGTGAAATTACTTTTCATATTACTGTAACATCTAGGAGCCTTAGTCCAGTGGTTTCCAAATATTTTGGAAAAAGTCATCTGTCAGCCCTCAATTTCTTGTGACCCACCATGTGCTCTTATGAGAATTTTTAACTGAAAAATGGTGGTGGTGGAGGGACAGCTGATCCACAGGACACTTGCTTGCTATGGCCACAGTTTGGGAAATGGTACAGTAGCCAGAACCCAAATGACATAAGGTGCTATAAGCATGCAGAAGAAAGTTGTTCCTACCTAGAGACTTTGCAGCTTAAAAGGTCAGAGATGACATGCCCAGATAGATGGGGGTGGGAAAAGGGTACAGAAAGCACCAGGAAGCTGGTTAGAATGATTAACAATGCTATCAGCACACTGGCAGCTCAAAAATCATTGAGTTTAGCCTTGGCCTCATAGCAAAGGAGAGTTTTAAAAAAGGGATTTGAATGATAAATGGCTTTTTAATATCTCTTTATTTGTACCTCTCCTTTTCCTTTCCATCCACCTCTGTCATGTAGACACACTGCATATTTTTCCCTTCTCTTCTATTTTTGGCATGCATACAGTGCTTATCCCCATAGTACCTGTCCCACTTTCTGTGGGGAAGAATGGCTAAAGAGGCAGTTACCAAAAGCATTTAACTAAAGAACACTGTATAGGGGGTGGGGTCTCTTTCTATGGAAATATGTTGGTAAATATGTTTGCACTTACATTTTGCTTGGGATTTTTCAGGGTCTTTTAAACATCAGTTTTCTTTTATAATAAAAACTTAAAAAATGGATACTGTTTCTCATTGGATTGCTTAAAGTCTGTTATGGTTAAACATGGGTTTAGTGCAGTTGTTTCTTGACTGTCTCTGAATTCTGTACAGGTGAATTTCTTCTCTGAACTTAAACATTTTGCATTCTGATAATGTAACACATATCTGACCAGAAACAAAAACTAAGAACTAAGAATGTTTTCCTTTTGCGTGGTACAGGTGAGCGGAAGTGTGATGAGCATCTACAGTGGAGACTTTGGCAATGTGGATGTGAAAGGGAACATTCAGTTTGCTATAGATTATGTAGAACAGCTGAAGGAGCTCCATGTTTTTATTTGTCAGTGTAAAGACTTGGCAATTGCAGATGTTAAGAAGCAGCGTTCAGACCCGTAAGTGTAATCGTGGTTGCAGTTCTTGCTGAGACAAGTTTCACTGTTGTGTGTGGAAACAGCAAATTGAATCTCTTTGTCAGTATTACCATTACCTTGGCTAGGGAACAACAACAAATGTAAGCTTCCTTAAGAGCGCATAAGCTGCTATCTTGATTGGTTGCTTGACTTTACAGAGTGTAGAGAAAACAAAGGTGCATCCGTTGCACAGGTCAGAAATCACATATACTGGGGATGCTGTACCCCCAGCCCATGGAGCCATGTCCTCTGGCCTGTGGAGTCCTTATAGGTCTAAAAAATTGGCAGCAGGGGAGCAGTAGCAGTGTTAATTGCCACTCCCCCGCTGCTAAATTTCTGAACTTGTGAGTAGACCTGGAGGCTGGAGAGTCTGGCCCTATGCACAGAGTTGGGTGTGTGGGGCTGAGACGGAGTAGTGTGGGATCTGGGCATGTGGGGCATCTGGAGTGCTAGACAGTTGGGTACGTAGGGCCAATATACACCACTGCCATATACGCTGCGACTATAGATCCATTTACTTTCATGGCAGAGACTAATGTGGGAAGCTCAATTTATTCAGAGCTCTGAATCCCATTTTTGATGCTCAGATGAACATTCTCAATTGCAAAGCCTCACTGATACAAAACATAAATAGACATATCTAAATGAATTTGGTTGTTTTACATATATAAAACCACTTCTTACAGACACTCTGCATTCACAAGGGTTGGGGACAAGATGATCTCAGTGTTCTCTTGTCTCCACCTTCTGTAGTTACGAAAGTGTGCATTTATACTTTACATAATGCACAGACTATTACTGCTTATTCTTAGATTGATTACTGAGAAAATTCCTTAAAGTGGCAAATACCAAATGACTTGAATGCTGGGGAGAACATGTTATGCCAACTTTATTGTAATTGGGGGTTGTTCTTCTACTGTCAAATAACTTGTTTCATTTTGGGTTTTGTGCAATTTGGGAGAAAAAATATTGTCTTATTGCTTTACATGATATTTTGAAGTCCTTATCCATCTTTTGATTGTGTAGGTATGTAAAAAGTTACCTGCTACCAGAGAAATACAAGATGGGCAAAAGGAAGACCTCCGTGAGAAAGAAAACAGTGAATCCTGTCTTTAATGAAATACTGCGGGTATTTATTCAGCTAAATGCTATATGTGTAAATCTTGAAAATTTAAATCCCAAATATTTCAGTACTCGTATTCTAAACAGACCCAAGTCTTGGCAGCTGAGCATTTCAAGTGTGATGTAAAATTTGTCCTTTTGACTTTGAGACATGGGATTCAGAACTTCGTTATTAGAATTTGGGGAGATGAGAAGAACAACAGTAAAGGAATTCTAATACTTGGCACTTGACATCCACAAACTGCAAAACATGTCCCAAAAGAAGATATATTTTCATTTTGCACAGAAGGGAAACTGAGGCACAGAGCAAGATGGTGGCAAAAATATCCTGAGGCCCCGTTAACTGGTCCCATTACACAATCTCTTTCATAATGTTCAGTATTTTTGGTTCACTTATTCACTGGCCTTGTGCATGTTGCATCTCAGTTGTCACCAGAAGAATTGGCTTTTTTTCCAAAAATGAGACCAGAAGGAAATACAATCTCGATAGAGCACTATAAATTGGGAAGCCTTACGTTCCTACCTAAGTTTTGCCATTAATCTGTTGCATAAGCTTTGCAATTTAGCAGGAGCAGCTTAGAAACAGGGAATCTTGCACAGATGACGCTGAGGACCCTTCTGATGCCGAGTCTGACTTAATTTCCATGTGTGTGAAGCAGAAATACCTAGCTCAAAAGAAAACGTTGAAGATTAAATGACGTTTACACATCTCTTTCAAAATGAAAAGCCAAATATCCATAGTTCCAGCTCTGACAGTTTATGTAGTTTTCACAAACCTAGGCCAAACATGAATTTAAGTATCTAAAAAAAAATGCTATGGCTTGCAAAGTAGTGAACCTTTCCTATGCATCTCTAGACTGAAAATGCGTTGCTAAATGAACAGAGACAAATTTCTTAGTACAACTGGATTTTTTTCAGTTTCATTGTTCCCAGACTCTGGGGGTAATTATTGGCTTATTTAAAGTCCAATTTTGTTGTTTCACTCTGCAGTATAAAATTGACAAGGACCTCTTAAAGAACCAAACGCTAAATCTCTCTGTCTGGCACAATGATACGTTTGGACGCAATAGTTTCCTGGGTGAGGTGGAGGTGGATTTGGGAACGTGGGACTGGAATGACAGAGTGAAGAAGCAGATGAACTGGTTCTCACTTAAGCCAAGGGTAAGTTCTTATATTTTTTATATATATGAACTAATGTGTATGTGGGCCTATGTAACTTCTAAGCATAGGCTTCTATTTGTCTAGACTTGGAGCCTTTCGCTTTTCACCCTCTCTACCCAGTCCAATTGTTGGTGGTGTAATTACAGGTGGTCCTTCTTCCAGACAGGCACTGGGACCTTCAGGTTTTCTAGTGAGTGTCTGCCCAGTCAGATGCCTCTGAAGAGAAGCAGAAAGTGTCTACCAGCCCAGGGAGTGAAAACCCAAATTGACTTTCATAAGTGTTGGGCTGTGTATGCTACACAGCACAAATGGGGGCACAGTTCATCAGTTGTATCCTGCTGCACATACAGATAATCTATGTAGGTTCCATATTAAAATGATTTCCTATGTGATCTAATGGCATGTCTGTACTAGGAAGTTTGAGTGGTTTAACTAAAAAGGCTGTTTTGTTGAACCAGTTCCAAAGGTGCTATGGATACCCAAAATTTGGTTTAGAGGCTGCTTGAGTCTGTTCAATCAAAACTTAAAATAAGCCATTTTTTTTAAAGTACCCAGATATTAGTTTGGATTTACTTTTTTAAGCAACTCTATTGTTATTTAACTTAAAGCTAAATGAGTCATTTTCAAATTAAAGTAGTCCTAGAAAGTATGGTAACAAACATTGTATCTCCTTACTTATGTTTTCAACACGGTTGAGGTGTGTTAGACAATAGAAAAATGGGGATTAAAAAAAAGGAAGTTGAGTCTAATCTTCAGCTCAGGGTAGGATCAGCCCTGACTAAACCATTCCAGACAAATGATTAACTTATACTTAAAAGCTACCAAGGATGGAGATTTCACAGCTCCTCTAGGCAATGCTTAACTACACTCATACTGAGAAAGTTCTTCCCCATATCCAACCTAAATTTCCACTGTTGCAATTTGAGACAGTTAGTTGTTTTTTTTTCTTGTATCGATAGTTCTTCCTGCCCCCTACAGCCACAAAGAAGAGTCCTATCACTATTGAATGAAACTAGGTACTTTGTTTTCATGGTAGCCAAAGGTAGGCTCAGTGTTCCTTAACAGACCCAAGACAAGATTCATGCGTGAGAGATCATATATTCTAACTTTAGATTCGACACCTGAAGGGGAAAAGAATAGAAAATGTTTTGAAGGCAACGTACCATTCTCCCTATAGTTTTATTAATATAGTTGGAAAGGAGTCACCTGCCTATGGTCTCAGGCATGTGCGTCAAACTCACCTGGAGTCCCAGGCCAGATCTAGACCATTAGGATCCTCATGGGTCAGATCCAGCCTGAGGTGTACGGGTGGCTGTTGTGGCCAGCAAGTCAGTGGGTGTGCCAGCAACAGGAAGGGTTTTGGTGCCAGTGAGAGAGGTCCCATAATTGCTGATCCCGTTCTACAGCCGGCCATGAGCCCCAACTTCAGGGAGTTTAGCAGGCCAGATAAAGAGGCTCTGTGTGCTGGATCTGGCTGTGTTTGATGCACCTCTCTTAAGTTTAACCCATTTACCATACCTTATTTCAAATTCCGTCTTTTTCCTGCACAGCAAGACGGGAGGGACTAGAGCAGGGGTGGGAAAAATGTGGCCCATGGGCTGTGTGGCCTGCCAGGCCATTCTATCTGGCTCGCGGGGCCCCTAAAAAATTTAGAAAATTAATATTTATCTGCCCCTGGCTGCCTGTCATGTGGTGCTTGATGGCCTGACAAAACTCAGGAAGTGGCCCTCTGCCCGAAATAATTGCCCGCCCCTGGACTAGAGAATGCAGGTTCATAACAGCGAAGCTGTGCATCATGCTGTAATACTTCGGTAAAATGCTTTGTTCCTGTACTGTGCTCTGAAAGATTTTGTACTGGTAAATTGTAACTGATATCCATATGCAGCATGTCAGGTGCTATTTTTTGCTGTGCACTGAAGGACATTCAAATTTGCTGGCTTTTCATTTCACAAATCCTGTTCATTTCACATTCATTTCTTGTGCGAGATGCTATGAAAGGGGGTATCATGTGACATGAGATTCTGAACAGTTTGAGTTTTCTTACTTTCAGACTCCAACAGCAGCTCTCGAACTAGAAAACAGAGGAGAGATGAAAGTAGCCCTCCAGTATGTCCCAGAACCTGACGGGGGTATGTGCTTCTTTTTTCATGTGCAGATTTGGGAGGGGAGTTGGTTTTAAAGCCTTTTTTTGTCAAGTTCAGCACTTTAATACAAAATAAAATCTTTCTAAACAAAGTAAAGCTGGTTTTGAACTTGAGGCTGCTGAGATTGTTTTTATTAACAGAGGAGGGAAAGAAGGAACAGCTGTTACTCAAACAAGATTATACACTTAACAGATCACATGGAATGAGGCTCCTCTTCTCTGTGCAGTGGCAGTTAGCTGTGTGGGCAAAATACCCACTTGCTAAATGAATAGTAGTAGTCCACTGAACGTGAGCAGCATCACATGTGGGAAAGAGTAGTTACTGGTTTGAGCATGGCTTACTGTAGCAAAATGCTCTGTAGGTTGCTAGTTCTCTCATAGTTAATAGTTGGCTGGCAGGAAAAGGGTTTAATTAAATAAGAACAAATTCATCCCTTTTTCTCACCATCTGTGAGGTAAGTTGGGCAGGGAGATGGAAGAATAGCAGAATCTTCCTGAACTGAAATTTATTCATATTTAAATTCCCATTGCTCATGTACCTAGAAATTGTGTATGCGCACAGTGAGCATTAGCTGTCAGTAAATACATACAGGTATGTTTGCCTACCTGAAATTTTGGCCCCAAGAAAGCTAATGTGTATGTAAAATAAGCACGTTATTAATTGTATGCATTAATATAGTATGAGGAGCTCTAGCTCTAGACCAGGTCCCTATTCTTCTGGGCTCCATGTAAATAACAAATGACCTGAGCTTTCTGATACTAAGTAGAAGACGTGTTAGACATGGGCAGAGGGGGAGACTGCAAGGAAACTTAGACATAGCATTGGTCTGCATGAAAGGCAGGGAGCTTGGCATACCAGTGGCCTAATAGTTGCCAAGATGGCTTGGTGGCAAAAGTGTTTGAAAGGTAACGTAGTTTTGCAGTTTTTCATAGAGTTGTTCATTTTGCTTCTCACACTGCTTCCAAGAGTGAGAAGCAAACTCAGAGAATGTAAGTGGGTGCTAGGGGCTGATTGCGTGGGTGAATTGGAACCAAGTTGATTTTGATGCAGGAGAGGCTGCGAAGGACCTTAAAAGTAAAGCCTGTTAGAGACAGTGTTATTGGTAGAGGAGTGCAAAGAGCTGGATAAGCTGAGAAAACTACCTTTGCATTCTGAAAAGATACAAATTGGGCAAGAATGCATTTGTTCAGGACAGAGAAAAGGCTCCTGTAATCATCAAGATGAGATTCAGAAATAGACGTCAGAGCCAGGCTGAGATTTTAGTTTGGACAGAAGGGACAGCTCTGCAGCAACAAGATAGATCTGTGAGTCATGCATATTGCTGGATTTTTGTGTGTGCAAATAAGTTTATCCAGAGATCACCGGTAGAGAGCAAAGGGAATGGAACTAAGGAAAGACTCACTTAGGGGACACCCACAGAAAAGCTGGGGAGGGGGTGGTGGAAACGAGGAAGAGTCTCTAAGCAACAGCGGGAAGGAGCACTAGGAAAGGTAGAACCAGGGAAGGACTGTCACAAAGCCCGAGGGAGGACAAGATTTCTAGAAGGTGGCTGATGGTCCACTGATTCTGACCTTTCGTTGGAGGAGGTCACTGCCGAACTTTTTGTAAGAGGAGCTTCAGGGGAGTGCAAGGTGATGGAAGAAGTCTAGGATGAGGATGGACAAAAGGAACTTGAAGCAACAATTGCAAACTGTGCTTCATGATTCATAAACAAAAAGGAGATGGGGAGGAGGTGGGAGAGGGTCAAGGAGTGTTTTTTCGATGGAAAAGTTCTAAAACCAGATCGCATCGTGAGGGGAAGGAGCCAAAGGAGCGAGAAGTGAGGCGGAAAAGTAAATGTTACTGTTTCTCAGTGTCGCTCTTCACAAAGGAAAAGGAAAGCAGTAAAAGACAGGAACTGCTTCACTCTCGCCATTGACATACAGCCAAGTTCAATGCGGGGGCGGAGTGTGGCAGGTTAGACCGCACAAGGAAGCATACAGCAGCCTCGTCCAGCCGAAACAACAGGGAAGCATGCCTGTCACAACTGACAGGTCTGCCTTCCTCACAGTTTTTGGTGCACGGATCAGAGGAGGCGTACTTCCAGTTGCTCTGACTGTGAAGAAATTAAATTTGAAGTAAATTTAGTATGATCTTCCCTTGCTTTCTCCCTTCCTTTTGCTACTGCTTCTTAGTTATAAATGTGCAAAGCAGCTGTTGCTAAAGACTTGAATTTCTGAAGGAAGGGAATGTCAAAATGTCTCCTACTTGTCCCTTTTAAAAGGAAAGAAGATCTCGCCCACAGGAGAGGTTCATATCTGGGTGAAGGGATGCAACGACCTCCCTCTTCTGAGGGGCAACAGGCTCAACTCTTTTGTTAAATGGTAACAGGACTCGTTAGTAACAAACCCTTTTTTCTTTTCTTTTTTAATCTAATATTTTTCTGGGCCTTTCTGATTGATTTCCTCTTAATTTAGATGAAGAATATGTTGGTACCTTCCTGGGTCCTATCTCTACAATCCCATAAACCAGTGATTCTCAACTTTTTTAGACTCAAGGCACCCCTTGGAAAATGCCAGCTTTTAGCTTTCACTTGGTTTTCTTTTACTGCAATAAATACTAGAGAAATTCTAAATAGATGGATACTAGATAAATACTACATACATTCTTCTGTTGCGGAAAGCTCAGAAAGACCACAACAGGTCAGACTGCTTTTGATGCTCTGAATTCCTATTTGAAATTTCTCTGTGTTATCTTGTGAACTGCCTGTAGGTGTTCTCACACATAATGATGCTAATGTGACACTGTACCCTTAAACGGCTGTCATGGCATGGACTCACTGCCAGCATTTTGTCAATATTTACCCACTCACCAAGCACACTGCCTATGGAGTTTCCCTTTTGACTTCCGGTCTTTCACTCTGTCCCCCTGACTCCTTGGTTGCCTGGCTGGGCAGAACAGCCTGCGAGTCCATCGGCCGTCTTCTGAAGTGTGAGGATGGGGCAACTCCATCGGTGTCGGAGAGTGCGGGCACATACGCTCTCTCAGAGGCAGTGTGCGCTCATTCAGCACCCAGGGTTGGGAGGAGGGTGGTATGATGATGGCCAGTGTAGAGTGGGTCTTCTAAAGGCCACAAACTCCTGGAAGACCGATTCAGGCTCAACATTAGGAAAAACTCCTTCACAGTCAGGGCGTCCAGACTGTGGAATAAGCTCCCTCCAGAGGTGGTGCAATCACCTATCGTGGAAATCTTCAAGAGGAGACTAGACAGTCACCTTGCTGGGGTCGCCTGGCCCCCAGTTGTCTTTCCTGCTTGGTGCAGGGGGGTGGACCCGATGATCTTCCAAGGTCCCTTCTGGGCTTTCAATCTCTGAATCTATGGGGGCGGGAGTCTGTCACCCTTTCAAAGCTGGTGCTCTCTCACCCCACTCGTTGTGCTACTGAGCTCTCTTCCTTTTGTTTTTTGTTTTCTCTTTTAGGCTATAGCCTTTTCTTAGGTACCCCATAGCATATTCTTACAAAAGATGTTAAGGAGTACCTATGTTATTGCATACAAGAGCGTGAGGCCCAGTGTGTAAATGCCATGTTTCTTTTCTTTCCAAAGTACCATTCTGCCAGACACTAGTAGAAAAAGCCGCCAGAAAACAAGATCAGTGGCAAAAACTACCAACCCAGTGTTCAACCACACCATGGTTTATGATGGCTTTAGGCCTGAAGATCTGAAAGAAGCCTGTGTAGAACTCACCGTCTGGGATCACAACAAACTAGTCAATCACTTTCTGGGAGGTCTCAGGATAGGTCTTGGAACAGGTACTGACTTTTTTATTTTTTTTTTGTTCATCCCTAATTTATAAAATACAATCCTGATCTTGCAAAATATCACTGAACAGACCTGCAGATATTTTACTGACTACATGGCTCCATAAGGACAGAAGTGGTCAAGCTGTGTTGGGAGGCATGAGCCTAATTGCGTTACTTTCCATTCTCAGAGGTGCTGATCATCTACAGGTTTTGTCATGGGTAAAAAATAGTCCACTGCTTCAGGAACTCGGATTTGAAAAATTTGGCTTACTTTCTCTACTGTTAGGAATCCTAACAAAATGAGCTTACATACCATATAATAGACAAACATGAGAATTCAGAGATATCATGAGGAACAGGATTGCTGGATTGATTTTGCTCAGCTCTAGAAGGTTGTCTCTGCTCTAAGTGTGAGGAGAGCATTTGTGGGGAAAAACAAGTGCTTTAAAAATGTTTAAATATTCTAGGTAAAAGTTACGGAACAGAAGTGGATTGGATGGATTCTACTCTGGATGAAACTGCCCTATGGGAAAGAATGATGAAGTCTCCAAACACATGGGTTGAAGATACGCTACCACTCAGGATGCTCATGATAGCAAAGCTGACAGAATAGGAGGATTTTGTAACTGATAATGGCCAAAACAGATCTTGGAAGTTGTGGGGAAGGAATAAAATAAAGCTAGAAACTTGGTGGACTTCATAGAACAGTATACTGTGGCAGATCTTTAGACAGCTGTTTTTGTCTTGTTCTTCATTTGTGCTGCTAAATGCCTGCAGATTTTTTTTTTTCACATGAAGGCTTTTCATTATTTGCTCACTGAAAATGAATGAAAAGAACAAAGAATGGTCTAACAAAACGACAGCATAGGTACCAGTGGTGTGTTTTAGAGTTGAATGGAATACCTAAAAACTGTTGGTGCTTCGTTCAGTAAGTTTAAATTGCCAGAAGATTAAAACCAAAAATCTGACCCTTTCCAGCTCTTTCCAGAGTCATTTGCAGGGCACTGTTACTGGGCTGATAAATGGACGGTACCTCTTTATATTCGCTACTGTGGGTTAATGCATCGTTCAGGTTTTCTTAGCAAAGGGTGTAACAGCCATAGTTCATAAAAGGACTTCTATCTGTTTTGAAATTTCCAGGCCATGGTGAAAGTTTCTAAATTGATTAGAAGCCTTCTATGAAGTAGCGGTTTTGGTCTCATTCTGGTAGGGCGCTTGGTACCCTCAACTCCAGCCCAAGTCAGTGGGAACAAAGGGTTGCAGAGTACGAAGAATCAGTGTCCTGAAGAGGGTTTGACATTGTGTGTTACAAATGTTATTAGTCTTAAACGAATCTCTAAACTGGGGAGACTGAATGAAAATGGTGACTTCTAATGTACTTTGTTCAAATGTTACTCTGAAGAATCTTTTTTTTCCCCCCTCTTTGGTTATATTACTGGTTTTATTATTGTAAAATTGAATATTTATTTTTAAAAAATGTTCATTGCCTGCACCCAAGACTGATTTGCCTTGTAGGTGTGTGAAGCACTTTGTACTTCAGTGTCATTACAACACAGCAGGGATTGGGATGTTCTTGGCTTAAACATACCTACAGCATATGCAACAGGAAGCAACTGTCTCAGGTCTACAGGAATGTAATATAAGAAAGCTGAACATATAACTGGGGCAAGAACAACAAACCTAGGCTTTTAACTAAAAGCAGCCTCTTAAAGCTACATTGTGCTGGGAATAAATGTTTAATTAAACAATACAAATGATCTTATATTTACATCTTATAAGTCTATGCAATTTTCATATTGTATTGTAAGCTACAGTCCTCAAAATAAATGCACGTGTTATATCTGTGTATGTAGTTGTTATTACGCAGAGCTAGAATCTGGTAACTCTCTTTATTAAATTACATATGAGGAGGGGGAGAGGGGAACGGGCAGGTATGGGATTGGGATGTCTGGGTTCTTAGTTTTGCTGTTTTTAATGGAAATGAAATTAATTTACGGCAGGGATCAGTAGCCTTTTAAAGTTGCAGGCCAAATTGACCAAGTTAAGTCCCACTTAAGGGCCCAGCTGCTCCTGTTGCTTTTTTCCTGTGGCAGCAGGGAAAAGTGACTGCTGCTGAATGCTTCCACTGCCAAAGCCCCTTGTCTGCAGGCCACATGAAAATGCTTTACGGCTGAATGTGGCCCAGGGGCCATAGGTTGCCAGTTCTGGATTTATGGAATTTTGAGTGACAATTTTTTCCCCCCAAAAGCACCAGTGTGTCATAGCACCAGTCATGGCTATATTGCTTCCTACTAACTTTCCAATTATGGGTATTTTAGGAAGATAAGGGCATAGTAATTGCCTGCTTTTTTAAATGCCCTTTTATATAAAGAAACAAATTTCTTTAATTAACTTTAATTAAGAAACATTTTAAATCAAATTTGCATCTGTATTGTGATAATATTTCATATTATCTTTGCATGACCTGCAATTTAATTAGCAAATATAAGTATACTTTTGGGTAGGCAGCTTAACGAACGATTATTTTTAAGTGTCTTCAGGAGAACAAAGGGCGGGTTTTGAGATTTACTTGCTGTAGAGCTTACAATTTGCTTTATTTCATACAGTGCAAAGGAATTTTGACAGAGATTTTGTGTTGAAAAGACATGACTGGTATCTTTCAGTGCGTCTGTATTTAAAATATTTGCCAGTTGGTTATTGTTATTGTCCAAGGAGTTTTAGCTTGCTGCTCCTACAGCCGCGGAGCAAAGCACCAGGCTCTATGAGGTTCTGCAGGAAGCCCTGCAGGCAGCCTGACAGCAGCGTGGGAAAACAGTCGTCACCCCCCCCCCCCC
>NW_017729032.1:12316266-12321033 GCF_001723915.1 Gavialis gangeticus | reverse complement strand
GAGCCTGATCTTTTTTTTCTCCCCCCTGCCTGGAGCCTGCCTGAGCTGCTTGGGGGCCCAGTGCTTCCCTCCGCAGCTGTGGTGCCCCCCAGGACTGCCCAAGCCAGGTGCCTGTGGGTGGGTGCCATGGGGGGGCTGCTGAGGAGGGAAGCACCAGCCCCACTTGCAGCCCAGGGACCGCTCTGCCCACTGGCAGCTCGCCCTCATCTTCCCACTGCTGGAGAGGCAGGTAAATCGGGTGTGTGGACGACATGGGGGTTTAATTGGCCCTAAACTGAAGCAGTGTTTTTAAAAACCCACCACTTCAATTTAGGGCCCTTGTTTCATCTACACGTGCCCCTTGTCACAGAATCATAGAAAATTAGGGTTGGAAGGACCTCAGGAGATCATCTAGCCCAACCCCCTGCTCAAAGCAGGACCATCCTCAGTTGGATCATCCCAGCCAAAGCTTTGTCTAACCAGGTCTTAAAAACCTCCGAGGATGAAGATTCCATCACCTCCCTGCATGGGCAACTGGTGCCACCTTATGGGGGGCACATGCCCCCCAGTGACCAGTGGGCAACTGGGGTGGGGGTCCCCTGTGGCCAATCTTGCTGATGACAGTGGGGTGTCCCCCTGCGGCTGATTGCACCGACCGGAAGGTGGCCACAGGACTCCCAGAAGTTTCATAGTTTCTAGGGTCAGAAGGGACCTGAGTAGATAATCTAGTCTGACCCCCTGCCATGGCAGGAAAGAGTACTGGGGTCAAACGACCCCAGCAAGGTGTTCATGTGGTCGTGGTGCTTTATCCATAGAATCACAGAATCAATGAGTGGGAAGGGACCTAGATGGATCATCTAGTCCGACCCCCTGCCATGGGCAGGAAGGAGCACTGGGGGTGGCAGGGTCATAAGACCCCAGCCAGGTGCCTGTCCAGTCTCCTCTTGAAGATCTCCAGGGAAGGTGAGAGCACCACCCCTCTGGGAAGCCTATTCCAGGCTCTGGCCACCCTTACCGTGAAGTAAAGTAGTTCTTCCTAATATCTAATCTAAACCTATCCTCCCTCAGCTTGTGGCCATTGTTCCTGGTGACCCCAAGGCGGGCCCTGGTGAACAGCCTTTCCCCGAGTCCCTGCTGCTGGCCCCTGATAAGGTTGTAGGCAGCCACAAGATCCCCCCTCAGTCTCCTCTTGCGGAGACTGAAGAGATTCAGGTCCCTCAGCCTCTCCTCACAGGGCTGGCCACGGAGGCCCCCAACCATACGAGTGGCCTCCTCTGGACCCTCTCCAGGTTCCCCACGTCCTTCTTGAAGTGCGGTGCCCAGAACGGGACACAGGACTCCAGCTGCGACCTGAGCAGCACCGCATAGAGGGGGAGCAAGACCTCTCTGGACCTGTTAGTGATGCCCCTGTTGATGCAGGACAGGGTGCAGTTGGCTCTGCCTATTGCTTTGTCGCATTGGCGACTTGTATTCATCCTGGAGTCAGTCATGACTCCAAGATCCCTCTCTGCCTCTGTGCTGCTGAGAGGGTCAGCCCCTATCCTATAACCATAATGCTGGTTCCCTCTCCCCAGGTGCAGCACCCTGCACTTGTCCTTGTTGAACCAAATCCTGTTCAGATCCGTGCACTTCTCCAACCTATCCAGGTCTGCCTGGATGTGGTCCCTGCCTGCCGGTGTATTCACTTTACCCCACAGCTTGGTGTCATCAGCGAACTTGAACAGGGTGCTCCCCACACCCTCATCCAGGTCGCTAATGAAGATATTGAACAGCACCGGCCCAAGGACCAAGCCCTGGGGGACTCCGCAGCCCACACCCTCCCAGGTCGACATTGACCTGTCCCCCACCACCCTCTGGGTGCGCCCCTGGAGCCAGTTTGCCACCCATGTGACTGTACATTCATCAGTGCTGCAGTCCCTCAGCTTGCCCACCAGAATTGGGTGGGACGCTGTGTCGAAGGCCTTCTGGAAGTCCAAGATGACATCGACTTCCTCCTTCCCATCTAAGGTTTTTTTTTACCTGGTCATAGAAAGAGACCAGGTTGGTCAGGCAGGATCGGCCTGGCATGAACCCATGTTGGTTACCCCTCAACTTCACTTTCCCTGCAGCTCTCACAAATGTGGCCCTTGATAATTTTTTAAAAGACCTTCCCCAGGATAGAAGTGCGGCTGACTGGCCTGTAGTTGCCAGGCTCTTCCTTCCTCCCCTTCCTGAAAATAGGGACCACGTTGGCCCTTTTCCAGTCCTCTGGGACTTGGTCCGAGCACCAGGAGTCCTCAAACTGCCGTGCCAATGGCTCCGCAATGACACCAGCCAATTCCCTCAGCACCTGCGGATGGAGGTCATCTGGGCTCGCTGACTTGGACACATCTAAGTCCTCCAGGTAATCCTTAACTGCTAATCCTAATCCAGCGCTCCCGCTCCCTGACTGGTGCTTGCAGGGGGGCACCAGCGTTCCCACCTGCCTCCCTGTCCGTTGCCTAAGTGGGGAGTGTGGCCTGTCAGGGGGTACGCCAGCACGCTCAGGGGGTGCACATGCACCCCCAGGCACCTCCTACATATTGCCACTGCCTCCCTAGGTAACCTGTTCCAGCGTTTTACTATTTTCCTAGTGAGAAAATTCTTCCTAATATCTAGCCTAAACTTCCTTTCTTGCAACTTCAGACTGTTGTTCCTTGTTCTGTCATCTGCCACCACGGAGAAGTCCAGCTCCATCCTCTTTCGAACCACCCTTCAGGTAGTTGAAAGCTGCTATTAAATCCCCGCAGTAACCTCTTCTCTAGACTAAATAAACCCAGTTCCCTCAGCCTCTCATCGGAAGTCACGTGCCTCAGCCCCCAAACTATTTTTGTTGCCCTCCAATGGACCCTCTCTAATTTGTCCACATCCTTTCTGTAGTGGGGGGCTGAAAACTGAACACAGTCCTCCAGATGTGGCCTCACCAGTGCTGAATAGAGGGATAGAATCACTTCCCTTGACCTACTGGCAACACACCTACCAATGTAGCCCAGGATGCTGTTAGCCTACTTGGCAACAAGGGCACACTGCTGGCTCATATTTAGCTTATTGGCCACTGTAACCTCCTGGTTCTTTTCTGCCGAACAGCTGCCCAGCCACTCAGCCCTCAGCCTGTACCAGTATATAGGACAGAACAATCCCAAGTGCAGGACTTTGCACTTGTCCTTATTGAACCGCATGAGAGTCCTTCTGGCCCAATCCTTCAATGTGTCTAGGTCACTCTAAATACTAGCCCTACCCTCCACTGTATCTACTACTCCCCACAGCTTGGTGTCATCTGCAAACTTGCTGAGGGTGCACTCTGTGCCATCTTCCAGGTCATTGATGAAGACATTGAACAAAACTGACTCCAGGATTGACCCCTGGGGCACTCCACTTGATACTGGCTTCCAACTACACATTGAGCCATTGATTTATTACCCTCTGAGCCCGGTGCTCCGGCCAGTTTTCTATCCACCTTATAGTCCAGTCAGCCAATCCATATTTCCTTAGCTTGCCTGCAAGAATGTCTCATACATTTTGTAAACATTAGGGCCTAAAAAGGACCTTGCAAGATCACTGTGTCCAGCCCTTTGCCGTTGGCAGGAAGTCTGCTGGGGTCACACGATCCGAGCAAGATAAGCATCCACCTGCCTTTTGAATGTTGTGGGAGACCATATCCAAAGCCTTGCTAAAATAAAGATACACCACATTTACTGGTCTCCCTGCATCCACAGTCAGTCATCTGAATTTGCATGAGCATGTCAGTACTTCAGTGGCAGGAGCTGTGTGGCCGGCGGCAGCGGCGCAGCACGGGGTGGGGCTGGGAATGGCTGCGTGCTGTCTGGCCACCACCACCCCACGCTATGCTGCTGCCACAGGCTGCACAGCTCTGAGCACGGCTCCACGGCAGCAGCGGGAGGTTTTGGAGGCAGTGGCCATCACTGCTGTTAACGGGCCTCTAAGTAAGCGGCAGTGCTGCGTGCGCCCCCACCCCTCGTCGTGGCTGCAGAGCCGGCCATGGAGCTGTACTCCGGCTGCATGCCAGCTTCCCTCTCCCCCTCCCCTGGGCAGCCGGCCAGGCGGCATGTGTGTGACCCGCACATGGTGGGCACCAACACACTGCGCCCCACATCACTTGCAAAGCCTCCCTGCAGGCCCTCACCCCCTGGCCCTAATCCCACCTGCAACATGCTCTGTGGGGCCAGCAGCACCCCCTTCTCCCTCAGACCCCAACCATCTTCCCCAGCCCTGCACCATAGCCCCACTTATCTCCATGCTCCACGGGCAAAGTGTGAGCCTGAGCCTGGCCTTGGCTGCCTCGGAGGCTCAGGCTCTGCCTTCCTCCGGCCAGGCCTGGGGGTTTCCTGCCCTTTTTGCAATTGGCTCATGCAGGCTGGAGCTGTGCCACCCTCCAAGAGCTCTTTGCAAATGCGGAGAATCCGCAGCTTTCTCTGCTAAAAAGAGAAATCCATGTTTTCGCCGATAAAAACAGGGAATCCGTGGTTTTCTCCATTTTTCTGTGGGAAACGGAAAAACCGGATCCCTGGTGATCACCTATCACAAAAGATTAGAAACTTTTTAGAGGGTATGCTGTTCTTTTCAGACTTGCATGCAGTGCTCAGCATGATCGAGCCCCAGTCCTGGTTAAAGACTATACAAGTGTTGCCAACTCTCATGATTCTTGGCGTTGTTCTAAAGTCTACGCTTTGGGAATGCGAACAGCTTAGCTCTTTCTTTAAGTAAACAATTTTTATTTGCTTGGAGTCACCGCAGCTGTGCGCCACCAAA
>NW_017729032.1:12302510-12302875 GCF_001723915.1 Gavialis gangeticus | reverse complement strand
TCGCTCCCCGCACAAGCGCAGCCGCGGACAGCAGGAACGGGGAGACAGGATCAAGCACGGGGCCAGACCACTGCACTCAGCCGGCGTCTCCCGAGGCCCCTGCTGCCCCGCAGGGCCCGGGCAGCGCGGACGAGAGTGACCTTGCCCCATTACCTGCCCGGCGCCCGCACTAGACCCCACCCCGCCTCCGGCCGCCATCTTGCCCCGCGCCGCGCGGCTCCCATTGGACGCCCAACACGGCGGCCGCGGATTGGTCGCGGGCCGCGTTGCTAGGGGTGGAGCAGGGCGCCTCCATGGAGACGGCGCTGAGCGGTCCCCTCCCCCTCGTCAGGATCCTGACAACGCCAAGGGGCGGGGGCGGCCTC
>NW_017729032.1:12297682-12302090 GCF_001723915.1 Gavialis gangeticus | reverse complement strand
ACTGGTTGACAGTGCGGGGTTGCTCCCGGCCCCGGCCCCGGCCCCGGCCCCGGCCCCGGCCCGAGAGCGCGTCCAACTAGTGCCGGGGGCTCACGTGTGGACGGTGCCGGACGAAGCGCTCCAGGGGCCCCGCGCAGCACCTGCCTTTCTCGCGGAGCCAGCATGCCGGTCCGGAGGAAAGGTGGGCTCCGGGGCACCTGCCGCCTGCTCGCACCTGCCGGGGCCACTGAGACCAGTTTGAATAGCATATTTTAAGAAAAAGGCGGGGAAAGATTCTGAGAGGATGTTTTAAGGAAAAGGGAATTTTAAGAGGATGTTATAAGAAAAAAGGGAAAAAAATGTAATAGGATGTTTTAAGAAAAAGAGAAAAAAGTTTTTAAGAGGATGTCTTAAGAAAAAGGGAGATTTTAAGAGGTTGTTTTAAGAAAAGGGGGAAAAAGATTTTGAGAGAGTGTTTTTTAAAAAGGGAGATTTTGAGAGGATGTTTTGAGGAAAAGAAAGTGGGAGATCTTATGAGGCTATTTTAAGAAAAAGTAGAAAAAAATATTTTTAATCGGATGTTTTAAGAAAAAGGGAAATTATAAGACGATACCAAAAGAAAAAAAGGATTTTAAGAGGATACTGTAAGAAAAAGGATCAAAAGAAATCTGGAATAGCTTCAGTCAGAGTTGGCAACCCTGGCTTCGAAATAAATGCGTCCTGTTTGGCACAAGGGCAAGGTTGAGCAGGTCTAATTTAAGTTGAGGTTTCATCTAAAAAAAAATAAAAGAAAGCTTTTATAAAACCTAACTTGTAATCAAGACATAGTGGTTTTACCATTAATTGTGTGTGTATGTGTACGTAGCCCTGTAGGACCCGGGGGGGCAGGGCAGGGGGGTTATGCACAACTTTGGTAAGAATTGCATTTTTCAATGATCACATTAGAAACAGGGTGTGCATCCCTTTGATTGCTGGAAAAAACAAGCTTATTATGTTTCACATTCTTTCCTGCCTTGTTACAAACACAAAATAATAGTTGTTGTTCCTAGTTGTTATTCCTAGTGTCGGTTTGAAAATGTGCTGATAGAACAAAATATAGCAAGGAACTAACTGTTCTTAGATGCATCATCTTGCTACAGCTTCAGGCTCTTGACCTGGTGCCGTCAAAATGTGGGACAGAGAATTCAAGTCAGTATTACTAAAACATGAACATGGCTAAATTTAGTACAACTTCAAATTAATTTCTGTTAATTAAATATCTTCTGCTGTGCTAGTCACAGGATTCTGAGTTTCTGATATAAAGGAGTGCATAAGCTGGCGTTGTTCGACAGACTTCTACACAATCCTACTTAATTTTTTTTGATTTGATTGTAAATGTGCAGAGCACAGAGTAAAACTAATTTTAAACCTGTAAAGTGGTTTATTAAGCAAAATAATAGCTGGCAGTTACTTATGTGCAACCTCGATGGAGGACTATAATCCCTTGATGATGCCCTTTTAATTCTTAGTGTTGTGCTGTAAAAACATCCTGCTCCACTCTGGATGTGGTGTACTGTTTTTGCGCACAACTGTTGAGTTAAGGGTGCATCAGTTTGTAAATTTGAGCCATAGCTCTGAATTAGATTATTTTTATGTGGGCATTTTTCTGAACTGAATATTTATTTAGCTGTGTAGCTCAACCTCCTGACACAAACTTGATGCTGGATTTATGGGACAAAGTTGCATGGCTTATATTATGCATAGGGTGAAGCACATGGTTCCCTTTGGTCTTATCTAGGATTTTTCTTGTTTCAGGAGAACATACCTCAAATATAATGTTGTTTTTAATGTGTCTAATTTCTGTTACACAGTTGTAGGCACATGTTTTGACAATTTTTAAATATGCTGTCCATAAACCAAAATGGCTCCCTTGAAACAATTGGGCTGTCATATCAATTAAAGTGTTAGTTTTGGAAGTGTGAATATACTTACCTTTAGGTATTAAATGCTATTATTAAAATATGATTGCACATGTATAGTAGAGGATTTTAAAATGTTAGTGAATCAGCTGCTTTATTTATTATGTATTGGAACTACTTAAAGTTTATAGTCCCTTTCGTGCATTTGCACTTAGAAAATGTGATTAAAGGGATATTTTCAACTTGAAAATCATTCTTCCATTGGAAAATGTTGTGTCTGCCATTGTTACAGGTAATCCCTAAATATCCTATAACAAAGGGAGATTAAAGGGATTTTTTCCTTCTATGTTTTGGTTTGTTTGCTTTAATCCTATGACAGCACAATTCATATTGCAAGTTACGCTGTTTTCTTGATGGCCTCTTTCACTTTTCTGGCCTCATGCACTGGGGAGTCCATATTCACATGCTGTCTTCTCCAGCATGTGGCTTGGGGAAACCTTTTTGTAGAATGTCCTCTTTGCTCTGTCAGAGTGTGTATTCTGGTCACAGCAGTAGCCTCAGCAAAGCCAGAAGTGAGTGTTAGCAGCCAGGTATGTGCAGAGAAAAAAGGGAGCAAGTTATCCTGTCATACCTGGTGTGTTGATCTTTTGCCTGACCAAATTAATCATCAGAAAATAGGAGTAGCAGCAGAAAAACTTCTGTAAATGATGATAAACAAATTCTGACATTCAACGTTCTGTAACAGCCGCCTTACAACAAAATTATTTAAAATTAGTCACTTTTTGTAGTATGTCCCTGTTCTTCAAAAGGGACATATATTTGAGGTTTTATATTAGGAGGAGTCCTCCTCTTCCCCTATTACCTTTTTAATGTCACACAAGTTCCTGTCTGATATATATATATATTTATCCCTACTTGCGGTAATGCAAGGCAATTGACGTTTTGTAACTGGGGCAAGGGGCAATTTGGACAATGTGAAGAGATTCGTCTGTTTGCAGCCAGTGAAAACAATTATAAATTAATAAATTCTTAATAAGAAAGCAACATGTTATAGGTTCAGAATAAGACTGGTGGTAGTGTAATTCATATTAGTTCATATGTAAATGGGTCTGATGTACCCTTTTGCTTCTTAGGATACTTTCTTTGGAGCATGAGGTGTTGTATTTACTACTGTGATTGTGCTGTGATTAGAGATGACTTCAGTCTGTAGGGTTTATAGTCCCTCACCTTTTTACTAGTTTTAGATATCATACAAAATAAAATAAAAATCCTACTAGGCACTCTTGGTGCTAATCATATTTGTTATTTGTTGGTCATAACCCTTCCTATAGATTTTATGCATTACACAGCCTCAAGAAGTGAACAAACATTTCTTTTTTTGTTTTATGTGCCTGAGGCCAGGGAGGGGGGGAGGGTAGACAGCTGCTGTGGTTGTGGGTTGCAGCAGCAGCTTCCTGCCCTCTGCCGTCTCATCCTCAGTTCCAAGATGAGGGGCTCTCCCCCATGTTAAATGGGAGGGGGGAACACCTCATTTTGGATTTGAGTAAAATGGTAGGTCACTTTTTTATATATCTTTTAGGTTCCCATGAACTTATAGTAGCCTGTAGGCCATGAGCTACCTGTTGCTTCCTGGATACTTATTTATTTGTATGCCCATCGAATTCAGTTAGGAAATTTAAAATGTAAAAATATTAAAGCAGTTCAGTTGTACATCTCTGTAAGGTCACAGCTCTGGAAATAGTCCATAAAGGTTCTTGTACATCCTGTTTTCCATGGACTGCGTGGCATCTTTTTTTTTTCCCTCAAAGCCAAGTCTTTTAAACAAATCAACAAATGAGACTTAATCTAGCCATATGTGGACCACTACTGTGAAGTAGCAGAATCTTATGATAAAGAGAGGATGAATTTTATGGTGATAATGCAGGGTGCTACTTGCATTTTGCATGTCATCACTGGAAAACAAGGGGAACTAGAGTGCTTTCTAAACCTTAGATAAAAAAATTTACACCTGGTGTCTTAATAGTTGGGGACTAATAATCTGTAACCTGGTTATGAATGCCAGCTCCTATGGAATTCACTAGGAGCTACATGTAAGAACATACAAATTCCTGTACAAGGTCAGTTCAGAGGTTCATCTTGCTCAGGATATTGTCTGCAACAGTGGCAAGTAGCTCCACAAAAGACAGCATAAGAAACAGGATATGTGTAGAGTGATAACTTTCCATCTACCTGGAGTCATAGGGTTTAGGTTCCATCCCTTGTGTTTAATAGCCTCGGACAGACCTATGCCTAAAATTGTCTGGTCCCTTTTTGAACCTGATTATTGTGTTGATCTTCATAATGTACTATGGCAGTGAGATCCAGAAGTTTAAAGGATCATAGGAAAGGAGGGCTGGAAGGGACCTAATGAATCTGACTTAACTAGACAAAGTGTCTGTCCAACCTGCTCTTGAAAGTTTCTGAGGATGGAGATCCCTCAGTTTTTGTAGGTAGCCTGTTCCAGTGCTTGTGTCAAGAAGCCCCCCCCCCCC
>NW_017729032.1:12297199-12297666 GCF_001723915.1 Gavialis gangeticus | reverse complement strand
GCTTGTGTCAAAAAGCCCCCCCCCCCCCAAAAAAAAAACAAAACAAAACAACCCCAAACAAACAAAACCCAAACAAAAAACCAGAAACACAAACAGAAAAACAAACCCTCCCTTTTATTTGTTTTAGCCCTGCTGCCTGACCATTTCACTGGATGGGCACATGGATCGTTTGTGTGCTTCACACCTTTGAAAGTCAGGCTACTTTGATATGTAAATATGGTGTTAGATGTCTATCTTTTGGCACTACTGAGGTTAAAAAATACTGGCATTTTTAATTATATGAATAGTCTGTGTAGCCTGCTAAGTGAGAGAATCTAGTAAATGTAGAAAAGATAGGGTTTTGCGCTTGTTTCATTTGTTACAAAATGCTGATACCACATTGTTAACGTCTGCAGTTTTTCTGTCCTTTCAGTTGCTGATATGTTGTAGAATGTCTTTTGCCAAATATGCAGCCGCGAGCCCCATTT
>NW_017729032.1:12291738-12292199 GCF_001723915.1 Gavialis gangeticus | reverse complement strand
AAAATGCTGATGCCACATTGTTAACGTCTGCAGTTTTTCTGTCCTTTCAATTGCTCATACATTGTAGAATGTCTTTTGCCAAATATGCAGCCACGAGCCCCGTTTTTCACTTCAGGTTATATTGAATCCAACTGTGACTTCCTGCGGTGAAACTGACTGGGAGCAATGCAGACCCACTGGTTAGGATGTGAGCTTGTGACTGCAAAAAGAACAATTTTAGTTTTATGTGGGTTAAGGAAGCGTGCGGGAGCAATTCTTTATCTTAAACTTTTAAGACTCTCATGAGAAAACAGAAGCTTAAAGTTGGGGTTGCTGTCATGACTCTCTAATCTTTTCCAATCCTATAGGCTTCTCAGCATGAAAAACTATTACTGCAATCAGTAAGAGATATTTACATTTAAAAAAATGGCAGGAGCAGACCTAACTAGGCAACATTCATTTTTTCACATTCCTGAAGCGTA
>NW_017729032.1:12273217-12286738 GCF_001723915.1 Gavialis gangeticus | reverse complement strand
TTGAACCTGATTATTGTGTTGATCTTCATAATGTACTATGGCAGTGAGATCCAGAAGTTTATAGGATCATAGGAAAGTAGGGCTGGAAGGGACCTACTGAATCCTCTAGTTCAGGTGCCTGCTCAAGGCAGGATCGTCCCTGACTTAACTAGATAAAGTGTCTGTCCAGCCTGCTCTTGAAAGTTTCTGAGGATGGAGATCCAACAGTTTTTCTAGGTAGCCTCTTCCAGTGCTTGTGTCAAGAACCACCCCGCTCCCCCCTCCCTGAAAAAAACCCAAAAACAAAGCCCTTCATTTTGTTTGTTTTAACCCTGCTGCCTGACCATTTCACTGGATGGGCACATAGATCTTTTGTGTGCTTCACACCTTTGAAAGTCAGGCTCCTTTGATATGTAAATATGGTGTTAGATGTCTGTTAGCTTTTGGTACTACTGAGGTTAAAACATGTTGGCATTTTTAATTATGTGAATGCTCTGTGTAGCCTAGTGAGGGAATCTAGTAAATGTAGAAAAGATAGGGTTTTGTGCTTCTGTTTCATTTGTTACAAAATGCTGATGCCACATTGTTAACGTCTGCAGTTTTTCTGTCCTTTCAATTGCTCATACATTGTAGAATGTCTTTTGCCAAATATGCAGCCACGAGCCCCGTTTTTCACTTCAGGTTATATTGAATCCAACTGTGACTTCCTGCGGTGAAACTGACTGGGAGCAATGCAGACCCACTGGTTAGGATGTGAGCTTGTGACCGCAAAAAGAACAATTTTAGTTTTATGTGGGTTAAGGAAGTGTGCGGGAGCAATTCTTTATCTTAAACTTTTAAGACTCTCACGAGAAAACAGAAGCTTAAAGTTGGGGTTGCTGTCATGTATCTCTAATCTTTTCCAATCCTATAGGCTTCTCAGCATGAGAAATTACTACCGCAATCAGTGAGAGATATTTATATTTAAAAAAATGGCAGGAGCAGACCTAACTAGGCAACTTTCATTTTTTCACAATCCTGAAGCATAGACCTTAAGAGCAACACTAAAAGTCATGAGAGTTGGCAAGACTGAAATTTAGGGTTTGGTGTATTTTGTGAGAAGGAAGGCTTTTGATGTCAGCATGAATCTCTTTGCTGCTGCTGCTGCTGTCTTTGCTGTTAGAGTGAAGTTCCTTCTAATTGCATTTGTTAGTGGAGCTCCATGGAGTCCAGGAAAAGTGGAACCAAAACCATTTTAGACTTTGTAGGTAACAACCACTACCTTTTTCCACCCAGCAATGAATTGGCATGGGGGACACAGGACTGAGAATAGGTGCTAAGTGCTCTCTTTACTCCATTTGGTTCATCCAAAAGCTACACAGCCTTCTTTTGCATTAACTGAAGGTACAACATGACCACCGTATTTTATCCTCTGTACTGTGTGTTGCACTAATCTTATCTTGCAGAAACAAAGTCATGACTTTAACTGCAGATTGCACCCCAAAAAAATCACGGTGGACCTTCAGATTCAATTGGACATGATTAAAATATACTACATAGTTCCTATTCTCATTTGGAACCCAGCATTTTATGCCTTAAGTTGGAGTGCTGTGGACTTACTTCAAAGATCTTTGTTAGAGGGAAAACTCAAATAAATCTGAAAAAATGTAAAAACATTATATTATTGTGGGATTAAATAAAGGCCATTTCAGTTCACTCACTCTATTGTTATTTCTTCACAAGGCCATCGGTCATCAGTTTTGCATAACCTAATTTCACACCGCTGGTTTTGACAAGAAATAATGCTCACAGGTGTCAGTTTGGAAATGTCCTATCTCAGATATTCTATGTCTTTGCATAAGCTTTGGATTGCTGGCCTCCCTGTTGCCTCCAGTCTTTACCATTTTTATCCTAATTTTAATCTATTATTCTTTTTAAAGAGAAATTAACAAGAAGCTTCTTCAATAATTCATGCGTCAGTCATGGTATTCACTGTGGTAATTATCATCCATCAGCATCCACTTTCCCTTCTATGGTTTACAAGGTTTAACTGGTAAGATTTTAAAGAGCAGGGCTGCTTAGTGTTTTAGTTGACTATTAAGTTGTGATTTCCAGCCTAAATCTGCTCTCTGTCAGTTTGTGGTCTTTGTTCCTGGTAATTCCAAGGGGTGCCTTGGTAAACAGAACATCTCCAATTTCTTGCTGTCCAACCCCCACACCTGATGAATTAGTAAATGGCCACAAGATCCCCTCTCAGCCTTCTCTTGCAAAGGCTGGAGAGATCCAGGTCCCTCAGTCTCTCCTCATAGGGCTTATCCTGTATGGCCCTAACCATACAAGTGCAAGTGGCTCTCCTCTGGACCCTCTCAAGGTTATCCACATCCCTCTTGAAGTGTGGTGCCCAGAACTGGATGCAGTACTCTAACTGAAATAATTGCCTGCATAGAGAATAAGGGGTGTAAGTTGTAGCCACATTGGTCTAAGGCAGGGGTGGGCAATATGCGGCTTGCCAGGTCGGATGCGGCCTGCCAGGCTGTTCTATCCAGTGTGCGGGGCCCCTAAAAATTTAGAAACTTAATATTTATTTGGCCCTAGCTGCCTGTCATGCAGCCCTCGATGGCTTGCTGAAACTCAGTTAGTGGCCCTCCTCCTGAAATAATTGCCTTCCCCTGCACTTTAAGGACATAGGCAGACAAGGTTCTTTGGGTGAATCCGGTATCTTTTATTAGAGCAACTTAAATAGTTGGAAAATTTTTTTAAGCAAGCTTTCAGGTTTAGAAACCCTTCATCAGGTTGAGGAAGTCTCTGCATTTGGTGTGTGCTCTTTCTTCATGGAATGAATAGTAAAGAAGCCAGAGACTGGGCTGGTCTGCATGCAAGACAGGCAGTCAGTGAAGATGTAAATTGAGGAGTCAGTGGGTGAGAGACAGGCTGAGTTGGGGAGAGAGAAAGGAATGAATATACCAGTTAAACAGAGGACAGGTACCCTGGGAGTCAGATGTCAGACAGGATGTAATGTGTCATAAATCCAATATCTATATTTAGTCCATGAATTTTTGTGTCCAGGAGGTTGATGAAGTGAAATTCATAGGCTCATCTCTGAGAAGTGTTTTGTAAGTTCCCTTTGAGGATTAGAACCGAGAGATTGGAGAGAGAGTGGTTTTATTGTGAAAAATGTGCCCCCACCATTAATTGGGTATTCTTGTCTTCGATAGATTTCCAGTGTGCATTCCTTCTGGTGCGCAGTTGTTGTTTGGTCTCTCCTACATATTTTCCATCAAGGCATTTGGTGCATTGGATGAGATGTATTACATTTCTGGAGGTGCATCATGGAGGGGAAGTATCGCCTCCCTGGGCCTGTTTGTGATGCACCTGCTAATGCATGAAAGAGTGCGGTTAGCTTTACTGATTGGTTCATCACATTGATGGCTCCAATTCATCTTGGAGTCAGCTATCTTTAAATCCAAGTAGTTGGTGGGCTGGCTTCTCTTTTGTGCCTGCCTATGATCCAGTTGGGAGATTTGTGCTGATCCATGTTCAGGAATACAGAAGCAATAAACTCATTGAAGCTCTCTGCCTTGTCTGCTGCTATATGTCAGTGATTGCCCTAGTTTGTCCTGTTGGGATCCTATGCTACCCTGTGCCTTCTTTTTACTCCTTATGTAACTGAAGAACTTTTTGTTGTTTTTAATTTATGTTGGCAGCCTAAGTTCCATTTCTGCTTTGGCCTTTCTCACTGCTTCCCTGCACGTGCGGGCCAAGTAGGTATACTCTTCCCTTGCTTCCACAGCCTATATGCCTCTTTTTTTTTTTCCCCTAGGCTTTCCTGGATTTCTCTGTTCAGCCAAGGGGGTTTCTTGGCCCCTTTGCCCCCTTTCCTGTGCAATGGGATTATCTCCTATGCCTGTAGGATTACTCCCTTCAGGAATGCCCATCCTTCCTGGCCTCCCGTCTCACCAGTGCTCCTGTTCTTCAGTGCCTGACTAACTAATCTCGTGACCACGCTGAAGTTAGCCTTTCTGAAGTCTAGCACTTCTGCCCTACCAGTTTTCTTTCCCACCCTAAGCCAGATGGTTAATTTAATGAGGTGATGGTCACTGTCCCCTAGGTTACCTTGTGTCAGGAGATCCCCCACCAAGTCATCCCCTGTAGCCAGCACAAAGTCCATTAAGGTGTTTTCTCTAGTGGGACCGTATACATCCTGCGTTAGGTGAAGGTCAGCCAACCTGTAAGAAAACAGACTCTTACCTTTCGAAGAGAGATGAAGACTATCACATCTCAGGATGCCCCTTTCGTGGATGTGCGGATCGTGGTCGAAGAAGCCAAAACCCGCAGGATGACACCATCTCCAGAGCTGCAGGTTGAATTATTTGTTGCAGGTGTTGTGATGGTGACCACGACCTCTGGAGGATTAATGAGAAGACCACCTGTGTCCCTGTCTGCCTAAGCCAGGCCTCCAGTGCTCTGTAGTCGTTCATGATACATTTCTCACTACTCCTGGCTGCATCATTTGTGCCCACATGGATGAGGACCATGGGATAGTAGTTGGAGGGATGGATGAGGTGGGGAATCCTTGCAGTGATGTCCTGGATCTAGGCTCCAGGCAGGCAACATCCCTCCCACGCTGTGGGATCCAGGCGACAAGTGGGTCCCTCTGTTCCCCTTAGGAGAGAGTCGCCAACCATGATGACTTGGCATCTCTTCTGTTGGCTGCTGAGCTGACCCTCAGCCTGTACAGTGGTGGCTGTGTCTGTGTCTGTGGCTTCCTCCATTGTACTCTCCTCCAGCGCTGCCAGGGCCTTGTATTTGTTCCCCAGATGCACTGGGGAAGCTGTCTCAGCAGCATGATGTTTGGCTTTGGAGGTGACCATCTTTCATGCCTCTGCATTGGGTCCCTCCTATGTTGTCTCTTCACCAGATCACTGATGCTGCAGAGGATGAAAGTACCCAGGAATCTCATCCTCTGCAGCCCTGATCCCCCGCAGCCTCTAACCTCTGCCTGGAGTTCCCTCACCTGCCCCTCCAGGGCCTCAAGCTGGGCACACATGGGACAGGTGAGGGGACTCCTTCCCTCCCGCCCCACCTCCAGGCCTCAGGGGCCCTGCCAGGCAACCCCTACAGACGGCACCAGGGCACTGCCAACCCTCACAGGGGCTCCATCTGAGTGGATGCCTCAGAGGAGCCCTGGGTGGGAGGCATTGCCAGGGCAAGGTTCCTGGCTGTGTGGCGAGTCCTTAACGGCATAGTGAGACACCTCCACTACCATACATGCAAAGTCTTCATCTGTGGCCTCTGACACCTAGGGTCTCGGGCCCCTCCTGTGAGTCCTCCTGTGCAAACTCCTATGTAAACTCTGGTGCACCCCTGAAGAGTGCACTTTTTTGCCCAACCTATTTGTGTGACTCCTTGGCTATATGGGGATGGGAGGGAGGGTGGAAAAAACCCCTTCCCGATCCCTCCCTTGTCCCCCTCGTTGTTTGCTGAGAAAATGGCCAAGGCATGCTTTTGAACTGAAACACATGGGAGGTGCTTTAGTTCAAAAGCACACTGCTGCCCTTTTCTGCTCACCGCCATGTATTCTGCCGCTTATACAACTGCAGATGGTGCAGCGCAGTTTGCCTCAGCTTGTGTGCAAAGTAGACTCGATTAATTGAGTCTGTTCAGAAGCGGCAGATCTCCGGTGTGTCCCTGGACAGAAAAGTAGGTGTCTAAATTCTCCCATTTTCTAGCGTGGGGATGTTGATACAGGTGACACTAGAGTCTGCCAGAGCACAGTAGTTATTGTGCTCCAGCTGACTTGGTTGTGCTGTAATTACAGTGTGTCAGAGCAGCCTCTGCACACCTATAGGCACTTTTTAAATTTCTGACTTTATAACACTTAAAAAGCAGTACCAAATAGGGTAGACATTAATTACATGTGTAACCTCCAGATGTTTGGGAGATACCAGGAAGAAGGACCCTAAGTACTCCCAAGATCTGCCCACTCTGTGTCTGAGATATGAACAGCCTTTGGATGTAGAGTAAGGATGCTGAAAGTAGGATGCCAGCACAGCTAACTACTGGCCCCATATTGCCTGTATGAGGCTGCCTAGGTGCCCAGAAAAGATGGGAGCCATGGGAAAGAAGTTGTCTAGGGAGTTGTCTTCTAGCAAAAGAAGTTGCCAGAAACCTCTTCTCTTGTCCTGATGAGAAGGAAGGAAAACCGAGAGAGAACACAAGGCACGTTAATTAAAGTGAGCCAGAAAGGATGGAAATATAAGTGGACTTTTTGACTTGCATACATCACAGTGCTTTAGAAGGGAGCTCTGCATATGTGAAGCAATCGCATTAGATAGATTTTACACTCCACCTCAAATACATTTTCAAGGGTGGATGGTAACTGGGAAGTGGTTGTGATGGTATCATGGGGAAGCAGGAATATTTGGAAGAGTTGTACATGACAGCCATTATTCTCTTGGATAGCTATTGGAGTTTGCATCTCAGGTGTTTTATGTGTTCCCATAGTGCTGTTCCAGGACTAGTGTGGAGCAGTGGTTTTGGTCTCAAATTGCATTGTAAATCCAAAGGGGCTTATTACAAGGTGCAGAGACTCTTGCGTTTTTATGCACAGCTAGGCACAATTTCATCTGTATATCATTGTCATGCAGCATGACAAATCTATTTATAAAATGAATAGTTACTGTGGTTGCAGAGAAGTGAAAAATGTGACCTGAGTGTACCCCAAAAATTCAAAACCCAAGGAGCAAATATAATAAAAGCCAAATTTTATTATTATTTTAATGTAATGATTTTTGAACAAATCAAGTCAATTTTATGCATTCCTATTTTTTTGGAGCTTGATGTATGATTTTTAAAACCCCAGGATTGGCAATCTGCAGATCTGTCCAGATGTGTTAATATATGGGAATACACAGTTTGAGCATCTCCATAAACTCTGTTCCTGTCTTGGCAGTTTGCCATAACTATACGAGTACAACTCAAATGCTTTAGCATTTGAAATCCTGAAATAAACTCATTTGAGCTATTTCTAGTAGTAAATTTACAGGGTCTGTCAATGGTGCCCTCAAACATATATTGAGAGGTGACTTCTCTAACCAGAATTAATTTAGTTATATCTGTGTAATGCTGAATGTGGGCTGATTTGAGTGACTGCCAACTGTCCTGCCCAAGATGGATCCAGCTGAAGTGCTTTTAATTCAAGGCTAGCATGTGTGGAACCACATGGCACACTGGGGAGTGCTGCTTCCAGGAATGCTAAGTTTGTGGTCTAGGTGTGCTCTTTACATTGTTTTTCTCTTCTCTAACTCATTTTTTAACATTATTCATGTTATCCTGACTAAGAGCAGTTTGTGGCCTGAGTCCCATTGAGATTGAGGGAGATAGATGCTCTTTTCAAAATGGCCACCTGGCTTTGGATAAATTATGACCTCAGTCCCATTGGAAACAATGAGGTGTTTCAGCTATTTAGGAAGAAAGCATTGTATGTGGAATTGTGCAGAGGAAATTCAGCTACTACTGAAGATTTCAGCTATGAAGAATAACAAGGAAAAATAAGCATTAATCCTAAACTAGTCTTCAGACATAGTCTTCGTAAAAGATTTAAATGACTTTTAACTCTAAAGGAAGTTAGAAGCATCTGTATTTTTCCATTATGAAGATCATGCAGAATAATGTCTTGATGGTGAATGTTTTAAAGGACCCTTTATGCAAATTAATTTTAACCTACAAACTAACTAATCAAGTTGTAAGTTCTACTAAAAATTCATTTGGTGCCACCATTGAATGAATCCCTGTTGAAAACATTAACTGTGAAACTGTGAAGGACCGTTTCAATTATGTTCTGACTTATGGGCACAACTACTTCAGCCTTTCCTTAAAGCTAGTCAACAGAAGCAGAATGTTCCTTTCCAAATTTGTGTGAGCATGTTATTCCCTTCCTGCATAGAGAAGCATGACAGGTTAGACCCTTCAAGGAAAGATTCTTCTGTAGTCTTGCAGAACTGTTATATTTAAACTGGGTAGAGGTGAGGAAAGCTAGAGATGCATCCAGAGAAGAATGTGTAAGGTTGGAGGTCTGACAAATCGCTGATCTAATACCCCATATCTTCAGTAATTTGCAGGTATCCTTTTCCATAAGCTCATGGAGCTCTTCTAGGTCATTCTGCATGCAGCTTACTCCAGTGTCTTCATCCTGTTGGTGCTAGGGATGCCCAAGATGGAATATTGAGTCATGTTCTGCGCAACACAATAAGATGAAGACAAACTGCAGAAAGATCAGAGAATGGATTCTCAAGATGGTTAAAGGTTTATGCAAAATGACGTATCAAGGGAGGTTGAAAGTACTTCAGTGGTCTAGAAGAGAGAAGACAGGTTGGAGAAGGAATGATAAAACTTTCAGTATGAAAAGGTTGTGGTAAGAAGGGCAGTGATCAGTATTCTCCAGGCCAAATGGGTGTATGATAAAAATTGACTTAATTAGCAGCAAAAACAGTTTATATTGTACATTAGCAAAGTATTTCTAATACATTCATAATTAAGTTGTAGCACTGCATAACTAGGAAGTTTGTGCAATTTTTAAAAACAGGTTAGACATGCATATCTCCCGGGGAGGATCTAGATGTAACCCATTCTTGCTTCGAGCAGTGGGAGGGACTACATGAACCTAGAGCAGCAGTTCTCAACCTTTTTAGCCTTAAGATATCCCTTGGAAAATGCCTGCTTTTATCTTTCACTCTTTTTTTGACTATGGAAAAATAATAAATTCGTTCCAAAAAACTCAGAAAGACCATAACAAATCAAAATATTTTTGATGCTGTGGATTTTTATTTGGAATCTCGGTGTTTTATCTTATGAATTCAGAGATTCATAGATGCTAGGGTCGGAAGGGAACTCAACAGATCATCGAGTCCTACCCCTTGCCTAGGCAGGAAAGAGTGCTGGGGTCAGATGACCCGAGCCAGATGCCTCTCCAGCCTTCTCTTAAAGACCCCCAAGGCAGGGGACAGCACCACCTCCCTCAGAAGCCCATTCCAAATTTTGGCCACCCTTACCGTGAAGAAGGCTTTCCTGGTATCTAGCCTAAATCTGCCCTCTGTCAGTTTGTGACCATTGTTCCTTGTTACGCTAAGAGGTGCCCTGGTGAACAGAGCGTCTCCAATCCCTTGCTGCGTTCTAGTGAATTCATAGGTGGCCACAAGATCACCTCTCAGCCTTCTCTTGCGGAGGCTGAAGAGGTCCAGGTCCCTCAGTCTCTCCTCGTAGGACTTGTTCTGTAAGTCCCTAACCATACAAGTGACTCTCTTTTGGACCCTCTCAAGTCTATTAACATCCTTCTTGAAGTACAACACCCAAAACTGGATGCAGTACTCCACCTGAGGTCTGACCGATGCCGCATAGAGGGGAAGTATCACCTCCTTGGTTCTATTTGTCATGCATCTGCTGATGCATGATAAAGTGCGGTTAGCTTTGCTGATGATTTCATCACACTGACAACTTGTTCATCGTGGAGTCCACTATGACTCCGAGATCCCTTTCTGCTTCTGTGCTGCTGAAAGGGTCACTTCCCAGCCAGTAGGTGTGATGCATATATTTGTGCCCTAGGTGCAGCACTCTGTTTGTCCTTGCTGTACTGCATCCTATTGTGTACTGCCCACTTTTCTAACTTGTTTAGGTCTGCCTGCAATCATTCCCTACCCTCCAGAGTGTGCACTTCACCCCACAATTTAGTATTATCCACAAACTTGGACAGAGTACACTTCACACCCACATCCAAGTCACTGGTGAAGATATTGAAGAGTACAGGTACAAGGACCGAACCCTGTGGGACCCCACTACCCACATCCTTCCAGGTCAATACCGACTCATCTACTACCACTCTCTGGGTGGAACCGCTAAGCCAATTTGCCACCCACCAGACTGTGTAAACATCTATATCACTGCCTCAATTTATTTATCAGAAAGGGATGAGATACCATATTGAAGGCCTTGTTAAAATCCAAGAAAACGACATCCATGTCTACTACTGCGTCCTGCATTTTGTGACCCTGTCGTAAAATGAAACCAGATTGGTCAGGCATGATCTACCTGCTACGAATGTATGATGGTTTCCCCGATGCATTATTTTTCGTGCTGAACTCCCACAGATACGATCCTTCATAATGTTTTCAAAGACCTTTCCAAGGATGGAGGTGAGACTGACTGGCCTATAATTACTCGGATTGGTCTTCTACCCCTTCTTGAAAATAGGGACCACATCAGCCCTTTTCCAGTCCTCTGGGACCTGACCTGAGCGCCATGAGCGCTCAAATAGCTGTGCCAGTTGTTCTGCTATGACACTGGCCAATTCCTTCAGTACTCTTGGATGAAGCTCATCCAGGCCTGCTGACTTGAACACATCCAGTCCATCCAAGTGACTTGGCACCAAATCTATAATTGTGTAGATGCTTGCACACCTAATAGTGAGCCCATGCCTGTGTCTGGCCCTGCCTTCCTGTGTGTTCTATGATTTTTGTGTCTTTCCTGCCTAGTTAACTACTATGAAATGTAATTATTTTTGGAGCAACTTAAATAATAATTAGCCATGTTCACTGCATTAGTTTGGAAGGCGGATACGCTGAATATAGTTGCTGTTCTACACTTACTGCTATCTAATTCAGTTCCTCACTTGCTGTGTGCTACTTTGAGTGTCTGTATAAGATTTACAAAGATTGCAGCATGAAATGACTGGGTGCTAAGAAGGCAGAGCTGCATTTCATCATTACTTTAGCTTTTGGACAAGCTGATGTGAAACAGGTGGAGCTTTGCTTGGCACCTAGGTGACTGATTGTGCCACATTCCTTACAAACATCTTGTGCTGATTGTTTTGGAAACTTGGTGCCATGTTTGTATAGTGACTCTTAAAAGGCTGTGTAGTGTTATGTGCCTGCATATCTGAAAGCAATGTCAAACTGTAGCTGCTAAATATGTCACAAGTAAACTTTTCCTAAATTCACTTCTGCAGATAGCTAATCCTTCTGACATGCATCTGGTATTCTGTGTCTCTTGAAGAGTGCAGAAACAGTTTGTAGAGTATAGGGCCATATATCTGGCTAAAAGTGAGTTCTCTGAGTTTCATTCATTTAAATCAGAGAATTTATTTAATAGCACCAGTTATTCACAGAACATCATTGCCATGATGCAAAAGCTGTATTCAGACTTATCTGTGTTGTGGCAATGCTAGATTTAGTTAAATACAAATCTAGGCATAAAAGGTAATGTTAGTCAGTCACAAAAACCTTCCATCATTCATTATTTACTCCTAGAAGCTATATCTCTGTGGAGAAGCTGGCTGTATGACACATAGCTGCTTTTTACTTAGTCTTCCTTTCCAAGCAGGACAAGTTAGAGACTGATGAATCGTCCTCGGTAGTTATTTTAAAAGCTCATACTTCTTCCTAGATTTAAGTTGATTGCGGTGCTCATTGCTTTCAGTAATAAATAAAATCTGGCACATGCTTAATGATTTATCTTTTGAAGGTTGTAAACTTAATTAATTCTTATGAAGCTTCTGCCAGGTAGTGAATTACAATTCTATTTAACAGACCTTTTGCACAAGGTCACATGCTCCTCTGTCTGCCACTCCTTTGTGCAGTTAACTATGTTACTTTGTCTGTCTTCCGAAAGCTGTCATCCTTTGTTGTCAGCTCCTTCAAAACTTGATTGTAGCTTGTGATTTATTTTTTTTTCTCATCAGGCTTGGCATAATAATGTTATTGGTTTGGGACAGGGGAGTGTGGTTAAGTGCTCTGCAAGTTTTCTCCAACAGACTTAATGTTAAATTCCACCCTGATCTACAACCCCTCATTACTCTAAATCTGGACCTGTCCTGAGCAGAGAGAGGGAAATGCATCAAATCAGGTGGGATTAAAACATGAGACCAGTCTGTCCTGAGTTCTCACGCTCATTTTGATCTGTCATCTCAAAAAGGGCTTGAAGTGTCAATATTTCAGAGCAACCTTTTACTTCTTTTTTCTTTTCTTTTTTAAAGGGGCCAAAGGTTTCCTGTAAAAAAAAACGTATCCATTCTTTTTCCTCTCCGTGCATTTTACACTGCTCACTTTTGTTAGCTGCTTTTTGCCTTCCCGTTCTGGAAGCAGTCTCATGGAATGGGTCAGTATTCATATTGATGTATTTGTTTTAAAAATAAAAAAGAAAGTAACATGTAAAAACAGTTCAGAGACCTGAAAATAATTAAAATCCCTAATGCCAATAAGCAGATGCAAAGTAAAATGTGACACATTAAATTCAAGGCAAGATAAAAACTGCATCTCTAGTTAATATTTCAGTTTTTGCCCAGAACCACAGCATTCTCAGACTAGGATACTGTCAAATTATACCAACAATGACAAATTGGGATTGATAGTTATTTGGAGGGAACATTTACAGGGAACATCTAGTTGTTGCCATAGTTAGAGTTGGGGATTCTGTAGGAATTCAGCACTGGTGAATTGATCTGCAGGTATTGTTAGAAACATTTTACTTTTGGAGTAGCTGCTTGTCATATAGTCATAAAAGGTAGGCCTGGCCACTTGCAGTCATTAATGTTCCCATGATTGGTTCTTTTTGCAAGTGTTTTAGGTAAAATCCTCATTCTAAATAAGCTCGTGAGAGGTTTGCTGTTGACTTCAGTAGGTCACTGTAGGTATTCTGGACAAATTCAAGCTCAGAAAAAGGTGCCATAAGTGCTTGCATGTTCCCCAGAGTCTCAACTAGTTCTAGTGCTTTGCAACCATAGTCTTAAACTCTAGTGTAGTATGTTTTCTCACCTTACACTTCGGCTGCATTTAAGCACTTGTTAAGGTGAGCTCTGCATAGTTTGTATAAGACATTGTTGAAAGTTTTATTTTACAAAGCAGCATTTCTCCCTGGTGACTGTCTGTCAGATTAAGTGTAATGCTTCTGTGGAAGAAAAGTGGGCAGTGATGCCATAATCTTTTATTCCTTTCATAAAAACAAAAATAATCTTTTGCATGTATTATAAATTAGCATTTTTCTGAATCTCTGTGTTCTAGAAAATCTCTTACTGAATTAGTCAGCACTACACTTTGACACATCCAGTGTCCGATTATGTCTTTGCTCAGCAACAGGCTAGGAGCATTTTTCAGGTTTTTTTGTCTGCTTTTTCATAAACGGGAGTGTATTGTTGATGGATATGTATCAAAGCATCCTCTGTCTGCACGCTAGATGCCAAAGAAGCAAAAGGAATGCTTCTTTACGGGTTCCTTGGGAAGTTATTTAAGGGTAGAGTGGATTTGCTGGTTTGTGGATCTTAGTTTTTTTTCTGGTTCACTACGTTGGCTTGGGGTTTTAATTTTTCTTAACCTAGATAGCTATGCTGGTAAAAATGCTAGTGCAGAAGCAGTTATGTATCGGTATATAGGTGTTTACTTTATTCCTCTTCCACCATAGTAATACACTATGCTGGTATGAAGAAACTTCATACCAGTATAAGTGTATTCACTTCAGGGGCTAGGGGCAGACAGTAAAAAAGCCTGAGCCTGAATTGATTCAGTCTGTGCAGGTTAG
>NW_017729032.1:12265345-12268217 GCF_001723915.1 Gavialis gangeticus | reverse complement strand
CTCTTGTGGAAGATTTCTTCCCAAAGGATAGGGACGGACATTCAAAAAGCCTGAGCCTGAATTGATTCAATCTGTGCAGATTAGTCTAGCCTGGTTCTGTTGAATCAGTTTGTAACTGCACAAACATCCCAGAAATGCAGGCATATGCCTGCACTGGCTTAAGCTAGAAGCTGGGGGGCGCTAAAGCAGCCCTTCCTTCCCTTCTACAGAGCTAAGATGAGGGAGCGTGGCCAGGCCTGGGCAGGATGCTCTCATTAAGAAGGGGTCACTCCCCCTCAACCCCCTGATAACAGCATTTATCAGCTCTGTTATCAGCATTTATCAACCCATCAGAAAACAACAGCTTCTGTCATTAGTTCAAGCTCTTCTTAAACAACTTGTTCCAAAGAAGAAATGGAGGGACATTACCAGCTGACCTGTTGATTAGCTCCAGAAAGCCCTAAGCAGACACAGCCCTGTCTCCCACAGCATAGACCATAGCCAGAATGTGGTCTGCTAGCTAATGCTGAGAGTTGTCTGTGTGAGACAGAGGGGACAGGGATCCCTGCTTAGCACAGGGTGGTGAGGGGAGCAGGGGGAAGCCAAGCGGTCAGTCGCCTGCAGTCTGTGCTGGAGCTTTGGCCAGGGAGCAGAGGGGTGGGACCAGCCCGGCTGGGCTGGAGCAGGGAGCAGGCCGGGATGCTGGAGGAGTCTGGCTTAATTTAAACCAGGAAGGGGTCTGGGGCAGACATGTAAATCAGTTTGACCCAAATCAGTCTGCATTCATGAACAGTGCCTTATTTGCAGATTTCACCATTCTCGGGGCATACGAGAATGTATCCCCCATGAATGGTGAGGGTCTCCTGTACTTACAATGCCATCAAGTCTTGCAAAGGAAGTAGAGATCTCTGATCACAGAGATTGACAGGTAACATTCTCTGAAGGAGAGAGAATTTTAAGTACATTGGGTAAAAATCCTAACTCTACTGGTGTCAGTGACAAACTCCAATGATTTATAATTGGAGATAAAATGCCACCCTGTTTTAAGCTAATTTTATTGTAACTTAAAGTTTGCATATAATTTTCATTATCAAGGGAGAATCTTAACACATTTTAGACCTTTTCCAAATTTTTCATTTTACCCTTAGGGGGTAAAGGACTGATTTTTCCATTGCAAAGAGGTAATTGTATTCTGTACTCCAATGTGTGTGTTCACTGTTTACCCGCTTGTACAAACTATCATGCAGCTTTTTTGACAATGTCCCTTAAGAATTTTCTTTTGGTATTTAAGTTTGACTTAAACTAGGCACCATTTGGATATAATCTTAGTGTTCAATTTATATTAAGAGGAGTTTTTTCTGCATTTTTTTCTACAAGTTCACATATATTGATGATAATAGATGTTATTGAACATCTTGTCAAGTACAAAAATTCTCTGTAGAATGTTTAACATCTGTATTATATGAAAGTAATTAAGGTGTATTATTTAAATGTGGATCACGCTCTACTGACCCCATCTGGAATAACATCTATAGGTGTTTTTTTTTTCTTGGATAGCTTAGTACAGGAGTTATCAATCGGGAGTACTCATACTCCCGGGGGGATACTTTGAAAGGTTCCAGCAGGTAGGCAGGGACAGAGCACTGCCACCCCGTGCTGCTGCCTCACAGGAGCAGGGCCAGGGCAGGGTGAGAGCAGGGTCACACAGATGCTGTGCTGCCACTGCTCCACCACTTGCCACCCCTCAGCTCTGCTTCTGGGTGCTTGCCCCCCTGCCCCTCCCTGCATCTGGCTGCTTGCCATCCTGCCCCACCCCTTGGTAAACTTATTAAAAAAGGTTGAAAATCCCTGGCTTAGTAATCTAGTATCACATTACTAGTACACTGTATGCTAGTAGGAAGGATTGAATGCCCTCATCAACTGATATATTGGATTATTTTGGGGGAAAGAATGCACCAAACACATTGAAATAAGCAGAAATTCTGCCCAATGAATGAAATAAGCAGAATTTCTGCCCTGCTGATTTTCTGGTAAGATCACATACTCCTAATTCTGAAATGACGGTAGAATGTTTTTGTCACCCTACACTGAGCCCTAGGAGAAATCACAAGTATTGCAATAAATCTTTATGTATCATGTAGCTTTACTAAAGTGTTAGGTAGCCTGAGTTAATTAACAATCAGTTAAGTTATGTCCCAGCCAGGAATTGTAGCCTAGACATACCCTACTCTTTTCTTATGATGTTTTTCAGTATCTTTCTTGCTTTGAATTATTGATTTATTATTTAAACATGACAGCAACCCCAAACCCTGGATTATAATCCTGATTCTCTAACCATGAATAGACAGTTCTAGCAATTACATCTATATCTAATAAGTGCTACCTCTGTATGATTCTGTAGTGATATAAATGTAGCAGAACCCTTGCAACTCTAACTTTGACTCTGAATGAAACAGAGTTCATATGATATATCTAACATACTGCTACAGGGTCCTGTAGTTATGACGGTTATATCATAACAGCTGATGTATAGTTTCATAGTTTCTAGGGTCGGAAGGGACCTTAGGAGATCATCTAGTCCGACCCCCTGCCATGGCAGGAAAGAGTACTGGGGTCAAACCACCCCAGCAAGGTGTTCATCTAATCTCCTCTTAAAAACCACCAGGGTAGGAGCCTGCACCACCTCTCTTGGAAGTTGGTTCCAGACCCTAGCCGCCCTGACCGTGAAATAGCGCCTCCTGATGTCTAACCTAAACCTACCCTCTGCCAGCTTGTGACCGTTATTCCTGGTCACTCCTGGCGGTGCTCGGGGGAACGGTGACTCCCCCAATGCCTGCTGATCCCCCCTGACTAGTTTATAACAGGCCACTAGATCCCCCCTCAGCCTTCTCTT
>NW_017729032.1:12244822-12264902 GCF_001723915.1 Gavialis gangeticus | reverse complement strand
ACCAAATTTCCCAACGTGTCCTGCAAGGGCCCCACATTACCCGGGACCTTCTTCTTACCCCCTATGTATTTAAAAAAGGACTTCTTATTGTCCTTAATCTGGGAAGCTAGTCCCAGTTCCATCTCTGCCTTGGCCTTCCTAACTACCCCCCTCCATCCCCGAGCAACTGCAGAATAGCCCTCCCTGGTGATGACCACTTCTTTCCAATGGGTGTAAGCCTCCTTCTTTCCAATGGGTGTATGCTCCTGTGTAGCAGCCAGCTCCCCTTTACTTCACTGCCAGTGACTGCTCTGCCCGGCTCCAGCTCCCGGTTCTTTGGGGGGGAAAAAAAAAAGAAGCTGGGACGCGGGGGCCGAGTGGAGCAGCCATTGACGGGGCTGGGATAGTGGGTGGGGGATGGGGGTTCATGGCAGTGGGAATTGCCCCTGCCACCTGCCTCACAGGAGCTGGTGAGTGTAGAGCTTTTTTTAAAGAGCTGGGACCCTGGGGTTGGGTGGGACAGCCATTGACAGGGCTGGGAGAGCAGGTGGGGGTTGAGGGGCACTCAGGGTGCCTGGGGGAGCAGGCAGGGCATGGGGCCTGGTAGGGGTGCCCCAATGGTCCCCTCTCTCCTCCTCCGGCTCCCTCCCCCACCCCCTACGTACTAGTACGGAGTCCGGGTCCAGCTCCCTGCGATGGTGAGTGGGGACTGCCCAAATCTCTGAAGCTTTTCTAAATCGATTTGGAGAGCTTTGAATCTATTAGGACCTTTTTATTGTTCTCCTGATTCAATTCAGATTCGGAAATTCGGCCACCAAAATTGGCCGAATCTCTTCCAAATTGAATCGGCACCTGAAGCTTCACACAGCCCTAATGTACACTATGAAGCGTGCATATGGTTGGAGATGGATGTGTGATGTGGAAGCCCTGAACTGCTGAACTTTTGGATTGTTTGTACAGGAAACTTTTTGGATTTTATTGAATTTATTTTCAGTCCATGGGCGACTGGTGCCTCCTGATACCAGGGGGGCACCAGCAGCCGATCACCAACGGGGTTGGAGATCCCCCCCAGTGGCCTACTGCTGATTAGGGAGAGGTTCTCCCAGTGGCCAATTAGGAGGGAGGGTTAGGGTTCCCTTAGCGTCCCCACAATCTCAGGAGACACTGGCTGTTGCCCCCGCCAATCCCTGGCCAGTGAGGGCCAGTCTCAGGGGTTGCCTATATATCAGTCTAAATCCTGAAGAAAAGTGGTTCATGGGAATCACAAAAACAGTGAAGAATTTGAGGGTGTTTCCTGTTAACACACACTGTAAAGTACTAATGTATTTTGGCTAACAAAATGTAAGTAGTCTGAAGTGAATAGTCTCAACCTACATAATTTGTGAACCAGTTCTTTTTGAAAACCATCAGTCAACCTTCTAGTCCAATTAATTGGTTGAAATCCAGCCACTGAAATTGGGATTTATGCTGATTAGCTATTTGGGCTACTGGAGCTCCTGTTTGAACCATTGAGCTCCAGTCCAGAAACCCTACCAGCTCGCTAACATTTCTTGAGTGTCTTAATTGTCAGATGGGCTAAGCTGTCAAGTTGCTGAGCTTCCTTATCTTATTGAGGTACAACTGGGAGATAAGGGCATGTTAGCACCTTAGAGAAAGTGCTTTTTTCCTTGCAAGATCTGGCACATGTTATTGTTTTAGTTAATACTTCTTGGGGAAGCAAGTATAAGGGGCAAAGGAATCCAGGAGAGCTAGTTGTACTTTAAGGAGGCCATATTGTATATACAAGCTTATCCTGAGGCTACAGAAAAATGGGAAGTGCTATAGGAATCCCACCTGGCTAAACAGCAATATTTTTAGTGAGCTGAAACTCAGTCTTACAAAAAGTAGAAACTTGGCCATATTATCAGAGAAGAGTATAAGGGTATTGTTTGGACATGCAGGAAGAAAATCAAAAAGGCTGAGACACCTTTTGTGACACAACTAGCAAAGGATGTAAGAAGCCGCCCCCCCCCCCTCCAAATCTTCAAGTATGTCAGAATTAAGGGGAAGACTAAGGAAAGGTTAGGTCCCTTACTCAGTGCAGAAGGCAATCTAGTAATGGATGATACAGAAAAGGCAGAAGTATTGAATGCCTTTTTTATTTCAGGCTTCATTAATAAGGTCAGCTATCAGATGATGAGCATATCAGCTATCAGAGATTCAGACAATGGCAGCAAAGATATGGAAGAAGACAAGCAGACCAGAGTTGTGGAAGAACAGAATACGGATTGCTTAGAGAATGTAGATGTTTTCAAGTTAGTGGGGCCCTGATTGTGTGTACTCTAGAGTACCGAAGAACTTCAGAGCCACTGGCTACCATATTTAAAAACTTGTGGAGGATAGTTGAGGTCCTGGATGACTGGAAAAGGGCAACTATAGTGTTCATGGGATCATGACCAGACAGTCTTACTTCAAGACCAGGAAAGATCATGGAGTAGGTCATGAAGGAAGTTATTTCTAAGCAAGTGGAAGAGAGGAAGGTGATCAGAAGCAGGCAGCATGAATTCATCAAGAGCCAGTCATACTTGACTAACTAACTTGATTTCTTTCTATGACAGTGTAGCAGGCTCTGTGGATGGGGTGAGACTAGTGCATATGATATACCTTCTTTTTAGCAAGGCTTTTGATACATAATAGTCTCATCAGTAAACAAAGGAAATACAGACCTAGATGAAAATACTGTAAGTTTGATCATCGTGTTTTAATAATTAGTTATCAATGGCTCACTGTCTAGTTGGTAGAAGGTATCAACTGCAGTTTACCAGGGCCTGATGCTATTTAATATCTTCATTAATGATTTGGAGGATGGGATTGAGGGCATACTTCGAAAATTTCTGGATGATGCCAGGGTACGTGGAATTGCATACACTCTGGAGGTGGGGCTAGGATCCAGAATGACCTGGAGGTTTTGGAGAAATGGTTCAAAATTAAATGCAATGACATTTAATGAGGAGAAGCACGAGGTGCTGTACTTAGGATGGAACAATTGCATACACAAATGCACATCGAGGAAGGATCAACTTGACTGCAGTACTGTAGAGAAAGACCAGGGAATTACATTTGACCATAAGCAGAATATGAGCCAACAGTGTGCTCTTGTAGCAAAAAAAAGCTAATAGCATACTGGGTTGTATCAACAGGAGTGTCGCATACAAATAAGCAGTCATCCTTCTGCTTCAATGTGGGCAGATTAGAAAGAATCCAGCAGTGACAAAAATTATTAGAGGCCTGGGAAACAATTTATGAGGAAAGGCTGAAAGAACTAGGATTATTTAGTCTGGAGAAAAGTCTAAGGGGGAAGGGAGTGTTTCTTCAGGTATCTGAAGGAAGGCAACAGGACTAGGAGCAGTGGTCTCAACTTGCAGCAGGAAAAATTTAGGTTAGATATTAGGACGAACTTTCTCTGTGGGGGGGCTGGTTAAACACTGGGACAGGCAACCTAGAGAGATCTTCATCCTTGGAAATTTTCAAGAGCAGGTTAGGCAGACACTTGAATGTCAGGGGTGATCTGGCTCTGAGTTGGGGGGTTGGTAGCCTCCCTTCTAGTCCTGCTTTTATATGATTCCATAAGGGCTGAAAGTTGCCATTTGGGTTATAGCTTTGACTACCAACATCATTACAAATGTCAGCAATCACTATCACTGGTTCTGTCCCAGCACCAGTCTAGTCGGATGCTACACTTTGTGTATATTCTTTTGATTAACCAAAAGGACTTTTTTTTTTTTTCTGCATCTCTTCTATTTGAAAATAAATGTTCCTTTGAGAGAACAGATGGAAGAGTGTGGTAATAACTATCTATGCTCCCTTCTCAGGCATCTCCAGTACTGTTTCATTGGTCCTAGTCCATCTAGACATTGTGAACATCTGCTATAATAGTTCTTATGTTGAATTTGACTGTAGGGCATTTCTGCTTAGGTATTTATTTGAATATAATTATTGCTTTTATAACTTCTTTACTTTTCCACTCCAGATAAACCATACTGCAAACATCTGAGGTAGTATCATTGTCCAAGTGTGAGCAAACTTCTTAGGAATAGATGTGAGGTATGATCCAAATATTCAGGGACACTAGACACCTGCTAATTCTCAATTGCCCTACATCCTGTACAGCCAGTTACAGCTGTGCAGAGAGATGGTGGAACACTGCCGTCTTGAAACAGTTTATAACTGCTCTGCACTATTTATGTAAATAAGTCCATGGGGCTAAGTAATAGAGTCAGACCACGCCTATGGTAAGACTTGATTCCTGTTCTTGAGGAAACATGTGAAATGCACTCTCCTTTAAAAGACTCTTTTTTCTTGAAAAAGTAGGTGGCAGTCTAGCACAAAGAGGGAATTTAATGACAAATTCTTGGAGTCTTTTGCCTCCCAACTTGCTTCTCCGAAGAGAGGGAATGGAACCCAGTGTTTCGGCAACAAATAAAATATCACGCAAACCTTTTTTTTGGTTCTTCTCCAAATGTCAGGCCAATTTTTTTCATAGCTGGTAGTAATAATTATTATAATTTTGTATCTTTCATGGAAGGTCTGATCATAATTCTAAACATAGAGTTTTCAGCTATTTCTAGACTATTAAAATTAAACTGTATTTTGTAGTTAGATAGTATATGTGCAATAATGGCTCATGGCCTTGCTGTAATATTTAACAATTCTGTTCCTTTTAGTATAAAATTGTTTAACAATGCCCTTGTCTAAAATGGAACCTAACAGCATTTATTATAAAAGCTAATTTCAGGGGTCAGGCTAGATGATCTGTTCAGGTCCCTCCTGACCCTAGCTACTATGAAACTACTACTATGAATATGTGATTAGATAGCTGATGGAAGCATGGGATAAATGTGTGAATTGGTATGTATGAGTTTTTGTATGTTTCCTAATTAATTAAAATAATTTATTTAATTTTTTAAAATTTTGTTTTGTTGTGGTTTTTTTGGTTTTTTTTAAGATACCGACCGAGCTTTACAGCTGCTGGAAGAATATTGTAAAAAGCTAAAGAAACCAGAAGAGCAACAACTGAAAAAAGCCATTAAAAAGGTGATGGGCATCTTTAAGAGCAGCTTATTTCAGGCATTACTAGGTAGGTACCTGTGTACACTGCTTTATTTGCTTCTCTTATTCAAAGAGATAAATTGGAATTATTTTGGATGGGAAAAATATTTGCAAATATTTTAAACAAACACTCAAGTTTGGGAAGGAAATATAGCTAAAAATTCTTGAAATGTAGAGCTATACATTAATAATTTCTAAGTGAATATGTCTTCTTTTCATAGTATGAGTCAGGATTGTTGCATCTGAATAGAACACATTATTATTTTCCATGCCAATGTAAAGGGTAAAATGCTGGACTCACTGAAGCAGGCAGCAAAACTCTTGCTTACTTTTTTGAGACTAGAATTCCACCCAAAATCTTTGTGTGGCTTTTGTGTTACCTTTTTTTGCAAAAGAGGTAGCCAAAGGGAAAAAAAATTCAAGAAAATGGAGAGGCATGTACATTTGTTAGAATGGTTCTCTTTAACAACATCTTTTCTGTTAGTATATTTCATGTAAGTCTTATATTAAAAAGGTTTAATAGACTTGAGAAAATAATAATATTTTCTTGTCCGTTTACTTTGCATCTGTTTACATGCTCCTTGTAAGTAAAAATAGTTGACTTGAGTACTTGGTATAGTGGTTTTATTATGAAATGACTAAAAACTGAAGTATGAGCCAGGACTCTTCATTTGGAAGGAATTGCTGCTTCCACCAGTCCCATAAAGCAAACATGCCAAATGGATGGAAGTAGATTTCCCCGGAACTTGGGGATATTGGATTCAGAGTGCCAGTTTGCCTCACAGTTTTTCAATAGATTAATTCATACCTTCTAAACCAGTGGTGTTCAACCTCCAGCTTGTAGGCCAGACCCTACCTGTGGGCCTCTGTCATCTGGCTCATGGGTACCCCGCATGGGTCTGGAAATTTGATGGTGGGGTAATGGTGACAGGTTCCTACCTGCAGTGGTAGTGGAGTAGTTCCAGCATTGATTGCTGCAGCTCTTAAATTTCTGGACACATGGGGAGCTTTGTAGCTTAAGTGACATGGCCCTTCCATGTGAGATTTGTGCTGGCATGTGAGTCTGCTTTCCAGACGTGCAGGACTTGCCTGGCACACAGGGTGCCAGATCTGGTGAATGGGGCCAGGCCGACGAAGCCCATGTACCATCTCTACACTGGATTAGGCCCTCAGAACAATGCTGTGCATGGGATCTGACCCCACGCCACTCATCCAGCCCACAGCGTCAGAAAGGTTGTGCACCACTGCACCGAGCCATAGAAAATTGTCTAGGGAGGATTTGTAATGAACCTGATAAAAGCTGAGGCACTTGACATCAGTGCTCTTCAGTTATTAAAGTTGGTGAGGAGGGGTAGGTATTGTTTCAGTACTTTTCCCCCCCCCTTACATTTAAGGAGAAAATACAAGTGTTCTGTTTTGTCAATCTGTAAACATTTCCACAAATGGACATAATGAATGCTTATGCTGCCCTATGCATCAGCATTGTAGTATCTCAGTTCCATTAGAGTGTATGCTTTCATTTTCTAACTTTGTTGTCCGTTTTAATGTATTTATTATGAAAAATATAAATGAAATAAAAAGAATATATCCCAGACACAGTGATAAATTATTCATGTTTGAACTAAAGAACAAAGATTAGAGAAAATTCTTATTCCTTTTGTTTAGAGATATCCAAGGATATAGAAATGCACATGGAATGTGCATTTTTATTTTTGAAATATTTGAAAATTATAACAATATTTGGAGTGTAAAATTATTATAACAATTATTTTTGAAATACTGGATATTTGAAATTATTATAACAATTTCAAATATCCACTAGTGGGTCAGTACTACTGTTCCAGTAATTTGTAATCAAATGAACGGAGGGACACTTCATAAGGAAAAGCTGGAGTTTTAATTTGTATGACTTCTGTTATCTTTTCTATTCCTACAGTTCTTGTTGAAGAGCTTTTTGGAATGGCAGACCATGGTCACAATCTGTTATTATGGAATTTACTCTTTAGATGGCCTAGATTCTTGATACAAAAATGACCTCTCATCAGTGGTGCCTAAGTGTGAGATGATGCTATTATATAATCAATAATGAGGTTATTATGTAATCGGTATTTTAATGAAAATCACTTCTAGACATCTGTTTTAGCCTCTTTAGTTTTGTGTCTCATTTATCCATGCATTAGATTACATTCAAATAAACATTGAATGTGATGCTTACTTTTTCTACAGCAGAAAATCATGTCTGCTATCTTAACATTTCAAAAGTTACTAGTGATTTTGAAAGCTCCAGTTTTAAGACATCTTACAAGGCTTCTTGTTTAGAGAGTGAGTAATTAAATGTGTCCCAAACTCCCCAAAACTCAAGGAAGCCAAATGGACCGGTCACTTTTGAAATTATAGTAAGTAATAGGACTAGTTTCTTATATGCCTATTGTTCTGATTACCTTCCAAAATGTCTTTAAAACTCATGGATCTTCCCTTGATTAAGCTAACCAGCTAAAAGGACACCTACTTAGAGCCATACTTGGGCACCAAGTTTAGGGTATCTGGTTTCATTATGGAGTGCTTCAGAGTTCCTATATTTTTAATGTGCAGTGTGTTTTATAGACATAAGCTAATGAATCCCAAATTGGAAAGAGCATGAAGAAAACTAGGTCATTTTGGAAAGCATATTGTGGGCTTCTTTTTTCATGAAGACTTGTAAATGAATTGAGGCTTGTAATATGGAATCTAAAGATTTTAGTGTGTTTTATAAAAAAAAAAAAAAAAAAGATTATTAGTGATTGGCCTTTTAAGTTATAGTTCTGAATCAAAAACATCTCCATTCTCAGCAGGCTGCTCTTTTTGATAAACTTCTTATTGGAGTTATTATGTTTAGTTAGCAGTTGCTAAGGGACATCTTTTCAGAAAGATATGAAGTTAACATCTCAAGAGTCTTGTTAGTCTCAAGTAATCCAAACAGTTCTTTGAAAACATAGCCCTAATCCTCTGAGAGAGAGAAAAAAAAACCCCTCATAAAGAAGAGGTTGGGGATAATGGAAAGGATGGAGAAGGACTTCTATTCACAAGTTGTCAGTTTTTAAAATGAGCTCCACATTTTTCTCAATAAAGATTGCATTCAGTAATTCACTTTGTTCGACTAATAGAAGAGTTTTGGGAGTTTTTTTGATTGATTGGTTTGCTGGTTTGGTTTTTTGTCTTTCCTAGTCTGAGGTTTTCACAGCTAGAACATTTGTAAAATATAGTGTTACTATGTAAGGGTAACAATGGTAGTGTTTCCATTTGACTGTCCCCATGACAAGGCAACATTAGAAGAGAAACTATATTGGCAGGGAAAAAGAACAAATTATGAGATGGAAGAAGGATAAAAATAATAATTATACAGATTACAGAAATAAAGTGACAAAGATGTAAACACAGGGAGATGGGGAAAACTGAGTATAGTCCTTTATTAGTATGTTGAATTTTTATTAATTTTTCAGTGGATGCTGAAATCACAGGAGGCCATAACAGTTTAATAGAAGTTAGTATGTGAAGATGTTGTAAGTGTTGAACTGAGTTATTAAGATTGAGGAAAATATATAAACTCAATCATTAGTAGGATTCTAGGATTTTTATCAAGGGATAACCCCTCTCCTGACATTGCTCCATTGTCTTCAGATACAAGATAACAACGGGAGGAAAAGCATAACAGCGAAGTGGTCAGTATGATGATCCAGGACATTGAGTGTGACAGTCTTCCGTTGCCATTATTCATCTTGGCCTGGCTTAATCTACTGACTCAAGTAACTTTACTTATGTTTTACATTTTTTTTCCAAGCCTCTAAAGTCTTGGCTATTTCATGTACCTGCTCGTACCCTTTTCAGCTGAGTTTCCACGCCTCCCTCTCTCTGCACAAGTCAATACAGATATCAGAGGTAGGCTTTTTACCCCTTCCTCCAGCCCCTCTATTTTAGCCTCTAGGTACATTCAGAGTTTTCCCTCTGTCCAGTATCTCTGCTTGTTGATCCCACCACTACCCCCCCCCCAAAAGCAGCTTAAAGGGTATAGAAGAGTGAGCAGCATAGGAATTCCTGAGCCTGTAATGGCATGACTACTGTTGCTTCTCAGAGAATAGTGATGGCTCATAGAGATCATGTGTCCTCAAAAATTATGGCTCCTTGGGGGTGGGAGACAGAGACATGCTTTGTTAAACTCCTTTCTTACCTGGCTTGCAGAAGGTAGACCAAGAGGACACCTTATATACTGTCTGGTTCAGAAGGGCATGAACTTTCATGGCCAACAACCTACTTGGTGAGCACTGAAACATGCATATTATTATAGCCTCCACCTTCAGCTGTAGACCTTCAAAGAGCTATGTATAGGTTTTATCTATCTTTAGAAAGACAAAAGTTCAAAACTGTAATGTGCTTTTGCAGAAGAGGTATATATTTGATACATACTGTATCCAGATAGAGTATCTTATCTTTGCCTTCTTGTCTTGGTCAGCTGTGCATTTAAGTCCTTCAGTGCATAAATACTATATCTAATCACCTGATATCAAAGAACTGTTTATGAATATTTATCTTTGGTTTTCTTTATTATGTACCTTAATTAGTTTTCATGATGTCCTACATACACTTTAGTACAATTTGTTTCTAAAAACCTCTGCCATACCACTGTGCTTCATTTAATTAAGAAAAGTGCATGATTTTACAGCTTAGAATGGAAAAGGCTGTCCTGGTCAATGAGAATAAATGAAAGAGGTTTATGAGTGCGTTTTTTGTGGATTCATCTCTCTAAAACATCATTTTGTTTCTAGCAGGATTTAAACTGCCACAAATAGCTGTAATCATCTTATGCAGTATTAGGTAAAAACTAATCTCTATAGATTTTTCTAAAATTTGGATAAACCCAGCCTCTAGAGGATGACACATTTCCTGGGGATTTTTAAACCACGTCTTATCTTTTTGCTCATGATTGCCTTACTTTTCCTTCATTTTACATTAGAGTGTTTTGGCAGTATTTTCAGCTAAAGTCAGCATGTTCTTTATTTCTATTAAATGGTTTTATACAATGAAAGATATTATAGAACTCTCTCTCTCAAGAGCTGCTGTTGTAAGTGCTGTTCTACAGGTTATACAACTTACTGGTCACTTGTGACACTGTGTACTTATAGAAGACTTAAGATGTTATTCACTCTTTCTGAAGAAGAAGGCTTTCCTATTTAGACTGTTGACATTGTTCAGTTTATTTAATAAAGCCTGTCAGAAAAAAATATTTTAAAAGCAGAATTGTCATTGTCAAATCAAGATATAAAGGAAGTTAGATTCTTGTTTTGCAATTGTCTTTGTTTTTCTGCTTTATACCATGTTTTTGTGTAATTTATATGTCAGTTGTAATGTGGCTTTCTAGATAAGAGAGGCCAGTTGCTAAGGTATATGTAATGTCTGTAGAGTTCAGTCTTTTTGCTGCAGAAAGTTGTACGAGGCTTAGCACATACCAAGGAGAAATTCAGCGTAAATGTTGATAGTTGTGGCAGGATCAATCCAATATGACTTTAATTAACATTTAAGTTTTTGAAATGGAACAGTGTGTGTATGTATGTATGTATGTATGCACATATATATATTATATAGTGTGTGTGTGTATAGGAAATTAACATTATCATGTGCAGAAACATAGGTGAAAGGATTTTACTGAAACTTCGGGGAATGAGAGATGGAGACTAAGAATCATTTTCATATAGAGGTTAATCTTGGAAAATCTTGAACCTGAAGATCTTAAGACATCTGGATGTTTGTAGAAACAGAGTCTTATAGTCAGAGCTTATCGGAATGGGATACAGCCAAGGGATATAAATGACAGAGCAGTGTGCTGAAATAGGGCGTGGTGGAAGATGCACTGAATATGCATATCAGCAGCTGGATGTTATAGGGGCTAGAAAGGAACATGTTCTAACTGAAGGGCAGCTATAATGGATGCCTGAAAAGGAGGTGGAATTGTAAGAATGCGAAGGAAGGAAGGAGTCTTGGAGATGCTGGGTGCGTCTACATGAGACATTTAGTCACGTCTACACATGCGGTCCTAGGCTGCAGGAAACTAATAAGCTCTGAAGCAGGATAGTACTTGTCATTTACCATGCAGCAGCAAATGTGTAGATGCTGACCCGGGATTAAATTATGGCCGGTCAGCCCAGTCAGGAGAGGGCCACACCTCTGCCTGGCCTAGGGGTCAGCAAAGTCTGGCTGATTTCATACTCTGTTTCCCTGTAGCCCCGGAGGCTGGTCTGCATGGAGACCATGGGAGCATGTGGCCATGACAGCATGGGTCCATGACAGCACTGGACCACAGCCCCTGCCTGTGGACCCTGTGCTCATCGCAGGAGTATATGGGCAGTGATCTGAGTATGGGTTCTGTGGGCAAGGGCATGCAGAGAGCAGATCGTGGCTCTGCCCTGCCTCCGTCCCATGCTGTCACTGCTGCAAGATCCCAGCCCCAGCCTCAGAGCAGTTTCCACTTAGCTGCATGCCCTGCCCATGTAGCCCCGGCTGGTCTCCATGGAGACCCCAGGAGCATGGGGCCATGACAATGCAGCACTGAGCCAGGGCAGAGCCCCATTTCTTCAGCCCCATGTTGTTATGGCCCCACACTGTCACGCCCACATGCTTCCAGGGTCCCATGGAGACTGGCTGGGAGCTGGGGCTGCTGGGAAATGGAGTCTGGCTGCTGGCCGGATCTACCATTTTGCCCATCCCTGGCCTAGTTACATGGCTCAGCAGCTGCAGGAGTCTTGTGGCCCAGCCAGCTCCTCCACTTCCTGACACAGCCACCCATTGCTCAGGCCTGACCTCTTGTAACCGCTGCCAGCCTAGGGCTGCTGCCCTGAACCCCAGGCCACATCGCTGCCTCCAGCTGGAGACTGGGGCTGACCCCCTAACCCTCTGCCAGCCCAGAGCTGGCACTTGGGCAGCTACAGCCGGAGCCTGGAGATCGCCTTGGCTGCTGCAGGGGGGGAAGAGCAGGGCAGGATCATCCCTGGCCTAAACTGCTCCTTCCCAGCTCAGTTTACTGCTGTCCCAGGTGTATGTGTAGATGCTGTACCCAGGAGTAGTTTACTGTGGAGCAATTTGCTCCACAGTTATTCAGTTGTATTAATTGCACATGTAGATGCAGCCACTGAGAAGCAAGAACTGTAGGGACAGGAAGAAAGGAGGGAGCCTTGGAGAAATTGAGGATCAAGATTTGGATGTGGTCTGGTGACAGCTGAGAGATAAGAATCAGACCTAACTCCCAGGTTGCAAGCTTGAGGGTAAGAAGGTCAAATGGGAGATATGATGGGAGATAAAGGAGGAGACTATGGAAAAATTTGGGAGGGAAGATGAAGAGTTTGGTTTTGTTTAAAGTAATGACAAATCGACTAAGAGATGCTAGAGAGAAAAGATGAATTATGAGAAGGAATACAAAGGGCGAACTCATAGACTAATGGTAAATTTATGATGTTTTAGGCTGGATGGATGAAATGGGGTGTAAAATAAAACATTGGAAGTGGTGGACAGGTGCACACTGACAAGTGTTGAAAGAAGAATCAGATCGATAGGAAGAAAACTAAGATAGGATAGGTATCTCCATGGCTTGTAACTAGAATATATACTGTTTTCAATCCCATTCAAAAACCATTTGACAGCCACAAAAAATCATTAGATCTGCTTAAAAAACATAAGATTTAATGAACAATCCATTTGGGGTTGTTTACAGTTGTCTTTTGTTTTCTGAAAACAATACCACAACTTTAAAGTGCACTGGGATTATATTTTTCACCTTTTCTCCGCAACCCTGCTGTCTGAATGTATTTTTTCATTTAGATGAAATCTGAGATTTCTGACATTCACAGGATGCTTAGAGCTGAGATTTTGGGGCAAACACCAAATAGCATATGATAAAATCACAAAAATTGGCAACAATGAAGATGTGAGGATGGAGAAGAGGATTGACAATGGCTATTTTAAAGTGGTGGTGACCCAGTTGGCATGAAAAATTATTCTGAATCTCAAGTAAGAACCGTACTTAAGCAGCTGCTATGTGGGAGAGCTTCAGAGTAAAGGGAATGCTAAGGGGATTGCTATACTGGGAGTTTTTCAGCAGAAAGAACAGTTGGCTGCTGTGTCTCATACTCACTAAAGATATACTGTGGGACACTTGTTACCCTGCTTATGTGTTTGGTGCGCTTACTTGGTTGTGTTGTTCTGTATAGTGATCCCTAATGATTTATTTAATAGATTTCATAGACATTAGGGCTGGAAGAGACCTTGTAAGATCATCGGGTCCAGCCCCCTGCCCAAGGGGCAGGAAGTCGGCTAGGGTCAAAGGATCCCAGCAAGAGAGGCACCCAAATGTTTCTTAAAAGTGTCCAGAGTAGGTGCTTGCACCACCTCTGGGGGGAATTTGTTCCAGGCCTTGGAGGCTTAGACAGTAAAGAAGTTTTTCCTTATGTCCAGCCTAAAATGGTTTTGCAGGAGTTTGTGACTGTTGGACCTTGTCATCCCTTGAGGTGCTCTGGTGAACAGGTGTTCCTCCAGTAATACTGCAGTTGATGCAGTGTGGAGTAGGAATCAAAGCAGGGTGTTCCTGTTCCAGACAATAAATCAGCTTCCCCATTTACTACACCACCCCCCCCACCTGAATTTTGGGGGATGATTTTGGGGGAAAAGGTGTATGTTGTATGTGAGAAAATATGCTGTTTTCCCTTTGTTGCAAAAGGAGGTAATGGAAATACCTCTTCCATGGATTTCTACTCGTACCTCTAAGGGCCAAGAGAGAAGTCTTCTCTTAAAGCGTATCTGAAAATGCTAAAATCCTAATTTGTTCCTTTCATATATTCTTTTTAACAAATGTTGAGGGAAGGCAATGATATGAAGTGAATAAATGTTACTTCTCATTCAGATGTGGTCCAGTGACATCTCTGATGGTATGAGAGCCTGTCATTGTAAATCTCAAAGTCCTATTTTCTCAGATTGGCATCCTTCTCGCATTACAGCACAGCAAGCTCCACAGAATTTATATTTAAATTCAAGGGCTGCTTTTGTTTTGCCTGAAGTTAGCTGCAGTTGCTTTCAGGCTTGAAGTTTAATTCTCTTAGCAAGCTAACTTTCATTTTTTGTCAAAGGAGGATTAAAGGTACAAGTGATAGATCTTCTGGATTGTTTTTTAAATCGTGTGATCTTCTTGCTGAGTTTCAGTCTGGATTGCAGCCAGCTCGGAGCAGTGAATCTGCTCTCTTGCATCTTATATAAGTTCTAAAAGATATCCAAGAAGTTATTTTCATTGAGAGAGATTGCCCGCTAGCCTTTCATATTTACATGCATGGAGACAGAAAAGAAATAGTCTTGACAATCTTGTGAGGCTTGCACAAATTTCTAATAATTTAAAAACTTTTTAATAAACATTGGCCAAAGGCAAGGCTTTGCGAATATTTGTGTTCGGGTGAAGTTTGGATTAGTGTCTCAGCTTTCCGTTTGATCACTTTCTCTAATGGGCTGAACCAAGAATCTGGATCTGAACACTAACAGATTTTGGATCCCAAATCTGGGTCTGTACTTTGACTCTGGACCCAGACATGTAGAAGAATAGATTATAGGAGTGATACAACCTATGCAAGGTGTAATCGTATATAATCCTCATATAGAATAATAATATCCTAATATAACATCCACTTAATGTTTTACCTCCTCTTAACTTATGTACGCTCACAACTACATGCTAGAATATGAATTGAGATTTTCTATATATATTTAACATTGTAATTGAAAAGACTGCATAGAAATTAAAGTGTCTGACTATCTTTGAGTGTCCATAATGTGCTAATAATTGACAAACTCACTTGGATTCAATATAATATAAAGAGTAAAAGCTGTTCACTCATTATTTTCTAAAATACTGTTTTGCTACATATACTATCTGTATAATTATAATGAATAAAAATGCAATTGTAGCAGCTGTTGCTATATGGCTAGTGTCCCAGTACAAGGTTGCCATCTTTATCACATTAACCAGAGACAGCCTCTTATTATTTGCTTTGTAATGAGAATCAGAGATAAATTAAGTAATATTTTTAGATAATTCTACCTTACTTAAAATAAGATGCATGCCATTTACTTAAAAAAAGATGCATGCCATTCTTCAAGCTGAGAGATTCTAAAGGGACACCTAATAATAATGAGAGATTATTCTGAGTTAAGTAGTAAAAGATGAGATTTATGTCCTGCTAATGTAATTCTGACTTCAAGTAATAAAATGAAAGGAAAATGTTAATCTGAAGCAAGCTGTTGTATCAGTAATCCTCATATCTAGATTTACCTCTAAAATAGCAGAGCTGATCTTTCTCTCTCTGCCTCTATGTCTATATCTATATCCTATATCTGGCATCTATGGTATATATAATTTCTTTCTAAGAACATTGTTGGCATTTTAAAATTGCCTGAAATGTATGTGTGTGTGTGTGTGTGTGTGTGTGTGCGTGCGCGTGTGTGTAATATGAAAGAGAGAGAATTTACATTGTCCTGTATCATTTCAGGGTAACTATGATGCCAATTTTTTATGTAATGAACATTTCTTTTTAAAACGTTTGGGATTTCAATTTGACTGAAACACTTTAACATTAGTGAATTATGTCTCTATATCTATATCTATATATATCTATACTCTTTGTCTTCAGAAGCAATTATAAATATTGACTGTGATCTTTTTGAAAGAATTGGCTAAATTCATCCCTGGTATAACTCCATTGGCTCCTGGAATTGCATTGCTAACTCATGCTGAACTTGTGTTCCACTGTAAACCCTAGATCCTTCTCAGCAGTGCTAGTCCCAAGCCAGTTGTTTCCCATTCTGTATGTCTCCATTTTTTTTTAAATCCCCTATGTGTGACACCTTGTCTTTGAATTTCATTTTGTTGTCTATAACCCAGGTCTCCAATTCATCAAGATCCCTCTGAATCTTGATCTAATATGTACTTGCAATCCTCCCCATTTTCTGTTATCTGCAAATTTGATAAATGTATCTTGGAGTCAGAAAAGATTCTTGTGGAATTCCTCTTGAGACCTCTTGCCTATCTGACATTGATCTGTTAATATTTACCCTTTGCGCTCCTGGTTATTCAGCCAATTATGTATCCACTGTATCCACTTAATTTTAATTCTGTTTGTCCCACATGTCTCTAGTTTACTTACGAAAATGTCACGTGGACTTTGTTAGAATCTTACTCCAAGTATCTTATATCAACCACATTCCCTTAATCCTCCAGACCAGTTACCCTATCAGAAAAGGGAATATAGTTGGTTTGGCATGATTTGTTCTTAACAAATCCAGTTGGCTGCTAGTGATCAGTCTCTTATCCTCCAGGCAATCACAGCTAGAATGCTTTACAGTTTCTGCAAATAATTTCCCAGGCATTGCATTCAGGAAGTAGAGAGAGTTGAACTGGAAATGGCAGAAAGGGAATGCCATTAAGGAAGTATACATAGAAGTAGCAGGAGCTCCAGGTCTTCCTTTCCACCCTTTATTGATTGTTAGCTTTGCTCAGTTCTCTGGAACGTCACCTACCATCCAGAGGTGTGGAAGATTTCCAGGATTTTTTCAGCTACTTCCTTCGGCATCCTTGAGCGAATTCATTTGTACTCATTTGGAAATCCTGGTATTAATATGCTCCATGGCAGATAGGTATTATTATTTCTTTGGCAGACATGCAGTGTGCATGCTTCTTACAGTATTTGCTATAGTGGGTAGAAAGAAAATAGAATTTTTGCAGCATTGGCTATTTGTAGTCTGAACTTTGGACCAACAATATGTGAGACTGTGCCTCAGCTCTGGGGTTAGCTATAGGTTGAACTGATCTTGTATAAGAGGCTATAGTTCTACAGACAAATCTGCCATATTCAAATCCCAGGGCCTGGCAAAGGAGAATTTAACACCAGCCTACTGGTGCCCAAATAATTTCAGGCAATGGAAGAATCACTCTGGGATGCTTCTTCAGATTGCACCACTAAAATTGAAAATACAGGCACCGTGGAGTAGCTACATGCCACAGCCTGTACACACATCTTTCTGTAGAGTTGTAGCGTGACTTTGTTCTTTCTTGGCTGTCACTGTGAATAAGTGTAAACCTCTTACAATGAAAAAAAATGCAAATGAATTGTTTTGAGAGAACCTAGAGAAAACAATTTTTCTCTTTAAAGCAGTTTTCTTTCTCCTGTTAGCCATTTTTTAGATAGGAGCTATCTCCTTCTTTTCTCTGTAACCCCACATCCTGCCTGCCTTTAGGCTTTCCTCTTAGGCTTTTCCTCACTTACTCTTTGGAGGAATCCAACAGAGCAACAATGAGTACATAGTGGGAGTGTTTACACAAGATGCTTTACTGTGCAGTAGACTAATCTACTGCATATTAAAGCATCACAGTCTACATGTGTGCTGCATTTACTGCACAGTAAATTAGTCTATTGAGCAATTGGCTACTACCTGTAGATATAGGTAGTAGATTAACTGTGCAGTAGCACATGTGTAGATAGCTGACTGGGAAAAAATTGTTTCCAATCAGCCCAGGCAGCAAGGGGCAGAGGAACTGTCCCCTCTCCCAGGCAGCTGCCTCCCAGCCCTGTGCCCTGATTGCAAGATTTGGAGGCAGGGTTGGGAAACAGGTGCTGGAGTAGGGGACAGTTTCCCAGCCCCATCCCCCCACCCCATCTGCTGATTGGGGCTGGGAGGCAGCTGCCTCAGAAGCAGGACAGCTTCCTCACCTGCAGCCTGGGGCTGGCACCTGGGGGAGCCTGGAGCTCACCCTGTCTGCTGTAGGGGGCAGAGCAGGGCAGGAGTAACTCTGCACTAAATTGCTCCCATTGGGAGTAAATTTGCTTCCAACAGGTGCATGTGTAGACACGCTCCCAGGGGAAGCCTACTGCACAGTAAGTATACAGTGCTTCAGTAGTATTTGTAGATGTGCCCAGTGAGAGAAAAACACAGCAACATTCTTCACACTAACTTTCACAAGCATGTAATATTGTGAAAGGTTTAGGAATTTCCAACTGAATAGACTTGGTTTCTTTCCACATATCCTACCTTGTGAGGATTATTATACACTAATAATCTTTTGTATGGTAGGTGATACTTTGCCAGTAAGCAACCGACTTACAATATTACTGTTATTAATACAAATTTGGAAAAGAAATGTGCTTGAAAATAAATAATTTTGCTATGTTTAAACCTAGATAGCTAAGATCTTCCTCAAAAAACAGCTAAGAGTGACATCTTGTGGTAACATTTTTTAAAAATATTGCTATAAGTATTAATTTGCTTAATTTTTCTTCTCTATATCAACAGTAGGAGTCATGCCATTTCAGAATTATCTGAATTACTAGGGGCTGTCACAGTTATAGAAGGGAACAAAATATCACATGCAATATATGGTAGCATAAAATAAGTTATTGCAGTGCTGTGCAACTGGCAGCCTGCAAAGGAGTAAGTTGTAGCCCCTGGGCTCCTGCTCAGCTGCTGTTCCCCCTACATTGCTCTGGCTGAAACCACAGCCAGAGTCTCTGGGCTCCCAATTCTTCCCTTCAGCTTTTGCTGTTTGCCCCTGGCAAAAGGGGCGGATGTAACATGGAACAGTGTGGTCCAAGGAGCTCCAGGTGATTCTGGGGTTATGTGCAGGGTTCATGCCAGTGGATGGTGGCATGTGTGGTGTAGCAGTGGAAGAGGAGGAGTACCTGCAAGCATGAGCTGTGTAATGTGGTGGAGGGAAGCACCTGTGTGGGGGCACACTGTGCAGTAGTGGTGCATGGGGCATGGGTATATGCAGTACAGCGGTGGTGTGGAGGAGATTCTGCAGTGCTACAGTGGGAAGCAGCTCCTGTGTGGTGCAGTATGGGGGAAAGTCTCTGTGGCATGTGGCCTGGGGGGCTCATGGATTACCCTGATCTTGTCCCTGGCTGTAAAGAAATTGGACGGCCCTGAATTACTGTATAGGCCATGTTAAAGGTGTGTTATTTCTCTACTGCTATTGTACTTAGATAGCCTACGCATCCTTTTGAAAAATCTCAAGGCCCAGTGACTTTAGTACCACACCAAGTTTATTTTTATGCTATTTTAGCATTATACAGTCTCCTGGAATTATTCAGACTTCAATAAGAGTTTCATTTAGTCCTGATGCTAAGCCACTTTGATTCAAACTAATACTTCTGTTGAAATATAAGGACTTGCATATTAGGGCTGTGCGAAATGGCTGTGTTTCGTTTTGGTTTTGGATTTGGCATTTCAGAGGGACAGTGATTCGTTTTGGTGTTTTGGATCACTGTCTCATTTTGTTTTGGCCAAAACTGTTTCAGAATTTTGACACTGTTTTGGTGTTTCGGCCTTAGGCTATAATGGGAAATCACAAAACTGCCTATAACGTTGTTTCTTGCCTGATTCAGATGAAACTTGCAGGGATGTTATCCCCTTCTGACGCTGAAAAGTCTGCCAAGTTTCAAGGAGATAGGTGCAGGGGTTTCTGGGAAACTGTACCTTAACTGCTCAAAGCAAAACTCGTATCGTGTGTGTGTGTGTATGTAGGCAGAGCGGGATTAAAATTGCAGGGATGCTGTGAAGCCTGCCAGGTTTCAAGGAGATAGGTATAGGGGTTTCTGGGAAACATCACCTCAAACTGTTCAAAGCAACACTTGTGACGTGTGACTTTGTGTGTGTGTTAAGGCACAGCAGGATGAAAATTGCAGGGATGGTAGCCCCTGTTGTCACCCTCACAAATCTACTGCAACCAGTAAGCCTCAGGCCAGATTTTACAGGACTGGGCTTTCCCCAGCCAGGATTGTGTGGTGGCTGGAGGTTATCAGGTGCCTTCTATCCTCCTTTCACCAGGGAGGTTTGTGGTCCTGGCATTTCCTAGGGCTATGCCACTGGGAGTCTCACCCAGGCCTTCCTACCCTGGCAGGGTACAGGCCTCCCTACCCTGTGTGGAAGAAATCAAACTTTGTGTTGTGGTTGAATCAGA
>NW_017729032.1:12236092-12238218 GCF_001723915.1 Gavialis gangeticus | reverse complement strand
GAAATAAGCAGCATCAGCACTTCTGGTCTCTGTCTGTTTTCCTAGTCAAGCAGGCCAGAAGCCTGACCAAATCCACTACCACACCTGGCAGGTTCATGCCTAGGATGATCTGGGGCCTACTCCTCCTGATATAGCCCCAGCTTTTATACCTCCAAGTTCTTCCTGGCACAGGAGCTCAGCAGGGAGATGTTCTTCCCCTGCTGGCTGGTGAGAAACTAAACTGCTGCCTCCAGCTCTGAGAGCGGGGCATTATATGGTCTCATTAGCTCCTGTCCTACCACATACATAGCCCCTCATATGGGCATGAGTCCTGCCAGGTTTCAGGCAGAGTGGTGCAGGGATTTCTGTGAAACTGCACCTCAAACTGCTGAAAGCAAAACTTGTGTCATGTGTATGTGTGTGTTAAGGGGTGTAGGTTGTAGCCATGTTGGTCTAAGGACACAGCCCAGACAAGGTTCTTAGGGTCAATCTGATATCTTTTATTAGACCAACTGACTAGTTGGAGAAATTCTTCTTTGTAAGTTTTGGATTTAAAAACCCTTTGTCAAGCTGAGGAAGCATCTAGTTGGTGTGTGTGTGTGCTCTTCCTTGATGGAAGGAATAGTAAAGAAGCCAGAGGCTGGCATGCAATGAAGGGAAGGAAGCCAGTCAGTGAAAATGGAAATGGAGGAGTCAAGGAGTGAGAGACAGGCTGGGCAGTGGGAGATTGGAGACAGAGTGTTTTTCCTTGTGAAAATGTACCGCCACAGGAAGTTGGGTATTCTTGTCTGCGCAGTTTGTAGGGGTACTGGCGATTTTATGTTGGCAGGTTTTGCATGTCTTGTCATGGGGTAGTCTGAATCCATTCGGTGCATTTTGGGCTGTAGGAAGTTGGCTTCTGGTGATGAGGTTAGCGAGGTTTGGTGCTTGTTTGAATTTACAAACCACTTTTCACAGATGGGCCTATTCTTAACTGCAGATGTTTCCTCAGCCTGACAAAGGGTTTTAAACCTGAAAGCCTATGCCTTGCAGATGGGATTCCAGGAAGCGAAGCTCACCTGGAGCCTCACAACTCCACTGTAACCAGCAAACCTCAGGCCTCAAAGATCTTACAGGTCTGGGCTTTCCCTAGCCAGGACTGTGCATGCATGTGGTGGCTGGAGGTTATAAGGCGCTTCCTACCTGCCTTTCACCAGGGAGGTCTTCAGTCCTGGCATTTCTTGGGGGCTTCTGCACCACTGGCAGCCCCACCAGGCCTCCCAGCTCTGGCAGGGTGCAGTTTTAGGTCATGTCCAGGACCTGGGGACTCCTTCCCTAGAGCCCCAGCCCATACCTGCAAGTTCATCCTGGCATGGGAGCTCAGCAGGTAGATGTTCTTCCTCTGCTGGCTGGTGATGCAGCGAGTGCCACCTCCAGCTCTGAGAGCAGGGCATTAAATGGTTTAAAAAAAAAAAAAAAGGAAATGGGTGCGGACGGAGGTAGGAGGGTGGCACTCACTCTGTCTGCATGTAACGCTTGGAACCCCAGCAGTGGGAGGTTCACCTTGAGAAACACCAGCTGTCCAGCAAACCAGGAACCAAGGAGGTGAGGTGAGGTGACTCAGCATCCTCAGCAATGCTGAACACCCTCTCACTTGAAACTAGTCAGTGGACAGGACAGGTGTTCACAGGCAGCCATGGCCAGATCCTGCCACATCTGGCTGCGGGTTGCCCAATAGGCCAAGGGGTCACAGTCCAGTGGCTCCATGTCCTTGCTAAGATATGTATCTACCGAGGCCTCTGTGCTACCTGCCTGAGGCTGGGGTCTGGTGCCTCTGGACCCCACCATTGAAGCCATGCCTATGGCCCACATTGGCATGGCTGTCATGGAGGAGACTGGCAGCTGCTGGGAGTGCTGGCACAGAAAAGTGGATCCCCCTCTTCCATGTCCCCCCACCTGTGCCCTTATGCCCCCTGGACTCTGTTCACCAGCACCTCTGTCCAGTGATCCAGGGTTTTGCTGCTGCATATGCTCCCCTTCACCCTCCGGTCACACAAGACTGCCAGCACGTGGACTGCAGCAGATCCAGCTGTTTCTCAGCTGCTTCACCAGTGCCTGCACCTCTGGCAGCTTGCCCCAGCCAGGAACATTGATCCCCTGGAACCTCT
>NW_017729032.1:12226122-12231092 GCF_001723915.1 Gavialis gangeticus | reverse complement strand
ATTCTTAACTGCAGATGTTTCCTCAGCCTGACAAAGGGTTTTAAACCTGAAAGCCTATGCCTTGCAGATGGGATTCCAGGAAGCGAAGCTCACCTGGAGCCTCACAACTCCACTGTAACCAGCAAACCTCAGGCCTCAAAGATCTTACAGGTCTGGGCTTTCCCTAGCCAGGACTGTGCATGCATGTGGTGGCTGGAGGTTATAAGGCGCTTCCTACCTGCCTTTCACCAGGGAGGTCTTCAGTCCTGGCATTTCTTGGGGGCTTCTGCACCACTGGCAGCCCCACCAGGCCTCCCAGCTCTGGCAGGGTGCAGTTTTAGGTCATGTCCAGGACCTGGGGACTCCTTCCCTAGAGCCCCAGCCCATACCTGCAAGTTCATCCTGGCATGGGAGCTCAGCAGGTAGATGTTCTTCCTCTGCTGGCTGGTGATGCAGCGAGTGCCACCTCCAGCTCTGAGAGCAGGGCATTAAATGGTTTAAAAAAAAAAAAAAAGGAAATGGGTGCGGACGGAGGTAGGAGGGTGGCACTCACTCTGTCTGCATGTAACGCTTGGAACCCCAGCAGTGGGAGGTTCACCTTGAGAAACACCAGCTGTCCAGCAAACCAGGAACCAAGGAGGTGAGGTGAGGTGACTCAGCATCCTCAGCAATGCTGAACACCCTCTCACTTGAAACTAGTCAGTGGACAGGACAGGTGTTCACAGGCAGCCATGGCCAGATCCTGCCACATCTGGCTGCGGGTTGCCCAATAGGCCAAGGGGTCACAGTCCAGTGGCTCCATGTCCTTGCTAAGATATGTATCTACCGAGGCCTCTGTGCTACCTGCCTGAGGCTGGGGTCTGGTGCCTCTGGACCCCACCATTGAAGCCATGCCTATGGCCCACATTGGCATGGCTGTCATGGAGGAGACTGGCAGCTGCTGGGAGTGCTGGCACAGAAAAGTGGATCCCCCTCTTCCATGTCCCCCCACCTGTGCCCTTATGCCCCCTGGACTCTGTTCACCAGCACCTCTGTCCAGTGATCCAGGGTTTTGCTGCTGCATATGCTCCCCTTCACCCTCCGGTCACACAAGACTGCCAGCACGTGGACTGCAGCAGATCCAGCTGTTTCTCAGCTGCTTCACCAGTGCCTGCACCTCTGGCAGCTTGCCCCAGCCAGGAACATTGATCCCCTGGAACCTCTCCATTTGGTTCTCAAGTTCCCTCACTATGGAGATCACCTGGCTAAGGAGGGCATCACCAGCACTGATGGTCTTGGTGGCCTCAAGGAATGGCTTGAGGACCACCAAGATCTAGGAGATGGTATCCCACTCTGTTTTGGTAAGCAGGTTACTGATTCCAGTCTCCCCGAGCAAGGCCATCTCATGGATGGCCTTCTATTGCTCCATCAGTCTTTCCAGCATATGTGGAGTTCCACCAAGTCGCCACATCCTGGATGATTTTGTGCTGCGGGACACTCAGCTCTGCCTGTTTGTCCTGCAGCATCTTGCCCTGCTTGATGCTTCGGTGGAAGTAGCCTGCCACCTTCCTGTATTTTGAAATGAGGTGGCCAGTTGTGACAGTACCGTCACCGGCAGCCCTGTCACCCTCCAAGGCATCCCTGACTATGAAGTGGAACTTGTGTGCTGCACAGCGGATGCTAACAAAGTTGGCATCATGGACCACCTTGACCATATTGGCCCTGCTGTCAGTGCCCATGAACCCATGGGTGAGCTTGTCCTGCCCGATGAGCCACCCCTGCACCATGTGGTTCATGGCCACCGTGATCTCCATTGCTGTGTGGGACTCATCCATCACCTTAGCTTGAAGGAAAGCCCACTGACAGCCTTACTGACACCAGTGCCCTGTGAGGGACAGGTAGGCATGATCTCCACCCCAGCAGCTACAGATGTCGGAGGTAAAGTGCAAGGCTGCCTGCGGACCTTCCTTGCACAGCTCCTCCCTCAAGTACTCCCTGCATTCCTCATACAGGGAGGGCACCACCATCCTGCTCAAGGTGGTGCATGCGGGCACTTGATAGGATGGGGCCATGAGCACCATGAGCCACCTGAACCCTGGCTACTCAACTAGGGAGAAGAACTAGCCATCCAGAGCAAGCATCTCCCTGATGCTCTGGGTGATCTTGCTTGCCTTTGCAACGTGCTTCCCTTTCTGTCTGCCTTTGCCCCACTGTTCCAGGGTGGCCTGCCTCTGCTTTTTGGGCTTTGGAGTGAGAGGGGGACTTACTTTTGGGCACGCTCCCACTGGTGCCAGGCTGAGGAGAAGCAAGGACAAGGGGGTGGTGCCCACGGAGATGCATCAGCATTCCCGTGGTGCTGAAGTATTTTACCTCCTTGCAGTGGCTGGTCTTACATTAGCAGTGCAGGCAGATAGCATATGTAGGATCATCTGCCACCTCAAAATAATCCCACACCACACTACTCCCTCACTTCTGGAGTGCAGGTGTGGATCTTGCCTGATCCCCTTTCTTAGCAGGCAGAGGCACAACAACAGGAGGACCTGACTCAGCTGAGCCACTTGTCTCCACAGCCTCAATGTCAACTTCCTCTGAACTGCCTTCTGGGGAAGGAGACCTGGCTCTAGGGGAATGTGGAGGGAGTGGAGCACAAGCTCAAATTCCTTCTCGGTCCCCAGAATTTCTTCTGCTAGGGCACTCAGGTCCCTTGCTTCCAGATCCAGCTCCTCCTCTGGCACTGGAAGGCTCAGGCTGGGAACTGCAATGGGGTGGAGGAGACTGTCATGCTGGTGCTGTTTGTCATGCTGGTGGTTATTATTATGGCGGGTGTTATTGGAGGGGGTGCAGATGCAGGCACTGGTCCCACCTCCTTGCTGCCACTAGCATCAGAAGCCTCATGCTTGCTAGTACTAGGAAAGAGGGTGTGTCTAAGTTTGGGAGGGGGAACTTACAGCTTTCCCTCTTCCCCCTCTGGCATCCCTGACAGCAGACCTGGCACCTGCCTTTCCAGTACGCTTCATATCATATTTCATGTGCTAGAAAAAAGCCTGATGAAAGGTTTTTGAACCCAAAAGCTTGCTTAATAATTGTTTTGCAACTATTTAAGTTGGTCTAATAAAAGATATCAGATTCACGCAAAGAGCCTTGTCTGCCTGTGTGTGTATAATGTATGTGTAGTGCTTTCCTGCGGTACACAGTGATGAGACACAGCCAGTCAAAGCACTGCTTTCTTTTTGTTGGGGGCGAGGAATAAGAAGAACAAATAACAGGATTTTGAGGGAAGAAGGAGTTGCAAGGGATAACAATGGGGGGTGTAGGCAAGGGTAAACGGGAAAAGATTGGCTACAACTTGGTAGGAAGGCACTACCAAACTGCAAGCTTACAGATGCCGCTCTCTGCTGCTGTTCCTGTTACAAAGACACAGACGCAGCTGCAAAATGGCAAAGAGCACTTCACAAACAGCCATTTATGGTGCTTCTGTGTCCCACCCCAGAGCACTGGGATAGGAAGAGACCACAGTTCATTGTCACTGGCCAGCTACAGGTGTCAATATTAGAGCATTCCTTCCCCGCCTCGCCTCCCTTCCTCTTCATAGTTTCTCTTTCCCTGCAAGCCTGCCTCTGAAACGATCTGAAACATTTCCGAAATGTTTTTGTTTTCTTTTTGGATTCGGTGTTTCAGTCACCGAACTGACCGAATCCAAAACTAAACAAAACGGCTTCCAAAATTTTGCAGAGCCCTACTGCATATCAATAACAATGTTAATTCCATGAAAATAGAAATTCAAATGAGTGAGTCTTGACATAGACAAGAAGAGATGCAGTACAGCAACCCCGACAGTCAAAGGAAGGTATTTGATTAATTCAGGTATAACATAAATTCAAGAATGCAGTTGGTAGGACCAACTACATAGATTTAGGTTATTACTTGAATTATGGCTGAACAGCTTCAGTGATGGATCAAGCTGATCACTAAACCAAATGATGTTTGTCATACAATATGTTCCCCCGTGTCTTAATTTAAAAATCTGTATAGTACATGGTACATGTATTAGAGAACTGGCCAGAAGAGTGAATGACTTTACATTTAGATACTTAAAGGGATTTGGAAACCTTCAACGTTTCTTTTTTTGCACTGGGAAAATTTCTGTAGCACTGTAGGAATTTGGACTCCAGAGGGAATTGCTGTCATTTCAAGCAGACTGCTATCTTGCACATTCTTCAAGCTGCCATTTTGAGTTCTGTTCTTGTTATTTTAGTACTAAGAAGAGGAAGAAAGTGATGCTCTACTAAAATCAAATTTTGGCTCTTCATAATGGTGATTAAGTTTAATATGTTTGTCCCCGACGGGCCTTCGTAGAACCCTGCTCGTAGTGTGGCTCCCCGTTCGGGTGACCCCCTCTGCACCGAGCGTTGGTGTTGCTGCAGTTGGGTTGTCTTCCCCGCTGCGCCAACCCCGCTTCTCGCCTCCGCAGCTCCTGCCCAGCCAGGCTGGCGACAGGGACCGCCTTGCCCGCCGCTCCTTCCTCTCTGTCTCCGCCCCCTCCGGAGTGGCAGCCACCATTTTTAAATCTCCCGGCCGGCGTCTGACGTCACTGTCAGCTGCTGGCTGCAGCTGTACATAGACATGGCTGACGAACCGTGCGGGCTCTCCCTTCCGCGCGGTGTCCTCCCTCCCGGTGAGTTTTCCTGGCTTCCGCAGGTCCCGGGACATAACCCCCCCCCCGCCAGCTGCCTTGTGGCGGTTTCCAAATTCATGTTTCACCGGTATCTGTGCCCCGCTGATGACTTTGGCCATTCCGGCCAGGCACATCAACATCTGAGGCCTCATTGCATCTAGAGAGGAAATCCGCAGTTACGTTATCCTTCCCCGGACGATATTCAATACAAAATTTGAAGGGCTGTAGGGCCAATGCCCATCTCATTAGGCGAGCGTTATCAGTTTTGGCCGTACTAAGCCACTTCAAGGGCGCATGGTCTGTTATGAGTGTAAATTCCCGCCCTAATAGGTAATAA
>NW_017729032.1:12225069-12225298 GCF_001723915.1 Gavialis gangeticus | reverse complement strand
GAAAAGACCTTCTGAAATTCCTTGAGGAGTTCTGTCATATCCCACTTCTGCACCAGGGTCAGCTCATTGCTCACCTTAACTGCTCGCCAGGGCTCCATCCCCCTTAGGCCCAGAGTAGCAGTCTGTTGATCGGGATTTGGGACTGTCTTATCTATAAAGGCTGCCCACCCTTCCGGTTGCCACCATTCGTGCAGGAGGTTGACATGATAAATCTGTTTTGTCTTCATGT
>NW_017729032.1:12223046-12225058 GCF_001723915.1 Gavialis gangeticus | reverse complement strand
GCGCGGTGTCCTGCCCTCCCGGTGAGTTTTCCTGGCTTCCGGAGGTCCCGGGACAATGTTTTATCCAGGGAGCATAAAATCATAGAAAAGTAGGGCTAGAAGTTATCTAATCCAACCCTGAGCTCAAGACAGGATCATCTGTATCCAAATCATCCTATACAAATGTTTGTCTAACCTATTCTTAAGAACCTAGGAAAACCTGTTTATTAGTAATTTAGTAAAAGATACACGGACTTTTAAAAAGTTACACTTTGTATCTAAACTCTGAGCTGGGAGTTAAAATTCTGTTTTTTTTTAAGCATATGGGATTAATTTATATTCTGTCCTCCATATATGTTCTGTTTTAGTTCTTTCTTCAAGTGTGTTGAAGTTTTGTTGTTGCTCTCTCCGTGTCCTTTTTTCTGTGTAATGGACTAGTTAATATAAAATGGAAATATAGTTTTTGCTGCATAGTCTGCTACTGATAATGAAGGGAAATAGTTCAGCTATCAAGTATTACAGGCCTGGTTCTGGAAAGGCTCCTAGAGATTTCATTGACTTCTACAGCAGGTGACACGAGTCTTTTCTCATACTTACATTTCCAGAATGAATGTCAGAAACAGGGCAAGGCGGCAACTTAGAAACTCACTGGTTCAGAGAAACCAAACATTTGTAGGAAACTGCTTATTTCTCAGATGCTCTAAATCATTTTGTGAAAATGGATTGTTAAGTGATTTAGGGTTTAAAAATTACCCTCTATATTTTTTAATCCTACTTCCCCAAACCAGACAACTCTAAACAACTTGTTCCTTCTTTCAATAGTCTGCTCATTTATTGTGATTAAGAACTCCATCATGTATTTTTGTCAGTAAATATGAGAGCCCCTGTGCTCTGGCCAATTTTTTAAGTAATTGCTTTATGCCTACATAAATTGTCTCTGTGGTTTCAGTTGGATAAAATATTCTTCTTTCTTCTCTCAAACACTTTTTTAATGCTCATTTATGTTGATAAACAATTCCTGCTTTTTCACTCAAGGTGGCGGAGGTGCTTTTCAGTAGCCAACATAGTGCTCTTTAAGTATATCCTTTACCTGTTTCAAAAAAGTTTGAAAGTTCATTGCGGGTTATCAAATGCAGCAAAATGTTCAATTGAAAGGTATTAGGGATGCTTTTATCATTCATTAAATACAGCTGGGAAAGCCATATGAACATAGCTATGGAGAAAACCATTTTATGCATAAATAGGACAAGTATTAAAAGATAAAACATAATTGCAGAAAAGTAGGTGTCTTGATTTAACCTGAAAAATCTCTCCACATAATTACTTGTATGCATTATAATTTGCAATAGATGGTACTATAAAAGGGGTCAGATTAACTCAATATATAATAATGTGTACAGACAGTGCTAGCTTTTATTATATTTTTACTTTGTAATTTATTATGATTAGCAAGCATAATTTGTTTTCTTAACTGATAATTATAAGCAAGATGTTTGTTAACAGAACTCCCTCTTGCTTTTCAATATTCTTGTCAGTTGTGAGATTAGAAGACCCATGTTTAGATTATTAAATATTCATTCTTCACAACATAAAGTGTAAAAATTTTTCTCCAGGCAGAATGAAAATACACATTACCATGTTTTCTCATGTACAACATGCCCTAGAATAAGATATGCACCCTGTTTTTAAAGGAAGAATGAAGAAAAAAAGATTTTTCTTGTAGTGAGAATCTGAGTAACAGCAGCTAGGGAGCCAAGTTTGTTCATTGTTCTGCTCTCTCTGCATTGTTTGCAGAGTTACTTTTGCTTTTGTTTGGCAGAAACTTAAGTGACACAAACTACTGTTATAATTTAATGCACTTACGATGCATGTTTCAGTTTCCAGTGCTGTTTTTCTTTTGGAAAAATGGTGATAGTTGTATGCATGAAAATGCAGCATTTCATCCGGCTGTTTCTTAAGTTTGTGAACTGTGTATCCAGCAAAGGTTTGGGCAATAAGGTAACCCATTGATTGTGATACAAGAGCACCTCCGA
>NW_017729032.1:12215315-12218046 GCF_001723915.1 Gavialis gangeticus | reverse complement strand
CTTAAGTTTGTGAACTGTGTATCCAGCAAAGGTTTGGGCAATAAGGTAACCCATTGATTGTGATACAAGAGCACCTCCGAGAATATAATGAAGTTACCCTAACAGCATCCCTTTTTCACAGGTGGGAAATGGAGGAACAGGGAAACATTGTGACTTGCCCAGAGTCATAAAGAAAGTTTGTGATGGCTTGGATTGAAGTCATGAGTGCCAGACTCTCACTGCTTTCCAGATCGTTCTTTCAGTCCTACGGCTATTACAGTCTAGTTAAAATGGAGGGCTAGATCAACTTCCATTAACTTGAAGGGAATTTGGACCCGGTCCAAAGTCTCTACTTTTTAAATGAAAAATTACTGACTTATTTTTTCCCCTCGTGTATTTAATTTATCTTCTCTTGCTGAGACATCACATTATACGAGTGCAGACCTATAGAAACAGACAGGATAGAGACCAATAACTGAAAGAAGTAAGAAGACATGGAAACAGATGGGATATCCTGTTCCTAGTGTACTAATTATTAATCGAACCCAACCCTTTTCTTTGTATAATGTCCACAGACAGATCATGATTTCCACAAATGCATTCATTGTTAGAAATTTTTCAAAAGCAGTGTGGGCAAATATTATTCAGTCTGTTGGTGGAGCTGATGAACTCTTTGCTGTGAGTATTGCTTTAGGTATTTGTGAAATTTGAGTGCTTTTGATTGAACAGAGGTCATATTTGTAACATGACTAGTAAATACTGTTTCAATTTCCATGATTATCCAGCAAGATTTTCTTTTCATGACCTCACTGCTCTTGAAGTAGGATTCACAGATCGTGTTGGGTTCCTTATCTGTTGGAGACTGGACTGTGTCCTACAGTTTTGTTGTGCATCACCCACACATTTAAACAAGCAAACAACAGAAAATCCAAAGAATAAAACAAACTGAGGCAAAAAACTTGAACAAACATGAAGGACACTACAGTAGAACAGCTACTTTTTTGCAGATCCTCTGACAAATCAGTTTTTGGGTCAAGCTCTCATTCCCTTTTAGATATAACTTCAGTGAGCCAGTACATCTTGGATGAAGCAGCACTCCCAAAGGAAGAACCACCATCTGCAGATTGAAGGGGATCTATACATTAATTATAAAACACCTACATTTTACTGAGGTGTCATCAGTCTTAGCTATGGGAATGGGACAGAATCCTGTCAAGCACCAAAACCAAGAAAAAAAACATTCAGTGAATGGTGCAGTGGTTAGAAAGAGAGGTCCCCTTGGAAGTTTCATCCGTGCCTCACAGAAAGCAGTGACACCCTTGGCATGGGGCACCAAATAAGAATCCCAGCTGATATTTCTTCAAGGCTGAAGTACTTTCTGGGGTGAAAAAATAGATGCATCTTTCATTGACTGCTTGTCTGAAAACACAACTACTATTAAAACAATCTAAAATGCTGACTGTAAAGGTAAGTATTAGAGCATCCTATAATTGATTAAATGCAGTTACTGTAAAAAAACCTAGAGAAAATAAAGGAGGAAAATTGTACTTTGCTGTCTCATCATATATCACTTTTTGTAATTAGAGCTAATGCCAGACTCCATTTTCCTTATAAATGCGTCTGTTCTGTGGTGTGCATGTTATGTCATTTCTGATTTTTCTTTTGAGATTATGTATCTCTCTTCTTTGTATTAGCTTGAAAGTGAAATAAAAATAAATAGTAAAATCAAATAAGGTTTTAAGAATTATTACATATGTTTCCAACCTTAGAACAGTCTCATTTATTTTGCACTTGCCTAGATAGGGCTGTTGGGAAAGAAGATGTACTGGATTTCTGGAAACATCTTTCTCTTCTTCATCCTGATGAGACTCAAGGTGTGGTCTCATTGGGGCCTTCTGAGCTATCCACCAGATGCTGGGGTTCATTTATGAGTTTCTGGGATAAATTCCTGTCCATCTTTTTATAGAAGGTATGAGTAGAGAAGGAGCCTTACTTGAGTCCCTGTCTTAACTTAAACTCATTTGACCTCCTTGCTTTTGTTGCTGAACTGGGTAGCATGTTAGAAGAAGCATCTCTTTTTGGCCATTTTTTAGCAGTGACTTTTTATACCTGTTCATTACTTGAGTTTATGTAAGGGATGTTTGAACCTTCACCTCTCTCCAGATGGCATAAAAAATCCAGGATTTCTGCATAGTTTCAGATAACTGTATCATATCATGGCACGTACAGTTATAACAAGAGTGGGAATTCTGTAGCATGAGAGTACTCCAGGATTGAAAATGGGGTGGTAGTATTTTGTCAAGATTAACCCCAAAGCCTCAGAGGGCACATGGGTAAACTGAAAGTCCAGACTTAGCATCATGCAGCACACCATGGGTTGGCAGCTGAAGAGCTGCCAAGCTAGGGTAACATAAAAAAGCATCAATAAATGCTTCCAGGAAATATTTTGATCCACAGTTAGAGTGCCCCAGTGGTCACAGCGGCTTCAGGACTGACTTGACTTGACATTAGAGTCAATGGATTCATATAACCTGGCCAGTTTATTTACGTTAAGAATTGCATCAGATAGGTGCCGTCATTTTAATTTTTAAAAAAGTTACTATAGCAAACCTCTTGTTCGAACAAGCCCTTCCTATCAAGAACTGCTTTTAAGGATATGCATACAACTGAAGAATTTTCTCAACTAATTCAGACTCTGTAAAGTTCTTCAGATACTCTTGATATGACAGTTCATGGTGCTGGGGGGGGGGGG
>NW_017729032.1:12212799-12215241 GCF_001723915.1 Gavialis gangeticus | reverse complement strand
GGGGGGGGGGGGGGGAGAAGATTTCTTTGATGTAATGCTTGCATCAGCGTGAAGTCCAGTGCTTAGTACCAACCATCAGATGCACATCCTTTGCCCATTGGCCTCCAAAGGATATGTGATCTGGTCATGTCTCATGGCTCTGTAATACAGAGAGTCTTAAGACTCTCCTTTATTTGAAATTCCAGTTTCCCAGGATAATCCTTAGTGCTATTCTAATCTTGTTTTCAAGACAGCAGTACAAAAACAGCAAACTTATTTGTGGCAGGAGGTAGGATGTCATTATTGAAGGTACTTGCTGTTCTAGTCTCTCTTTTTTCAGGGGACAAAAGGGAGCCAGGGAGATGCTCAGCTTCCCCTTTGTTGCTTCATAACTCATTACAATCTTTAAACACTTGAATCTCACCTCTAGGGGCAAGCTTCCCATGTTACAATACAGTTGGTCAGTTACCACAAACTATCAGCACTTCAGTGTAATCTGATTTTCCTATCTTCCTCACTAGGACCTCATCAGATAAAGATAAGGAAAGACCATAAAGGTAAAGAAAAAAGAATATCCACATTGCAAGCCATGATAAATTTCCTAAAGCCATAAACCATTTGTTCAGTATTGGGCAAAGAAAACGATGCAAGTGATAAGCAATGGAATTTGAGGTAATTCTGAGCCCAGAAATACAGGATTTTTTTTCTGAATACAATTGCTGCTTGGTAAGAGTACTTGATCAGTAACAGAAGTAGATCTAAGGAATGGTAAGAATAATAAAGAAGCTTAATTACCACTTACTTGATTCATCAAAAATCCCTGTGTTTTGGTGTAGATATGCAACAGTTGTAGACCTATCCTATTAGGTCTCTCATATACACTGTGAAAGAATATTACAATTTTGGTGCTGATAAATTCATAATTAAGGATGATGGGCAATCTGTGTGCCTCCAAAACCAGATAACATTTTTCTTAAGAGTAACATCCAGAAGAACGGCCTAGATGTCAGTCTCTAGCAATGTACAAGCTCTAGAACAGAACAGATGGCTCACAAATGTGAAAAAGAGCCATATTCAGTATATTTCTAGCTGAATCCCTGAGAGGCTTAGTCTGATGACTAAGAATTGAGTGCAACTGCTCCCTGAATGATGGGTTAACTTGGAATTCCATTTCCCGGATATGTCCCTTGGCCTCCACCCTGGGAGTCTAGCGGGAGGGTTGGTAGGGGGTGGAGCCACCTGCACGCACTTCCGGGCTAGCCGGAAAGCATGATTGGCTGAGGGAAAATTGTGGGAATTTCAAACCGCGGGCTTTAAAAGCCACGGTTTGAAATTCCACTGGCAGTTGGGGAGCGGGAGCGGGGGAGCAGGGTGCACGTGTGCCACTCACACGAGTACCCCCTTAACTCAGCGGCGGAGGTAGCAGCATCAGCAGAGGAGACAGCTGCGGGGGCAGCAACAGCTGATTCCCCCTAAGGTAAGTGGGGCAGAGGGCAAGGCACAGCTGAGGCGGAGGGGGCCGCAGGAAGATGAGGAGACGCCACCTGAGCAAGACAGGTGACAAAGGCAGGGAGTGCTAAGGTAAGGAATGGGGGTCCAGACAATCTCTCTTATCGGGCGGTGGCACACACAGTCTTGCAAGGCCTTAAATGGCTATATACCAATGCTCGCAGTATGGGGAATAAACAGGAGGAACTCGCCCTCAGAATAGCTAGTTCAAACCCAGATGTCATAGGGATAACAGAAACATGGTGGGATTTGTCCCACGACTGGGCAGTTAGCATTAGGGGCTATAGGCTTTACAGGCTGGATAGAGAAGGAAGGAAAGGTGGGGGTGTGGCGCTCTATGTCAAGGAGCAATACACATCCTCTGCCAGCAGAATGGGGTCAGAGGAGGGGTAGGCTGAAGTGCTCTGGATCAAGATTCAAGGGGGCCGTGGGGAGAGCGATTTGACGGTGGGGGTCTACTACAGACCCCCCAACCAAGGGGAGGAGCTGGACCGGGAATTTTCAGGCGAGCTTGCAGAGGCACTTAAGGCAAGGAATGTAGTTGTCATGGGTGATTTAAATTATCCAGACATCTGCTGGGAGGAACAGTCAGCCAGGACGGACCGTTCCAGGAGGTTCCTGCCTGAGATACAGGACCTCCACTTAATTCAGGAGGTGCACAGTCCCACCAGAGGAATTGCCCTGTTGGACCTGGTCCTGGCCACAGGATGACCTGGTAAGGGGCCTCCAGGTTCTTGACCACCTGGGCGATAGCGATCATCGCTTGCTGGAATTCACCATCCAGCGCAGGGTGTCAAGGGCCTGCAGGAAGACGGTAGCCCTAGACTTTAGGAGGGCCAACTTCAACAAGTTGAGCAGACTAGTGGGAGAGACGCTGGGGTCCTTGAGGGCAGGGGAACTCAATGTCCAGAACGAGTGGTCGTTCTTTAAGGAAACGATACTTAGGGCCCAAGA
>NW_017729032.1:12207527-12207799 GCF_001723915.1 Gavialis gangeticus | reverse complement strand
CAACAGCTGATTCCCCCTAAGGTAAGTGGGGCAGAGGGCAAGGCACAGCTGAGGCGGAGGGGGCCGCAGGAAGATGAGGAGACGCCACCTGAGCAAGACAGGTGACAAAGGCAGGGAGTGCTAAGGTAAGGAATGGGGGTCCAGACAATCTCTCTTATCGGGCGGTGGCACACACAGTCTTGCAAGGCCTTAAATGGCTATATACCAATGCTCGCAGTATGGGGAATAAACAGGAGGAACTCGCCCTCAGAATAGCTAGTTCAAACCCAGAT
>NW_017729032.1:12199222-12206783 GCF_001723915.1 Gavialis gangeticus | reverse complement strand
AATGGACACAAATTATTGGAGAGTAGGTTTAGATTAGACATCCGCAAGAACTACTTCCCAGTTAGGGCAGCTAGGATCTGGAACCAACTTCCAAGGGAAGTGGTGCTGGCTCCTACCCTGGGGGTCTTTAAGAAGAGGCTTGATGCCTACCTGGCTGGACCCATTTGAGTCCAGTTTTTCTCCTGCCCAGGTGGGGGGTCGGACTTAAAGATCTACAAGGTCCCTTCCGACCCGACTTCTATGATTCTATGAACATACAGAAATATATTCTTTAGCTATGGAGATGTTGGGAGAAAATTTGTTCCATGTGAATGTGGTGTTATGGACTAGACTTTACCTTATACCCCATCAAAAAGTGCTGATTAGTTCTGTAGATACTCTGAATATCAGCTTTCATTCAGTTTGCATGAAGTCAGATACATTGCCAGAGGACAACAAACTGTATTCTGGAGAATACACCATTCTTTATTTTTCAGTGGTTTGAGATCCAACTGGATGCTTGCATATTGAATTATGTAGTAATGTCAAAGTAGTCTATCAGATCTCATATTTCTGCCTCTTACTGAGGTCATGCATCCCGTCCCAGGAGGGTCTGAGAAAAGCCTAATCGGCCCCCAGCCCTTGTCTGGACTTTTCTGGAGCTGTCTTTGAAACAAGATTTTTATGTTTAGTTCTGATATAAAACACAAAAATGTTTAGAGATGGTGTGATTCCCCAGAAAGAAAAAGAATGAGCATGGAGTCAAAGAAAGATGATAACTACTTTTTGAGCAGAGAACTGTAATTATGCCTATGTATCATTCACATGAATTTTTAGAGAAAAATGGTATAAATTGTGGTAGTTTCTTTTTACAGAGGCCTCTACAGACTTATCCTTCTGTGTCAACCCATGTTGATTCACAACTTTGAAATTCCTGAAAGCTTTCAGCAAGAAAAAACAAATCCAGATATCAGTGTGGGAACTGAACCTAGTTTTGACTAAAGACCTTTATTCTGTATAACAATCAAAACTTTTCTTTTGATTACATTATATCCAGTTCATTGATCCAGGCAGCTTCAATCACTTTAATTAAAACAGGAATACCTGTGTGTCTCTGAAGATGGTTTTTCTCCTAGCATACAGAAAAATCAGGACTAAAATGCACAGCATTTTTATAATCTTATTGTTTTTGTCCAAATTCAAATTAAGTAAAGGGCATACCTATTTTTTAAATCTATTCGTATCCACAAATGTTTGTGTCTATTTGTATTGAAATATTTGTGCTGTTGGTGTTGTTGAGCTCTTTTAAGGAAGTGAAAAAAAATCCTGTCACAACAATGACAATATCATGCACTTTTAAAGTCAGAGTCTTGGCTTATGGTAGTTATTGGCATTGGATTTATGACCCAGATACTTTCTTCCAGGTGGACCCAACCCTCAGACTGACCATGATCTTTCCACTCGATAATAGGCAAATTTTATTGATACACAGTGATAGCAGATAAGAATAATACAAGCAGTTCTATATGTTTACCAGTCCTAGGGCTGTCATCAGAGTCAAGGTACGTCTGGCCAGGACATGAGCTTCACTCTGAGGTTCTTTCTTGAATATCAGACGTCAGCAGCCTGGAGGTCAGAAGCCAAGGCCTGCCCCTCACAGTGGGGTAGATGAGATAGGTTGGTGGTGTGCCCTTTGTCCATGGTGCCTTGGGTTCCCCTCTCAGGGACCCCTTGCTGTTCTAAAGTCCCTATTTCTGTATTCTTTTCCCCTCCTGATGACTCTTCACCCATGGGCACCACTGATTGGTCTCTCTGTGGTCGTCATACTGTCCATGTTCTGTCCTGTTAGCATGTTCCTTTGTTTCACAAGCCCATCACATGCACACATCCTAATTTGGGCTTTTTGAGCCTTCACCTAATTTGGTCTCTTCCCCCAAAACTGGAAGTCTCAGGCCCCCCACTGTTGGAGCTTGTGGGCTGGTGCCACCCTTTCTTATGTTTATGGAACTGTGTGGTATATGCCAACAATTTCCCAGAGTATGTATCTACCTGTTGGCCTTATTGCTTGCCTGTGTTAGACACCCTGTCTGCGCTGAAGGCTGTGAAACTGTGGCAACTAGGCCATTAACCCTTGCTGTTGCCCTGGACCATTATTCTAAGGTATATTTACCTTCAAATCAATTCCCAAAAGCAAAGCTCTTAATACCATATTCTAACCATCAGTAACCACACTCTAAAGATCCCTCTCACCAGACATTTTGGGCAGAATCCTGTTTCACCTTACAAACCTATTTTGTCTCTGGTGAAATAGAATTGCCATATACAGCTGTGCACATTCTACCAGAAACAATATGGAAGAGAATAACAATCCTCCCATGTTTTAGCCCAAGAAAACCAGGTTTTCAGCTCCCCTCACCCATAACAAATTTGAACCTGTATCTCCTGCTTCCAAGTATGGTGCTCTAAACACCAGGCTGAAGATTAAGCATTATCCATCTGTCCTCATATAACTTGGATAAAATGGATGAAGAGCAATGGGGAAATTTATGTTAAACTAGGCCCTCTCCTATCCATATCCATAGCACCATCCCTCCCTCTGGCTTGTTCACTTCCTTCTGGCTCCATAAACCCATCTCCCTTGGGTGCTAAGAGGGCCAGCTTCAAGGAGAAGGTTGAAGGTGGGACTGGATAAGGAGCCACAATATAGCAAAAAGAGGGAACTAATATATTTTCAATGCAGATATATAAATGCAAGGAGCAGGGCTGTCCCTAGTGGGGGGAAAATCAGGGTGACCACCCCAGGCCCTGTGCTTTGGGGGGCCCTGCAAAGCCAGGTGGAGCAGCCGCGGCCCCTTCTGCAGGCCCCGCTTAGTGCTGGTGACTCTGCACTGCTGCTGGCTTCGCATCTGGCTGCTCACCACGCCCCGTGAAATCATAATACATAAAGCGAATTGTGACTTACTGTATTTTCTCACATATAACATGAACCCCCCCCTCCCCCCAAAAAATCATACACCCTTATTAAAGTGGGGAAACTGTTTTGTTTGCTGGAAAAACATCTACCTGGAGATACTGCACATGCAATGCTGTTGCTAAGATGGTAGAGTCCTGTTTTTAGTCTCTCATAACAATAGCTGTTGGCTGAGCGCTGTAATTTGTGCCCAGTGCAATGAGTGAGCTGTTGAAGCTTCATGAAACTTGTGACAACACTATTAAAGTAAAGGAGTATCAGTCTTGCTACTACCCTTGGAACAGTCTGGAGCCTAATCCTGTAGAATATAAAGTAAGTCCTTCCGGAAACAGAGAGTGTCCAGGAAGTGCATCATCTCAGGACACAGTGTGGTGACGTAACTGCAACCAGGAACATAGAGTGTCTAAGAAGCTGTTCCAATATCACTGAAAGATCAGAACTGCAGAGACCAATGTGGCTACTCAGGAAACTTCTTAGATACTTCAGTGTCAAAAGAGATGCACAGAGGCAGTATATCAAAGGAAATATATCAAAGAATAGCAAGAATGTGAAGTGAAAAATGAGATACAACTGGCAAGGGATGTTAGCTACAGCAATAAAACAAGAACAAAATATGTCAAACAAACAAAAAAAAAAAGATCTGGGAATCTGTAGATCCACTTCTCACTGGTGTGGTTGAGCTATTAATGGAAGATGCAGAAGAGGCAGAGCTGCTCAATGACTACCGTGGCTCAGCCTTCACAAGAACCACCTTCCCCCAAAACCTTTGAGCAAACAAAATGTATAAAAACAGACAAAAAAGGTTGCAGATCATAAGTGAAAGGTATGCCATAGAGCTTTTAACAAATTTGAATGAATTTAAGTTTGCAGGGCATAATGAAATTCACTGCAGGGTGCCAAAGGAAAAAGCTAAAAAAAACTTAGCACCACTGACAACAATATTTTCTAAGTCATGGATCATAATAAGTTCCTATAAGACTGGGGAAGGCCTCTTATGGTGCCCATCTTTAGAGAGGGGGAAAACAGGACCTGAGGGAATTAGACACAAGTCTTAAATACCTGGGAAGTGTTACTGAAGAAAAATTAAACAGTTCATTTGTAAATGCTGGATGAGGAAGGGATAATCGCTAGCAGCCAACATGGATTTGTCAAGAACAAATCATGCTAACTAACTTTATTTCCTTCTTTACCAAGGTAAATAGTTTTGTGGATGAAGGGACTGAAGTAGACATGATATACCTGGACTTTAAGTATTATCATTGGTAATCCATTGCAGTCGAGGATGATTGTGTTCCATGATTGTCTTATTTGTGGGTCTGAAGGTGGCTGACAAGGCCTGTCTGAGATCAACAGACCCTGTTGCAGCTCAGGCACATGTTTCTGTGAAGGGTGGATGGCTCTGGGTTCTTGGTTCAGTCAGCGAGACACTGTTCTTACCAGTCTCATTTTCCCATGTTCTTTTGTTGTCTTGAAGTTTCAGTCTTCCTTGCAGCAGACTCTTCCGCCATTTAGGGCAATCCTCAGTGATAGTCTCCTATGAGTTGACACTGATGTTGCATTTTTTTCAAGTTGGCCTTGAGGACATTCTTGAAGTGCTTTCTCTCTCCTCCTCTTGAGCATACTCCTTGACTGAGCTGGAAGAATAAAATTTGCTTCAGAAGTCTGGAGTTAAACATCCAGATGGCATGGCTAGCCCAACAAAGTTGATGTTGGATGATCATCGCCTCAGTATTTGTGGTGTTTTCAAACTGCAGGAGGATGCCAGTATTGGTGTGTCTGTCTTCCTACTGCATTTGGAGGATTTTCTGCAGGCAGCATTGATGGTATTTCTCCAACAACTTTAGATGTCTCCTGTACAATGCCCATGTCTCAGCTCTATACAGCAAGGTGGGGATTATGACTGCTTGATAAACCATGAGTCTGATTTTGAATCTGATGTCACAGGCTTTGAACACCCATTTCTTCAGATGTCCAAATGCTGCACGTGCACATCTGAGCTGATGTTGGACTTCTTTGTCTATGTCAGCCTTCTGCGAGAGATGGCTTCTGAGGTACAGGAAATACTCAACATTCTCCAGAGTCTCTCCACGGATCTGGATTACTGGAGGCGGGGACTGTTCATTAGGAGTTTGTTGGTGGAGGGACCTTAGTCTTCTGAATGTTACATGTCAGTCCCATTTTCTTGTATACCTTGGTAAAGACGTCAACAATTACCTGAAGATCTGCTTCTGAGTGAGCATGCACTACAGACCACCAGCATACTGGGGCTCAATGATTGAGGTCAGGGTGGTTTTGGTTTTGGCTCGGAGTCAGCTGAAGTTAAACAGCTTACCATCCATTTGGTAGTTTAGCTCCACCCTGGCTGGAAGCTTGTTGGTGGACAGATGTAGTAGCATTGTGGTAAGGAATATCGGGGAGAGTGTTGGAGCAATGATGCAGTCTTGCTTAACTCACATTTTAACATCAAAGGATCTGTGATAGATCTAGTACTGAGAACCACTGCTTAGATACTGTCATGGAGCAGGCAGAGAATGGTGACAAGTTTTGGTGGGCATCCTTACTTCAGAACGATCTTCCACAACACTTCTTGTATGACAGTGCCGGAAGCTTTTGTGGGGTCAAAAAAGGCCATGTAGAGTGGCTTATGGTTTTCCTGTCATTTCTCCTGAAGCTGTGAAGATCATATCAGTTGTGCCTCTTGATGCCCTAAACCCACACTAAGATTCCTCAGCAAGTGGAAGGTGACAGTTCAGGAGGGTTCTTGCAATGATCTTGCAGTGGTGGACAGCAAGGCAGTCCCTCTGTAGTTTCGTGCATAGTTTGTACTATATATAAGTAGGTGTTAAAGTGCTGCTCAAAAGTGTGTTTATGGAGTACCTGTGCTAAAACTTAGAGCACTTTCAAAAAAAGATGACACAAACCAATTCTGGATGAACTGACTATATGGGTTTTATATGCAAATTGCTACAACCGTGTTTAATTTTAAGGTTACTGTTTTCAAATGTGTTCATGACTTCCATGAGCTCCGGGAGAGCAGAGTCTGACAGTAGGGAGAAAGGGAAGGGGCTGCCAGGGCAAAAATTGAGGGGAAGCAGACCAAAGGGGCTACTTGACCCCCAGATTTATTTTCTTTGCTGTAGCAGTGGTAGGGGGACAAATTCAAGACAAACCTCCAATAATTAGATTCTGTTCCTAGAAAATTATAAGAAATTAATACATTTTCCATATATGGAATTGCATTGTTGTGGGGGGTGTAATTTTATAATCAAGATTGTCCTTTATTTGAGTAAATATGATGCTTCTGTACATGCAGCCCCAAATTGCATTTGCTTTTTCCATGATGCATCATATTTGTACATGTTGATTTTGTGATCCACCCTAACTCCCATATCCTCATTGACAGTGCTGCCACATAGCCAGTTGTGCACTCATTCTGTATGCATGCATTTGGTTTCCCTTCCCTAGGTGTAGCACCTTACACTTGTCTTTGCTGGATTTCATTTAGTTATCTCTAGCCCCATTCTTCAATTTATCAAGATTCTTTTGAATTCTACTCCTATCCCCCAAAATGTTTGCAGGACCTCCCAGCTGTATGTCATCTGAAAACCAAACCTGGAAGTTTTCTATTCCTGCATCCAAATCATTATTAAAAATGTTAAACAGCAGAACAATGAGCATCTTTTGGGATTCTGCTTGTAACCACTTGCCATTCTGGGATTGATCTATTTATAGTTACCTTTGCTTGTGGTTATTCACCCAATTATGCATCCATCTAATAGTAATTGCATCTAGCCCACATTTTCCAGTTTGCTTATGAAAATTGCACTGTGTCAAAAACTGTCAAAACCGTGTTACAAGCACACACCATGAACATTGAGAATCAACTTTGCTGGGCCAGCCACGTCATCTGGATGTTCGACTTGAGACTCCCGAAGCAAGTTTTATTTTCCCACATGATAAAAGGGGAACATGACAGCAGTATTCAAAAGTTTGAAAAACTGCCATAAAGAATAGGAAGAACAACTGTTTACCCTTGTCACAGGGTGGGACATGAGGCAATGGGTTTAAATTGCACCAAAACAGAATTAGATTAAATCTCAGAAAAAAAACCTCTTCCTTCCTGTCAGAATATTAGGACAGTGGTCTGTACTGCCAAAGGAATATCTTCCATTGAAGGTTTTCAGCTGGATTTGCCTGAGATTGCTTAAGAATAGCACGTCTTATGTGGACTTGATGATGCTTGAGGTCCCTTTCAAACTGTGATTCTGTGATTTTATGACATGGAATTACTCAGATGAAGGAGAAGACACAAAAGCAGATGGCCCCAAATACTCAGCTTTGTTGTCTTTCCCTGCTGCCAAGAATGCTGTCTCTTGAGTTTTGCACTACATTAAGTCTCACTGCTGCAGAGGAGCTAGTGTACCAAGTAGTGTTCCTCAGGACAAGACTCCTTCCTCCATCCCCACAGAATTAATGTAAATATAGTCCTTTTTTGTTCTTCTGTTTTTCAATACTTTTTATTGACGAACTAAAATCTCAGAATTATGCTTGTTGTTTAAGACAAAAGTCAGTTTACTAATATTTTCTTCTGCATTGATTTTTTTTTTTTTT
>NW_017729032.1:12191743-12199099 GCF_001723915.1 Gavialis gangeticus | reverse complement strand
TTTTTTTTTTTTTTTTTCTTTCCCATTTTTCCATAGTGCTCTCTAGGACAAGTAATTATTATGGCTAATGTAGTTTTTAGGGTATGGTTCTCTAAAGTAGACTTAGAAATCCGAAATTTCTTTCTTCTCGTTGGATAAGGTATAGACATACAAGATTTGTGTCACCAGGTGGCACCATTTAACTAAAGTTACATTTCAGCTAGGTTAACTAGAATGGAATATAAAAAAGAACCTTGCTTGTATTCATTATGAACGAAGTAGAAATAACTGCTCATTTTTATCTTATTCCATATCCTAAATAGATCCTGTATGGAGAGAATTGGCCAAATACTCCTCCTGTTCAAAGTTATACTTCAAACCATTGCAGTAGAGCCGCACTGAAATGACCTGATAAGGAATTTGTTTATTTAAATATATCTCCAAATCTGTCCCTTTTTTTACAATATGCATAATATATAATGTATATGTGTGTGTTTCCTTAAAAGACCTTACCCATACTTGTAAAACAATTGTGCTGATGCATTACATTTTACACTTGGTTTATAAAATAAGTGTTTTTTCAATCAAATCCAATTAGGTAAATTAGGTTATGCTGAATGTACAAGTATATCTCATTATTTTGTTTATTTTTAGCCTATATAAGATATGTCCCTGTCTAAGAAATCATTAAATGTGTTGTGTTTACTCATGTGTAACAATATATAGTGGGTAAAGCTAGGCAAATGGCAGAGAAGGTGATTACCGTGACATCTCAGACCCTTCAGTTCTTGCTGTTCAGAAATCTTGACAACTACCTCGTTTCTTGTCAAGCTTGCTACAGTAAATTTAGATGTCTTTGCTTTACTTCTCAAGACTCACCAGTGTGGTACAGCTGTTCTCTTGAGTCAAGGAAAATTCCAGCCCTTGCAAGTGACAGATGCTTAATTGAGTTAAGACAAAAAGTGCTAGTTAATGTATATAAGCCCAAATGTACGCCTGTAGGGATTCTGGTGACTTTGACTGGTATGGTTTTGAAAGGATGAAATTATTATAGTCATGTTTTTTCAAACAATGGTACAAGGTTGTTAGGATCTGAAAGCATCCTTTGGGGTGCAGTAATTTTATTTCAGTCAGGAATTGAAAGAACAAACCATCAGCACAAATCTCCTCTGGCAATGCTCGAATACGGAGGCAGTAGCTATGTGCTAGCGGATGATATCTTTAACAGCACAGTTGTGGGAGGCACTGGCAAAATTTTGTAGTGAGAAAAGATTTGCATTGATGAAACTTTTTCTTTTGTGAATATCTGTTTTGAGACCATTTGTGACAAATAAATATAAATAGTTGTGTTTGGAATCTGAATCATAAGGTCACAGAGAAACAGTAGGTTAATTTTGCTAGACCATGTTCTTTGCTCCTTCTCTGTTTGTTGGTGTATTGGAACATCAGACGACACTGGTCTAAATTGCAAACCCTGTTGCAATTTAGAATATTGCATTATACATGTTTTCTTCCCCTTGCTCACCTTTTAAGCTTAGCTCTAGAAAATATGGTGAAATTAATGAGTACCAGTGTTTGTCTCAGTAGGCACATCTACACGAGATGCTACTGCACAGTTGTTATTGTGTATTTATTTTGTACTTGTATTAGCAAGTACTAGATAAATGTGCAATAATAGGAGCTACTGTGCAGTAGTGCTGGCAAACATCTTTTAGGTGATGTTACTGTACAGTAGCCAAATAATATTGCACAGTAGCATATTGGCAGTCTATGCTGTGACATGCTACTGCGCAGTCAGTGTCTCGTGTAGATATGCCCACTATCTATAGATTAAATTCTATTTAAATAGAAGGTTCACATTTCTCTGAATGTTCCTACAAATCTCCAGGAGTAGGAATTGCAGAATGGTTCTGTTATTTCTTTCACTCAACAAGACAATCTGAGTACTCGGAACATCTGGATGGAACAATCATTTCTACTGGGATTTGCATTACCATATTCTTTTTACTGATGTTTGCCTATTACAGTACAAGAGAATACATAATGTAAGTGCCTATTTATCTTTGTCTTCTAATGAAGCTACTGGTGTGCTTGGTTAAATAACAGGTATAACTCAGAAAGCACAGCCTTCACAATATCTTAATTTTGGAAAAAGAAATGTCTATTAAAACCTATCACAAAAATTGTGTTAGTCTTACAACGTTCTGTAGATAAACACAAACATATAATACTTACTCAATATATTTCCTAAATGGGTTTTGGAAACAGTAAGAGGCAAGGACTTGTTAGCCTGATGTATTAGATAGACTGAATAGTTGTGTTAGAGTTAGACAAGCTTTCAGGTGCAAGCCATTTTCCTGCAGGTCTGAAAACCAAAAGCCAACACAGCATAGTGAAAAACAGTTTGAAGAGGGAGAGACAAAGTCTCAGGGTAGCAGACAAATGATCACCTGAAGAAAATAGGCTGATTACAGGGAGACCAAGGCCTATCTAAAGGGAGGAGGGTCATTATCACCTTAGATGCCTAGGAAGAATTCTGGAATAGGGTAGGTTATAATGTGCCATAAAACCTATATCAGGGTTAAGTCCTTGATTTTTGGTGTCCAGCCAGCTTATGGAAATTGTAGTATTAGAATATAATTGATAGAATGAAGTTTATATTCTAAACAGGTGATACTGTATTTATCATTACAGGGCCATTTGAAATGTCTGTTGGATACATTGGGTTAAATGAATCTTACTTGAAATCCAATAATTTGTGCTGATTCACAGATATTCTAATGTATTTATTTATAAATATTTATAGAATGTCTATGTAAGAATATTATATAGATATTCTTATATATTATTATAGATTTATAGATATTCTGATTTATAGATTTTTAAGCACTTGGAAGGAGAAGGTGATTAGGAGCAGTCAGCGTGGATTCACCGAGGGCAAGTCATGCCTGACTGACTTGATTACCTTTTTATGATGAAATGACTGGCTCTGTGGGTGCAGGAAAAGCAATAGACATGATATATCTGGATTTTAGTAAGTATTTTGATACACTCTCCCACAGCATTCTCACAGGCAAACTAAGGAAGCATGGGTTGGATGAATGGACTGTAAGGTGGATGGAAAACTGGCTGGATCATCAGGCTCAGAGGGTGGTAATCAATGGCTTGATGTCTAGGTGGCAGCTGGTATCAAGTGGAGTGCCCTGGGGTTGGTCTTGGAGCTGGTTTTGGTCAATATTTTTATCAACAACCTGGAAGATGGCATAGAGTGCACCCCCCAGCAAGTTTGCACATGACACCAAGCTGTGGGGAGTAGTAGATATGCTGAAGGGTAGGGGTAGGATTCAGAGAGACCTCGACAGTTTGTAGGATTGGACCAAGAGAAATCTCATGAGGTTCAATAAGGACAAGTACGAAGTTCTGCACTTAGAATAGAACAGTCCCATGCACTGTTACAGGCTGGGGGCTGACTGGCTGGGCAGCAGCTCTGCAGAAAAGGACCTGGGGGTTACAGTGGACAGTGAGCTGAATATGAGCCAGCAGTGTGCCCTTGTTGTGAAGAAGTCTAACAGCATACTAGGCTACATTAGAAGGAGCATTGCCAGCAGATCCAGGAAAGGGATCCTTCTCTGTCTGGCACTGTGAGGTCACATCTAGAGTACTGTGTTCAGTTTTGTGTCCCCCACTACAGAAAGGATGTAGACAAATTGGAGAGAGTCCAGAAGAAGGCAACAAAAATGTTTTGGGGGCTGCGGCACATGGTTTCTGAAGAGAGGCTGAGGGAACTGGGCTCATTTAGTCTGGAAAAGAGATGACCAAGGAGCAATTTCAATAACAGCCTTCCAAAGGGTGGTTCCAAAGAGGATGGACTTAATCTGCTTTTGCTGGTGGCAGATGACAAAACAAGGAGCTGTGGCCTGAAGCTGCAGCAAGAGAAGTTTAGGTTTGATACCAGGAAAAACTTGCTCATGAGGGGAGTAGTAAAGCAGTGGAACAGGTTACCCAGAGAGGTTGTGGAATCTCCATCCTTGGATGTTTCTAAGATCCGGGTAGACAAAGCTTTGGCTGGGATGATCTAGTTGGAGATGGTCCTGCCTTGAGCAGGGCGTTGGACTACATGACCTCCTAAGGTCCCTTCCAACCCTAATTTCTACAGTTTTATACTTCCAGTTCTACACAGTGCTGTGTATAGACCTGTAGATAGTTGCAAGAAGGAAAGGAGTCTGTATGTGGATACTTTACCTGCAGTCTGTTATTTAAGATGTTAGCTTGTACAATGTCAACTCTAAGCTCACTGGAACCACAGGCAAAATGAGAATACCCCAACTTCATAATTTCTGAAATTACCCCTGAGAGCTTTGTTTGGCTGGTATGTTGCTTGCAAGGTACTCCAAATTTTTTCTGTATATTTTCCACTACTCAGTTGTTATTTCTCTGCCTGTCTTCTATTTGCATTTCAATTTTTTTCCCCGTTCTTCTGGTCTTTTCTCTGCCATTTTTTTTCTCTTGCCATTAGTTTCTCCGTAACTTTTTGTATAGTTCATGCAGATCAGTAGCAGGTATTTCTTTAGCATGTGGAAGTCAGCTGGAATTCTAGTTAGTACTGTGAAAAAATGTATGATCTCTTTGATATAATGTTGTAGGCAGCTGCCTCTGACCACAATTGGTTCTGCTTTTGACAGGTTTCAGCTCTTGCTTGTGTCCATTTGTCTGTAAGCCCAACTGAAATTCTTGTACAAATCCTCATTTATCAGGGAAATTCTGGAAAGGAGATGAGACATCCAATCCCTCCTCTACTCACAATGCTTAAGCAGACTGAGCCTTCATGGCAGCCTTTTTATAGTGACTGGTTCCATCTGCCATTGTTTCTGGTCTTTGGGTCTATACTATCTAACCACAGCTTGACTTTCCTCAAGTCTAGAAAGAATTCAGAAGAGTTGACATGTTTCAACATTTGCATCAAGCATTTCAATGTTTCATTTTAGAAAAGTATTTTGAGATGAAATATAGCAAAAATTATAGCAAAATGTCAAGGGGGTGTGGGAGCTGCCTCCCCCCTCCCCCTGGTGCAGGCACCCTCTCACTTGGCATGGGGCCATCTGGCACCCCCTTGGCTTTCAGCTGCAGCACCTGGAAGGAGGTGCAGACTGGCACACAGGGTGCACGGGACTCAGGTAAATCCAGGCATATGGCATCCCTGCAGCCAGCATGGCCAGGCACATGGCTTTGCTGCCTCCAGTGCCCATCTTGCTTAGGCAGCACATGCAAGCACTGGCATGGCAGTAGCTGCAGCTGGGCAGCCTTTTGGGCTAAGTATAGACATTCAAAAAGCTCAAGCCTGAATTGATTCAATCTTTGCAGGTTAGTCTAACCTGCAGAGATTGAACTGATCTGCAAGTGAACAGACATTCTTTTTTGATTCTGGAAATGCAGGCACGTGCCTGCAGTGGCTCAGGCTAGAAGCGGGGGGCACTAGAGCGAGCCTTCCTTTTCCTTCCACAGTGGCTGGGTCGGAGAAAGCTGAGCTGAGGGGGCAAGGAGGTGTGGCCAGGCCCTGGCAGGCCCGAGTATTATTTAGGAGGGTTTTAAACCCCCACTCTGGTCTGCAGGGCTCCTAACCTATGTGCCTGGAGGGGGAGGAGAGAAACAGCTCTTGCCAGGCTTTTTGGAGGTGGGGGAAGGAGTGTGGCTAGTCCCTGGCATTTGACCAGACTCCAGACCAGCATGGCCCTCTGAGGCAAAGGGAGCAGGGAGGGGGCTTATCCCCTCTCCCTCTCCTCTGCCCCAGGGACTGCAGCCAGTATCTCCCTGGCTGGGGCACAGCAGCCCCTGTCAGGCATTCCCCCCACCCTTGCCCTTCAAGTAGTGGGGGGGTGCATGGCCTGAAGCAAATGGGGGGGTGAAGTGGGATTTAATTGTCCATCTTCCCTCCCTCCCCCCAATCCCACCAGCATGAACTCCAACCGGGGTTTGCTTGGCCAGGGTGCAGCAGCCCCTGTCAGATCCCCCGTGCCCCTCTACCACTGCTCCAGAGGCAGGAGCGGGACTGTGGCCAGATGCTGGCCATCATGGCAAAGAGGGCAGGGAGGGGGTTCATTCCTTCCTCTCTCCCCCCAGGACCCCAGCTGGGGTCTGCCTGGCCGGGGTCAAGTGGCAGAGGTGGTGGCCAGGGGTGGCAGGGGGGAACTTCATAATGTAGACTTCTCCTTAAGAAGGGTCCTATCTTGTCTCTTCTCCCAGTAAGTCTCTGAGTAGGAAAACATTCTGCTAGGTAGGTGCATCAATAATAGAGAAATAATCAAAGTTGTTAGTCCCATAATGCAGTCTTGGTAGCTCTTGGATTAACATTTTAACAAGGTGTTAGTTACCTTTGCAGTGCAGGCAGTGGTTTGACATGCAGTTGTTAAAGAACCAGGTTGGCAGGGGGAATAAATGCCCTCCCTGCCCTCTTCGTCACGCTGGCTGGAGTCTGGCCATGCCCCCACCCCGGCTGCTGGAGCAGCTGGGGGCGGAGGGTGCCCTCACAGGGGCTGCTGAGCCCTGGCCAGGCAAACCCTGGCTGGGGTCCTGGTGGGAGAGGGGAGAGAGGGGGGAATAAGCCCCCTCTTTGCCTCCTTCACCTCAGGGGGCCATGTAGGCCAGCCTCTGCTCCTGCTTCAGCTAGGAACCAGAGAGGCAGCGCCATCACTGTTCTCTGGAATAGACAGCACAGCCCAGCCCAGGGCTGAAGAGCATGCTGGGATTTTGGGGGACTCTGATTTAACTTAAACCAGGAAGGGGTCTGGGACAGAAGTTCTATAAACTGGTTTGACCCAAAACAGTTAAGTCTGATACTACATTCAGCCAGGTTTATCTTAAACCACTTTTGGCTGTTTGAAGCTGGTTTATGTGCACTGAACTTATGTTCTGTTACAGGTTTAAACCAGTTTCTGATCATTTAAACTGGTTTGTGTGTAACTTCTATCCCTAGCCTTGCTGTTTCTGTTGCAGCTGCGGATTGGTCTGGCCCAGCTGGTACTGAAGTGCCAGGGCAGAGCCTGGATCCTGGAGCTGCCCCCCACTCCCCAACATAGGTCCCGGCCAGGTGGGCGGGACAGGGGGAGGGACCCCCGTTCCCTTCAGGGCATCTCATCTCTACCCCCTTGGGAAGCTCCACCCTCACCTGGGCTCTGCACAGCTGCTCCCTGGTCCTGATTCTGCTGGACTGTGAGCTGGTGTGCTTGCACAATAGTCAGTCAGGGCTGGCCTTAAGGGTGAGTGCTGTGGGAAACCACCCAGGATGTCAAGGGGGCATCACTTGTGGATATGCGTGCGCGCGCACGCACACTCACTCACTCACTCACTCACTCACTCACTCTCTCTCTCTCTCTCTCTCTC
>NW_017729032.1:12182778-12186743 GCF_001723915.1 Gavialis gangeticus | reverse complement strand
CTCTCTCTCTCTCTCTCTCTCTCTCTCTCTCTCTCTCTCTCTCTCACTGCAGCACTCTTCCCCCTGCCCTGCCCCAGCTGATCACCACCAATCCAGGACTGTTGCTTCAATTTGTGCCAACTAGTCAGGCTGCCAGGACAACCTACAAAATCCAGAACTGTCCTGGCCAAACTTGGACATATGGTCACCCTAATTATGAAAATTATAAAGCATTTATTTATCTTCACATCTTCTGCTTCTTTCTTTTGGTACTTTTAGGGACCCTTACTACTGTAATATCTATGACAGGGGTGGGCAGTTATTTTCAGCAGAGGGCCACTGACTGAGTTTTGGCAAGCCATGGAGGGCCACATGACAGGCAGCCCAGGGCAGATAAAGATTAATTTACCAAATGTTTTAGGGGCTGCATTTTGCCCACCCCTGATCTAAGACCTCTCATAATCCTTGCTGAAGCCCTGTGAAGAAAGGCAGTGTTATTAACTCTGTTTTACAGATGAAGAACTGAAGTACAGAAAGAGTAGAGGCCAGATTTTTAAAGGTATTTAGGTGCGTAAAGATACAGGTAAAGCACCTAATGGGATTTTCAAACATGGCTATGTTCTGGCCTCCATGCTTAGTAACACTTAAAAATCTTGCCTTAAGTGACTTGGCTCAAGGTCATTGATTGACCAAACATTGGAAGAGGCTGTGTAGATATGTTGTGGAATCTCCATCCCTGGAAATTTTCAAGAGCAGGTTGGACAGACACTTGGCTCTTGAAGCCGCTGTAATTAAAACGTGTCCTTCCCCACCCTCCTCCCCTCACCTCCCGGAGCACGTGTATAAATATCCGATGTTCTCAAACTCTTTTTCTTCAGGTCTGAGAACTACAGTTTAGCTCCACTGTTGTATATTTTCAAAATTCACATATATAATCAAGGGAAAACAAAATGAAACATCAAACACACAGAAAGATCCAACTTGCACTTTTTCATTAACTTTGAAAATATGTCTGAAATACAAAACTGTCTTTATTCATACACCCACTAAGTACTCCAATGTGTTTGTGGCTGCCTCAACAACATGACAGGGATTTTTTGAAAAAAGAAGGCTTACATTTTCAAATGTACCTAAGTGACTTGGCAGCCTGAGTACCATTGATTCTCTCAAATGTTCCTGAGGACCTAATCCCAGTATTTAAATTGTTTCTTTAGGTGACTGTGCATAGGCAGTGCACCTAAGCATAGGCTTCTTTCTCCAGAGGATGATGTAGTTTAACTGAGTTACTTGTTCTGTATCTGTATCATTCCTGCACCATCAGATGGCACTTGGAGCATGAAAAAGGTTCTGCTCTCCTATCCTTGTCAATCATGATGTTTAATAGGATACCTACCTTGCTAAGTTTCCATAACTGAACATTTTAATGAGAATAAGACAACTGCTTTAACTTGAGGAGCCAATAGACTGCATAAGCCCTATTGACAAGGGTTTAGAAGTTCTGCCAGTTTAGCTGTCAGGATTAATAGAACCCAAAAACCTTTTTACTGTATCCCAGGGAAAGAGTTTCTTAATATAAATTAATTGAATGTAGATATGTGTGTTTTCACGGTTCTCATCAGAATGGTTGTGGGAGAATACATGGCTGGACAGGCTGAATACAATACTTAGTTGAATGGGACAAGGTAAATTGGGACTATGGGAAAGGTGCATATTACAAATGGAACAAGTTCTTACACTGTTTTAGCATTTTTAGCACAGTTGTAACATGATGTTATGACTATCAGCATGGAATGCAAGTTGATTCTGCATCTCTAGCTCATATTATGAACTCTCTATTTAAAGAGTTTACAAAGGACCAGTTAATTAAAGACCTGTCCTGTTAAGGATCTTTTCTGCATGTCTTTATCCAAATGCTTTCTCTCTCAGGTGCATGCACCCCCACACAGTCTAAGTGCATTTCAGACATTCGGCAAAGTGGGCTTTATTAACACAGAGCTGTGAAATTACATGGGGAAAGATTTTTTTTTTCATGTGCTTAATTGGGTAAAGCTTTCCAACATGGACGCAGGAAATACTTATCTTAACCATCTCTGATTTTAAAAGGACTCTTCCTGTTAGATGCTCATGTGAACCTGATCAACTTGCAGGTTTGTGCCCTAAGGAATGAATAACAATAAGCAAAACAGAATACCCAGTGAAGTACGAAGTAATTTATTCCTGTTGGCTTTCACTTCTGGAAACCTGTTAGATCACGATTTAAGTCACAATAAGAGACACAAGGCTGTAAACAAGATAAAACGCATCTAAAATGAACTCCTGTGTTAACAGCATAATACCTTAAAAGGGAAACTGTGCCAATAATTGCATCAGTAGCTTTTTACAAGATGATGATAAAAGGCAAAAGAAATCTCTTCACTCCCAAGATAGCTTCATACAGCAACCAGACCTGGAATCATCTTCCAATCTTCACTGCCAGCATCCACTATATACGAAGTTCTTGGATGTCCAAAATGTTGGACGTTCTGGTCGGTTTGGTCCATTTAAAACCACCAGAACAGTGGTCAAGGACATTCCTTCACTTCTGAACCAAAACTCTTGGTAAGTGTATCCTTTTATTTAAGTTTTACCATGTTTTAATATTAAACAGTATATTTTAGAACAATTGCACTGAATAATGATGACAGATTTTTTGTAAGTTTTTATATATTTGGCAAATGTAGAGAAGGACATAACATGAATATGAAAAAGATGTATGAATTCATGAACAAAGATACTGAGTGATTACCTAATTGAAATGTTAACATTAGTTCCTTTTATTTTTTCAGTTTCATGAAAATGAGGAGGAGAAATCCAAGGTCATTGACCATGCAAATTAGTAGGGACATCTGATTCTTGAGGGAGTGAAATAACAGGCCAGTCCTCTCATGTAGCAGTACCTTAAGACCAACCAACAAAAGGTATCATTTTAAAATTACTTCACGTTGCTATGTTTATACAAAAGGGATATGTAATTGCGGGAACTCTATATACAGTTTTTGTTATCATGAATAAATATTCAATGCTAAAATTGTGTAACAAATGCATCCTACAAGTGAAAACAGATGTAATTTATGTCTTATTGGCCTTGATTTATCCTCCAGTCTAGAAGCTTCTTCAGCAGTATTTTTATTCATTCAATCAATAGTACAATTTTGGACAATGAGCACTCATCTTCTTTATGACTTTAGTTTAAACTCTCCTAATTACTAGTTCTCTACTGAATATTGTTCATAGAAATTAAATTAGTGTGAGCATCTAGATGGGGAGTAGGTTGTTACCAAGATGAATTAGAAGTAACATTAGTTTTTGAGGTCTGGGAAGGCATTGAGTTGTCAGCAGCAAGCACAGAGATCAGTTCAACAGTCCAGGAGTATCTTGCACAGTACATGAATATTACACTGAGTTTCCCATTCTAATCTTGCTCTACAGACATTAAAGAAGAATTCTACATTTCCAATGGCACAAAATCAAAGCCTTGCTTGGCCAGCTGGATTCTACATCCCTTCCTGTGCAGAGAATCACTGCACCTGATAATTAAACTTTTCAGTTAACACTCCATTAAGATTTATGGGGAAAGTACATACCTCTATTGGTGCTGTTGTTCGTAACATTTTTGGCTGCAATCTTAACAAGACAAAGCTGCATAAGTTTCAGCCCTGAGATTATTCTTTCATTAAGAAGAAAAAAATAATTAATGTGATTCTGGAGACACTTTCACAAACTTTGAAGGCAAGTTTGATCATATTTGGATGTTGGATTACTCCAGGACTGCAAACAGATTTTTTCACTAGAGTTCAGACAATTGGAAAGGTTTTTCATTTTGCCTCTCTCGTTAGAAGGAAATTTCAAAAGCATCACAAGACTGCTATCCTACACAACACAATGGGTCATATACTCCTTCTGTGTCATATACTCATTTTATATATATATATATATATATATATATA
>NW_017729032.1:12173002-12182595 GCF_001723915.1 Gavialis gangeticus | reverse complement strand
TATATATATATATATATATATATCTATATATATACTCAGACAAGACTTATTATCATATGCTCCCTATTTTGAACTGGGTGTCATGCATAGATGCAACTGATAGCTACTTAAAGGTGAGGCAGGATGAACCTAAACATTTACTGTATCTATCAGTCAGTATCAGCTATGTTTAAAGTTTGACCCAAGGGTCTTTCATGCAGTTGCTCTAAAATGTGACCAAGTGACCCCTGATTTATTTGAGTTCATGAGAAAATATAAGATACCATTGCCTTCTTGAGAGAAAAAAAAGTGGCAGAGGAGTGAGAGAGAATACTTTTTTCATTGCTTTGGTAAAATGTGGTTACTATAACTGCTCTTCCAGGATCCGGTTCTTAGTATTTTATCTCCCGTCCTTGATGTGTAAGCTTGTGACATCCTCTGAAGTGATAAATAAAGGAACTTAAGACACTAAGTTCCATCTCAGCTTGAATGTTGTTCTGTCCACTCGCCACGCATTCAGTTCTGTTCCAAGTAGTATTCTGATTCATTTTCATGTTTAATATCTGAGCTCTCAGCTCAGAAAAATGTTTCCCCATGTCACGTGGACACACTTTTAATATAATCTTATACATCCCAGTAATAGTGGTCTTTCTGCAGTTCTGAAGCAGTGTCACTGGGTGCATCTATGCTTTCATTAATGCGCCTTAGATATTGTTCATTTAGTTTCGTACTTCCTTAATAAAGTACTAATTCAGGGATAGGCAACCCCTGGCACACGTGCCAATTAGTGGCATGCAGAGATATTTTCCTTGGCATGCCAGGTGTGCTGAGGAAATTGTTTAAAAATTTTTTTTTTAAGTTGCTGCTTTGGGCTTTTTCAAGAGACTCAGGAGGGAGACAGTGCCTGAAGAGCCCTCAGGAGGAGCTGTTAGGGGAGGGGAGAAGCCCCTTCTGCAGCTCTTGCTATAGTACTGCCAGCAGGACAGGCCTCCTCTGCCACCTCCTCCCTGCTCAGCAGTGACTGCTGCAGCTCTGCTTGGCCTGCCCCAATGTGTCCTCCTGCAGGCTGTTGGGAGGACATGCCTGTGCTTGGGAGAGCAAAGGGCAGGGAGTGCAAGAGGACACTGGGGGAAGTGGGGCGGCCAGCCCCACCCTGCCAGGTACAGCCATGGCTGGGGGGCAGGGAGCAGCAGCAGCATTGCCTCAGTTCCTCGTGGCTGCTGCAGCTGCATCAGAGCTGCTTGGCTGAGAAGAGCCCAAGGTGAGAGCAGCGGGGCTGAGATTGTGGTGTCTCCCCTCCCCTCCCCTCCCTGTTGTGCTGCTTTCTTATTGCAGTGCGGGTGCAGCCCTAGGTCGGGGGTCCCTGCCTGGCCCAGGGTGGCATCCCTCCCCCACCTCTGGGGGAGGAAGCAGATGGCTGATGTGTGCTCTGGGTTCGGGCTTCAGTGGGCTGCACTGCAGCCCAGCAGGAAGCTCCCCGGGGAAGCACAGGGGCTGCAGTGGGCACAGGGCACCATTGGGTCAGTCTTTGTCCTACAGCCCAGCACCAGCAGCCCAGCCTCGTGTGTGTGTGTGGTTTTGCATGTGTGTGTGCATGTGCATTTGGTTGTGTGTCTGATTGTGTGTGTGTGCACTTGCACACATCTGTTCTCTGTGTGTGTTTGCGCGTGTGTCTGGTTTTCTTTCTCTCTTCTCTGCTTTTTTTTCTCTCTTCTCTCTTTTTCTCCCTTTTTCTTTCTTTCCCTCTTCCTCTCTCTTTTTATCCCTCTCCTCTTTTCCTCTTCTTTCTCTCTCTGTTTTTATCTCTCTCTCATCACAATGTGCTTGAAAAAAGAATACATAACAAAGGTAGTATATGAAGTTTTATTTATTGTCATCAGGTTTAGAAGTTTTAGAAAACCTGGTATTTACTGGAAAAAAGCAACATTTATGATTATTAACTATATTAATATGCAGCATGTCCTGCCACAGACACCCCTTCTCGGTTTTGTTTTTCTGGCATGCTGGCACTCCAGCACTTTACATGGTAGATATTATGGGTTTTTTGGCACTCTGGCCAAAAATGTTGCCTACCCCGTACTAATTAAATGTGCAATACCTAGAGTTACTGCACAGCAGCACCAGCGCATGGTTTAGTGATGCTTACTGTGCATTAGCCTAATAATAACATTGTGCAGTAGGCTATTAGCATGGTTTTTGAAGAAAGAGACAAATAAGACTAACAGAGGTTTTTAGCAGAAAGAGGGACTTGGAAGGGATCAAGACACGGGTGAGGTGGAGAGGAATCTAAGTGAAGTAGGGGTGCCAGAGAATTTTTGGGTGTCTACATACATACTCCAGGGGGGCTTTAATTAGTGTGGCTCTGAGAGAGTGGCTTTAATTGAAGCACCCACAGTGTCGCATGTATTTAGTGTCCAGCACTACAAAATGGCAGCGGGGGTGCTTTAAGCATCCCTGCCACCATTTTGAAACACGGGGACACTGAATACACATGATGCAGATGCTGCTGGAATGTGCTAATTAACATGCTCCAGCAGACTTGCAGCAGACTCAGTTAATTGAGTCTGTTCTGACACGTGCTAATTAGCATGCGTCAGAGCAGAAGTCCATCCCATGTATAGAAGAGAGGGTGACCTGCTGTGTGAAGGAGAGAGTAGGGAAATGGGGAATTCAGGGCATAAACAGGGAAGGAGGCCTGGGGAAGATGTGATCAAAATGGGAGATGGAAAGCAAGAAAAGGAAAAATAAATATGTAAATAAAAGGTTAGAGAAAGAAAGAGCCAATACTCAGCTTTCAGTTTACAAGTTTATGCTTAAATTTATATTTTCATTTTCTTTGTTTTGTGGAGAAGGCTACTATTTGTAGAAAGCAAAATATTGTTTTCACCCTTTCCCTCTCACTCTTCTGATCTTGACTTACTGTCTTCCAGGGTGGGAGAAGCTCTGCGCACCCTTCCATGTAGGTTTGGCTCGGTTTAAATTAGAACACGTACAAGAAAACTTTGAAGGCACTTGGGAGAATGTTACGTCTCCCTAAGGTGCCTTCTGATTACCTGATACACTTTGGTGGTTAATGGTGTTCTAAGAGATTATAAATCTGCCCAGCCTCCTGATTACAAGCTGCCAGTACTGGCAATTTAAGTTCCATAGATCTCTAGATTCTGTAGGAAATCTTCTATTTCAATAAAATCTTTATTTTATAAAAGCACGTTGACTTTGTTGAAGCTAAACAATCTAGGGACATAGAACTCAGGGACTGGGTGTGCATGCTTGCTTTCAATACCAGATATCATCTACCTGATTAGATAAGGGAGCATCAGTAAACTTCCTAAGTGAAGTGGGGTGAATAACTGTACTATCCAGAAGGGTCCTCTGAACAATTTTTGTAATAATGCAATTAAATAAGTTCCAGGGCTTCTAAGTGACTATAATGAAATGTGATGACAACTGACAGAGCAAGTTACATATTGAGAAGGTAGCATGAGTGTAATTTAAATGCCCAGGGAGTTTATCAAGTAATGTAACAACTAAGAGCGTTTATAGACGTGCTCCAGGAGGCAGGGAAAGGGTGCTCTTTAATAAGAGTGGCTCTGAGCCCCTCTAATTAAAATCATGTGTATCAGCGTCTCTGCACTGAAAAGTGGTGGCAGGGATGCTTTAACTAAAGCTCATCAAACCAGCTTTAGTTAAAGCGCTTCCACTGACGTTTTTCAGTGTGGGGATGCTGATACATGTGACACTGCAGTGTGCTGGAGCACAGTAAATACCATGCTTTAGCAGACTCGATTAATCGAGTCTACTCCAACATGTTTTAATTACAATGTGTCGGAGCAGCATCTCTGCATGTGTATAGTTGCCCGGGGGGGGGGGGGGGGGGGGGGGGGGGGGAGGGGAATTAGAAGGTTCACAACAAAACTCACTTTTGTTACACACTTTCCTATTGGTATTTCTGCTACAACCCCTTCCATCCAATCCTTCGGGGCCAGCTGCAATTTGGCACAAGTGTGGTGAGGGCAGAGGAATTACACCTGAGTACCAGTACTGAAGTCGACCCTCAGGGTGTCTGTTACTCTTGTTTACTCTGGGACCCATTTATAAGGTGTAATTTTACAACGGTCACTCCCCATCATCTCTATCTTTGTCCCTTGCTGCTTCCAACGGAGGGTAAAGAGCATGTGGAAAATAAAATAAGATTTCCCCACTGTAAAATCCCAGTTGTCACTGCAAAAATAAATAAATAAGTAAAATATTATCTTCTCACAAAACTGTAGTGGGGGAATGTTATCACTTAAGTCATCATGCAGATTATCAGTGGGTGGAACACATTCACAGTCATGAAAGTGAAGAAAGTACTATACTATCTATCATTATATATGTGTGTACCATATAAAACTGGATGCCTGCAGTATGTTTGTAAAGCTTGGATTATATCAGGCATTGCATGTCATTCTGGGCTTCCACCTGACCTTGATAAACCGTTATGTTTCAGTTTCCCTATTTGTAAAATGGAGGCTCTAATACTTGCAGACCTCATGTGTTTTGTAAAGATAAAGTAGTTGATTTACTATATAGATCTTCAAAAATGTAAAGTACGTTTTAATAGTTGGGTGTATGGGTACATTTCTGAGGGTAAAATCCTGATTCCAGTGAAGTTAATAAGTATCTCCATTGCACGCATTGTGATAAAGAGACAGTGACTACATCTACACATGCGCTTTATTGCAGGCTAAATTAATTAGGTGCAGAGTAAAGCATCACTATCTACACCAGGGTTTGGCAATGTTTTTTGGCTGGAGTGCCAAAAAAACTACTATTTCTACCTTGGAAGGTGCCAGAATGCTGACATTCCGGAGCCCGGAGCAGCTGTTTGCAGCCTCCTGGCTGCAGCCAGCCCACAGAGCCTGGTCTGCTTGGAACAGGGCTTGCAGCCACCTGCTAAGAGAAGCCTGGGCTCCGTAGCTGGCAGCAGCTGCTTAGAGCCTGGGCTGGCGGTGGTATGCCGAGGAAAATGGCCTTGCATGCCATGCTTGGCACATGTGCCGGGGGTTGATGACCCCTGATCTACACATATGACAGTATTAGGCCATAGTAAACTAATTTACACCAGGGGAATTTACTGACATTAAATGCACATGCTGATCGCTGGTGTCAGTTCTCCCGGCCAGCCTAGGCAGCCAAGGGTCAGACTCCTGCCTGCTGCCTAGACATATGGCTCCACACTTACAGCATCCTTGTGTCCTAGCCAACCCCGACACTGCTCACCACAGCCTTGATGCCACCACTTGGAGCCCAAGGCTGACCCCCTGTGCCCTTTGCCAATCTGGGTGTGCTCCGTCTTGGCTCAAATTGCTGCTCTCTCAAGTGCATGTGTACATGCTGTGCCTGGGAGTAATTTACTACAGCTTAAGTTGCTCTGGAGTTTATTGCTTCAGATTAATTGCATGTGTAAATGTGCCCAGTATCATCAACATTAAAGCTGGCTTAACATGGAAATTCTACTTCATGAAACTCCCAAGTTTGGAATTTGATTTAATCCTGAATTGGGATGAAAATACAAGATAGAGAAGCTCCAAGGAAGTCTCATTTTGAAAATGTCAAACTGAAACATTTCATGTTAATGATGTCAACATAAAAAATTCGTGTACAAATGTAATGTTCTGTTTCATTTTGTAATGCTTTTCCTGCAGAACTTTCAGAATGAAACAGAGACCCTTTTCTACCCTGCTTTCCATGTGCCCTAAAAGAAAGGGCAGGGCAGGGAAGGGGGCAGACTACGTAGCTATCTTGGGACAGGGAAACTTGTGACAAACTAGAAGGCAACTCAAAAGGACAAACTTGAAATGGAAAATCACAAAATAAAAGCTAAATAAAATCCTAAAGTTTATTTTGAGTCATCCCAAATATTTTTCAATGAAATTGTCAGTGAAAGACACATGATTTCACAGTATTCTTGACCTTTAAAGAAATAGCCACTTTTGCCCAAAAAAAAAATTTATTTTGCCAAATTTTTCTGATAAACTTGAGGAAAAATATGTAGTGCTTCTGTGCAGCTGACGTGATATCTATGGAACTAGAATCAGCTGGAATGATCTTGTGTATACCAGGAGACACAGGGTGGCTCAGATCTGCCTGGAGGATCATGGGGAAGTAAGCAGCTCCTAGGGAGTCCTGTGGCATGTTGAGAGAAAGTAAAGTTAGCCATTTTCATTCAAGAAGATTTGTATTGTTAATCTTTACCTTAAAAGGAAGAGGTTTTTAGCATGCATCTCATTTTTGATATAGAACACAGCAGGAGGTTAGAGAGAGAATTATAGGAACGTGAATAATGAATATGCTGGAGGACTGACTTGTTGTCAGTGAACCAAAAAATATTTCTTGGGCTGATTGTCTGTAACCCAGATTCCTCCCTTCCTGTACCTTTTATCGTCCTGTGGTTTTGTTGGCACACACTTATGACATTTAACAAGCTCTGGATGTTAATTTCATGCTCAAGCAGATTTACTTATGTAGAGTTTTTTCCCTTATATTTCAGTTAGTTTGAAATAATAGGACAAATTCCATTCTCAATTTTTACAGCATTGTAACCAAAAGCAGTATTTGGGCTGGCTAATGTTTCCAGACATTTAGAATCCAAGCCTCTGACGTGTACTGCACCGCTCTCTGGAGCTGTTCAATACCTTGTAGCATCAGGCCCTTGCTGGTTTTTTTTCACAGCTGAATGCTCCAAATAGATCAGAACTTGACATTTTTTGGTGATTGGAGGACTAGGGAAATCTGTGAATGTTTTACGGTTAATTTGCTTACAACATGTTGTGATTCCAGAAATTTCACCCACACACACACCCCGCAGAGGGATGCAGAGCTCTTTTCAGAACAGCTGCTAAATCCTTGCTACCGCTGAATTTTGATTTCTGTGTGCGCGTTCTCTCTCTCTCTCTCTCTCTCTCTCTCTCTCTCTCTCTTGCTCTCTGTTAGGTGAGCCCATCAGCAATTTGTTTACAGTTCTAAACTTATCTCTGCATTTTATAAGTTGGAGTTATGTAAATATCAAGGTGGCAACTCCCCCGTTGTTCAGATATCCTTCAGTAATACTTTGTGCCTGTGTACACACCCACACCACTGCACCAGATTGTTCCAAGTGAACTGCAAACAAGTGGGATGACACCTGTACAAGTGTCAGGATGGTGAGAGGTGCAGATTCTTCATTTAAAATCTCAGAACTGGAGATGCAAATTGTGTTTGTTAGCTTCTGTGGAGAGATCTCATTTATCTGCATAGTTTCCTCTAAAAGCAACCAAGGACTTTAATAGTCACCATTTAAAATTATAAAGCCCTCAACATTTTCCTTCAGCTGCTGCACAGCTGTATCTGAAATTACTGTCTTGCACCATGCAATGCCTTCCCTTTTCCCCATTATTATGCATGAGAATAGCCCATGGAGGCTGGCCATTTCGGGGCAGAAAACCAGATGCTTTGGGCTCTACCTACACTGCAAAGATGCATAAGGAAAGAAGCTGGACAGAGCATTCAGTTAAGCCCAGATCAGAAAGGATAATTCAGTGCTGGTACTGGACAGCTCCTAGCAGGTGGCTGGACAGACTGCAGGTGATAGGCAGAGCAGTGGGGCAGACTGCTGAGCCCATGGGGCTGAGTGTTGAAAGCCTGACAGCAGAGGGGAGCAGATATCCAGAGAGGCAAGATGGTACAATGATGTCTGTGTCCTGGAGGCTCCCCAGGAGATGTACACATTGGGGAGCATGAGGGTATGTCAGGGTGAAGGAATTTTTGGTGAGTTTTGGCAGATTATAGCTCATGGGGCTTAATAGTGCAGTCAGCCAGAACTAGGACTTGGTGGATTTGTGGGGACCAGGGCCCTCACACCTTTCTTGATTTCTTAGTACCTAGACAAGACAGGTTCTCTGTGCTGTGTGGGGACTATTAAGACGACAAAACTGTTGGGGAAGTGTGAGTGAAGCACCCTATTCAGAATTGCTCAGAGAACAAGGGCCAAAGGTTAAGGTTAGGTCCTCATATTGGAGGAAGGGTTGTTGCAGGCCTGAACTGTTAGCATGTTAGATGTAGGATGGCTAGTAGAGGAGTAGGGAGATTGAGTTAACATGCCCAGGAAGAGGTGAGAGATGGGGAGGCACCTCAAGTGCAAGTGTTCAGCTTGATCTACCCAGAGAAGTATGGCTAAGAGTGGCAGGCCAGTTGCACCTGAAATGGACAACCCTCCAATTTATCATTTATCAAATATCACTATATTGTTTCCACATGGTTGCCACAATTGTTGAAGCAGGGTGAGAGATGGGCTGTCTGCCCCCAGTCTAATCTTGCCATCCATGGTGTGATGTTTCCTTTACACTGGCCTAACCAAGTATGGCACTTCTTATGCTCTTATGTCTACCACTTTTAATTGTGTGCTTTCACCATTAGGCTACAAAGTTAGACACCTTCTAGCTTGCTTTCTGGCCCCTTAACTGCACAGTGGGATAGCTTCAATAAGAGAGACAGAGAGACTCTTTTACAGCCTGGTGGCTAGAGTAGTCTTTTGGAAAGGTAAAGCTGTAGGTTATGAATCCCTTTAGGCTGATGATGGCCTAGAACTTGGGTTTCTGACTTTTGCTGCAGCTGCCACCAGGGTCTGAGCACTCTGGAGTATAAGTAAACAGGCATGCCTATTTTGTAGCCTGAGTTAGGTACTTAGGTTCTGAAAAGAGGTGGGAATCCAGACACACCCTTGTTTTTAATGTTTCCAGTTAGCTGCTAATCCAAATTACTCATCAGAAGATGTCTAAAATCCCCACATTGACATTTAGGGACCCCAGATGTCTAATTCAGCCTATGTGGATCACCTTCCTAGGACCAGACATCTAGTTTTTAGGCATTGTAACCCCTAAGTGGAGACACTTATCAATCTGAATTCAGCCCTTTGCAAAGCAGCATAGCCATGTTGTCCAATTTCCTGCTCAGAACAAGGTCATTATCAGTAGTAAAAAATCTTTGAACTTCTGAGGCACCTGTCGTCTAAGAAAATTAGAACACATCGTATCTGTTAATTAAGTGTCATAATGTTGCCTCAGTGAGATGGGTAAGAGGTTCCCTCATCCACCAGTTAATTGCAGCTATGGCTGTGGTAGAATTCAGCAGACGTGTAATAGAGCAGGTTAACACCACAAACTAAATGGCAGGATATGCACAATTAAGCTTTCACATTAAAATTGTAGGGGACTTTTGGCAGGCAGAGGATATGGCTTTTCAGTGATTCCATCCAGACTATTAAAACGAGCATGCCATTTGCACCCATTTACCACTAAAGGGAAAAAGCCCTGGCCTTTTATGGTGAAATACCCTAAGTTGCTTGGTCCTGACAACTGTGGCCATTCAAAAGCTTAGTAAAGAGGCATAATTACTGTCCTTGTCTCACAAGTGAGTCCTGTATCTTTAGGCTTGGCAGAATTTTATTATTTTTTTTTTTATTGATTTAAGTTTTCAGGATTACACGGAATTAAGGGGGTGGGGGCAGACAGTTTATTAATGTATACTATTATTATAGTGCAGCTTAATCGCCCACCATGACAAACATAAGTACTGTTGGACTGCCTGAAGAAAGC
>NW_017729032.1:12151258-12168002 GCF_001723915.1 Gavialis gangeticus | reverse complement strand
AATCGCCCACCATGACAAACATAAGTACTGTTGGACTGCCGCCAGCTGAGCAGCAGAGCTGCCATCAGTCCTGGCTTTGCTCACCCCTCATCCGCTTTGTTACTTCCTCCTCCTCTGTTCCCATTCCCCTGGGGTTTCTGGGAGTTGCAATCCAACCTACAGTCAGTGTGGTTCTGTAGGACTCCCCCCCCCTTCATATACTCCATCAGCCATCATTTTTCTTACATCACCTTTTTTTTAAAATAAATTTTGTTTATTAACATCAGCCTGTGAGTGTGAAGTGAAATCAATATTTATCATCCTTTACTAATAAAAAGCCAGGCCTATGTACCTTTCATAAGAATCATGGGAAACTAGGACTGGAAGGGACTTCATAAGGTCAAGTCCAGCCCCCTGCTCAAGGCATGATCAACCCTGACTAACCATCCCTGCCTCGTGTCTGCCTAAGCTGTTCTTGAAAGCTTCCAGGAATAGGGAGATTCTGTAACTCCTCTAGGTATTCTCTAAATACTAGTTAGTATCTAATACTAATTATACTAATAGATAGTATTCCTCCCAGGTGTATTATTTTATGTTTTACATTTACCTAAATGAAATTGTATCTAACTTAAAGTCTATATTTTGCCCATAGATGTACACATAGAAACCCCAGTACAGTTTGTGTGAGTTCATGCATATATCTGACAGGAAGATTTGTTCCTCTCAGCTTTCTCATGGTGTGGCAGTCCCTGTTAATTTGGTATCCTCTGCAAATTTAACCAGGGTACAAATGACCCTGTCTTTTGGATCATTCAGGGAAACATACCGACTCTTCTGACATCTGCATGACAAGATTTCTCTCTCTCTCACGCTCTCTCTTTGTGTATGTGTCTGTAGCCTCTTTTATACAGTTACCGAGTCAGGTATTTGATGTGTTACTGAATTGCCGTTCAAAGGTTGTGGGCCAGTCTTGTTTATTCATTTTTAGTCAGACTGCATCTTTCATATGATTTCAGTTTTCTAGGTTGAACTGTCAGATCTAAAACAATGAATCCCTTTCATTCTACACAGCCTATAGTCCTGGCATTGAGAGGCATGTGAGTCTAATTGACTGAGCAGAGATTGAAGTGCCAAAAAACTCTTGAATTCTGCTCTTGACTCTGCCATTGATTCTGTATACATGGCCATGAGTGAGGCACCTATTCTCTGGGCTAAACTTTAAAAGGTCTTTAATTTTTTGTGTATATTTGCAGGTGTGATTTTGGGCCTGCAATTAACTGCATTTCCATTTTGGAACCTGCAATGAACTGCAGTAGTAAATAGCTATGCATTTGATTTGAAGTGACAATTATATGGCTAAATCCTCTAATTTTTGCCTTTGTTAGTGGCAGGAAGAATGCTGCAGCTGCAAAATTATCTGTCTTTTGATAAAGGTATCCATCTCCCCATTATTAAAGGAAGGCCACTTTTAAACTTGAGGTCATCTGTTTCATTTTCCTTCTTTGTAAAATGGGGAATAATAGTACTTACCTGTCTATTTAATAGAGATGCTATGAGGATCAACTAATTAGTGTTTGCAAAGCTCTTTGAAAATATTTGCTGTTAGATATGGTGAGAGCAGTTAAATTGCTTTGATTTTGTTACAAATAGAAGGAATACCTACTCAGCCTGGTTCTATCTCACTTATCTAAATTTTTCTTCCCCAAGTGTCTGGCTATGGATCTAGACGTCTGAGTTTGGGCCTTGTTCTGGACTTGCACTGAAGGCTGCCCCGTTCTTGGCTATAAACAGGTATCTAGTTATTCAAACAAAGAAGACAAAGGTGACCAGATGTGTTGCTAGATGCATCATGCTCTTGTGTGCTATCAGCTACAGAAATGGCAGTGCTTTAATTATGCTATCCCAGTGACTCATCTAAGCCCAGGCAGACCTTTGATTTTCCGTGGTGTGTTTACATATGCAATTAATAATATAAAGCATTACTGCACAGTAAAATACTGTGCACTAACCCTTCCTAGGGAGCACATCTACATGTGTTCCCCGGTAGCCTGATACAGAACTGCTCCAACCCTGCTCTGGCCCTCTGCAGTAGCCAGGGGGAGCTCCAGGCTCCTCCTGGGTGCTAGCCTGGGGCTGGCAAGGAGCATGGGGTTGGTTCCCATACACAGGGCCAGGAGAGCTCTGCTGGCTGCAGCAGCTGCTCTCTCCTAGCCCAGGGGTTTTCAGCCTTTTCAAAGGTGTGTACCCCTTCTGGTGTGTACCCCTCCTGGACTGTACCCCCTTCTGGACATGGAACGGGGGGAGGGGTCCCCCAGCAGCCAGTCAGTGAGCAAGGATGGTCCTCTGGCAGCTGGTCAATGAGTGGGGGGGCGGGGGAGGGGGAGATGCCCTGGCAGCCAGACACAGAGCAGGGGCACTTGGGTGCAGGGAAGCAGTGCACAGCAGCAGCACAGAGTGGAGGATGGCAGTGGCAGCCCCATGCCACCACCTCCCAAGTACCCTGGCTGCTTCATTCTGCCACTGCGTACCGCCTGGGGCCTTCCCAAGAACCCCCACTGGTATGCATACCACCAGTTGACAACCCCTGTACTAGCCCTATGCACTTTGGGAGGAGTCCTGATGTGCAGGGGACTGTGAGAAAGCTGATGCTGCAGAGCTCTCTTGGCCCCCTTCACATGGGGACAAGCCTTGTGCCCAGTAGGGCTTCTCCTAGCAGCTGGGGGCTGGCCCAGAGCTGTCCCACTTCTGGGGCTGTTCTCAGCCAGGTCCAGGCTCTGCTGTCCAGAAGTGGGGCATTTCCCAAGGCTGGGTGGCAAAATCTCCACATAACCCAGAGCTGGCTGGGAGCTGTCCCAGAAGGTACAGGGAAGCAGGGAGCTCCCAAGTCCCAGTGCTGCTCAGCTTCCAGCTCCAGTGGGGACCTGGAAGCTGAGCAGTGCTGAGTGGTGGGTGGCAGGAAATGGAGGCCAGAGAGAGACCCTGTTGCAGTGCTGCTTGGCTCCCATCTCCTGGGAGGTAGGAGCGTAGTAGTGCCAGGGCCATGGGAGTTCCCTGACCCCTTTGGTCCCATAAAGTGGACTAACATGGAGCAAATTTGCTCACACTCAGCGTCTATACACACACTACTGCACAGTATCCACTGGGCAATTAGTTTACCCCCTATAGGTAGTAGCTAACTGTACTGTAGACTAATTTACTGTGCAATAAATGTGCATGTGTGCAGATGGTGATGCTTTACTGTGCAGTAGATTAGCCTACAGTGCTGTAAAGCATTTTGTGTAGACATCCTGGTAATGCTAAATAGTATTCTTTTGGCCCAGAAAGACTCCCAGTAAGGAGTTTCTTCTGTGGACCCATTTTATGTAATACTTAGGGAGAAGGTTGTAGAGCCCTTAAAGTTATGGGTGAACAATTATACAGGTATTCCTTTTGGAATGAATGGATCTATTAAAATGCTTACGTCTATGGGTAGTGACTATACTGTTTCTCTGTGTTTTCCTTTGAAGTCTTTCACACAGCTTGATTCTTTAAATGTTCTGTGATTTGCACATAGCATTAGAATTAAACAAAGAAGCGGCTCTCCCCCTTCACAGGTGAGCACTACCAGGATATTTGCTTTTTTCCAATCTACTTCAGCCTCAATGGATATTCAAGTATGATAGGAAACTCTTCTGCATTTTACTATTATAGTTATTACTACTAACTTACAGTTACTGACAGTCCTTTAATGTCATCCATTCTCTTTGGCACTATATAAAGAGCAAATTATAGCACACATCATCTTCCCAATATTGGCTTAGTTGACTTAGATCTTCAATTATATCAGTCCTCTATGCTTGGCATTCTTCTTGGAGATGCACAAACTGTTAGAAGTAAAATATGAACTAACCTGATTGTCATCTCCTTTGCTATCCCCTTATCTAATGTTGAACACAGTGGTTTAGTTTACATAAATCTCCTTTTGCACCTTCCCATCCAACACTATTTGTTTTTTCTTCAACACTGCAGGATTCCTTCCCACTCCCATTCCCAATCAATGCACCCCCTTACTTGGGTTTCCCACTACCTTTTGGTGTAGCTGACTCTGCAGCACTTCATGGCCATAGTTACAACAGATATGAAAAAACTCCAAGGTCTTCCCATTACTAACACAACAAAGTACACAGTGGGCATGTTTACATGTGCACATTAATGTGGAGCAATAAACTCTGGTGCTTATTATGCCTGAGTTTATTGCTCCTGGGCATTGTGGTTACACATGCACGTGGGACTGCAGCACTTTGAGCTGGGTTGTAGCAGCCCTGGCTGGTAGGAAGCCCGGGTGGGGCGTCAGCCTGGGGTTGTTCCACCCTGGCTCAACATGCTGTTGAGGGGCTGGCTGGGGCACAAGGGGGCTACAGTGTGGGGCTGGCTGGCAGGCAGCCTCAGCACTGAAGCACCCTTGGACCCCAGCCAGCCGTGTCAGCATCTACATATGTGGAGTAAAACCCCCACAGCAGGATAATACTTGTATTTACAAGTACTACCTTGCTATGGAGTTTCTTAGCTTACTTCAGCCTAATAGCCTTGCATATGTAGATGCCAAGACATTTACTGTGGAGCTAATTAGTCTACTCTGCAGTAAATGTCTCATGTAGATGCACCCAGTGTAAAGTCTCAACACTTGAGGAGGAAGATGCCCACTTGGAGGGTGGCTGCAGTAGCAGTTGGGGTTGAGAAGGGTGATTGGGCAAAAAGTTATTTGAGCCTAATGAATAGGAGAGGTTGTGTGACTAGGAAGCAATTAGGACCTCTGGATATTTGGCCATTCAGTTGTAGCTTCATTAGTGTATAGATTGCATCGGATCTTAAATCCTTGAACTTTGTGGTAACCAGCACTCCCACTGCAACTACAGAGAAGTAGAAATTTTCAAGAATCAAAGTCCTTCATTATTGAGGCACTTTGTGTTTTTTAACTATTTTCTTCTCTCTCATGTCTTTGTCCAGATTGATTTATACATAGTTTCTAATTTCCTTTATCTTCTTTATCTAACACCATATGATTTCATTTTACTCTTACCATGTTATGTCCATTATCATTGAATGATTCATTTATTGCTTCAGTCCTCTGTGTTAGCTTTTTCTTGTTCCCTCTGTTTTTCTGTTACTTTTGAACCCCTTTCTTCTTTGTTTCTCTGATAGTAATATTCAGGTACTTTTTTTTCTCCTACATTTTCTTTTTAAAATTTCTCTTATTCTCTATTTCCTGTCATTTACAAAAATATGCTATGTTTAAAGGAGGAGTCTGCTTTTTTTTGCAAACAATTTATAAACATGCATTCAATTATTCTTAATTAGGGACCTACCAAATTCATGGTGGGAGTGGGCTGTGCAGCAGCTCTTTTAATCCTGAAGGTTTCCTGGTGCGCCCTCCCACTGTTGATTGGCGGAGGGGCCCTGCTGCTTACTGCTCACTTCTGATTGGTGGGGAGTCAAAAACCACAGTTTTAAATATGACACCATTTTTGCTACTCGCCAAGGGGCCCTGGCAGTCCTGCTATCTGTTGTTGACCGGCTGGGAGACAAAAACAGCGCCATATTTAAAACTGGTTTTCATCTCCTCACTGATCAGGGTTGGGGGTACGGAGGGGGAAGGGGGCGCATAGGGGAACCTGCAAAACCAAAGGAGCTGCCACTCGCTTAACTTGCCTAACTCCCGTCAATTTTGAAGGTTCCCCTGTGCACCCCTCCCCACCCCAACTTGCTGCTCACTCCTGATCAGCAGGGAGGTGAAAACCTCGGTTTTAAGTGTGGTGCTGTTTTTGCCTCCTGGCTGGTCAGCAACAGATAGTGGAGCTGCCAGGTCCTTTCGGTCAGTTGGTGGCGAGCAACAAAAATGGTGCCATAATTAAAACTGTGGTTTTTGCCTCCCTGCTGATCAGGAGTCACTGGCAAGCAACAGGGCTCCTCCACCAATCAATGGTGGGGAGGCGGGCTCTCAGGGGAACCTTCAAGATTAAAGGAGCCACTTTGCAGCTCACTCCCATTGTGAATTTGGTAGGTCCCTACTCATAATTCTTGCTCTAAGAATCTTCCTTCAGTTCTAAGTCCATGATCAACTCCTTCTTTCTCAGCATCTAACCTAAAATTCTCACCTGTGTTCTGTGAAATAAAAAAGGGTCCTACATGGGTTAAAAATTACTGTAAGTATGGTTTAACAGGTAATTTTGTAACTGTAATCACTCAAAGGGCACCAATCTCAAGACTCTAATGTATTTCACTGTAATGAAGTTTTCGACTGTCTTGTTCGTCTTTTCTTCCATGTTCTGCATTTTTTTTCTGTTACATACGGAATCCTGTAATCTTCCCCTCGTTTTTTTTTAAATAAAATACACTTTTGAAATAAGAATCTGGCTATCCTTGAACTCATGAGCTCTGTTCTCCATCTGCTAAAATGGAAGCTGTAAAATTTGGACAGTCCCCTCAGAGTAGTGAGACCAGTCTTTCATGAATTAAAATACAGCTGTATAAGATCCAATGGCAGGTTGCATGTGGTGGATGGACAATGGGGGTTTTTGCCTTCCTTGGTAGTGGGGAGTGGGGTGTAGCCCTCTACCTGGGACCTCTTGAGCATACCTGGACAACATTTTATAGAAGCAGGACATTGGCAGTCCTTCAGCTTAGGCTGGGCAAACCGCAGCTCGCTCCCCCTCCCTGCCTGCAGGCAGTCCTGGAACTGGTGGGGTGGGGGGGCAGGGTTAGGGGAGAGGGTGCAGGCAGGACTCAATTGGCTCCGAAATGGATCTTGACTTTTCCCTCCCCCCCAGCCCAACAGGTGAACATCTGTTGGGTCAGGGGGCCACTCTAACTCATGGTGCTTTATGGAAAGTGCCATGAGTTAGTGGGGACCTGCACATCTGTCAGCACCCATATATATTTTGTTTGACTAAGTTTGATGTTTTGTTAAGAATATTTACTAGTGCAGTCAACAGTAGGAGGAGTTGAAAAGCTGCCCAATTTAAGTTTCCTTACTAGGATATGGCGGAGAGAGAAGTACAGATTTGCAGTTCCAGATGTTTTTTTTTGTAGATATCCAGGGGCAGATTCAAAGGGAGTACAGTGACATGGTTTCATCCCATCTTTGGGCCACACTATGGGAGTAGGAGCTAGGGATTTTTTTAAGTCAGTGAAGCAGGTAAGAATCCCCCTTCTCCCTGCCAAGTAGGGAACCCCTTCCCCTCCATGCTGAGTGGCATCTCCCAGCCCCTCTCACCTCTGCTTGCCAATGCTGATGCTGCCACTGTTATCCCCAGCTGACTTGGGGGTGCGATGCTCCAGAGCTGCTCCTGCCCAGCTCCAGCCAGGCTGAGGAGGGTGCTTAGCTTGGGACAGTGGCAGTATCAGTGGCAGGCAGGTTCTCCAACCCTGCCCAGTCTCCCCGGCTGTTCCCTACTAGTCTAGGAGCAGGCCCAGGAAGCAGGCTCAGGAAGTCTGCCACTGTCACCGTCTCCTAATACGCGTGACTTCCCACACAGCTGCTCCTCACAGCCCTGGCTGAAACAGGGAAGAAGCAGTTAGGACAGCAGTGTTGGTGGGCATGGCCTCCCTTCCTGTAGTTAGAGAGGGGAGGGGAGGGGAGGTGCTGCTGAGTTCCAAGGGGAATATATAAGGTCCCAAGGTATGTGTGCGTTGGGGGGGGGGGGGAATTCTTACCTGATTTGGGGACTTAAAGTCCCTAGCTCTATGATCTTTTGTCTTAATCAGTATGAAAGTACATCAGCAAGAGATCAGGGCCAGAAGGAAAAGTACAGGATGCTGAAATGAAATCTTGGCAAGTAGTAGAAATGAGAAGTGATAAGAACCCCCCAATTTTAAAATTTCAAGTTAAGTTTTATAATGTAAGTGTAGAACTGAGAGAGATTCCTGTATGATGTATTTTGATATTAGGACGTGGTGTTTTAGCAGTGCTGTTGATCTTTGCTTTAGCCTGTCATTGTAGCATCTGAGCCTTTTCCACGCTAATTAATTTAGCATTAAAGAAAGGTTAAATCCTTGGAGTCAATGTCAAAACTTCTGTAGACTTCAGTTGATGTCAGTCAGGTTAGGCTGTCATCATAAGTCCTTAGGGGACAGCATGGAGTTTCTCATGCACTGCTTTTTTTGTTACTGAATTTCTGCTTGGTTTAGTTTTGCTTTAAATTGTACCAAGTTTTGTTGCATGTGTTAGTTTGCCTATGGTAAAAAAAAATGTATCAGAGAGGATTTGTTTAGCAGACTGTCCTAAAGGCAGCCATGCTGGTTTCGTCCACTGTCCTCCTTCTCTAGAAGATGTGTGATGTGTACAAAACAGAGTTCAGGGTGCAAAATGCGATGGGTATAGCTATTTGAAAGAATATGGGCACAAACCCTTAATCATTCAGTCAGATTCACCTCTGTCAAAGAGATTTCTCAGGGTCTTATACAAACAGTAAACTCATAGAAACAAATTATACTTACCTCTCCACAGATGAAAACAGCCTATTCAACAAAAAACCCATTCCATTCTCTGTAGAGTCCAGTTTCATTGCCAGTTTACAGCTGAGTTTTGAAGGTCCTAGAGGGTGGGGAGCAGGGAAAGGACCATGTTACAAACCTTCTCCACTATCTAAAAGATTTCAGGTCACGTGGAGACTACAGCCCAAAACTGGAAGTGAGGATATGCCAGAGGAGTGTTGTTCCCCTGAAGATTCATGGGTATGATTTGTTCCTTTGTTCCTGAACCTGGAATCATTTCCAAGCACAAGGTTTGGGGACAAGGTTTGGGGCTTTAGTGTAGCATAAAGCTTAGTGTGGTTTTTGCTCAGAGTTTAATTTTGTCCCATGTTAGAGTATGAATGATCTAAGTAGAAAGAGTTTACTAATGAAGTAACAGCTCAGTATAGCCATGTGCTTTGTTGGAACAGGCTAAATAAGTTTTTGTTGATTTCAAGATTAAAGTAGAACGCCACTCATGGAAAAAAATAATCTATAAGCTAGTTTCCATGGGTGGTTGAAGATTTAAAAGGGAAAAAGAAGGATTTGGTCATATCTTATCTAAACTGTCAGATATAAAGTGACTAAATCACATATTTAGTGGATCACTCAATGTGTAGGAAAGCTTTTGTGGTCCTGAATTATAAGAAGATGTATGTTTCTCTTGGTTCAGATCATCAGTCTTTGTCTAGTTAAAGAAAACAATGTTTTTTTTACTGAAGATTCCTATTTTAATGGAGTATTATTGGACATAATCAGTAGACTATAGATGAGGGGAACTGAGAGTTGATTAATCTACAACCTAACCTTCAAAAAAAAAAAACCTTGACCAGGATTTTTGAAGGTTTCAGATGCTTCAGTTAACTTTATTATTTGCTTAGCTCATTTCCTTCACTCCCTTGTTGACCTGTGGGGTCAGGCCAACTCTCAAGATCACAATATTGTGCTGTCAGACAGGAAGGTGTGACACAATTGCACATATGCAAATGCACAAATCAATTAGGTGCGCGCACACACACACATCCAAACCAGCCTAGGCACATACATACCTATCACCAGTTCAAGCACATACACTATACACCCCAAAAGTTAGACAAAAATCAGTTGTCCAAACCTGCACACTTAGTAGGCATACACAGATCACTAATTCATATATCATGCACACAATACCATATATATACACGCACACACTCACCAGTTCACACACATACAACTCACCTACACATACACACAAGTAAGTTCCTAACTTGGATGATATAGTATGTATGTGTGTGCTTGGGGTACCTGGGGGAAGGTTAAGGTGAAAGAGAGAGTTAAAGTGTAGGGAGTGAAAGTTGCCAGAACCAGGATTAGAACTGGTGGACTAGAGAGAAGCTAGCTGAGGAACTGAGGCTGGGTTTTACTTAAGATCAAGTGGCCCCAGGGTTACTCAAGGTCACTGGTGCAAGGGAAAAAAAAAAAGGCCTGCTGCCAAGGAGGAGACAGCCAGGAAAGAGAGAGAGACAGAAACCTGGGAGCTTGGGGCTGGAAACTGAGGCAGACAGCTGAGATATTTGTGCGGGGTGGGGTGGGGGGCAGATAAGTGGTGGCAAGGAGGAGACAGCCAGGAAAGAAACTGAGGCAGAAACCTGGGAGCTCAGGGGAAAAGGCGGTGGGGATAAGACAGTGGCAAAGAAACAGGTGGTCTGGAGGCAGAGAGGAGCTCAGGACGTGTTGGAGGTGGCGGTGAGCCAGAAGCAGGAGAGGGAGAAATGAGACAGAAGTTAGAGGGGTGAGGAGCAGAGATTGGAGGAGGGCCGAACCATAAGAAAGCAAAACCCAACTCAGGGGTCCAAATAACAGGTTTATTAAATGGACCGCGTGCACACGCGCGCACACACACACACACACACACACACACACACACACAAACACACACACGGTTGGAGTCCAGGTAGGGAAGACAAACAGAGTCCAAGTCCTTGGTTGAAGAGAGGGAGGGGGTGATAGCTACGTATCCAGGCTGGAAAGGGGTCTTTGTCCAGAGGGGGGTAGCTGGCAGGGCCTCTGGGTGGATAGGTGGTGTGGCATGGTGCTGGTCCAGATGGAGAGGCGTCCCAAGGAGTCAGTCTTCACTGCCCCTTTTTATGGGGCAGACTACCTGTGATCTCCTATGGGGCGGGCCTGTCCAGGCAATGTCAGTCCTGGTCCAGAGGGTTCCAGATGTTCTTACTGAGCAAATGCAGACTTGGCATAATGGTGTGTTGCCTCATCTTTTGTTTCTTGAATGTTGAGGGTGTTTCCAGTGGCTGGGTCATTGGTCCGGGTATTGGTGTTGATAGTTCGGTCATTCAGAAGGAGCTATTTTTAGACCTACTGCCATTGTCTCTCAAGCACCCTCATTCATCCCCATTCATTCAGGAACCAAGTTACATAGGAGGGGTAGTACGAGTCATAGGTTACACAACTGGGCATGGAGATGGAGGCTTGACATTACAAGATGGAGGCTTGACATTACAAGATGGAAACTTTGACATGACTTATGCTAACTTACATACATAGGCCTAAAACAGTAATCACACAATATAACAGCAGTAAAAAATCGATACAAACATAATAATTATTACTTATAAAACAGTGGATATCTATATAAAAATAGCAGGGCACTTATTTGCAGAGGGGAGAGAAAAAAAACTTATTACCTAAAATAAAATGTTAAAGCTTATCCTACATCTTAGCTTACTTATACTCATCTATAGGTAATAGAGAGGGAGAGACAAAGTCAGAAATGGCTGGGGAAGGGGAGGGAATGCATTTTAAAAGAAAAAAAAAAAAGAAAAACTGGGGATTTTGCTACACCCTGGTTTTTGCCCAGAATGGGAAGTGCCATAATTCCAGAAGACAAGTATTTCTCAGACTCTGCGCAATTAAACTCTTGTTGAGAGTATGCCAGAGAATGCACAACCCCAAGGGTTAAAGTGGCAGAATCTGGCCATGTCTTTCCAACTCAGCCAGCAAGGCAGAGCAGAGGAAGTCTTACCAAGAAGCATGTTTGCTTCCAATGTCAAGGCAGCTAGTCTGAAAAGTGATGAGTACCTCATGTCATCTGCGTAAGTTCCACTGCAACCAGTAGGAATTGAAGACACTTAATTACACATGAGGTTTGCCCACCATAGCACTTTGAAGTTTGCTCACCTTTAGTGAATAGATGCTATGGATTATTCTGATCAGTCTACCATTTAACATCCATTACGTGTTGATTATTTAACAATTGATCATTAAGTTAAAAGACTAGGATGTTGTGTTTAATTTTGTCATGTATTTATTATGTTAATTTCTTGACAGGTTTCTTACATCTTCCACCATCATCCAGTACTTTATGACCAGTGTCCAGTGGCCATCAGGTTGTCCCCCCATCAGCACCATGAATATTCTTCAATATACAGGATACCCCAACATTGTCCCCATTGAAGGATGTGATAGAGAAGATCTACCTTCAGTTGCTTCTCAGCGTCTGTGTCCCTGAAATATGGATGTTGTAGAAGAAATTTATATTGTCACTGAACATCCCTTTGGACAACGTACCAGACCTCATTTAGAAACAGTGGCAGTAGAGAAGAGAGCCAGGAGATTAGGGAAAATGTGCACATTATTCATTAAAATCACTGAGCTGTCTCAAAGCAGACATTTTACTTGATTCAGCTGAAGTGTGTGTGTGCCAAGTGCAAATTCCTCAGACAACCAATCCCTACTTCTCCAAAAGCTATAACTCCCTTCTTACTAGGTAAGATTCAAGTAATTCAACATGGAGAAGAATTTTTCCAAGTTTGGGGCTAAAGAACAATGGAGAAAGCCTAGGACGTCCATCCACTGCTACCAATTAGCAATGAATAGCCATTATGACATGTATTAATGTAGTGTTCCTCATCTTCAGAAACTTCTGTGGCTACATAAACCCATTATTAAGTGATATTTGTGGGTTCTATTTTCTTGAGCAAATACTTGTATATACATATGACTTTAGTGATTGCACACTACTTTAAGTTAGACTTTGAGCAAAATGGTGGAAAGATAATATTTGATCTATTAGTACTTCTGCCTTAAATTAAGAGGGATTGTATGTTATCTTGGCCTCCTAATATGTACAACATAAACCAAAATTAAGATGTTTGAAGTCATGTGTATTTTTATAATGTTTAACATTAAAATTTTATTTTTATAAAAATGTGGTAAAATATCTATTTTGTAGTTCTAATACGTTTTGACAACTACCAGAGGCGGAAGTACTCAGATGTTTCAGTACGAGAGAAAAAATGTGTATTAAATTTGTACATGTAGACTGATGGGACTACTTATCCATTAGGCAGATTTATGTTCCTGAGTGCCCATGTATACATTTTTTCATCTGTATGATCACAATGGAGATCCAGGGGGCTTCACATCTGAGTGAAGTATCAAACATGTAAATATTTGAACTAGCAGAAAGGCTGCCATAGAAGCCCCAAACATCTCTAGACTTTGACTATCTGTAGAAAGTCATATCTTTCTGATGGCACTGCTCCAAGGGTTCTCAGTGGTTGGAGCAGGAGACCCAGTGATTTACATTCTGCTCCCAGCTGTCCAGCTGACTAATTCTGTGACCTTGGGCAAAGGACAGTAACTTCTGTTGCAATCCACCTGTCTGCAATAAGAGGATGATTATATCTACCTTCCTAGGGGATTGTGAGACTTATCCCAATGTTTGTAAAGTGATTTGAGAGTTTTTGCCAGAAGGGGCCAAAGAATGAATATTACCATTCCCAGTTCTGAAGCCTTTTATATTTCTCTGTAGCTGAAAAGCAAGAGGGAGCTTCCTAGGGTAATGGTTGTAAAATTTCCTCAAGATGGCTCTTGGCAGAGAGACTGTCCTGTTCTGTGACGCATTTTGCTGTTTTGAAGGTTTTTTTGGAGGGGAAGGAGTTATCTTAATTAACAGGAAGTACTGATGAGATGCCGTTTGCTTTTTTTGCCAGCACGTGGAAGGATGCATGTATTCCATGTGGAGCTTTGCAGCAAATGTCTCAAACCCTTTCTTTGTTATGCAGAAAGGAGCAGGCTTTGTGCTTGAGAGAATTTTAGCTGCTAGGCAGGAGGGAAGAGCAGCCAGGTGAAGCCGAGTATGATCTCCCGGTAGAGCAGGAAGTAGCTGGGAGCAATCCAGAACCTAGCATAAAGGAAAAAGCAGCAGTTAGAACGACCTGTTACATACTGCTACACTTCCCATCATTACTTCTCCAGAGGCCCTACATAGCAAGCTGAAGAATTCAAGCTTATGTGCAAAGGGGGAAAGTTTGTTTCTAGTTCGGATATCTGCAAGGAAGATCTTTAGAGTGCGAACTACTGCAGGGCTGTGTTCTTGTCTTTAGGCTATGAGTGCTGTGAAATGCCCTCATTTCCTTCAGTGGTAGCCTAATGATGCTATTTATATAGCTATCCCGTTAATTATTTTACTGCTGGTACTTTCTGCACAAATTATTGTGGTTGGTATCTGAGACTGCAAGTGGAACTTGACTGGAGTGGCTACCCCACTCCTTTTCAATCAGATTTAAGAATGGGGACGATTTTGGAGGTGCTTATCTCTGAGGAGATGAAGTTGTTTCTCTTTGAATGGTAAAAGAAAATGCTTATTTACCATTCTGAAGGAGAGAGGCTAGTTTGTCTCCTCCGCAGAGTAAAGAACATAAAAGAACTCTTACACCTTCCACCCTGTCTATCAAAGCTCCCTTTTAGGAACAGAAAGGTCAATTCAGCAATGTGTAAATCACATCCGAGGTTTTGCATTGGTCTGTTACAAGATGAAGGAATTATTGATAGGTTTGGCTTTGAAGTTCCCTGAAGACAAAGGGTTTCTCTGTGTATTTTTTTTTTTTTTAACTCCAAGCCAATGTATTTGTCTAACTCTCATTCACAGACTTCTATATCTTTCAGAATCTGTAATCAGACAAATATTCTGAATTCAGCTGGCACCTCTTGCAGCTATTTCTTCCTGCCTCTCCCTGCTTTTGGCACTAGGCAATGAATGCCCCTAGGCATAACATAAGTTGGACTACTTTGACTTCAGTCTGTGATTTCTTTGTGATAAGAAATGAAGCATGACTCTCTTATCACCTTTGTTGAGACAGTGTTCTTGTTGTCAGACTTGAAAGGGTCTCTGCATCCCCTTGGGAAAACAGTGATGTCTTGGAGAAAAAAGGTGTGCTACTCAGAAATACAATCAGATTACACTACTCCTTGGCACAGCAGGTCAGCAGAGTCTACATAGCCAGTATCTATGTATGTGGATGCATTCTGCCCTCATGTTAGAAAAAAAAAAGGTTATAAATAATGATGGGGGTGGGGTGGGGGAGTTTTGCCCAGCCATAAAACTGAAATAACATGGTCTTTATTCTGGCCATCCTTCCTGTGTAGTGTCATCCTGGCTGAAGACAATAATATGTCTGATATTTCCCTGCCCATTCGTTACACAGGTTAGGTTCTTTAACCACGGAAAACATTAGGGCTATGCAAAATGGCTATGTTTCATTTGGGTTTTGGATTTGGCCATTTCAGAGGGACAGTGATTCGTTTGGGTGTTTCGGATCACTGTTCTGTTTTGATTCGGCCAAATCTGATTTGGAGTTTTGACACGGTTTCAGCACTAATTCGGAGATTCAGATTAGCTAGGGATAGGCAGGCACAGCCAGGCAGCCACAGGTTATCCCACAGCTCCTCCAGCTCTGCCTGCCTCTCCCCGGGCAGGGGGAACCATGGGAGATGCCCCTATGGCTGCCCTGCCCGGCCCCATCCTCTGCCCAGCCCCAGCCTTCCCGTACTTTAAAAAAACAAACAAACTCTTGCACTCACTGGCTGCAGCAGTAGCAATCGGGGCCTCTGGAGGCTCATGGCAGAACCCCCTTGTGCAGTGCAGGGCAGTGGGAGGAAGCGGAGATCGCCCTTCCCACCCCTGCTTGGCATCTATGCGGCAGCTGTCACATTGTGCGGGGGCAGCATGGCTTGGTAGGGTGTGCACTGTCTGGGAGTTGGGGTGGCTCCAGCAGTCAGCCGGAGCCCAGCACTGCTCAGCTCCAGTGACCTCAGCTCCCAGACAGTGCTCTGTTGAGCCGCGCTGCATCTATGCCATGGGGCAGCTGCCATGCGGATGCCAGGGATGGCGGAGGTGATATCCCCACTGCCCCACACTGCATGATGAGGGGGGCTCTGAACACTGCTGCTACAGCCTGTGCACGCGCAGGGCTTTTAAGTGCTGGAAGGCTGGGGCTGGGCAGAGCAACCATGGGGGCTTCTCCTGTGGCTCCCTCTGCGTGGTGAAAGGCAGGCACAGCCGGAGGAGCTGAGAGAGACCCTGCAGCTCCCCAGCTGTGCCTGCCTCTCCCCAGCCAATCTGAATCTTTTCCGAATTGATTCGGAGTCTTTGAATTCAATTAGGACCTTTTTAATGGTTCTCTCGATTTGATTTGGATTCGGGCCGAACCTCCTCCGAATTGAATCGGTGACCAAAGCTTCGCGTAGCCCTTCAAACTGTATCTTATCATAATAAAGCTGGATGGATAAGTTTTCTCTCAATTTCTGGTTGTTTCCAAGTCAGAGTTTCTGGGGACAGAGTTGTACTTGTTTGGGTGACCTGAAGATCCATATTTTCAAAGGACAGGCATCAGTGTAACAGAGTGGCCTTTTTAAAGTTCCAGAAATATGGGACACAGGATGGCCAAGAGAAATAGTTCAAGGGATTTGGTGCAGAGGGAAAATCTGTACTACTGTTTCCTTAAGAATCTGAGAAAAGGAGATTTGCAGTACAAGGCAGGGTAGGTCTTCCCTTTCCCTCTCAGCCGACAAAGTCAAATCCTGGGAAAGAAGGGCAACATGCATTCTGCCACCTTCTTCATAACGAGACAAGATAGTTGATGCTGACTGAGCTGAAGGGCCATATGGAAAACCTGCAGTTGGTGTGGTTGCACAGTCCTAGAAGGACAGCTCTGGGACTCCTGCTTCTAAGGAGAGCAAGTTCACTTGGTTTTGTGTGCAGGTCTGTGAATTGCTGAACTTGGAAGAGACTGCTTTGGGTCAGCACCCAGGCTCCAGAAGGAGGTTTGCATTTGAGAGGCTAACAAGGGGTGGCTCTCTGTGAAAGGCTTAGCAAATCAGCCTGAAATTGGGTGTGCATAGTCTGGGCATAATTTACTGCGGAAGGAACTGAGAGCAGTAGACTTCAAAGATGAGGCTGTGGCAAGGTGGGTATGTTTAAAGTGTGTGTGTGGGG
>NW_017729032.1:12144580-12146258 GCF_001723915.1 Gavialis gangeticus | reverse complement strand
GAGGCTAACAAGGGGTGGCTCTCTGTGAAAGGCTTAGCAAATCAGCCTGAAATTGGGTGTGCATAGTCTGGGCATAATTTACTGCGGAAGGAACTGAGAGCAGTAGACTTCAAAGATGAGGCTGTGGCAAGGTGGGTATGTTTAAAGTGTGTGTGTGGGGGGCGGGGGCATGTGTTCCACTATGAAGCATAGCCTAAGGCTTAACTAGGATTGCCCAAAGTTTGTACGTGGGAGCAAACTGCACCTTTCAGTGTGTATATATTTGTGTGTTTTGTTGAAATACAACAATTTTCTTTTTACTCCAACCTTAGTAGAGCCTCTCTTTCCCTCAAACAGGCATTTTCTTAGTTGTCCAAAAACTGCTCATTTGGAGGATTCCCTATTGACTTTGCAAACAGTGTCAAGATTTTCAAATTAGGCAGGGGCTGCATTTAATTCTTAGACAATCTCCTGCCTCCAGACATGGCTTCCTCCCTCCTACATCCCGAAGGAAACTCTTTCCGTATGACTTAGATTATTTTCTCTTCCTCTACTGCCACCGAGTGCCTTGCCAACTCCTGTTCCATTCTTGTCTGACTAGAAGTGGGCCCTGAACATTTTTCAAAGCACCAAAGATACCCCAAGGTCTGTGCAAACTCATACAGAATCAACACGAGCTGCTCCATTGGTTCTGGCAAGTGTTTGATCAAACATGTTGACATATAATATGCATCAAAACACCATGTAAAAAAGAGAACTGTATTTGGAGGTGTATGGCAGGGGTGGATCTAGGGGGGTGTACTGGTGCATTTGCACCCCATTTTGATTCTTGGTCCACCCAGTTTAAAACTAACTGTTAGACAGTGGCAGCAGCATTTCTAGTCAGGCTGTGCTGAGAAAGTCATTTGCCTTCATGGCTCATTACAGTTTACCTGATCCCGTCTAAACACTTCATTCCACAGGTGTTAATGCCCTCTCCTCTATTTAATGGTCTTGATGTTCCCCCAATCCAGTTACCCTTTGTTCTGCAATTCTGCAGACTGTTAGCTGCTCTGGGTAATAATCTCCTATTCCACAGCCCTGCAGACTGTTTTTAACTCAAGATATCAGATTTACGCAAATAACTTTGTCTGCCTAACTCATTTCAATGAAGTTATATTTGTTTTTGCTTCAATACATCCCTAGACTCCTAGTATATTAGTAAATCTTCTAGTTTATTTTCAGCTGGAGAAAAATAGGTCTTGTTTTATGTGTGATTATGCACCTCACCATCTGCACCCCCTTTTCAAAATTCTAGATCCGCCCATGGTGTATGGTAGAGCTATCCTTGTTCAAGTTTTTAGCCATTCAGATCCACAAAGACAGACTTCTACCTGTGTGAAGTCCTAATGAAGTCAGGGATCTTCTCATGGCTGCCCAATTTTGTTATTGGCTGCTGTATTGGAGCCATAAATGGTTGCTTATGGAATCCTTCTCCATCAGTGGAGGATGCATCTGCTTGGTAAGTCATAGTTTCATAGTTTCTAGAGTCGGAAGGGACCTGAGCAGATCATCTAGTCTGACCCCCTGCCATGGCAGGAAAGAGTACTGGGGTCAAACAACCCCAGTAAGGTGGTCATCCAACCTCCTCTTAAAACCCCCCAGGGTGGGAGCCTGCACCACCTCACTTGGAAGCTGGTTCCAGACCCTAGCCGCCCTG
>NW_017729032.1:12122931-12144311 GCF_001723915.1 Gavialis gangeticus | reverse complement strand
GCTGAATGGTGAATTCTAGCAGGCAGTGGTCACTGTCGCCCAGGGGGTCAAGCACCCGCAGCCCCCTCACCAGGTCGTCGCCCGTGGCCAACACCAAGTCCAACAAGGCATCCCCCCTGGTGGGGCTGTGCACCTCCTGGGTTAGATGAAGGTCCTGGACTCTCTCCAAGAACCTACGTGAGCGCTTGGACCTAGCTGACTGCTCTTCCCAGCAGATGTCTGGGAAGTTCAGGTCCCCCATGACTACCACATCCTTAGCTTTTGCTACCTCGGTGAGCTGACCCAAGAATTCCTGGTCAAGCTCCTCTGTTTGGGTAGGGGGTCTATAGTCCTACCAGAGGAGTCCTACCAGAGGAGTGACATTAATTAGTAAATTCATTTCGGAAAGGTAACAAGACAAAAAGTATCAATAAACTTTGTAACAATGTTTTCCAGTAACTATAATTAACAGCTCAAATCTGGGGTTCTCCTACCTCAGAGAATTCTCCATACCTCAGTAAAGCTTTCCAAATTCTGTTGTTGGATAGAGATGTACCACATAGATTTGCATGTGGCTCAGTTTTGGTAGAATTAAGGTGGAGAAATAAAGCATATACTACAAGGGTGCTTAAGCTATTAGAAAGAGTAGTGTATTTTCATTGTTTTCCAACAATTCATTGAAATGGTCTAAATTTCAGTTGTACAACTGAATTCAGTGGTGAAAACGCTTTAAGGCCTAACTGCAGAACAAGCTCCTAAATATTTGCACACAAATGAACTCTTATTACTTCTTATCTGGCATGTAGGAAAGCCTTAAAATACCTTCTGTATTTTAAGGCCGTAGTATTTCTGTTGGTGCAAAAGCACCCATTGGCTTTAATTCCACAAGGAACAGCATTAGATGCAGGGGATCTGATCCTACTCATGGGGTCATGCTGGTCCCTTTTGGCTTTACATGCTTCAAATCTATGAAACGTATTTAAATTTTTAGCCTAGTTGCTAACAGATCAATCTCACAAGCCTAGAATTTTACCCAGTCATTTATGTATTGAGCTTAATAACTTATATATCACTAACCCATGTCTTCCAGATAGGGATCCCTCTTGACTTACAAATCTCTTGATAGTCTGTTCCAGCGTTTAGTAATATTTACTGTTAGGATGCACCTTATTTCCTGATTGAATTTGCCTGGTTTCAGTTTCCAGCCATTGGTTCTTTTTATCTTTCTCTCCAACAGACTACAGTCAATATTCACTATTTTTTTCCATGTAGATGCTTATTTACTATAATCATGCCACCTCTCAATCTGCTTGGCAAGCTAAGCCGATTGAGCCCAGTGCAAGAATCATTACTGTGGCATTTTTTCTGTGTCCTTTATAACTTTGCAAAATGCTTTTAAAAATGTGGTAGCGGAGTTGTATGTGGGGATACCAGTATTGGTGTCACCAGTGCCATAAAGAGGTTCAACCCCCTCCTTGCTTCTAGTCATTACTCCCCGGTTCTTAATTATTCCCCTTTTGCCACAGTATCTTAAGTGGCATCTTATGTTGAGTTGTTTGTGATACCTGGGTTCTTTTCAGTCTCAGTTTCCAGGATGCATTCCCCAGATCTGTAAGAATGATTTGCATTTGTTCTTCATTGTAGTGAGCCTGCATATGGCTGTCAAAACATACCTTAGTTGAATGACTGTTTCCAAGTGATCCAGATTGCTCTGTATGACAGCCTTGCTCTCTGCTTTATTTACCATTTGATCAATCATTGTGTCATCTGCAAATTTTATCAGCAATGGCTTTCATATTTATGTCCACATCATTGATGGGAGATGATGAATAGCATAGCACCTAGGATTAATCCCTACAGAATATCATTAAAATGCTTCCATTCAATGATGATTTTCCACTGACTACTACTCTTTGACATATTAGTTAGCTAGTTCTTAATCCATTTAATACATACCCTGTTGTTTCATAGTGCTAGTTTTATTTGGAATATCAAACAATACTAAGTTCAAATGCTTGATAAAAGTCTCAGTGTATTGCATCCATGCAATTATTTTTATCAACCAAACTTGTAATTTAATCAAAAATAGAAGTTGTTTTGCATGACAAGATCTATTTTTCATTGAGCCATGTTGATTGGCATTAATTATATTCCTTTTATCAACTGAATACTCAATGAGTTCTTTCATTGTTTTGCCCGCCATTGACGTTGTGCTTACTGGCCTAGAATTCATCTTGCTTGCCTTTTTGAATGGGGAACATTAGAACTTTTCCAGGCTTCCAGAATTTCCCAGATATTCCAAGAAATGTACATCAGTTGAGCAGTGATCTTCTCAGCCAATTATTTTAGCACTCTAAACAAGATAAATTACCGTATGTATTATAAGACAACCCTGATTATAGAGATTACTTCCAAATGAGTAGATTCTGTGTATTTTGTTATAATTTTTCAGGTATAGAATCTAATTATTGGAGGTTTGCCTTGACTTTGTCCCGGTCTCACTCTACAGCAGGAAAAACAAATCTGGGAATCAGGTAGCCCCCTTGCCCTCTGCCTCCCCCCAACTTCTTCCCCCAGCAGCTCCTTTCCCCCTCATTACTGCCAGGCCCTGCTCTCCCTGAGCACATGGAAGTCAGGAGCAAATTTGAAAACACTGAACTTGAAATAAAAATAACTATAGTAATTTGCATATAGAACTCATAGGCTTAGTTAATCAAGAATTGATTCAGGTTTCCCTTTTGAAACTGCAGCAAGTTTTAGCATGGTACTGTGACAGGGGGCAGCTCTTGGGGCTGAATCTTCTGCCACCCTTCCCACTTGTCTCTATGGGGCAGTCCACCCAATGTTGCCTGCCATGACTTTGTTGTTTCCAGAAACTGATGGTGTAATGCCAGGGGATGCTATCTGTGGCTCTGAACCTTCCCTACACTGCAGCCCACGTATCGCAGATGGCATCCAGATTAGTATTGCTCCCTGGTCTGAGACTGGAGCAAACCCAGTCCAAGGTTGGGCTCCACTCACCCACGCATTCATACCACCACTTTTCTCACAGGAGGTCTCTTACACTCCTCCCCCCTCTCACCGGGGCCTCTGGCACACCGCCCTTTACTGGGCCACACTCCCCTGCCCTTGCTCCTCCTTGAGAGTCCCCTCTTGGGCTATCAGGCTTCGCTACTCACATAATGGTCTCACCACTCAGTCATTCAGTTCCCGTGAGTTCCCCTACTCTACGTGGTCCGGCCTTGTGCCAAACCCTGGGCTAATTCTGCTCCAAGCCCCTCACTGGGCAACTCTATACTATGCCCCACCCTGGACTCAAGCTTGCAACCAACTTCTCATGGGGCCCAAAGGTGCCCTGCCACACACACTTTAAAGCAGAACTTTTATACCTACCTATATATAGTACAAATTTTTTTTTTTGCAAAATAAATAAATAAATAAAAATATATATATTATACACACACCTATGTATTTACAAGCTTGTCTCAAGACAACTATGGCTCACCTGACAGTCCAAAACACACCTGTACAGTGGCTATGTCTACATGAGACATTAACTACACAGTAGCTTGTTACTACTGTGCAGTAAAGTTGCATGGCAGGAAGTGTGATTTGATGCTACTGCACAGTAGTAACAAGCTACTGAACAGTAGCAATGAGCTACTGCACAAACACCAAAAAGCCATTCAGGGACTTTAGTTACTGTGCAGTTAGTTAGTATTTGTGTATACCATAAGTGTGCAGTCAGCATCTTGTGTAATGTGGCTATTTACACCATCCTTATTCTCATTATAAAAACAGTGCCATACACTGGTGTACCCACATGTTTGCATGTCCATCACTTTCACCTTTAGCCATCACAACCACACAGAGCACTACCTCTGAATCTCCTTCCTATCCCTTCTGCTACACCCCTTTCCAACTGCTCTAGTGGTTCCCTAGACTTTTCACTTGTCACCATGCATGATATTAATCCAAAGCCAAAAAACTCATGGTTTACCATGTAGTCCATTGGGCTGGGCCCCAGTAGAAGCAACAGCACTTCAAGCCACGGTGACCCCAGAGCTCAGCACTGCTCAGTATGTGTATACTCCAGATACCCCCAACAAAGAATCCTAGTGCTAATTAGCCCTGCAATCAAGACTGGAACCAGGTGTTCTTGTCAAGAGTCCTGGGATGCTCCAAATGTATATGCAGATGAGGTGCAGAACAACCTGGTCTGGCTTCAACTCATGGAGGGTGGGACCACACAAATCATATGCAAGAGGCTGTGAAAGGGGGCAATAGAGGGATTCTGGGTGAACCGTTTGAGGCTCCATTTGGTGATGTTTGCCATACAGTTAAGGTTGATGTAGAAACAGGAATCATTGGACATGGGAAAGAAAAGTGTAGCTCAGCTGTGGGAATAAAGAGAAAGTTGAAATATATGTAATGTAGTGGCTCACCATGACTTTAGAAAGAGTTGACACTGAGGAGGACTGCAGTCAATCAGTAGCAGCACATATCTTATTTAGACGGGCTGCACTAACCTATCCTTGTGGCTAATATCAAGTATAGCTTTTTAGCATGAAGGGGAGGGTGTCAGGGCTGGCTCTCGCCTTCCCAGGGCTGGCTTGGTTCCAGTTCCCTGCAGATGAAACGCCCACCCGTTTTTTTAAGGGCCACACACAGAGAAAAGCTTTCCATCAGCATCTTAGCCTTTCAACTAAGATCAAATGTAGCATTTTTGGCACCAAGGGGAGGCTGTCAGGGCTGGCTTTGGCTTTCCAGTTCTGGTCTGGTATTGCAGTACCTCCAGGCCTGGTTTCCTGTGGAGGGAACACCTACCTGTTTTTCTTTTTAAGAGCCAAAATAAAGTTCCCATCACCATTTTTGGCACCGGGGCAGGTGTCAGAGCTTGCCTGGTCTCTCCAAGGGTCAGCCTGGTATTGCAGTACCTTCATGGCCCAGTGCTCATTCCCTCCTGGGAGAATAATGGCCTGTTTTTTGGTGGGTTTTTTTAAAGGGCCACACAGAAAGAGAGCCACATACAAAAAGGGTCTTGTTAGCCTGTTTGCCCAATATAGGCCATGTATTTTATAGTCATGCTCAGTATTAACTGTATTTATTCAGCTTCATAGTGGCTCTCCATTACTGAGCACATGCTGCTTTTGGCAACAGTTTAATGGGAGAGAAAGTATTTAATAAAATTTCTTTGTATAAGAATGTAAGATGAGGGGCTTTTCCCCCATGCTGACTGTGGGGGGAAGAGAAGCCTCTCCTTGTATTCAAGTAAATATGGTATTTGACATTCTAAAGATGGTAAGATTGTTTTGCTTCTTTGCAAACAGTGCAGATACACTTATAAAATAATTCTACTTTTCCTGTTATTATTTTCAATATCTTTGTTTAGTAATAGGCCTCTATGGGGACTTTTGTTCCTAATATATTTAATAAACTACTGAGTCTGATCAATCATGTGTTCTTCCCTGATACCTTTAGCTTTTTAAGGCATCAGCAATTTACACTTTATATCTTCTAATTTATTTCAATTTCTATCATCTCCCTCTTTTCCCATTTGTTATATATTGCTTTTTATTTCAGTTTTTGTTTTCCCACAGATCTTGAATGGGATTTTAGCCAAATTTGTCTTTCCTCTGTTGAATCATGGCTTTTTGATGATATAATAAATATTTGAAATGGTTGCCAATTTGCACTCGTATTTGTTCCCCTCAGTTACTTTGGTTCATACTTTTCCAAAATTAAAAATTAATTAGTTCTTTTGAAATATGAAGTTATTTAATTATTACTGTCCTACGTGTAATCATGAAGGAAAATATCCAGTCAGGAATACTGGTCACTAAGCAATTACCAGCTTCTGGTCTAGTGTTTACTTCTCCTTTTATACATCATACAAGATTCAAAATACACACCTTTTCTTGGGTGCAATGATTCTGTGTTAGAAAATGATCATATAATTTTTTTAAACTAATCTCCTACTACTGGCTATACAGGGATATGCAGCATGTGTTTTGCATAACAAGTTGCCCTGTGTAATGTTAATGACTTAAGGTGTCCTTAGGCAGTAAGATCTCCTAGTTTCATTTGGTCATCTGTAACAGATACAACTCCTCTTTTCAAATCAGTAAATATGCATTTAAGACCATGCAGTTGTAGGTTATCAATAGCCCTAAAACAGGTAATCTTTAATATTGGGTATCACCTTCCTCTACGTCTTCTGCTTGCTCCATATTTTCTAAAAAGGTTATAACCACAGACTTTGACATACCAGTCATGGAAATTATACCTTCAGATTTCAACAGTGCGAGTTATGTCATCTTTCTTCTCATCCATGGGAGTTTTCAATTAATTAGACTCCTATCATTGTATGTAAGCAAGTGAAAGGATGTTTTTCTTTGCAACATTGCCTCCATTTGTTGGCAGCTTACTGACTTTGAGTTTGTACCACATTTGCCTTCTCAGTGGGCTTACCTACCACTGCAACAGTAACAACCCTGTCTGGCCATTCCAGCTGCTCTTCTTGAAGACAAGCCATCCAGCTCATCTTACCTGTGCATTGTAAACCATTTCGGTCATACAGTTCTCTCTCCCACTGGAATGTGGCTCAGTGTTTCATAAAACTTTCAGCTTTGGGCCAACTCATCTACCGTCCTTTCTGTCCACCTTTTTTGAATGACACTGAAGGGTTCTCTGAAAGGTAACTTGGACCTTCTTCCTCTTCACTTCTCTTCCAAGATCCCTAAAGTTGTCTTAGTCTGTGGAGTTCTGTATGATGTTATGTTATTGTGATGGAGCCATCACCAGGGCCAGTCACAGTATCAGCCAGCCCCCCTGTCTAGGGCAGTCTGCCCACCTGCCTCTCCTACCACGCCTTTGTTGTAATAAAAAAAAAAAAAAAAAGAAAATCAGTAGTTTTTTTGTAAGGCAGAAGGCTGTCCATTTTCTGCCTGGATGCCAAAGGCATTATATACTGCTCTGAGTTTCCCTTTACTGTGTCCCATGCCTTGCAGATGGCATCCAAATCACTATCCACTATTACTCCCCTGGCTCCACTGCTGAGCTGCACCTGGTCTCTAGCCCGAACCCAGAATCAGGTGTCCAGAAGACTTACCTTGGCCACAAGACCCCTCACTAGGGCCTCAACTCATGCCCCCTCACTGGGGCTTGTTTTTATTAAACTATTTGGGCCAGCCTATGTGCAGTCCTTCAGGCCACATAGACCCTACTCTATGTGCCCCTGCATAGCCCTTCAGGCCTGCCTATGCAAACTCTACTCTTCACCTACTCTGCGTGGCCCACTACACCCACTATGCCCCCTCACTGGGGCCACTATTCCACCCCCTCACCGGGGCCACTACTCTGCCTCCTCACTGAGGCTACAGGGCCTTATGCCCCATGGGTCTCAGGTGCCCATGGTCATGCTTGGACCCCATTCTTGGCCTATGGTCCACTAAGGACTCGGCCATCTATCGACATACCTGGAGCCTGCCTCAGGCCCCACTCAATGGGCCTAGCTTCTGCCTCAGGCCCCTCTCCACCAGTGAACCTGGCCCCTATGCTTTTCTCTCCTAGCCTTTCCCCTCCATGCAGTAACCCACAAGCCTATGGGGGCTGAGGGTTTCTGGTGCCCCATACTCACCCTTAACTAGGGAGAAACAAGTATGGCATTTCCTGGAAGCTGCCCTGGCACAAGCAGCCCCACCACACCATCCAACCCCAGTTTGGTCATTCCCCAGGACCAGGAACCTCCTCCATCCCCATAATTCCTGCCCTTTACCTCCAGGTATACCTGGGAGCAGCAGTACTCCAGCCAGGAGATGTTGCTCCAGCAGCACCTGCTGGCTTTGCCTCACAGGACCTCCTCTTATGCTGAGGCTCCACAGCCCAGCTCCAATCAGGTGGCCTGCTGGCTGTCATGTGACCACTTGATTGGCTCTGCCATTACCTGCAGGCTGCCTCATAGCTTGCTGAGTCCCTTAGTGCTCTGCCACAGTCATTTTTCACTGTTGCTAGTGGAGGCTGTATTACTTCATAGCTCTTTATAATCTTGCCATTACACTTTTATTTTTTTGCCCCAGGGAGATAATGCAGTATTCTGTCGTCCTTACATGGACAGAAATCATTGAAGATTGATGTTTAATATACTAAGAAAACAAGCAGTCATCAGTGGGCACATCTACACATGCAGTTAATACTCACAAATAAGCTCTGGAGCTTATTACTTGGTTATTTTTTGCTCATGGATACTCTGTTTGAATGTGTGCCCAGGAGCAAATAACTCTGGAGTATATTGTTCTGAAGTTTATTTGTGTGCAACACATTGAGCCTGATTGGAATAGCCCCAGCTGGCAGCAGCCCAAGGCTGCTCCGACTACTCTTAATGTGCTGTGGAGAGGCTTGTTGGGGCATCAGAATGCTTCAGTGTGGGGCTAGCTGGGAGGCAACCCCCATACTGAAGCACCCTTATGCCTCAGCCAGTTGGGCTGTGTCTACACTTGCACTGTTGCACATGAAAAAACTCCAGAGCGGACTAGAACTTATATTTACAAGTACTAACCTACTCTGGAGTTTATTAGTTTCATGCATCCTAGTAGGGTTGCATGTATAGACATGGAAATGTTTACTGTGGAGCTAATTAGGTAGTTCCACAGTCAGCATCTCATGTGCATTCACCCAGTGACTACATAATTAGAAGTACCTCTCCTGGTATCTGCTATTTCAGTTTTCAGGGACACCCATAAGAAACACCCACTGTACCTTTCTATCCCTGAGATTTAGCGAGTCAGCTAAGAAGGAATGAGTGTCAAAATGATTCTGACCAGGCCAACTGCTTCCTGGTTCCCTTTTCCCCTGTCTGTCACAAGTTGCTTGTCTACTTCTTTAGTTTCTACTCACTGTAGTTCCTTCGTGGGTAGCAACAATTCCCAAATATTTCTACTTGCTTTTTCTGATGTGATATAGTGTTGAATTACTACAACTTAGTTTCATAGTTTCTAGGGTCGGAAGGGACCTGAGCAGATCATCTAGTCCGACCCCCTGCCATGGCAGGAAGAGCACTGGGGTCAAATGACCCCAATAAGGTGGTCATCCAACCTCCTCTTAAAAACCCCCAGGGTGGGAGCCTGCACCACCTCACTTGGAAGCTGGTTCCAGACTCTAGCCGCCCTGACCGTGAAGTAGCGCCTCCTGATGTCCAACTTAAACCTTCCCTCCGCCAGCTTGTGACCATTGTTCCTGGTCACTCCTTGCGGCGCTCGGGGGAACAGGGACTCCCCCAGCGCCTGCTGATCCCCCCTAACCAGTTTATAACAGGCCACAAGATCCCCCCTCAGCCTTCTCTTTTGAAGGCTGAACAGGTTCAGGTCCCGCAACCTTTCCTCATAGGACCTACCCTGCTGTCCCTTGATCATACGAGTGGCCCTCCTCTGGACCCTCTCCATGCTGTCCACATCCCTCTTAAAGTGCGGCGCCCAGAACTGGACGCAGTACTCCAGCTGCGGCCTGACCAGTGCCGCATAGAGGGGGAGGATCACCTCCTTGGACCTGCTCGAGATGCATCTGTGGATGCACAACAAGGTGCAGTTGGCCTTCCTAGCCGCCTCCCCACATTGCCGACTCATGTTCATCTTGGAGTCAATAATGACTCCCAGATCCTTTTCCACCTCCGTGCTGACAAGAGGGGAGTTCCCCAGCCTGTATGTATGGTGCCGATTGTTCCTCCCCAGGTGCATCACCTTACACTTGTCCGTGTTAAACCCCATCCTGTTCTCCTCCGCCCATCCTTGTAACCTGTCTAGGTCCAACTGTAGCCTGTTGCTCCCCTCTATTGTGCCCACATCCCCCCACATCTTAGTGTCATCAGCAAACTTGAACAGGGTGCTTTGCACCCCCTCATCCAAATCACTGATGAAGATGTTGAACAGGGCGGGCCCAAGGACCGAGCCCTGTGGGACCCCACTTCCCACGTCCTTCCAGGTCGAGAAGGACCCATCCACTACCACCCTCTGGGTGCGACTCTCTAACCAGTTGGCGACCCATTGGACTGTATGGGTGTCTACGCCACAGTCCCCCAGCTTCCTAATGAGAATGGGGTGAGAGACAGTATCAAAAGCCTTCCTGAAGTCTAGGAAAACTATATCCACTGCCACCCCTGCATCCAATGATTTAGTGACCTGGTCGTAAAAGGCCACCAGGTTGGTCTGACAGGACCTGCCGCTGATGAACCCGTGCTGGTTGCCCCTGAGCATGCAGTTCCCTGCTGGCCCCTCCTGGATGTGTGCCAGAATAATTTTCTCGAACAGCTTGCCCAGGATCGAGGTAAGGCTGACTGGCCTGTAGTTCCCCGGGTCCTCTTTCCTCCCCTTTTTGAAGATGGGAACCACGTTGGCCCTCTTCCAGTCCTCCGGCACCTCTCCAGAGCACCACGAGTGTTCATAAAGCCGTGCCAGGGGACTTGCAATGACCCCAGCCAGTTCCTTTAGGACTCTAGGGTGAAGATCATCCGGGCCGGCTGACTTAAAAACGTCCAGCCCCTCCAGAAGCTCCCTAACTAAATCCTCACTCACTCTAGGCCCAGGTGAGCCTCCCCCGGGGCCCAAAGGGGGCCCAGCAGGGAGGTGGCAGTTCTGGTCCTTACTGAGGAAGACAGAGGCAAAGAAGTTATTAAATATGTTGGCTTTGTCGTCTGGCGTGACAACCAGATTCCCCGTCTTGTCCTGCAAGGGCCCCACATTTCCTGGGGCCTTCTTTCTTCTCCCTATGTACTTAAAAAAGGACTTCTTGTTGTCCTTAATCCGGGAAGCCAGCCCCTGTTCCATCTCTGCCTTGGCCTTCCTAACCATCCCCCTACATCCCCGAGCAACTGCTGAATAGTCCTCCTTAGTGATGACCCCTCCTTTCCATTGGGAGTAAGCCTCCTTTTCGGCAAGGAGACATTCCCGGATGTTTTTAGTGAGCCGTGGAGGCTTATATGTTCTCCTGCCCCCTTTGACCCTCCTGGGGATTACCTTCCTCTGGGCTTGGAGGATTGTCTCCTTAAGGTGCGACCACTCCCCTCGGACACCCGGCTCCCCTCCCCTCTGAGTCTTCAGCACTTCTCCAACTATCCTCCTTAGCTCGTTGATCTTCATGTTCCCCAGGGGAGACTCGATAAAAATCAATGGGGGACAGCCTGAAATTGAGAAAACACAAACACTGTAGTAACTATAAGCAGAATCAAGCCTTTATGTTGTGGCTGTTGTGCATGGGACTCATAAGGCATAGCAAGATGTTTCTCTGACATGGAAGAACTTAGACTTTCTCTAGAGGAGCCAGGTATCTTAATGCATACTACTATAAAATAGGAGAAGTGATTTGATTCATCTTCTGTCAAGAAGAAACCACAGGTGGCGGCTATGATGGCAAATGATTCACTAATTCTTAAGTATGTACTGTGTAAAAATAAGATACAGAAAATAAAAAAAGGGCAGATCTAAAAGTATACAAAGGGAAAATTATAGGCAGAGGAAAGGCAGAAAGAAATTACAGAACAGCAGACAGGTACAGAAATCTCAATATTGTGGAAATCAAGAGTGACAGGAAATATAAACCTAGCTGTGAAGAATGGAGTAAACAGTTTAAATGCAACAGATGAATGAACTGTGAAGCCCTGGCTGGTTTGCAATTTCATATTTAGGATCCTATTCAAATAACTTTGCATTATTTTGCTTATTTATGTAAATATCTCTTGAAGATTATAATCACTTACCAGATACTGGGAAGGCTCATACATTTGGCCTTCGGTGTTAATACAGCTGATTTATGCAGAAGGTTAGATGAAAATCATAGTACTTGGAAGGCTTTGTAAGATCTATGGCAGGGCTGGCCAGCTTCTAAGTGTCCAGGAACCACATACTGCATGGGCTGCACTAGCTTGGTCCCTGGCCCACTGCTGTGTAGATGCCCTCCAACCCCTGCCTTCTGCATTACGTGGGCAGGTGCCTTCCTCCCCTGTACCGTGTTTCCTGACTGTGGGCTTTCCCCTTGCACTGTGCCAGCAGCTGGGCTGGTAGCCTGAGGGCTGCAGATTAAGCCCTCATGGGCTGCCAATTGCACAGCCTGATCCAATTGCTGAAGATGCAGTCCTGTATATCTGGGTGTCCAGGGACATTGAAGTTGTCATACTAGATCTGACCATTGGCCCAACAGGTCTTATATTCTCTATGTGATGGTGCTCAGCACCAGCTGCTTCAGAGAAAGTTACAAGAAGCCTTACCACAAGCAATCTGCTACAGTTTTCAAGGCCAGTCCCACTGGTGGAGCTTGCTTAGGCCTTCTCCAGCGATGGAGAACTTAGACTGCCAGAGGCCTACACTAGTCTAGAAAGATTTTGATTCAGCCTGCATATAGGTTCCTTTTAATTCTAGTGAGCTCTGTTTTAGCTGGGATGCGAAACATTGTGAAATTGTGACAGAAGATTTTATTAGGATTCTTATAACGTTCCTGAATCCCTTTTATTTCTCTTTACTGTTCATGGTATCTGCTAACTTGCAGTTAGCAGATGTTGGATTTCTGGCCGTCTCCTCATTCACGTATTGTGTAAGAGAGTGAATGGAACTGCCTAATCTACCCTCTTGATATCAGTCATTATTTTATCATGTCCCTTCTTCTCTCTTCTCAGAGATAAACCGTCCTAATCTTTTTTTAATTTCCTCTTCATATAATTTTTGTTGCCCTTCTTGGAACACCTCCTCCTTCCTCAGTCTCCTTTTTGAAGATCAGGCCTACACACACAGCATTGCAGATGAGGGTGCAACACTGATTTACATAATGGCATTATAATATTGGTATTCAGTCTTCACATCCATTCAGTCTCTATATCTCATTTGCTGCCAAAGGACATCCTGCTTCATCCTCTGAATGCAGTGATGCATAAGCAGAAGGAGTAGGTTGTGGGGTTTTTTAAGTATATATTGGTATGTAATAGTCAGGAGTTGAAGTTGTGGTTAAGGCACTGGACCAGGACTCAAGGTTTTGCATAAATCCTTGGCTCTGCCATGGATTTCCTGTAATCGTATGTAAGCGAATCCAGCCCAGATCCAGAAAAAAAGGATTTGGGTGCAGGGATGCTGAGCATACCATACCTAACTTCTAGATGCTTGACTCTGTGTGGAATCTGCAACCTCAGGTCAGGTGTCTGAGTTCCCTGTGCTTTAAGTAGGGAGGTTTAGGCACCTAGAACTGGAATTTACAGCAGTTACCATGCTGAACAAGGGGGCATAAGCCAGTATAGAAATGCTGAGAGGGGCATGTTTGAAAAGCAATATTCCCTATGTTTAGGTTCCTGCCTCAATACATACGTAAAACTGGGATTTGCCGCCTGATGCTCTTCCCTTAGATTTACAAAGTCTTCATTTGCAGGTGACTGGCTCCCTTTTTTTGTGTGCCGGTGTTGGCATATGCCTTTTGCAGAAGGCCTTATGGTTTGCCCAGAAAGTGGGAGACCTGAGTTATAGGATGTCACTAGCTTTAGGAGATTCAAACCCACATCTCTGACCCCCTAGAAGGCTGCAGAGTACACAGCTGTATTGCACAGAGCACTATGCAATATGATGTGTAGAGATACTTTCCACCATTCCTCTTGAAGCAGAGTTGCTCGCCAACCAAGACTGGAAGATTCATGGGTCCAGAGGATAGGCTAGCAAGAGAGAACATGACTCGATAGACTGGTGTGGGCCAAGCTTTTTGGCAGGCATACCACAAGAAAAGCCCAACAACCTCCCCAAGTGCCACCTTGACCCTCTTACGCTGTCCAATCTGTCGCTCTATTTTCTGTACCCTGCCCTATGCTCCCTACTTGATTTGTTGCTCTGCTTTCTATCCTGTTTGTCACTGTATTCCTTGCTCCCTCTTCATTCTGTTGTATGCTGCACACACAGGCTGTGCATGCCACTTGTAGCACATATGCTGTGGGTTGGCCACCCCTGCAGTATACTGATGAGGAATCTCCCTTCCTGTGATGAAAGGCAGGTCTAGGTTTTAGTTCCTGTTGCTGGAACTGCTGATCATTTTACAGTAAATGGCCATTGGATAAAATGTATAAACAGCATTGGAAGCAGGGATCAGATCCCAGAACCCTTACCTTCCTGTGGAATCACTCCTTACTGGGCCACAAATTCCAGCTCTTTCTGGCTCTGTGACCTTTGTGAATCTTGGTCATAAGTCCTTTGTTTAGGATCTGTCCTTTAATCTCCATCTCAGTTCCATGTCTCAAAGCAATGTTAGGATTTCCTTTATCTGCCTCATCTATTTGAGTTGAAGTTCTCTTACGTGTTCACAGCACTTAGCAAAATAAAACAGAGCTTTTATTGGAGCTGTTGGACACAACTCTACTGCAAATATGTAGTAATAATAATAATAGCTACACCAGTTGTTTTCCTGATTCTGGCCTCCACAAATCTGTGACCTCGAAGGCTAGGGACAGAAGTTACACATAAACTGGTATAAGTGATCGGAAACTGGTTCAGACGTGTGACACAATAAACTGCTCAGTGCACATAAACTGCTTCCAAAATGGCTGAAACTGGTTTAAGGTAAACCTGGATGGATGTAGTGTCAGACTTCACTGATTTGGGTTAAATAGGTTTATTAAACTTTTGTCCCAGATCCCCTCCAGATTCAAGTTAACTCACAGTCCCCCAGCATCCCAGGATGCTTTGTATCTCCCCCACAATTCCCCTCCCCCCGCCACGCAGGGTGGGTGGCTAGTCTTAGCCCAAGCTGTCTGCTCCAGCTGAGCAGAGGTGTCTTCTAGTACTCCCTGGCTTCTGGGTTGTGCCACTGCAAGCATGTGCCTGCATTTCTGGAATCAAAAGTGAATGTCTGTTCGCTTGCTTCTTAGTCTCAGCTTCATAGACTGAACCAAACTGTGAAGGTTGAATTGATTCAGCCTCAGGCTTTTTGACTTCCTGTACTTAGCCATAAATGAAAACAAAAATGCTCATTGCTTCCTTTGCACCCAGTCTTTGTAAAATGGTTTATAATTTTTATTAACTTTTCCCCCTTTTGTCTTACATTTCACTTTTGTTATACAAAACTGAAATGGTTAAAATACCTTCTGATAATTGTGTGTATTATACTTTTTGCTTCTACGTTAATATCAAGGGAACAGGGATACGTCATGTTCAAAATTAAATTTTGCTTTTTTCGGGCATTAATAATGTACTCCTTGTCCCATATGTCCAACACCTAAAATATGAAGGTTTCCCGTGGTAATTTACATTCTGTTTTCCTCCAGAAATTTGGAAAGCTTTTGTAAAGCCTTCACAGGGATGCAGTCATCCATCACATTCAGCTGCAGAAGTAGCTGGGTATTTCTCTTCAGGATATTCAAGTGGCCCAGAGCATCTTGCATTTTTAGCTTTATTATGGAGACATTATGTTTTGAGTTTGGGACTGGGAACCAAGAATGTCTGAGTCTAATCTCACTACTTGATATGCAGCACTGAAGAAGCCAATAAAGCAACAGTTTCAACAGAGGCCAGTAACTTGAGTGTCCCAGTTTTACTGGTTATTCAGTTTGAGATAACTAGAGGCTGTTTGCTTATATTTTTTCTAAGTACTGACTACTCACAGCTTTTCCTTATGTTGAGGCCTAGAAGTACTCAATAACCTTGAGCATTAGCCAAAGGCTTCTCAGATTAGACACCCAAGATCAATAATGATTCTTGTGAGATTTTAAATTTAATATCTCTGGACTAAGTTCTACCCTGACCTTCCAACGTTATTGTCATAATTTGTACTGAATACTGCACAGTATGTTGTGAGGTTACAAAATCGCAAAATGTTCAATTCATAAGACTTAGCACAATGGACTTTAAAAAGTAAAATTAACTTAACAGATTTGGCTTTGTAGATTTTTCATTGCATTATTCCAAATACAATGGTATTTGATGCATCTTGGTAGCTGGCACTGCTTACCTTCACTAGTCTAAGAAAGAGGTAGGTAGTTAGCAGTGTCAATCTGAGGCTAGGAAGAAGACAGGGTAGAGATGTACCTTATGCATCTTTGATTCAGTTAGTCTACAAGGTGCATCATCTAAGAAAGAAAACTTCAATTCCCTTGTTAGTGAAGGGGGCTGTAATACAAAGAACTCTTGAAATCATGCACAGATACTGCAGATCAGAACATGATTTCAATTTAAACACTGCATCAAAATCTATTGCCACATAAAAAGATAGTTGACCATCTGAAGATTATAAGACCTATGCAGATTATAAAACCCCTACAGATCCTACTGTCTGTAATGATAATATGCAAAGAGCAAGTCTTGCTGGAGAAACTTGCTCTTTCTCAATGTAAAGCTGTATCACACATCTGTATTTGAAGTGTGAGTTCCAGTTTCACTGGCTCTGAGCTCTGTTTGTATGGACTGAAACACTGGCAACAGGAAGATAAGCAGCAGAGAATGATGAATGGAAAGGTGTCCTGGAGGGATACTGATGGGATCTGTTCTGGGCTTGTTCTTCCTGGACCATTCCTATAGTGATCTGGAAGGAGCTGTAAACTACATATCAGTTAAGGGCAACATTGTCTCTTCCCCTTCACGGGCTAGCAGCCTTTTGGGTATGCAGAACTAAGGGGAAAATAGCTTCTGTGATGCATCTGTACTTCCTTCCACATGGGTAAGCCAGCAGAGGTGAGCAAGTAGAGAATGGAAAGTAATTTTGCCATGTTAACTGTACCTGGTGGCAGGTAATTTATGCCTGCCACAGTGAAGCAAGGGGGAACACATTACTGACTATGAGTCAAGGTTTGTTCCTTGATTTGCTTCCTGCTTGGGGCAGATTGTAGCTCTGAATGAGCAAATGACATGGCCTTGGGAAGTAACATGCAGATTGGTGAGAAATAGAAGACAGGGAGGTAAAGGCTCAAAATAAGCAAGAAAATGAAAACACTCAAATGGGAACGTGCAGCCAAATTCAGTGGGGAAGAGGATTGATATAAATCTCAGCTGGAGGCCCATGCTTAGAGCACTGAAAATGGGAAAGATCTGTAGACAGCAGTGGGAAAACACTTAGATTTGGGCTTCTGCTGCGAAGAGTGATTAGTGGCAACAGAGGTAAAAAACCCCATGAATCAGGGAGATGTATGTAGTACAGGTAGAATAGTATACTCTGTATGGGACAAGTGAGCACCAGAAAGACTTGAATAGACTTGGACAAACTGGAAGGAAGTCACAGAAGAGTACTACTGAAATATAAAGGAGCTAGGACGAATGACATCCATTTTTAATTAGAAAATCAAGTGGGATAAGAGTAACTAGCTATGAGTAACTGAAGGGTGTCATTAGTAAGCAAGGACTTTATTTAGAGTGGAACAAAGGAATAATGGGCCTAAGAAAGGGCAAGTAGGAATGCTTTTTTAGAGTAGGATCTACTGGACTGAGGAATAGTCTCAAGGAAAGCAGTAGTAATCCTGTCTTGAACGTGTGATAATCCCACTTGGGAGAATGATGGAAAAAGTGACAGAGTTGGCCCAATTCCCAGTCGCAGTGTGGCTGTTTTATACACTTTGGGTTTGTTCACACTTCAGACTGCAGTGTCACGTAAAGACACCTGAATTGGCTTGAGTAATGGGAGCAATTTAGTTATGGAAGCCTGGAGTTCCCTGTGGGCTAATATACTCTGTTGAGAAGAAAGCTAGACAGTCTCACCTGCCGAGGGCAACTTGTTTAAAGCTATCTGTGGTATAATTCCACTGTACTGGAAAGGGTCCTTTGGCAGTATAAAAGGACTTTTCCCAGGAAGACTCTTCCAACTCTAATTTGTATAATTTTGGATAAAGTTTATTCATATTTCATGGTACAAATACAGCTCCTCCACCATTCCTCAAGCAGCCTCCTCCTTAATTTTCAGGTGTGGAAGTTTTTGTTTTTCTGTCTTCAGAGACTTTTTCTCCCTCCTCATTGTATCTGCAACCGGAATGATTGGGCAGTCGCAGGTCCTCTTCTTTGGGGTATACCAGATGGCTCCTCTCCTGCTTCTGGGGGGAGTGACCCCCAGCGCTCTCATTGGGATCTCTTCCCCAATCACATGTATTTTCATAGGGACAGCCTGTTGTACCACTTAAGTTCCCTGGCATGTCCTTCTTTCAGAGGTAAGTTTATAGACCATATCAGAAGCGGTTGTAGTCTTTGCTTCTGTGCTCTGCTGTGGAACTGTGTCTGAGGCTGATACTCAAATAAGGCAAAATTCTCATAGGATTTGTTCACACAATTTTACATCAGCAAGTTATAAGCCTTGTTCATTGCTGGTGATGTTTGCTGTGATTTTTTTACTGTTCTTATACAAATGCTTATTTTTGTTTAATAAAAGAAATAGGCCTGAGTGATGGAAGGACACTTCCTGATTGGAGATCTTAGAGAACTGCATGGTATAGGGGGACTCATGCATAATGCTTTTCAGTGTTGGTTCAGCTCAGCTCAGTGCAATATTTGCTGAAGGGCGTTTGCATCTGATGACCGTTTTGTGGCCTTTTCATTATGCAGCAATTTAGTATTCATCAGTATCAAAGACACAACAAATGATAGCACATTGCTAGGGACTAAGCAAATTTAATACAACACATACTTCACTGTAGCATTTAACAATTAATGGCTGCTCTCCTATGTTTATTGGGTCACCCTCATTTGGCTCAGTTCCTTCCTTAAGTTTTATTCCGTGCTTACAAAATAGAGACATGAAGACACTGCTATGCAAAAAAAAAAAAAAAAAGTTCCTTGTTGCTGTGAATTGAAGCTGTTCATTTTTTATGTGATTTTTTCTTCAGGACCCCTGAAGCTTCTAATGACCCCCAGGGTGGGGGGTGGCAAGGGTACAGTACCTATAAAACGTTTGATTGCTTTTAGGGCCAAACCTTTCAAACTGTCTTCCTACATTAATTGATACTGGTGTGTTGCAACAAAGTAGGTCACTAAAATCTGAATGCAATGTCCACTAGAGTCAATGGTAAAGCACCGACTGACTTCAGTGGGGAGCCTCTGGAACTATATGCACAATTTGGTGCGTACAGCTGTGTCTTCCAAGCCTTATTTTAGCAGTTACTCTTGTGATCCCCTTGTTCTTGGTGTGTTTCTGTAACCTCCCGTGCCTCTCCTCTGGACATCATGGGTAGGGATGCCTCTCGAACCTTGCCCTGGCTTCTCGGGGCGGACTTTCTCATCACCAAGCAACTTTGGGGCGGTTCCCCAGGGGCCTCGCCTACCACATCTTTGATGATTAGTTTGTTTGAATCGGGAGGACGATGTTTGGTCCTGTCCCCCTGGGGGCCTTCCCTTGGTCGCTTCCTCTGCTCCTTTTATGTGTGGCTCTGCTCCTACACCCCACCTACCGCCAACTGCGATGCTGCCACTTGCTTTGTCAAAGACGATGTCTCAGATTTTCTTTAGCGCTCAAGCTCATAGGGTCTGATGCCCACAGTCAGTTGGTGCTGTTCCTTCACCGACTGTCTCCTGCAGCCCCCTTTTTCCTTCCTAGGCGTCGTCCATCCTTGGCACTGTCCTATTCCCCAGTGCATCATCCCTTTCTTAGGCTGGGCCTTTGTTGCCCATCAGTGGTGTCTGTCTTAAGGTGTCGCTGGGTCATAGTTTCATAGATTTAGGGTCGGAAGGGACCTAGTAGATCTTCTAGCCCGACCCCCCGCCAGGGGGGTCCCACTAGAGTCCTGCAGGACTCCAGTCTTCATCAGCTCCAGTTGATGCCCACTCTGGCTCTGTGGGCAGCTCTCCCAGCTCATGCTGGCCATGGATCTTTGGGGAAATCCCTTCCTAGGATGCCCACCAGGTCCCCTCCCTGGGACCGCTTGTGTGCTCCTGTCCCTCCAGACCAGCTGGGGATTTCACTTCTGGTCCCCCCTGCTGCTCTTCCATCAAGCCTTTTATCCTGGCCCTGGGTGTACAGCCGGCCAGTTGGCCCCAGCACGCACATATAAAACATGCTCAAGCTGAGGCGGGAGCCGTCCCCAGCTTCTTCTGACTTGTCCTTTTTTTTTTCTTTGGCTTCATTTTTGCTGTGCTCGTCTCCCAGCACGGCGTCCTGCCACCTCCCGACTTCAGCAGGTAAGTCCTTTTCACAGTCTCATATTCACAATGTGGAATGTGGCTCCTCATTATGTTTCAGTGCATACATGACCCACAAGAATGCAACGTATACAAGTTAATATAGAGAGTCAGATCTCAAGCTGGATTAAATCTAATCAATTGTCAGTGTCCTTTCGTCTTCATACAACAAATGTATTCAGGACTTCCTCTCCCCCTTCCTGGGGCATGGTGGGTTTTAAGAATATACACAGCAGGTATAGCCAAAGAGACACCTGGTTGTTCTGGTTGGGTGTTGGAGATTTGTAAAGCATGTCAGTGGATGTCACTAGAATGCTCAAAACAGTCAAAGGAATATTACTCAATACCTATACACTCCAGGAATTATGTCATTTTACAACAATTACAGATTTAACTTGTATATTTGACTGTGTGTGCCCAGCTGGGGAAACTGAACCAATTCCTACCTTTTCCCACTTCTCTTGCATTCAGACCCAATTTTGCCCTTCTTCCCAATTTTCCCTTCTTCCGCAATCTTTATTGGACCCCTGCTAAACTCGATGGGACAACTGACAACTGACACCCAGGAAAAAGCCAACTTGCTATATGGGTGCTTTGTGTCAGTTTTTCACCAGTCCTAAGGGATCCCTGCCCATTATGGGATGGGAAGGCCTGGGTGAGGGAGATTCCTTACCCTCCATCATTGCTGACCTCATGAAGGAACACCTTGAGAGGCTGTTTATACCCCAGGGTACTCAAGGAGCTGGCAAGCATCATATCTCAGCCCCTGGCACAGATCTTCGAGAACTTCTGGCACTCTGGTGAAGTGCCCGAAGATTGGAAGAAGGCCAGTGTGTTGCCTATCTTCAAGAAAGGGAGGAAAGTGGATCTGGCAAACTATAGGCCCATCAGCCTGATCTCTATCCTGGGGAAGGTACTAGAAAAGATTGTCAGAGACCATTCTTAACAGACTGGCCGATGGCAAAATCCTGAGGGATAGCCAGCATGGGTTTGTTGTGGGTAGGTCTTGCTTGACCAATCTTATTTCCTTTTATGACCAGGTGACCTATCACCTGGACATGGGAGAAGAGATTGATGTATCTTGACTTCAAAAAAGCCTTTGATCTGGTGTCCCATGATACCTCTTCGCAAAACTGACTAACTGCGGCCTTGGCTTCACCACGATCAGCTGTCTGGGGAATTGGCTCTGTGGTAGGACCCAGAAGGTGGTGGTTGATGAAAGTCAATCGTCGTGGAGTACTGGACCAAGGCTCTGTCCTTGGCCCTATACTATTCAACATCTTCATTAATGATATGGACATTGGT
>NW_017729032.1:12116350-12117931 GCF_001723915.1 Gavialis gangeticus | reverse complement strand
TGTCAGTGGATGTCACTAGAATGCTCAAAACAGTCAAAGGAATATTACTCAATACCTATACACTCCAGGAATTATGTCATTTTACAACAATTACAGATTTAACTTGTATATTTGACTGTGTGTGCCCAGCTGGGGAAACTGAACCAATTCCTACCTTTTCCCACTTCTCTTGCATTCAGACCCAATTTTGCCCTTCTTCCCAATTTTCCCTTCTTCCGCAATCTTTATTGGACCCCTGCTAAACTCGATGGGACAACTGACAACTGACACCCAGGAAAAAGCCAACTTGCTATATGGGTGCTTTGTGTCAGTTTTTCACCAGTCCTAAGGGATCCCTGCCCATTATGGGATGGGAAGGCCTGGGTGAGGGAGATTCCTTACCCTCCATCATTGCTGACCTCATGAAGGAACACCTTGAGAGGCTGTTTATACCCCAGGGTACTCAAGGAGCTGGCAAGCATCATATCTCAGCCCCTGGCACAGATCTTCGAGAACTTCTGGCACTCTGGTGAAGTGCCCGAAGATTGGAAGAAGGCCAGTGTGTTGCCTATCTTCAAGAAAGGGAGGAAAGTGGATCTGGCAAACTATAGGCCCATCAGCCTGATCTCTATCCTGGGGAAGGTACTAGAAAAGATTGTCAGAGACCATTCTTAACAGACTGGCCGATGGCAAAATCCTGAGGGATAGCCAGCATGGGTTTGTTGTGGGTAGGTCTTGCTTGACCAATCTTATTTCCTTTTATGACCAGGTGACCTATCACCTGGACATGGGAGAAGAGATTGATGTATCTTGACTTCAAAAAAGCCTTTGATCTGGTGTCCCATGATACCTCTTCGCAAAACTGACTAACTGCGGCCTTGGCTTCACCACGATCAGCTGTCTGGGGAATTGGCTCTGTGGTAGGACCCAGAAGGTGGTGGTTGATGAAAGTCAATCGTCGTGGAGTACTGGACCAAGGCTCTGTCCTTGGCCCTATACTATTCAACATCTTCATTAATGATATGGACATTGGTATCAGAAGCGGACTGGCCAAGTTCGCTGACAACACCAAACTTTGGGGTAAAGCTGAGGACAGGAGGGTGATTAACACTGAAAAATGTAAGGTTCTCCACCTGGGGAAGAAAAACCTGCAGCATGCTTATAGGCTTGGCAGTGCTACGCTGGCTAGCACTGTGGACAAAAGGGATTTGGGGGTCATGATTGACCACAAGATGAACATGAACCATCAATGTGATGCTGCAGCTAGGAAAGCAAGCAAAATGCTGGCTTGCATCCATAGATGCTTCTCAAGCAAATCCCAGGATGTCATTCTCCCATTGTACTAGGCCTTGGTGAGGCTGCAGCTGGAGTAGTGTGTCCATTTTTGGGCTCCACAATTAGAAAAGGATGTGGAGAAGCTTGAGAGAGTCCAGAGGAGAGCCACGTGCATGATCAGAGGTCAGGAAAATAGACCTTACGACGAGAAGCTGAGAGCCATGGGACCCTTCAGCCTGGAAAAGCGCAGGCTCAGGGGTGATCTGGTGGCTGCCTATAATTTTATCAGGGGTGTTCACCAGGATCTGGGGGAAAATCTGTTCACCA
>NW_017729032.1:12109769-12111350 GCF_001723915.1 Gavialis gangeticus | reverse complement strand
GGTCAGGAAAATAGACCTTATGATGAGAGGCTGAGAGCCATGGGACCCTTCAGCCTGGAAAAGCGCAGGCTCAGGGGTGATCTGGTGGCCACGTATAAGTTTATCAGGGGTGACCACCAGGATCTGGGGGAATGTCTGTTCACCAGAGCACCCCAAGGGATGATAAGGTCGAACGGTCACAAACTCCTCCATGACCATTTCAGGCTGGACATAAGGAAAAACTTCTTTACTGTCTGAGCCCCCAAGGTCTGTAATAGACCGCCACTGGAGGTGGTTCAAGCACCTACTTTGAATGCCTTGAAGAGAAATTTGGATGTTTATCTTGCTGGAATCCTATGACCCCTGCTGACTTCCTGCCCCTGGGGCAGGAGGCCGGATTTGAAGATCTTTCGAGGTTCCTTCCAGGCCTAATGTCTATGAATCGTACAAGAGCCCTAGATCTCTGTGCTGAAAAAATAGTATGTCACAAAAGAGGAGAACACATTCTCTAAACACCTGAGCTGAACTTTGCAGGGGCCTCAGTATGGTTCTGTTCCTCGTCTGTTTGAAAGAAGGGGCCAGTGAATTATGTAAAGTTATCTTTGTCTGGGAATGACATGGAAATGGCAGCTACAGAATTAGCTTTCTGGCTCCTCTTAGGAGGTAGGATTTTCCACTATCCAAGGTGTGTGTGACACTAGACTTGTTGGCAGTGCTCTCCATCTGCTGCAAGGAGGTAGAGCCATGACCCCACACTTTTCATAGATTCATAGATTGTAGAGTTGGAAGGGGCCACAAAGGATTATTGTGTCTGACCCCCCTGCTGCTGGCAGGAAGGAGGACTGACCCCAGCCAGGTGATTGTCAAGCCTCCTCTTGAAGACCTCCAAGTTAGGTGCTAGTACCACCTCTCTTGGAAGCCCATTTTTACCCTTACTGTAAAAAATGTCTTCCTAATGTCCAACTTGAATCTGCTCTCCACTAGTTTGAACCCATTATTCCTAGTTATTCCTAGGGGCGCTCTGGTAAATAGCACATCTCCAATTCCCTGTTGTCCTCCCTTGATAGACTTATAGGTGGCTACAAGGTCTCCCCTCAGATGTCTCTTGTAAAGGCTGAAGAGATCCAGATCCCTCAACCTCCCCTCATAGGGTCTTTCACGGAGGCCACTAATCATGAGAGTGGCCCTCCTCTGAACTCTCTCCAGATTCTCCATGTCCTTCTTGAAGTGCAGTGCCAAAATGGGACACAGTACTCCAACTGCGGCCTGACCAATGCCACATAGAGAGGGGGCATCACCTCCCTTGATCTGTTGGTCATGCATCTGCTAATGCACGATAAGGTGCAATTGGCCTTGTTGATGGCCTCATTACACTGTTGGCTCATGTTCATCTTGGAGTCAACTATAAATCCAAGATCCCTCTCAGCCACTGAGCTGCTGAGGAGGTCATCCCCCAACCATAGGTGTGTTGGGGATTCCTCCTCCCTAGGTGGAGTACTTTACATTTATCTTTGTTTAAATGCATCCTATTTCACTCTGCCCATTGATCCAACCTGTCCAAATCGGCCTGTATCTGCTCCCTGCCCTCTGGTGTGTTAACTT
>NW_017729032.1:12106469-12109618 GCF_001723915.1 Gavialis gangeticus | reverse complement strand
CTGGGCTGGGCTATAGTTGCGGGTGCCGGTCCGGTGTATGCTCCACCCTCATCTTCCCCTTCCCCCGACTTCACAGCCTGCTAGTTTCTCTATGAGAATAGGATGCGAAACTGTGTCAAAGGCCTTCTTAAAGGCCAGGTAGATGACATCAGCCTCAGCTCCTGTGTCAAGGCAGTGTGTGAACTGGTCATAAAAGGCTATAAGGTTTGTCAGGCAGAATCTACCTGTGATGAACAAGGTATGCCAGCAAGTTTGTAGACCATGTTGACTATAGAAGTTTACAATACTTCATCTTCAGAAGTGCTACACTGCATGGCCTCCCTTGGCACCTGGTGGCACTCCAGAATATTGCCCTGAGTCTATGGCTTCATTCTTCTTCCAGTGAGGGTCAGTGTAACGCTTGATACAGAGCACAGGACTTAGTAGTATGTGTGTTGAAGAACAAATTAACAGCACAATGGAGTGAAACAGTTGCAAGTAATTCACAAAGAGCTTTCAGAGATACCATGTTCATGGCAAATCAGCAAGATGGTGGCTCCTTGATGAGGGAATAAATAATCAGTAGTCTGTCCTTAACTTAATCTACTGGCTTAATTACATTTCAGTCATGCTTGTCTAGCTTTGTATTGAAATACACAAGAGATGCTTGTTGAAAAAGGAGGCATGAAGATTTAAAGTCATCAGATGAGGAACTGCAAATAGTTCCTTCTTAGTGAAGTGATATCTAATTTTTATAGTTATGTGAAATGTTTTGTGAAAAATCAAGATGGACATCTGGCCTCAGCTTGTATAATTTGAGAGATAGGGAAAGTTTGGTTGGTTTAACTTTTTTCAATCAAATTGAATTGTAAGCGTTAGGCTATCTATGCCCGTTGGACCTACAGCAAAAGAATACAAAATCTCATTATGCCACTGGTAGTACTTGCCCTAGGAAATAGGGGAGAATTGCTGGGCACTGTTTAATAGCGGGACATGCTACCAAGTGCTTTCTTGAGTGCTTGAAGCAAGGTTTGTTAATATCTTTTATTAGACCAAATATATAGTTGGGAGAGATTTTAGGCAAGCTTTTGGGACAGAAAGTGCCCTTCCACAGGTCTAGGAAAGAAGCAAATATAACACAGCACAGGCAGTATTTTTAAATGTTAGAAAGAAGGCCTAGCTAACTTTTCTAGCAGCAGAGCATGACCCAAGGAGATATTCACAGGTGACTTTCAAGCTGCAATGAAAGAAAGTCAGATGTTACGCTAACCACTTTGCTTCCTTTTGTACCATTGATACAGAAATTGGTATGCCTTAACCACACTAACCTTCTGGGCTGCAGGGCTTCAGTGGACCTTTGACCTTTGACTCAGTCTTAGGATATTTTTGTGGCGAATATTTTAATAAAATTTTTTAAAGAGGGGCCTGTGGGGGAAGCTTGTTAGTAGTAGTAATCTAACCACTGGCGTGTTCTTGTTTGGCAACTGCTACTTTATTTCTCTTTTGAAAGCTGTAATAAAATAGAATAGGGAGTAATTTATAAATGGCAACTCAAAAGAAATGAATAGAAAGAATTGCTTAAAAGGTATTATTAGTGGTGTCCCTGTGATTGTCATGGTAAAAGGGTTCAAGAATGATTATTGTCAAAGCAACAGGCAAGGCAGGCTTCTTGACTCTTCTGTTATGTTTTATGTGAGCTCAGTTATTTTTCAACTGTCTCTTAAATTCTCTTTGCTTTCCTCTTTTGGGTACTATTAAAGTCCTTTATTTTAGGGCTGATTTACTTGGTACTGGCTCTGCGGCTGCTAGAGGAGTAGATAGCACAAATCATATATAATATTTTATGCAAGGCTTACAGAGTAGAAATGTAACAGTGATAGTGGATTATATAGCTGCATCTACTTAAGGTAGATTTGTTGGCAATGTTTATGCAATACCGACATGTTTATCTCTATTTCAGGGTTTAACAGATTAAAAAATAAAAACTAGCATAAATTGAAACTGGAGGTCTGAATTATTTCAAAGTTAGTAGGGAAATCCAACACAGAGCAGAGCTTTATGCCTTGTATCCTTTTCTGTGAGTCCAAAAGCAAAGTTGAGAGCCATATCAGGGGCCAGAATATCACCTCCTCAGTTCTAATAGCTGACAACGTGTGGCCCTACGTATGAAACTGAATCTTTTCTATGGCCTTGATCACATTTTGGGCAAATCATTTAGATCAGGGGTTGTCAACTGGGGGTATGCATACCCCTGGGGGTACTTTGAAAGGTCCAACAGGCTATGTGGGGGTGGGTGGGGACAGAGCGTTGCCACCCTGCACCACTGCCTCACAGGAGCAGGGCCTGGCTGGGATGAGACCAGGGCTGCACAGATGCTGTGCTGCTGCTGCTCTGCTGCTTGCCATGCCCCTGCTTGATGTCTGGCCACTTGCCACCCTCTCCCCCCGCTTGGCATCTGACCACTTGCCACCCCCACCTCCAGGGGGTACGCTTACTAAAAAGGGGGTACACTTATTAAAAAAGTCGCTGACAGCACCAAACTTTAGAAAACAGTGTCCACTCTTGAGGATAGGCTGGTGATCTAGGCCGACCTCTATAGGCTTGCAAGGTGGGTGGACAAAAACCTGATGGCATTCAATACGGAGAAATGCAAAGTGCTCCACCTCGGGGTGGGGGGGAGGGGAAAACCCCTGCATCACACATAGGCTTGGCAGTGCTACACTTGCTAGCACCATGGCCGAAAGAGACTTGGGGGTTATGATTGACCACAAAGTGAACATGAGCCACCAGTGTGATACTGTAGCCAGTAAAGTGAACAAAACTCTTGTCTTGCATCCATCGATGCTTCTCAAGCAAGTCCTAGGATGTCATCCTCCCATTTACTTAGCTTTGGTGAGGCTGCAGCTGGAGTATGCATCCAGTTCTGGGCTCCACAATTCAAAAAGGATGTAGAGACGCTTGAGAGAGTCCAGAGGAGAACCATGCACATGATCCGAGGGCAAGAGAACAGGCTTTAGGAAAATAGGCTGAGAGCTATGGACTCTTCACCCTGGAGAAACAAAGGTGTAGGGGTGACTCGGTGGCAGCCTATAAGTACTTAAGGGGTGTGCATCAGAACCTGGGGGAACACCTGTTCACCAGAGCACCCAAGGGATGACAAGGTCCAATGT
>NW_017729032.1:12097813-12101469 GCF_001723915.1 Gavialis gangeticus | reverse complement strand
AAACAAAGGTGTAGGGGTGACTCGGTGGCAGCCTATAAGTACTTAAGGGGTGTGCATCAGAACCTGGGGGAACACCTGTTCACCAGAGCACCCAAGGGATGACAAGGTCCAATGTTCACAAACTCCTCCAAGACCATTTTAGGCTGGACATAAGGAAAAACTTCTTTACTGTCCAAGCCCCCAAGGCCTGGAATAGACTCCCCCCCAGAGGTGGTGCAAGCACCTACTCTGGACTCTTAAGAAACATTTGGGTGCTTATCTTTCTGGGATCCTTTGACCCCAGCTGATTTCCTGCCCCTTGGGCAGAGGGCTGGATCTGATGATCTTGTGAGGTCCGTTCCAGCCCGAATGTCTATGAAATCTGTGAAAAAAGGTTGAAAACCCCTGATTTAGATGCTTCATAGCTCAGGATGCTGAAGTCAGGAGCAAAACCAAATTAGGTCATGCTTCACTTAAATGCCTAAATATGAATTCTAGCAACTAAATTTGGTTTGAAACTGTTGATCAGTACTAAAAACAGATGATATCTTTTAATGGTTGTGTATAAAGCCTGATTGTGCTGCTGAAGTCAAAGAGAATTGTTAATGTTATAGTACTGCCAACTCCAGAGTTAAAAAAAAAAACAGATTGCCAATAATCATGAGATATTCTAGCATTTTTATTTTGAGTCTTTTTATTTTTTTGCTGTTTTTTAAAGCCTGAGGGGGAGTCTGCCTGCTCCAAGGGTAAATGAGTTTTTAAGGATCAAAATCTGGTCTTAAATACATGCAAAAGAATGCATTCTTCCCCCTGACCACTAAAAGGGGGCTCCCTTTTCACACTTGAATTAGAGTGGGGAGCTATTATTTGATCCCCTCCACTTTACAGTCCTTTCCTTAGTACCCCCTCACCCTAATCCTTTTCTTCTCACAACCCCTAAAACTCCTCCCCCTCTCAACAAATTGCTGTGTTCTGTGGTTCAGGTGCCTGTGTTTATGGCAATTAAATGATTTGGGGGCTGGGGCACATGATTTATGAGGGGCTGATGGAACTGGCATTATTTAGTCTTGAGAAGAGAAAACTGAGAAGGGATTTAATAGCAGCCTTCAAATACCTGAAGTGTGGTTTGAAAGAGGATGCAGCTGGACTGTTCTCAGTGGTAGCAGATAACAGAGGAAGGAGCAACAGTCTTAAGTTGCAGCAAGGGAAGTTTAGGTTAGATATTAGGAAGAATTTTCGTACTAGGATGGTAGTAAAACATCGGAACAGGTTACCCAGAGAGGTGGTGGAAGCTCCATCCTTGGAGGTTTTTAAGACTTAGCTAGAGAAAGCTTTGGATGGGATGATGTAGTTGGGGATGGTCCTGCTTTGAACAGGGGGTTGGACTAGATGACATCCTGAGCTCCCTTCCAGTCTAATTTTCTATGATTCCTCAGCCTTCCCCTTGCCCCTTCACAGTCCCTTGCTCCTAATAGTGCTTTTTCTACCCCATCCCACCTGCAAGCCAATGAGTGGCCTGTTTAGCTTTAATGTTATTGAAAACAACAGGAAGTGACAACCGCCTTTATTAAGGGAAGCTTCTTTCTACGTGCCAATAAAATGAAAGGAAATGGCAACCATTTTCTTAGCTTCAGTCCTATTAAAAATAATGGGAGATGGTGGCCATTTTGAATAAGAGAAATTATGAGTTGTTAGCCTTTCATCGTATTTCCATATAGAGACAAGCAGAAATCACCTCCAAATCTCGACTCAGCATCCTAAAGTAAAGTGTAGTTCTACTTTAAATAAATTAAATCTGTGGCCATCTGTGACACAACACAAAATCTGATTCGATGTTTTTCTTTATGTGGACATAAATTAGTTAACAGCATTGTACAATAGCCTAATTTTTAATACTTAACTCTACAGTCTTGCCTTGCAGGTGTAATTGTATCAATGTAAGGGGTCATTTTCTCTGTGTATAATGTTTTCCATGTTCTTGTTCTATGAATGTACTTAGTGGGCTGAATAGCTTGGGGCTAACTGGGAACCCAGTTAGAACTACAATGAGAGAAGAGACTTTCAGTAGCCTGGGAGTGCAAAGGGAGAGTGCCCAGAGCTTATTCCCAGAGTTGCATTCCTGTTTAACTTAACAGCTGTGGTAGCTGGGAAATAAACACTACATGTATTTTAAGAAGTAACTAAGCTGCAACTGCTACATGGGTTACTTATCTTCCTCTTCAAATCACTCAAAACCTCAGCCTTTAGGAATAATGTATCCAGACGGTTTTGGAGATATTGGGTGCTTTAATGCACAGTGGCCTATTTTACTAGGCATTAATGCATCACGTAAAAAAAAAGTACTATTATTCTAACTCTCAGTAAAATAGGCTATTGAGTATTGAGTGTCACATTAATAACTATGTGCATTCATTACTGCACATTAAGACAGATTAATTTTAATTTATTTAGTATCTCATATTGGAAGTACCAAATTTAATGCACATTAGAAAAAGCATCTTAATGCACGTGTAGATGCACCCCCTGATGAATAGCTTCCCTAGAGGCTATTACTGGGGAGAAAAAGGGCTTTTAGAGAGGTGTCTAACTGGATGCATTTTCACTTGGTTAAAAGTGTACTGATATCTCCCTAGAGCTGCTGCCTAGCTATCTCTGCCAGCAGGGCCAGGACCTGCTCCCTGCTGATGCTCACCCCCAGCTGTCTGTCTTGTGCTTGCAGATGCTGTGGTGCATTGCCTCTGCTATATGGCTCACAGTCCCATGCTGTGCGTCTGTGCTGGGTGCTGCTGGCAGCTGCCCAGGGCTGGCAACACAGGGACAGCTGCATGGGGACCCAGAGAGCTGGTGCAGGACACGGTCGTCTGCGTCCTCTCCATCGAGGCCAGGGCCCCGCCTATATGCACATGCCTGTGCCATCCACCTGAGGCGCCAACTGAAGCCAGGAGAAGATAGGCAACCTTGTGGCACTCTTGGGTGATGTGGGTGCAGAGGCAGTTCATGCAATGTGAGCGCTCGATCACCTACATTTATGAGGCCCTGTCGAGCAGGATGTGGGAGTGAGGGCACTCCTGGTCAGTGCAGAAGTGCTGCATAAAGATCAAGGCCTTGTGGTCACAGTAGGGGGCTGTGACTGGCCACAATCATTGATCCAGTCATGCCCACTAGACCATGCCCTTTATGCAGCATCTGACTAACATTTTGGGGACCCAGGCTGCAACCTTGCAGTTTTCACCAGCACAGGTGGCTTGCCCTGACCCCTCTGGTGACATGTCACTGTAGGAGGGTACTTCAGATGCTCAGCGCCCTGCCCCACTCCACCCACCTGGCTGCTGCATCCACTAGCAGCTTGGGGAGCCCTGGCCAGTGGCTGCCTTGGCTCCTGTGTAGCCCCAGAGCCCACCATGAGGAGCAGCCAACCACGACACTGGCATCTGTCAGCAGTGCCAGCTTCTCCCTGGGGACGGGGGCCCTGGCTGGGTGCCAGCTCACCACACACCATGGGCTACAGACACCAGGTGCAGCCAGATCCCATTGCCAACCGCAAGACACGTGCTGAGCCACCATTCTCGCCAGCCCCGGACGTGTGGTAAGTCCTGCACTGGTGGGAGGGCACTCCCAGCCCAAGTTCCTGCCCCTGCCCCTGGCCGTGGCCCCAGCTCCAGCTCCTGCCCCTGCCC
>NW_017729032.1:12089895-12092813 GCF_001723915.1 Gavialis gangeticus | reverse complement strand
TGCCCCTGCCCCTAGCCCCTGCCCCACCTGACCCACCCGCACTCTCCTAGCCCTGGTCCCCATCCCCCCCCACCCCAGCATGCAGAGAGGTGGGACACAATTCAAAACTTTATTCAGCAGTCCTTGTCCCTGTAGCTGGGTGGACACAGGCCTCTCACCCTGAGGAATACATCAGTGCCGGTGGCAATGTCCTCCCCTGCAGTGGGGGGTGAGGTCGTGTAGCCCTGCCATAGGTAGCCCTCCAGGCGGCGCACATCTAGACACCTACCCAAAATTACTTACTGCACGTTAAGCTAATGCACAGGAAATCTAGTTGCAACTAATTGCATGTGTAGACACACCCAGTGAGTCTCGTCTAGCACAGGAAATACAGACAGCAAAAAGGGGTTCTATAAATATGTTGGTCAGACAAGAATAATTAAGGAAGTTGTAAGTCCACTGCTAAATAGTCAGGATAAGGTACTAATAGAAAAGACAAAGAAGGAGGAGCTGCTCAACTGCTACTTTGTTTTCATCTTCATAAAACAATAAGCAGCAGCCAGATGGCTAGCAAAAATATAGACAAAGAAGGGAAAAGGCCAAGGGTCTTGAAACTAAAGAAAGCATCAGAATTTGAATGGTGTGGTTTAGTTTGAATTAATTTGAGTCAGCAGGCTCTCATGAACTTTTTCCCATGGTATTGAAGGAACTGGTAGAAGGGATCTCTGAGCCCTTGGCAATAAGTTTTACAAAGTCATGAGAGGTGGGCAAGGTTCCAGATGACTGGAAAAGGACCAACATAGTCTTTAAAAAAGGCAAAAAGAAGGACCTGGGGAATTATGGACTGAACAATCTGACTTTAGTACCTGGGAATTTACTGGAGCAAATTACAAAGAAGTGAGTTTGTAAACTTCTGGAGGAGTAAAGGCTGATCATAAGTAGCTGATCACATCCACACTGGATGTGTTATTAAGCATAGGACTCAGGAAGTGATAATACCACTCTACTCAGCACTGGTTAAGATTTACCTAGAGTATTGTGTACAGTTCCGGGATCCACATCTTAAGAAGGATGTGGAGAAGTTACAGAGGATCCAAAGGTGGGCAACAAAAATGATAAAACGGTTGGAAGGCAAGTTGGATGAGGAAAAGATTGAGAAAACTGAGCATGTTTAGCTTAGCGAAGAGGCTTTTAAGGGGGGACATGATTGCAGTCTTCAAATATCTGAAAGGCTGCCATAAAGGAGAAGAAAAACAACTGTTCTCCCTTGCCATGGAAAGCAGGATGAGAAGCAATAGCTTTAAATTGTAACAAAGTAGATTTAGGTTAGCTATCAGGAAAAAAATCCCTGGGTGTTAGAGCAGTAAGGCCATGGACTAAGGCTGCCCCAGGAAGCTGTGGAATCTCCTTCTCCAGACGTTTTCCAGAAGAGGCTGGGTAGGCACTGGACACAGCAGCATTCCTGCATTTGTGTGGGGGATTGGACCCAATGACTCTTGCGGTTCCTGCCAGCTCTGTGATCCTAACTCCTGCGAGCTTTCATGATTATAAACAGCAGTTTTCCAATGATAAATTAAAACACTACATTTAGTATTTCATTTTTTTCTTTATATTGCAAGTGTTGGATGAAATTTATGGGGATTGTCAATATTTTTCACATTTCCCACTGAAGTAATTATCACTTCCCATGACAACTCTTTCAATCACTGCTCCCCAGAACACTATCTTGATTAAAATGATAGCTTTGTTAATTGCTGTAGCCTCTTTGGGGCAAAGGTCCTGCCTATTTGTTTGCAAAAAATGTTTTTCATGTGGCATGCTAATATTAATCTGTGAGAGAGAGCTTTAATCCTGTGTATAAGGTTTGCTTACTGGTAATTAAATTTCAGGCTAGAAAAGGAGGATTGTTCTCTGGATTGCATATATATGTGCAACCTGGGAACTACATGGCTTCAATAAATTCATATCCTAGGTTGGTTAAAATAAAAAAAGTGAGGAATTTTAATAGAGAAGATCCATTACCTGTATTGCACATTGAGTTGATACCTCAGTCGTGAGACAGCTGAAAGTTTTTACAGAGGCAGAGAAAGAAGAGGTGCATCAGGCAGATCAGGCAGCTCCACTTTGATGATATCTCATATATAATTTCTTGCTTGCTACTTGATTGTCACCTGCCACAGTCCTCATTCAAGCCCCACAACTCTTTTTAGGAGAGAAGTAGAATGGGGGAAAGAGATGCAGCTGTGCCTGGGACTAGCTGCTGTGGTTCACCAAGCACCTAGAAACTTCATTTTGTCTCTGGTTAAAGTTTCCTTTTCTTTCTTTTCTTACTAATTGAGAAAGCAATGTTTATGCTATAATTCTTTAATTTCCTGGTTCTTCCCAATAGTTTTTTCATAGATTTCATAGACTTTTGGGCTGGAAGGAACCTCGGAAGATCATCGAGTCCAGCCCCCCGCCCAAAGGGCAGGAAGTCAGCTGGGGTCATAGGATCCCAGCAAGATAAGCATCCAATTTGCTCTTGAAGATGTTCAGTGTAGGTGCTTGAAGAGAGGAAGACAGAAGGGGGATGAATAGTGGAGAGATACCTGGGGAGTCAGATGTCATCATAAATCCAAAGTCTATACATAGTTCATGATTTTTAGTATCCAGGAGGTTGATGAAGTGGAGTTGATAGGCTCGTCTCTGGCAAGTGTTTTGTAACTAGCACAGAGTCAGAGGAGGGGCACAAGGAAGCGCTCTGGGTTAGAATACAAGGCAGTCATGGGGAAAGAGACTTGACGATGGGGGTCTACTACAGACCACCCAACCAAGGGGAAGAGCTAGACCAGGAATTCTTAAGTCAGCTCACGGAGGTAGTTAGGTCAAAGGATGTGGTCATCATGGGGGACCTGAACTTTCCAGACATCTGCTAGGAAGAACAGTCAGCCAGGTCTGAC
>NW_017729032.1:12088694-12089205 GCF_001723915.1 Gavialis gangeticus | reverse complement strand
GAACTTCTGGAGGGACTGGATGTATTTAAATCAGTTGGTCCAGACGATCTCCACCCCAGAGTGCTGAGGGAATTAGCTGAGGTCATTGTGGGACCCCTGGCACGGCTTTACGAGCACTCGTGGTGCTCTGGTGTGGTGCCAGAGGACTGGAAGAGGGCCAAAGTGGTTCGTTCCCATCTTCAGAAAGGGGAGGAAGGAGGACCCAGGGAACTATAGGCCAGTTATTCTTACCTCGATTTTGGGTAAGCTTTTTGAGAGATTTATCCTGGCACATGTACATGAGCAGCCAGCAGGGGAGATTATGCTTAGGGGCAACCAACACGGGTTCATTAGAGGCAGGTCCTGTCAGACCAACCTGGTGGCCTTCTACGACCAGATCACCAAATCCTTATGTCACGGGGCGGTGTCCTAGGGGTGCCGTGAACTCCCCTAGCACCGCCTACTGGTCAAGTTGGTGTCCATGCACCCTCGTTCTCGCCCGCCACGTCTTTGATGATAAGATTATTAAGGG
>NW_017729032.1:12081944-12086835 GCF_001723915.1 Gavialis gangeticus | reverse complement strand
GAAAGCCTTTTTAAGATTGGTGAGGTGGCAATCCCAGATGGTCTCTTCAGTGCAAATTCAGTTGTATCTAAGGGCTTGGCTGTATATCACCGCTTTTTTGGTGTGATTAGGGTGATTGCTGGTTCTGTGCAGATATATATGTTTGCGTTTCTTGTATAACGTGGTCTATATTTTATCATTCTGGATACTGATCATCCTTTCTAAAAAGGCGATGTTGGTGCTGGAGTAGTCTAGAGAAAGTTGGATGGAGGGATGGTGACTGTTGAATTTCTGCTGGAACTCAATCAGAGATTTCACATTTTCATTCCAAATGATGATGTCATCAATATATCTTAAGTGTAGGAAGGGCTTGATGGTGTGGTTCTGGAGGCAGTCTTCTTCCAGGTGGCTTATATAAAGGATGGCTCCAAACTGTGGGTCCATTTTGGTGCCCATAGCTGTTCCCATCGTCGGGAAGATGTGTTGGTTATTAAAAGTGAAATTGTTGTGTGTGAGGATGAAGTGTACAAGGTCAGTAATATCTTTGGGTCTGTATTCTGAGTTGTAATCTTGTTCCTGTAGATATGTAAGGCAGGCTTGGATGCCATCCTGGTGTGGGATGTTGGTATATAGGCTGGTAACGTCCATGGTGGCTAGGAGGGTGTTGCTGGGAAGGTGGTCTATGTTTTTAAGTTTCCGTAGAAAGTCTGTAGTGTCTTGTACAAAACTTGCTCTGTGGGTGACGAGCGGTTTTAGGATTGATTCAACAAAACCTGGTATTTCCTCAGTTAGGGTCCCATGGTTGTATATGATAGGTCTGCCAGGGTTCCCTTGTTTGTGGCTTTTAGGGAGCATGTAAAAAGTCCCGGGTTAGGTAGTGGGGGAGATCAAGGTCTGTAGTTTTTCTTGTAGTCTTGATGGAAATGATTTGATGGTATTGTTGAGTTTCTTGGTGAAAAGGGGAGTAGGATCTTCTTGTAGTTCTTTGTAGTAGGTGGTGTCAGAGAGCTGTCTGTTGACTTCCTTTATGTAGTCTTCACGGTTTAGGATGGCTATGGCTCCTCCTTTATCTGCTGGTTTTATTACTGTTTGGTGCTTAGATCTTAGAGATTCTATGGCCTTTTTCTCTGGTAGAGAGAGGTTGGTATGGTGGCATGTGTTGCTGATTATTTCATTATTCATTCTGTCCCTAAAGCGGTCAATGTAGTGGTCAAGGTTAGGGTTTCATCCACTGTGAGGTGTCCAATCTGGTTTTTTGGGGTTTTTTGGGGTTGATCTTTTCCTGAATGTTGTCAGAGGATGAGTTGTTGTTGGGAGTCGGTTCATTTTGGTCATGGAAATATTCCTTGAGGTGGAGGTGCCAGAAGAATTCTTCTAGTTCTCCACATTGAAGTATTGTTTTACGGTATTTTTCTGGACAGAAATTTAGGCCTTTAGAAAGGGCTGATTTTTCAGTTTTGGTAAGTTTGTGTGTGGAGAGATTGATAATATTTGTGGGTTGGTTGCTGCTTTCAGTTTTATCAAGTCTGAGGTTGGACAGTTGTAAGGTGCTGCTGTTCCTCTGATGGTTGTTTTGTGGCTTGGGAGCTTGTTCTTGGAGTAATTTGTTCCATTTTTTCTTTGTATGTATGATGAATTTTGTGGAAATTTTTCTGTAGTCTCTTTGTATCCATTGTATATTATGGAAGGTTAGGGAAGATGATTGTATTTCTGTCTTTTAAGTTGTAGTATGTGGTGATTTCCTTCCTGAGCTGGTCTCTTTTGGAGTAGATTAGGTGAAGTAGATGTTTTCTAATTTTCTTTGAAGTTCTTCTGCATAGCTGTGAAGCATATTTGGAGTTGTGTGCTGTAGTCAGAGGATTGTAGATGTTTAGCCCTCGGGGAACAAAGTTGTGTTTCTTGCATAGGCTTAGAAAATATATGTTGCTGTTGTGTTTGGCTTCTTTCTTTTTCATGTTGTACAGTTTCCATTTAGTAACAGAAAATTTAAGAACTGATCACAACACTATTTGTTAAATGTGCTTGGGCCACAAAGTTAAAATCCACAGATACATTTCAGGTACATTAATGCCGGTAGTTAGGATCCAAAGGTACAAATACTTGGTTTACAAATGATGTCTTAACTGTATACTTTTTTTACTCATAGAACCTTAATAACTTTTGCTGGTACTTAGCACCACACCTCTTCTTGTAAAATGAAAGTTAAACTGGATTTGGTCTGAAATCTCAGTGAAAATGTAATTTTCACCTTTTCTCTCTCTTTTGACTGATTTTGGTTTAAATACAAATATATGGAAACTTAAATTATGCCCAAGCCTATTGTAATTGGAACAGAACTGACACCACTTCATAGACATCTATGTATTACTCCTGCTGATGTGAGTTGGCCCAGGCATACCACCCTCCTTCAGGCATAACACTGCCTTAGATTTTCACACAGATCAGAGACCAGGATTTGGATAGAAACCCATTTGCCATTGTGACTGCAGCATATTTCATTTTCTAAATGCAGCTTAACTGCACATATAAAATGAGCACTTAAAGAAAACTACAAGAATAGCTGGAGCACAAAGGTAGCTTTGATATGCAGAAAAGTTTTTCTGCAAATTATTTGGCATAATTACTTAAGGAATTGGATTTTTACACAATTACTGTGTATCCTGTTGTGCCTTAATCTACGGATGAAGCATATAAAGCAGCAGTGCTTCATTAAATTTACTATGAAGGCAAAAAGTATTTTTGCTTTGTGAGTAGGGATCCTCAATAAAGAATTCTTAACAAAACTTGAGGCCTTCACATTTTTCCAGTTGCTTTCTTCTGTCCATACAAATGACGGTTCAGTTTTCCTCTGCAGCCATCAGTTTGGGGGCTTTATTGAGTGTGATCCAAAACGAGCATAAAGGCATCTGGGCTAAGTCAGGGGGACAGGTTCTAAAGTCTGTGAATTGCTTACAGTATCCATTGGTTTCAGAAGTGCTGACCACCCCACAAAATCCTGTATTCAACTACCAAAAAGATACTGGTGTGTTTTTTCTACAAACTTGAATGTCTAGACATAGTTCCACTTGGCAGATGTATCGACTAATATAAATACAGTGGGCAGTTGGAGAAGAGCATTCCACCGAGACTAGAAATCTGATCTGGACTTCACTGAATTCAGTGTAGGGACTCCAGTTGACTTCTGTCTAGTGGTTAAAGTAATGTCCAGAGAAGTAGAGCATGTTGATTAATGCTCCCTCTGGCTTAGCGGGGATGGCCATCCTTTGGAAGTCTCCTAATCACTAAGATATTGAGTCTCCTTTCCAAATGTACCCTTCAATGTGAACTGGATCTCTATATGATGTAGCTGCATAAGGTCTGTCACTGAAACTACAGAAAGAGATATGTAGTCTTCTGAGTGGATTAGGACCCACAAATTCTGCTGATTTGTCACAATAGGAGGACTACGTGTTTAATCAGGATGGATTAGGATTAGTTTCTGGGAACACCCCAGGTTACCCAGTTAGAGAATAGAAGAGCTTCTCCTTTGGTGGACTTTGATCTGATACCTGAGGCAAGAAGCATCAATTTTTTATTAGCTATGGGTAAGACTTAGGGGTGGAATAGAATTTGGGCCAAAGACTTCATCTGCCTTTTGCCATGTCCCAGAAATGACAGCGGGTATGAGACTCTGTGTATTGCTCACAATGCTATGTCTAAGCAAAGTGTATACTTGGCAGGCCAGATTGGGTGCATCCACACACACAAGCATGTGCACTTCCAGCAGCTCAAATAGAAGTGGTGAAAATTTGAGGCAGAGCTTTTTGCCTCAGCGCACATGCCCAGACATACACTTTGTAGTGGAGCAAATTGTGCCACTTGAGGCAAAATAACCTTGCCTGGGTCCTCCTGGATCTGCAGTGAGGGGGAGCTAGAGCCTGGGGCCAGCACCAGTGCTAGCTCCAGCAGTATATAAAGCTGCCCTAGCCAGCAGCTCAGGGCTACTTGCCCGCATGAGCTTCTGAGGCCCAGCCACTTAGTATCTGGGGGCACTAGTCCCCTGCATCAGCTAGACTGCTGAAGCAGCATGCCAAATTCACTTTTTAAAATACCCCAAAATCCACAGTCTTCCACAATTAGAACAAAAGAGAGAGAGGGGGGCGGGGGATTGATCAGATGGGGCAAAATATAGAAAAATGTTTTATTGCTATATTTACAATGTTAAAGAAATTTGGAAGCCTACCAGTGTCTCTAGCATCATAATAAAATAAATTCTAAATATATATATATGTTTTAATATTTGCTTTTGGTTTCCTTATCACATGGTGGTGTGTGATGGGGGGATGTGGGGTTTCCAGGAGGGATTGGAAGTGGGGTGAGGGGATGTGGGTGAGTGTGGGGCAATGTGAGTCACTGTGTGGGTAGGTGTGGGGGGACTGTGGGTGTGGGGGCTGCTTAGGAGGGTCCGACAGTGAGAGCCGACAGTGTTGGTGGTGCCTTTTCTGAGGGGGTGCACCACCACGCTCGGGGGGTGCACATGCACCCGCATGCACCTCTTACGCGTCACCAATGGTCCCCTGCCCCCCACAGGGCAGAGCCCCCCCCAGCACATGGACTACCCTGCCTGCTGGGTCCCAGGCCCCCCCAGGGGCTGTAGCTGCCCCCCACACCCACACTGGTCTCCAGCCCCCTGCTCGTTCTCCTGCTCCTCTCCAGCCTCCAGAGGTTGGAGATGAGCAGGAGAACAAGCAGGAGGCTTGTTCCCCCCCCCACTGGTTCCCCCTGCTCCCCATTCATTTCCTGCATCCCCCGTTCATTCCCCCTGCCCCCCCATTAATTTCCCTGTCCCTCGTTCATTCCCCTGCTCGCCATTCATTTTCCCCACCCCCCGGTTTGTTCCCATTTCCCATTCATTCCCCCCACTCTCCATTCA
>NW_017729032.1:12058659-12076944 GCF_001723915.1 Gavialis gangeticus | reverse complement strand
CCCGGTTTGTTCCCATTTCCCATTCATTCCCCCCACTCTCCATTCATTCCCTCAGCTCCCCACTTGCTCTCCCAGCCCCGCCCCCCAAACAGTCACTCGCAGTAGCAGAGAGCAAGCAGGAGGATGGAGACAGCAAGGGAATATCTTCAGCTCATCCCCAGGGGCTTGTCTCCAGCCTCCTGCTGATACTCCTGCTCATCTCCAGCTGCATGTCTGGAGGCTGGAGACCGGCAGGAGGCTGGAGACAAGCCCCTGCAAATGAGCTGGAGACATTCCCCTGCTCTCTCCAACCTGCTGCTCCTTCTCTGCTACTGCCAGTGAGTCGGGGGGGGGGCTGGGAGAGTGAGTGGGTGACGGGGGGGAACTAATGGAATGTGGGGAGAACTAATGGGAAGTTGGAAGAACAAATGGGGAGTGGGGAGAATGAACGGGGGATGGGGGCCCGCCCCATCCTCCAGGCCCCCAAACCCCTACTTACCTGGATGAAGCCAGGTCCAGGTCTTTGAAGCTTGTACCACTGCCTGCCCCTCACAGGCAGACAGCGTGCTTCAGGACCAGGGAAAGGGCGAACTACAGAGACTCTCTGGCAGGCTACCAGAGCGTCTCTGTGGAGGACTGAGCCTCTGGTTGCCTGACCTGTTTTTTTCCCCCAGGGTATTGTTTGACCTCTGAATATTCAGGGGTCTAATTTTGCTCCCCTGCTACAAATTTGCAGCATGGGGAATGTTTTTTTGTTCCTGCATGTGCCTCTTGCAGCATCTCAAAGGGCTATGAGATACTGCAAGAGGCATGTGCAGGCCTGTCTGGACACACCCATTGTGTCCTCAGAGATATGTGTTCATTTCCCACTGACTTTAGTTATACTACAGAGGCAATAAAGTAATAGGAGGAATGATCAAGATTTGAATTTCAGTGAATGTTTCTGCAGTGCTATGAGGATAGCTTGCTATACCATAAACAGAGGTGTACATCTTTTGTTTTAATGACAGTGCTACTTGTAAATAGGCAGGAATTCTGCAAACTGAAGGTTGGGTACCTGGTGAACATTGTCACGCACTCCTTCCCTTGCTGCTTGATGCTGCTTGAGCAAATTCATGAGGTACTTTTTATGTAGATTGCCAGTAACTGAATGTTGACTGAAGATGAAGAGTGTCAGTGTTGGGTGTAGGTAGGGCGGGGAAAATGAGATCACACTAATTCTCATTTTTTTCTAACACTTCATCTTTAAGTTCACTGCAGCTGCACATATATTGCTCCTGCTTGCATCAACTGCAATATTAATCAAGCTTGAGGAAATTAAAACATAATTATCCAAGCAGGTACTGTGCAAAACTGCCTCTTGAGTCATAATCTTGAATACACTTGGCTCAACAATCCCACCGGTGATTTATTGTTTCCTTGCAACAAGATGCTGATTTAATCAAATGGATTGAACCTACAAGCTTTTTATCAGCGTTAATTGGCAAGATGGGTTCCCTCCATTTCACACAGGCTATTTGAAGATGCTTTACTTATGGTCTATATTATCCCATGGTATATACACACCTGAAAGTAGCTCGTGCATGTTTAGAGTTCGTTCAGCCTGGGAGCAGCCAAATATTATGGCATAAATAAATGGCAGAGAATGTGCTGATCCTACCTGATACATGTTCATTGGGCTCAATACAGAAGTGGGTGAAAGTGAATGGCCTGTGATATACAGAAGCTAGATTGTAGCATATCTAACCTATTGGTGAGTCTGGGGGTGGTGTCACATGTTCAACTTAACACTTACTAAGTGCAGTTAGAACATGAGCATATACATGTTTAAGCAGGTTAGTACATGTTAAGTACCCTTCGGGCATTGCAAAGTTGTTCCCTCTTGCTTTAATACGTACTAACTTTAATAGGTCACTAGATTTTAATGATTTGCAGCTGTTGTAAGTGAATGGGTGATACCACCATAATACGCACTTTAACTGGACCATTTCTGGAAGCAAAGGATCCTGTCTCAAATACTGTCCGGCATTGACCATTGTCCTTTATCTGAGAGAAAGGAGCTGATAGTAGAATTCTGCGTGCTGGTATAACCAGGGCTTTCACTCTTTTGTATTACATTGACTTGCTGCTGCTCACTCTCTTAACCCTTGATGAGACCTAGGGAGCGCCATAGCACATTAGTGAATAGCTCCAGCTCTACTTGTTATACCTAGTGGGAGGAGGGGACACTGCTGGTTTGGAGACTTTCTTTTTTGGAGGGCTTTATAGATTTCATAGATTTCATAGACATTACGGCTGGAAGGGACCTCGGAAGATCATTGAATCTAGCCCCCTGCCCGAGGGGCAGGAAGTCAGCTGGGGTCATAGGATCCCAGCAAGATAAGCATCCAAATTTCTCTTGAAGGTGTTCAATGTAGGTGCTTGAACCACCTCTGATGGCAGGCTGTTTCAGACCTTGGGGGCTCGGACAGTAAAGAAATTCTTCCTTATGTCCAACCTGAAACGGTCTCTCAGTAGTTTATAACCATTCGACCTCGTCATCCCTTGGGGCGCTCTGGTGAACAAACATTCCCCTAGATCCTGGTGGCCACCTCTGATAAACTTATAGGTGGCCATCAGATCACCCCTGAGCCTGCACTTTTCCAGGCTAAAGAGCCCCATGGCTCTCAGCCTTAGTATGAATGGTGCTATGTTGGAAATGCCTTAAAGTTTTTAGTACTGGAAGTATTAGATTTCACCTTAATCCTATTAGTTTGTCATTAGTCCAGGATATTATCTGTGTCTCATCTCTTCCTTTGATAGAATGGGTATAACCAAGAAGAAGCTCTTCTCCATGTTTTGGAGACTCATCTTTTTGAGGAGCTGCTGTAATTAATATTTAGCTTGAAACCAGCCTGTTCCTCTGGATGCCTCTTGGAAATACTTAAGCATTACTATGCCTCCTTTCTTTCCCCTTTGAAGGTGGGGAAGCCTATCAAGGACCCTGGAGCCATGATGGGCAAGGATGCTGACTGGAGATGGAGGTGGCTCTAGCCTAGATAACTTTGATCTCAGGGCCTTGTTAGCTTTAGGGGTAGATAAGACTCACCACACCCCAAAGCATCACTGGTGCAAAATGCCCGTGGTGGGGACTCTCAGATTTTCTTGTTTACTCCATAGGTTTTCCTTTGTGGAGAATGATCTGACACTATGTTTCTCTAATATATTTTTAATTACTCATTTTCTCATTTTTCTCCCACCTGTTCACTCAGCTCATATTTCATGACCAACTGTTTTAAATAATGCCCAGCTTTAAATTGCAGACCCAAACCAGGGGGAAAAATCTTTGAAGGATTGTGTTAAATGTGTGTAGACTTCTGCTAACTTGAGATGCAACTAGGAGGTTTTTATTAAGGATTTTTGATTAATCCCAGATCCTCTAAAGTGTCTGGCTTTAACTAATAACTAATCACAGAGGGCCCTCTTTGTAGTCAAATCCTTTTTAATTAGAACATTTCTGATCAGGATTCTAAGTGAAACTTTGTTACTCTGCACACAGAATAGCATAAAAGCCTGAGATACTAGAAAGATTAGTTATCAAATGGACATTACAGACATTACATCTTTTTTTTCTGTTTATGGGGGCCTTTGTTGAAATAATTTTATGTTTCTTTTTTATTTATTTCTAGCAAATGGCTTGAAATACTTGTAGTCTGATGAGATCAGACTACTTAGACTTCTCATCTCTTCCCCAGCTGTTACTTGTGCACCTGTTATCACTTCTGGGCTCTTCTGTTTCTCAGTCCACAGTAAAAATAGTTAATTTGTTTTCTAGTTTGGCAATTTTAAAGTGTTCCCCTGTATGTGACCCACTTAAAGTTTCAGAACTACTGGTGTGATTTGATTCCAAGTATTCAATATTTTTCCATGGCAAATAGTTGGCAAGGAGTTCTGGTTGAATAGATTCACACTGGGCTTGACTCTCTCCAGACTAAGAGTCTGAGATTCTTATCCACCTGCAAACCTTGTACACATGAAAATATATTCTCCTTTCTCTATGTTTGGCACCATCTGTTTTCCAATTGTTCATTGTTTAATGTTTCCTATTTATCTTGGGGCAGTATATTCTACTGCAACTGGTTTATGGGCTTATTCTTCATTGGTGTGCTAGGGTTTCCTTTCCAATGATAGTTCAGGGAAGTAAAAAATCTGGGTGCTACTTCTGCCTGGGCTTGGAACAGAATTGCTTGCAAAAATAATCATTGACCTTGCTGCCATTCACTGATGTCTTGAGTTTCCCTGTCTTTTTGTGTGGGAAGATGTTGTTACTGTATATTCAGAAGTCTGAAGGAAATATTTCTCTGAGGAATCACACAATTGGATGCTCAAGCATCGTCTTATGTTGCCCTTTTGAAATAGAGGTCATATGGGAAAGAGTCTGCTACAAATGTAAAAAGTGGTAGTGGATTCGAGGACTTATTGGGCCATTGCCAAGAAACAGAGAATACATTCATCAGCCGTATGCTTTGCATATCTGAAAACTAAGGGTAGGATATTCAAGAATGCCTAAGGATTAGGTGTGCAGCTCTCATTGGAAGTTATATGAGGACTTTTATGTTCCTTTGGTGCTTTTACAAAACCTCCCCCTCATTGATCATTCTCATTGAATCCACTGGATTAAATTAATCCCAAATTTAAATCCATTGACTTTCAAGGAGCTGCACTGAATAGGAATTTGTTCTATTAACAATAAATCCTAAAACCCGACAAAAATAGTGGAGAGTATTAAGGTAGGAACATGAAGTTTTATTTTTAAGTATATTTGCTTGGTTGCAGCAGAAGTCAGTTTTGCAGATCTTTTTAGATAATGAGGGCTAGATCCTCGTCCTGTTACTCACAGTTAGGCTACTCGAGTAAACCAAGCAAGATTTGGTCCTCATTCTCTTTTCTGCAAGCTGTCTATCTTGTGCTGTCAGAGCAATTTGTATGGAAATAAAGCTTACAATTTAATGTTGGTAAATATGACTTAAGTGTATTCATTGCTTTTAACGTTTCTCTTTAGTGAATTCAGAACGACTTCAGCATAATTATTTTCCCTCCCAGAATGCACATTCAAGACCAGGGAGAATGTTGCTGTCACTACTGACTTATTACTAGGAATATTTCTATAGGGACAGTAACATTACTACTCTAATTCTGAGCCATATTATTTCTCCAATATGTATACATCTGCTTCCCATCTGATTTACCCCAGGATAAATTGGTCATAATTACATTGAAGTCAGGGGTTGCCCCCGTCCAAATTGGTATGATTGGCTTTGAAGTGGGGAAAATTTTGTTGTAAAGCTACATACTAGTCCTTTACCATTAATGTGGAACATTTATGGAATATGCTGTTGGCACTTGATTTATGATGTGTATGATTTGGGGGTGCTGTGTTTTTCTTTCAGGCAGTGTTACATTCAACAGGATCTGAGTGTAGAATTAGTAGTCAGCTGTCATGGAGGAGTGTTTTGCAATGTAAAAGGTTACTGGGTGTGATGGTGTGCACAAGAGTCAGCCTTGGGGATTAGACTAACCGGCAACAAAGACGCTCGTATTTAGCAGTCTGTTTAACTTCAGCTCAGTCTTCAAAACATTTCCATGGAAACAAGGGAAGTTTTGGTTCACTGTAAGTGGCTTACTTTACTTTCTGATTATACTGATTATGGAATACAAAAAGGAGACAAACCAGTTCTTCTTAAAACTAGATTATTAAAGAAACATTTTATCTCTTGGGAGCATTCAAAAACTGTGCAACTGTTTGCTTTTCCTTATCTGCTTTCTGCAAGCATGAATGAAACCTTCATTTTGTGCTTGCTACTTGATTCTGCAAGGATGTGAGCAGAGTGAGTTTAGGGAAACAACTGTGGAGTGGTCGGGGGACTTATTTTGACTAGAAACCACTACAGTGACTGTGTTTGTATTTTACTTATTCTGATACAATACGAACCTTGATTGACTGGAATGTGCTTTCAACCTTTATATGCCAAATACCAGTACTTGACTTAAAGTGTCATGTATAAGTTTGTATACAACTAGTACTTATACATCAGGGGACTTAAAACACTTAGCTACTGAGGTGTCTCTAAAAACAAGTATTAACAATGTGCTTCATGTTTTCATTTTATATAAAAGTTGCTTTACAGAGATTAACAATAAACAGCAATTTATTTATATTTATTTAAAATATGTATTCTCTTTTTCCTGGCTCCCGGGAATATTTTGCAAGGGACCAGGCAACATTTGCAGAGATCCTCTGCATGGTTTTTAAATCAGTGGGGGCAGAAAAAAACATGTTGATTTGCTGTAGCTAAAGACTTTTTCCAAGTGCTTCGTTGCCCCGGTACATGTGCATAAGAGAACGCACCAGGCAAATGATGCAGTAAGTTTTTTTTCCAGTTCTATCATTGTGATTGTTTCTTACTCCTGCTAATGAAGAATGAAGTATGTGAAGTGGTGGGACATAGCAAGCTTAAAACAGTTATGTACAATGTCAATCAATCTGGACCAACACACAGCTCTCCCGACAGTTGGAGTCATCTCGCAAATATCTGTCAGCATAACCTTTAAAAAAAAAAAAAAGCTGTGGTAGTAGTTACAAATACTTCTGAAATCACGATTCACTGACTTAGGGGAATGAACAAGGACTTGTAGGAGTACCAGCATAGAGGATCTGGGCTCTACTGTCTAGCTTGGTGTCTGTGTAACCCCTGTGAGTAATTGAATAGCTCATTAATTCCACACCTTTGTGTTAGGGAAGTCCTACCAGGTTACAGGGAGAGGCTAAGGCAAAGAGGGCCAACTTGCAAAATCATAAAAGTGTAGAAGAGAGCAAGGAATCAAACTCTCATCTCTGAGCTAAAGCTGCAAATACTGGCCTATCCCTCCTTTTCTATTAGGGCTTCCTCCTCTGGGCAGGTTGCCAAGTCCGCCGAGTAGTCTGCTGATGGAGGACATAGCATGCCAAATATTAAATGGATTCTGTACCCAGAAACCTAACAAGAGAAAAATAAATTAAAATCTCAGCTTGTATAGAAGAATCGCATTCATTCTTAATGATTAGGAAGGGCTGGAACAGGTGGCTGCGCGCCGTGCTCCATTTTGTTCCTCCCTTGAATAGAAAGCGAGCAGCTGATGGCAAGCAGCTGTGTGTGCTTGGGAAATTTTGTCGGGCAGGCCTGCAGCTGTGCGAGTAGCTTTACTCAACAGAAAAGTCATTTAACGTGGTTTAAAAACACTATAGTCAAAATGCTTCCCTATATAATAACACAATTTTGGAAACTAGTGCTTGTGAAATTTCAGATATTATTCCAAGGCAGCCAGACAGGCTACACAAATTGGGTCTTTTGATCCTGCACACATTTTTTTTACCCATTAAGCACTGCTTCTAACTTTTGTGACTCTCACAAGATTTCGTGTCTTTTATTAAATACCCAGCAAGTCGAGCGAGGTTTTTTTATCCGTCATGGCTGCAGAGGAAAGCTTGAAAACATGGAGGGTGATGTGTACCGGAGAGCCAGAAACCAGAGGGCAAATGAAGAAACCTGCAGTTATTATTTTAAAAAAATCTCATGATTTTAAAGGTAGACATGGCCTTTATGGCTAGGGGCAGACATTACACATAAACTGGTTGAAGTGATCAGAAACTGGTTTAAACCTGTAACAGAACAGATGTTCAGTGCACATAAACCAGTTTGAAAATGGCTGAAACTGGTCTGAGATAAACTGGGTTGAATATAGTATCAGACTTAATTGATTTGGCTCAAACCCGTTTATACAATGTCTGTCCCAGACCTATGAGGCAGACATGACCATACATTTTGAACTCCTGGGCTTCTAGATTTGATGAAGTGAGTAATCCTGTTGGTGTCAAAGGGATAGCTCATATTCATAAGTGTTGTCAGAACTGGGGTTCAGGTTGTCTGAATAATTCAAGGAAGGTTTATAATATCTTGAAATTCAAACCCAAGATCTGGATATGTGTGGCAGTTACTACCTGTGTTCTGCTTAGAGTTTTTTACCTCTTCAAACTGAGATATATTTTAACCCAATAATGGGTCATTTTTACCCTTCTGATCTTAATATAAATGGAATCAGGCTCTTGATTGCGTGAAGACGAGGCACTCATTGGAGAGGCAGTGGGTCATAACACTTAAGGAAGAGGTTGCGGATGTCTCCCAGGAGATAGGAAAGCTCTCGACAGAGCATAGAATAGTTCTGAAAAAACCCAAACATCTAGCAATTCATGTCCCAATTCATGCCAAATATTTCTGCACTTGATTGGGTTGTGTTTGCCAATAAGGTGATTCCCAGGAACATACTACAGTTTTTAATGGGAGGTTTATATAGATGCCAGCTTCTGTGGGTGTTCACCAGCCCCATCTTTGACGCTGCTGCAGGCTTCTGTGGGTACCCACCAAGACTCAGGAGGCACCAGTCACCCATGCCTGTTTTGGTTGTAAAATGAAAGCTATTGGTTTAAGTTTTCATCTTTGACCAAATTATCAGTTTATTCTTAAATGAATAAAAAAGTGATAGATATCTCTATTCTTGTGTACATTGGTCTTTATAATGTTTTTAAAATTTCAGATGTGGTTTCTGAGGATGAATCTTTGGTTTCAATTAAGAAATTGATCCATATTTTAGAATATATAACTTAGGGTGTTCTGTTTAGATAAATATTCTTTAGGCTAAACTACTTGGCTGTTGCAAAGACTGTCTGTTTATAAATGTCAAAATGCCCTTCTGTAATTTTGCAGCACTGGTCAGATAAAAAAACAATTTAAGCTTATGGAAAACCAAGTATTCCATTGTTTAACAAAATGTCTCATTTAATTTTAGTTGGTCTGAACTTTAAATGTTACAAACAGGCGCACCAAAGTTTTGTTCCCCCTTTTTGTTTTTAAATTGTATCCTCTAGGTCTCAACTCACTGGGTGTGTTTACATGACGTACTTTACTGCACAGTAGAGCGAACTACTGTATAGTAAGTGTTACTGTCTACATGTGCAGACCCTTACTACACAGTGATTTGCTCTACTCAGCAGTTAATTTGCTACCTGCAAATGCAAGTAGCAAATTAACTGCTGAGTAATTACTGCATGGTAAGGCACATGTAGACAGTTGACCAAGAGCAAATTTGCTACCTGTCAGCCAGGCAGAACGGGGAGGGAGATTGCTTCCTTCTCCCAAAGGGCTGCCAGCCACAGCTCAACAAATAATTTTCCTGTCCCCGCTCTGTGGTTGCAGATCTGGGGCAGGGAGCAAAACTCCCTGCATGGGGAGAGTTCCCTGGCCAGCCTGGAGCTGGCTGGGACCAGCCTGTGACTGGGACAGTTCCTGGCCAGCCCCAGGCTGAACAAGGAAGTCTGCACTTGCAGCCTGGAGCTGGCTGGGGATAGATATCCTGTTTTAGGCAGTCCCGGCCAGATCCAGGCTGCATGTACAGACTTCCCCGTGTAGCCTGGGGCTGGCCAGGAACTGTCAAGGTCAGGGGCAGGTCCCAGTCCTGCAGCTTTTTCCTAACCCTGTGCCCCAATCTGGGTGATCGAGGCATGGGGCTTGGAAACAGCTGAGAGGGAGGGGCAGGTCCCAGCCCCCTGCCCCGGTTCATTGTTGGGGTAGCTAGAAGTGAGCCCCCAGGTGCTAGCTGCCCCACCAGTGGATCAGGACAGGGAGCTTGGACCTGTCCCTCCCCCACAGCTCTTTCCAAGCCCCCTGCTCCCAACTGGGGAGCCAGGTTTGGGAGCTTCCTTCTTCTGGGGCAGGGGGGTATTGTCCCCACGGGCTCTGCCACTACAGCCCGCCTCTGCAGCAGGCAGCTCCCGGAAGCAGGGAGCAATCTCTCAGCCCCACTGGGAAACAGCCATTTCCTGGCCCCGCTCTTCCTGCCAGCCCCTGGGTGCTAACCCAGGGGGAGCCTAGAGCTTCCCCTGGCTGCTGCAGGGGGCAGGGCTAGAGGGGGCAGGAGCAGCAAATCTGCTTCCAAATGGGTGCATGTGTAGACACCCACCTAGGGTGGGTTTACACCAGAGTAATTTACTCTAGAGTAAACCCATCCAGCAGCATTTACATGTGTACACATGCCCACTGACATAAAGTAAAAAGACATCTTCCACCTCCCCCCAGTTCCAGTATGAAATATACAGTTTATACAGGACTCTGAACAGGAAGAAAAATAAGCTTTCACTAAAGTGGAAAGTCCTTTTCAGTCTTTTCAAAGGCTTCTTTCCCTTTTGTTTCAATATTTTGAGAGCTCCTTTGATACAGGATTCACTCTCAAAAGCTCTGGGGGGAATTACTAACCTTAGATTTACAACACTTATATTCCTTTTCTAAATTTTCAGTCTCTAATTAATTTTTCAATATGAGCCTGTAAAATAGAGATTTAGGACCGGATTCTTAAGGTGGTAAATGTATGGGCTTCAGTGGAGTTGTGCCAGTTTACGCCAGCTGACAATCTAGTAGGCTGTTTCTTCTCCAGACCCTGCCAAATGACATGTCAGGTGTTTTCCTCTCCAGAACGGTCTCTTCAGTTGCAGTAACAAATATGTGACTAGCATCTCGATGTAGCTCCATTCTCTGACACAAACAGAAATGCTAGTGGTGAATCTAGCTGTAAGCCACCACAACTCCAATGACTTCAATGAACTTGCATTTGTTTTTACTGTTTGTAAGCCTGCCCTGGAGGAGCATCCCATTGAAGCATCTTCAGATTTAACATTAATGAAGACTGTCTCTGGCTTTCCTTATATTTGTGTTTTTTTCAGCCAGCACTTGCTTTTGTCTTCCTCATCTGTAGTTGCAAGTGCCTGTGAAGCAAAAAGCTAGTGGGACCCATCGTTCCTCACCCCTATATAATAGACTAAACCAGACAGCCTTTCAAGTACGGAAACCTCTCTCACAGGGGAGGCATTAGAAAGAAAGAACTTTTTTTTCCTTCCAGCATAAGCTGAAAAGAAAGGTTTTTTTTTCTAAAATTCTTCAAGAGATTTTTTTCTAGTTCTATTTTACAAGCTATAACTTCAGCTGAGCATTTACAGTCATAGGAATAAGATCTTGTGTTCTTGTATTTATTCACCTATACCAAAGAAGCCACCTGATCTCACAGGCTTCATTTTTCACTATTATGGGTATTGAAAAGGAAGCATTTATAGGTGCTTGTCTTAACTGGTAATGCTGTATTCACATCCTTTTAAAGTGTGTCTGAAAAGTGATGCATGTGAAAATCTCTCTTCTACCTAGTCAATCTCATTTTTATGTACTGAATAGTATTTGCTAACTGTGGTGATTGGTTTTTTTTTTATTCCATGAGTCCTGCTAAGCCAGCACAAATGTAGGAGGTGAAGTTCAGTTCTGTTCTTCTTGGTGTTTCAGCAATGGTTTTACTAAGCTTCCTTTGCAAGGCCAGCTAGTCACATCTGTAAAAGCAGTTAGGTGCCAATAGAGTTTCAAGGGTCTTAGTGACGTTTCAATTTAATGTTCCTATAGAATTTTGCTTGCAGAGCTTTCTGCTGATGTGCAGATGGATGTGATTGGAACAATTTAGCCTCATTTTGATTCCAGGTTTGAGTATGCAGGGCTGGGCTTCCCTGGGGGAAGGGAAGAAGTCAATTTACTTGATTAGTCTGAGTTCATTTTCTCCAGCATCAGTGGATATGGAACCCTACTGTGAAGTTTTGACAGAGTCTCTGTTGAGTGGAGCAAAGTTATTAAATGAAAATTAGCATTCTGGACTGTGGTAGGACATGTGAATGACAGTGACAGGAGAAACATGCACAGAAAGGATTAGCTGGCCCGGGATGTGTGTTGTACTGACTAGGAAGAGCAGACAGCTGAAATACCCAATATGGCTATGGTATAATATAATTTGGCCACATCTTTGAACAGTCATGTCTAGGTTTAAACTTTCCTACTGACATTTGGGTACTTGATTTTCAAAAGCATCAAGCATCCCACAGCCCAAGTGGAAGGGCAGAGATTGTATTGTAACATCTCAATAGGGAAGTGGTTAGTAGCACAAATAGATCTGGCACCAAATACTCCCCTCTGCCAGTGAAGAAGAATCATGAGAAGGAGACCTAAGAAAACCCAGGCTAGCAAGTCGGAGGAAATGGGTACAGGACCAGTTTGATATATGTTCAGAAGTTGGGAGGAGTCAATTCAGTGTTACAGAGCACAGATACACAACACGCATTACTGCACTGTTGCCTAATCTGCCACGCAGTAAGTGAACATGTCTACATATGTGTGTGCTTACAATGCAGTAAATTCCCTTAATCACACCTAAATTTGCTACCTTCAAATGCAAATGCAGGTAGCAAATTTAAGCATGATTAGTTAATGCGCAGTAGCACGCATAGAGATGTGACCTGGCAGCAAGTTTGCTGCCTGATCTGCTCAGCTACTGGGGAGCTGGCCACAGCCCTGCTGTGGGCAGGCCACCACCGCAGCGGTGCTGCTCAGCCTGTGACTTCTGTCTGGTGAGGCTTTTGCTGCTGGCTGGAGGGCTTTTTACTGGTGGCTGTTGAGCCTGTGGTTGCTGACTGCAGCTTGCTGCAGCTTCTGGTCAGGCCTGCCAGCCCCCAGGGCCACCTGCAGCCAGCTCAGTGCAGCAGGGCCAGCCCACCTCCCTGCTGTGTACCCCCAGCAGCCTACTCTTTGAATGCAGCCACATGGCTCCCAGGCCTGTGCTGTGCCCCTGCATTGAGTGCTGCCGGCAGCTGCCCAGGGCCAGCAACAGTGGGACAGCTGAGCAGGTCCCAAAGAGCTGTCATGGGACCTACCATGTCCTCCACATCCTTCCTGTCCAGGTCTGCCCCTGCCTGCATGCATACGCCCATGCCTTCTACCCAGGGACCCAACTGGACCCAGGAGGAGGTTGGCAATCTTGTGGTGCTCTGGGGTGATGCAGAGGTGTAAAGGCAGCTTGAGCTGGGTGGGTGCTTGAATGCCCATATTTATGAAGCCTTGTCAGGTGGGATGTGAGAGCACAGACACTCCCAGTAAGCACGGCAATGTCAGATCAAAGTCAAGGCCTTGGGGGCACAGTGGGTGGCAGTGACCAACCACAATCATCAGTCAACAACACCATGCCCTTTACGTAGCAGCTGACCACTGTTTTGGTGCCCCAGGACTCAGGCCACAGTCATGCAATTTACACCAGCCTGGGTTGCTTGCCTGAGTCCTCCCTGCCCCCCCCGACCCCTCTGGTGATATGTCACTGGAGGAGGGATACTTGAAACCCCCCTGCCTCGCCCAGCTCCCCAGCTGCTCAGTCCACTAGCAGCTTGGGCAGCTCTGGCCAGTGGCTGCCTCATGAGCTCTGCAGCCCCAGATCCTACCACAAGAAGTGGCTGGCCATGACACTGCCAGTCATCAGCAGTGCCAGCTCCTCCTGGGGCAGTGTGCCCAAGCAGGTGCCTGCATGCTTTGCAATGTGGGCCAAGGACACTGGGCACTGCTGGACACCTTCACCAACAGGGAGGACCATGCTGAGCCACCAGCCTCACCAGCCCTGGACATGTGGTAAACCCCACACTGGCAGGGCTCTCCCCACCCTGCCCCTGTCCCTTCCTGCCTGGCCTGCCCAAACTCCCCTGGCCCCAAGTTTCTCCCCATAGCATGTAGAGAAGCAGGACACAGTGCGAAACTTTATTGTGTAGCTTATGCCCCAGCATCTGGGTGGATACAGGCCTCTCACACCCCAAGGAAGGCGTTGATGCCAGAGGTGATCTTCTTGGCAGCAGGGGGCAGAGGCATGTAACATTGCCACAGGTAGCCCTCAGGTGGTGGTGGAGGTTGCGGGGCAGCCCGGGCTTGCCCCCCCATGCCATCATAGCTCAGTTCCGTATTGGGTGCACAGATTCGTCCAGGGTACCAGGAGAATAAGCAGCACCAGGATATAGTGGATCAGACACCCCTTTGCCTGCACAGCCAGCTTATTATGCATCACTCAGGGCATGGACATCATGGGAATGCCTGGAGTGCAGCAGCAGTGCATGGGAGGGCTGGCCCTGGGGCACTTCTTTGAAGAAGACCCCTGTGGGAAAGTGGGAGCACGGCCAGCTCCTCATCTCAGTTGTCTGGAAGCCTGGGTGCTGTGGGCTGGGTGGTAGTGCAGCAGGGTGGGTGATCTGCAGAGGGAGAGGGGGAAGTGGGGTCTGGAGCAATTACAGCAGGTGCTGCCAGAAGCCTGGCCTGTCCCACCCTGGGAAGGCGATGGGGGGAGGCAGGCTGCCTGTGGTCAGCACCCAGCAGGCTGCTGGCCCCAAGGGAGCATGTGGAGATGGGGGGCTCGGCCAGAGGTCACCTGGGCCCAGGCCCACCCAGCCAGACTTACCATGACCCCTGGGCACCTGTGCAAGGCTGACCCCCAATCTGCAGTTGGGCAGTGCACAGCCCTTGGTGCAGAGCATCTTATCTCTGAAATGTTGCAAACGCTCACAAAAGGTTTCTGTCTCCTGGCTCTGCAGGGCCTAAATCTGGACACAGGGGAGATACTGCAGTGGCCAGTGGGGATGCTGGGTTGAGGATGCTGCTGCAGAGATGAGCTGGCCATGCCAGAGGTGCACCTAAGACTGGACCATCCTCTGCTAGCAGCTGGTGGAGGTGGCTACAGAGAGTGTGGTGGATACACAGGTCTGGTGCCAGGAGAACTTGGCCCGCCAGGAGAGGTGGTGCTGGAAGAACATTGCCTGCAAGGAGGCGTGGGACCAGGTGGATTGAGAGCACTCAGCCAAGCTCCTAGCCCTGGAGTGTGAGCGGATCTAGGTGTTGCAGGAATAAAATGTCATCCTGGGAGCATTGAAGGCCACAGATGATGACCGCCAGACCCTAGACACCATCGTGGACCTGGCAGTCTTGTGTGCGGTATCCACTGTCTGGCCTCCAGCCCTAGCCCCACAGGCTGCCTGGCAGCTGCCTGCCACCCTGTAGCAGGCCCCTGCCTGGGCCTGGGAGGAGGTCATCTGATGCCTCCTGCCACCTGGAACCTATGGCTCAGTCTCTGCCCTGGGTCTACTGTCACCCGTTTCCCCCACCTGGACCCAGCCTCACTGGTCTCCCCAGCTCCACATAGGTATGGATCCAGAGGTGCTTGGGGCAGCACCAGAACTGGATGTTGGCCCTGCTGGGCCTGGACTCCAGCAGCTGGAGGGGGAGCCACCCACACTGCAGGAGCACCCCTGGATGAGCCCCCTGCCTGCTGTGGGCCATGGTCCCTGGACCTGCGGGGGAACAGCAAGAGACCAGGGTGCTGGCCTTCTGCCCCTGGGCTCTGCCCCCTAGGCACCCTCACTCCACAGCCCTGCCTCCCCCCCAGGACACAAAAACACATACTCTTGTAAATAGTTTTGAAACTGGGAAGAGGTTTTTTATTTTGGTGGGTGGACAGGATGGTGGAGGAGCTCTATTTGTTGGGGAGGAAGTGGGGAGGGAACTCTGTTGTGTGCTGAGGGGGAGGGAGGAGGGATGAGGGGTGTGAACTGTGAGGGGAAGAAAGATGTGTTCTTTGGATCTGTGTCTGGCATGAGAGTGGTGTTGGGCGTGGGTAGGGGGTCTGTGGGCAGGTGGGCTAGAGTGGGGAGTGCTCCAGCAGGTGGTCTGCCAGAGCCTTCTGTACCCAGTGCCCTGGCCCCTGTTGGTGGGTGCATAGCTTACTGTGCAGTAAATCTAGTCATGACCAAATGCACATGTAGACGTGCCCACAGAGAGCATTTTATAGAGATAATGTAGCAGGGGAACAATGGGATAGGGGATTGGTATAAGCATGAAGACTGAAGGATTATGGAAGATAACTCCTAATTCAGAAAAGTTGTGGAATTTGAAAGATAGGGTATGCATACTTCTGTTTTATAACAATATAGATGATGGAACACTTAAATGAAGACTGAATATCCTCATGAAAGACAATCAGAGATTAGGCAAGAGATTTAGTGAAGTTCAGTGGTCTGAACAGGGCCCAGAGCTGAAATATTCTGATATGGTTCCAAAGCTGGGCAGAAATAAACAAGACACAGAACTGAGGCTCTAGTGGGGCCCATCTCTTTAATCCCATGTGATAATCCTACGCCATTTAAACCAATTGAATTTCTGCCATTGTCTTCCATGAGAGAAGCACTGGCTTGAATAGTACAGAACGGCCAGTCTATTTCCAGTTGAGAATGGGAAGACTTCAGCTAAATGCTTCATTTTTTCCCTTTGTGATTATGAGAAGAATGATGCTGTCCCCTTTCAATCTGAATTTTGGTTTTGCTAATTGCTTGTTCAACAGTGGGTTTAAATTAAGCTCATTATAAGTGGGTGCTTGATGGAGTTTTATAGTGCAGAAGTTTTTCTGTTTAGTTAAGATGGCTTCTTCTGTTCAACTCTTGCTAATTAGCATCCATCATTAACTGGTCTAGAGCTTGCAGCTCTTTTGTCTAAATGATTGTAATGTGAACTTCACTTATTGGGACATTGGGTTAAATGCCAATTTAATGAGCATGTGTTAGTTATTATCGCTGTAACTGAAACCCTGGGCATATGTTGAGAGAGATAAAGGTTTCCTCTTGTTTTCACTAAATAACTTGCTGAAATTGCATTCCTGGGGTGCACTCCATTTTTTAAAAAACTGAACTGTGGTGGTTGAAGCCATTGAGAGAGAGAGGATAAAAGAAAAATAAGTCAGTCTTACAAATGAATCCAGGTAAGAGCCTGAATATTTAGTCATCAAAGATAAGCAGTGATTGTATTAGTAGACAAGGTTCTTTGGGTGAATCTGATATCTTTTATTAGACCAACTTAAATGGTTGGAAAACAATTATTAAGCAAGCTTTCGGGTTCAAAAACCCTTTGTCAGGCTAAGGAGGTTTCAGCAGTTGGTGCGTGCTCTTCCTGGATGGAATGAAAAGTAAAGAAGCCAGAGGCTGGGCTGGGCTGCATACAAGACAGGTAGTCAGTGAAAATGTAGATTGAGGAGTCAGTGGGTGAGAGACAGGCTGGTGGGGCGGGAAGAGAGAAGGGGGATGAATAGTGGAGAGGTACCTGGGGAGTCAGATGTCAGGCAGGTTATAAGGTGTCATAAATCCAATGTCTATATTTAGTCCATGATTTTTAGTATCCAGGAGGTTGATGAAGTGGAGTTCATAGGCTCATCTCTGCAATGTGTTTTGTAAGTTTCTTTGAGGATCAGGACAGAGAGACCGAAGAGAGAGTGGTTTTCTTGTGAGAAATGTGCTCCCACTGGTAATTGGGTATTCTTGTCTTTGATGGATTTCCAGTGTGCATTCCTTCTGGTGCGCAGTTGGTGTTTGGTCCCTCCTATGTATTTTCCATCAGGGCATTTGGTGCATTGGATGAGATGTATTACATTTCTGGAGGTGCAGCTGTAAGATCCGGGAATGCTGATGGGTTTGTTGTGGGGTGTAGTAATTGTGGGGGTGGTGGAGATGTGTTGGCAGGTTTTGCATTTCTTGTCCTGGCATGGTCTGGATCCATTTGGTGTGTTCTGGGTTGGAGGAAGTTTGCTTCTGGTGATGAGGTTCGGTGCTTGTTTGAAGGGTAGGATGGGTGGCTCTGGCAAGATGTCTTTAAGAATAGGGTCTCTTTCTATTATGGGTTGCAATTGTCTCAGGATTTTCCATACAGGTTCGAGGGAGGGGTGATATGTTATAACAAACAATGTGTGATTTGTTGGGGGGTTTTCTTCTGTATTGCAGCAGTTCTTCACGTGGTATCTGGGTGGCTCTTTCAAACGTGCGATCTATCTCTCTGGAGGAGTGTCCTTGTTGGGTGAAAGCCTTTTTAAGATTGGTGAGGTGGCAATCCTGGATGGTCTCTTCAGTGCAAATTTGGGGGTATCTAAGGGCTTGGCTGTATATCACTGCTTTTTTGGTGTGATTAGGGTGATTGCTGGTTCTGTGCAGAAATATATGTTTGTCTGTGCATTTCTTGTATAACGTGGTCTGTATTTTATCATTCTGGATACTGATCATCCTTTCTAAAAAGGCGATGTTGGTGCTGGAGTAGTCTAGAGAAAGTTGGATGGAGGGATGGTGACTGTTGAATTTCTGCTGGAACTCAATCAGAGATTTCACATTTTCATTCCAAATGATGAAGATGTCATCAATATATCTTAAGTATAGCAAGGACTTGATGGTGCAGTTCTTGAGGAAGTCTTCTTCCAGGTGGCTTATATAAAGGATGGCATACCGTGGGGCCATTTTGGTGCCCATAGCTGTTCCCATCATCGGGAAGATGTGTTGGTTATTAAAAGTAAAATTGTTGTGTGTGAGGATGAAGTGTA
>NW_017729032.1:12049055-12058442 GCF_001723915.1 Gavialis gangeticus | reverse complement strand
TTTGTAGTAGGTGGTGTCAGAGAGCTGTCTGTTGACTTCCTTTATGTAGTCTTCACGGTTTAGGATGACTATGGCTCCTCCTTTATCTGCTGGTTTTATTACTATTTGGTGGTTAGATCTTAGAGATTCTATGGCCTTTTTCTCTGGTAGAGAGAGGTTGTTATGGTGGCATGTGTTGCTGATTATTTCATTATTCATTCTTTCCCTGAAGCAGTCAATGTAGCGGTGAAGGTAAGGGTTTCATCCACTGTGAGGTGTCCAATCTGCTTTTTGGGGGGTTTTTTGGGGTTGATCTTTTCCTGAATGTTGTCAGAGGATGAGTTGTTGTTGGGAGTGGGTTCATTTTGGTCATGGAAATATTCCTTGAGGTGGAGGTATCGGAAGAATTCTTCTAGTTCTCCACATTGAAGTATTTTATTAGGGTATTTTTCTGGACTATATTGTATTAGTAGTAATTTAAACAAATTTCTTATGGAAGATCCCAATTTTACAGACATGGAGATGGAAGTCTTTGCTTTATCCCCAGAGGAGCTGTAGCAGTGTTGTAAGACTGACATACTGGGGACTGAGCCATACATAGTCCACTAGAGCTGAAAGCCTGCAGTATCACATATTGAGTGAAAGAGCCGACATTGCTTCCTTATCACTGGACATGCACTGAGAAAAGGCTACGCAAGTCCTGCCTGCTCCATACCATCTATTAACCTTAAATGGAAACAATTATGCTATGGCAGGAGTGCAGTCCCATTCACATGGCCCTCCCCATCATCCATGGAGTGCTCCAATATGAGTTGGTATCAGTTAACACAATTTCAAGCCAGAGAGCGATTGTCTCTTGTTTTCTGTTTGCCATGAATGACGCGTGCCACCAGAGGCTGGAGAGGCATGGCGGTCACCCGCAGGTGGCAGCGGCAGTGGCAGCAGTGAGCAGAGAGGGGTGGGTGGTGAGTGCCAACCGGTGATCGGCGACCACCTGCAGATACCGTCAGCTGCATCCAGCGGCGATTGGCAACCGCCCGCAGATGCTGCTGCTTGCAGCATTGGCGGCAGCCAATTTTAGCAGGTGCACTGCCAATCTTAGGGAGTGCACGTGCACCCCCTATGCATCGCCAAAGCTGTTTGCCATTCTCTGTCTTTTCATTTAGTGTGAGATGGTTGAGCTGGGAATCTGTAACTGTAGGATGCAAAATACATGAGAGAATGCAGCGCGAACTGTACTGCTGCTGCTGCCCTAAAACAAAACTTTCTCTTTTAATTCTACCCTAGCCCTTTTTAGTCTACCTACCACTCCAGTGTTCCTGCTCTCTTCCCATGTCTTTAAGGACCTCTTCCTAGGAAAATCTCAGTACACTTCTGAATCCTCCTGTCAGCCATGCTTGGCCTCATCAAACATCCTGTTCCCTTAATTCCCATGACTCTGTCTTCTCCTCTGTAATTGCTCCTTCTCTCTGAGTCCTTCAGAGAACCCTCCTCACCCCCTGTAACTCTTTGTGAGGATTACTCTGTCTGTCCCCGTCTCTTCATTTTTTCATCTCTGGGTAACCTCTTGCCACAAATACAAGTTCAATTACCATCTCTTAGAGACAACTCACAGATCTGTCTCCTTTCCCCATCCCACTGCTTCAGACATTTCATTTCTTTCTTTGCGTTCCTCAACTGGTTTGCCTGTCTCTTTTGCCTCAAACATAATCTGGCTTTTTTCACCTTCAAGGCACTTCATGGTCCATCCCTGTCTTAGCTTATCGTTTCCCGTTCACTGCTGAGATGTTGACTCCTACTTCCGACTGGCACGCGACACCAGCTGTTAATGCTCACTTGTTCCATTTTCAAACATGCTCCATCTTGTTTTCTCTCCTGCTGGCCCTCCTGTGTGGAAGGAGCTCCCTGTAGACATCTTACAAAGCTACCTGTAAATTTTTTTCCTTAAAACTTCACTTTTCTGTGATGCCTCTTTATAACTTGACAATATGTAGGCTGCTGGGACTACAGCCTGTCATGGTGATGTCTTATTGTTTCCATGTATTTCCTTGCTTGCCTGTATCCATCTGTTGGCATTTTTCTTATATTTGGATTATAAACACTTTGGGGAATGTGTCCTACTTTGTTCAGTTTATGCCGCATCTTACATATACAATAGGGCCCATGTTTAGGGCTCTTTCACAACTGAAATTATTAAATGAAACTACTAATAAAAACTTCACTTTGCACTGTGGGGACTGGGCTGGGACGTGTTTCTGAGGAATTTTCAAGTGTAGTTTTACACAGAAGAAAACGTTCAATGTAACCTTCCAAGTATCAAGTCATTTATTTATAGTGAAGTGTATGTCACACCTAGCCATGTGTTTAAGATATCCTACATCCATGGAGAAAACAGACACTTTTGCTCATATGTTTAAGGCAAGGGGCATCTGAAGGACTTGACCCTGCTGTCTGCATGCAGGTTTCCCTTCCCAAATACCTTGATTTGCTTGTAGCCATTGCTTGCTGAGCAGAACGTGTGCAGGGGGAACAGTATATGTAGCTTGATAAATATGAAGCTTTTCAGGGACAAGCTTGCAAGTTGTAAAGCGTACAATCAGAAGGCAGATGATGCTTGTTTTGAAAAGTTTATTTCAGGATAAGCGATTCCCTTTTACATTCAAATGCAAATTGTGTTTGCGACAAACTTATCTCCTTTGTCGCTTTGTGCCTGAAAAAACTTAGAGTGGTTTCCAAGGAATGGTGTTATGTTGAAGACACTCCTACAGCTAAGAGCCTGAGTGTTGGTTCAAACAGACACAAAGGTAAGTGATGTAGGGCCGTGGTTCTCAACCTTTTGTGTACCGGGACCCATTTGTAAACATTGATGGTCAGTCCCGACCCAGTGCCCCTCATTCCCGACCTGCTGCCTCCTGCCTCCAGGCCCCATTTCCCCAGTGTGTGGGGCAGGGGGGTGGGTGTGTCACAGCCCTTTCATATATTCTTGCAACCCACTTTTGGGTCATGACCCATGGGTTGAAAAACACAAGTGTAGTGAACTTTTCAGCTCTGATGCTTCAACGCAGGCAGCCACTAGTACCCCTACATCCCCAGAGGCCACCCTAACACATCTCAGAGGGTTTTCTGCTATTACACACACAGTTGCCAGCTGTCCCTCTTTCTGGAGCACGGGGTGGATCCTCTTAGTATGTTTGTGACAAAGTATTGAAATGCGATGGGTTAGAACAGGTCTACAGTAACTATTGCTGGGAATGCAGGTTTTCAAGGACAGTTTTGAGAGAAAGACGGGGCACTTGCAAGAATATTCTGAGCACTGGAGTCAGAGGGAAAGAAGGTGTGAAGGTCTGGTCCTTTGACACTGAATAATCTCATCTTTCACCTGCAATGGACTATGCCTCTTGGAACCTGCAGCACTGGGAATTAATCAGCAAATTCTCACTGATGTCGGCGGGGAGGAAACTTGTATTTGATGTGAATGAAAAATGTTACTGAATTATACATTTTACTAGTGTTTTAACTAATGGCATCTTTTATTTATCCACAAACTAACAGAGCTATTTGGGTTTTATTGACCAGTATGTCTTAATTTGACTAGTGACATTTCCCATGATTAATGCATCTGTTCTTTGATGATGCATGTGCTTCCTGATGCATCACAATTAACTGCTGTTATTCAGTAATATCAGGAAGGACGCTTTTTATCTGGATCTGCATGGCTTTGTTCTGCATTTAAAATAGCAGGTAAACAGACAGGGCCTCTCTCTTCTGCTCTCATCTGTGTGTTTGAAGTCAGAAACGAGAAATTCAGTCTTGGGGTCTGGGTAAAATTCAACATTTTTCTGAAAGCAAATCAGACTGAAATAGTAAATAATGTAACAGTGCTAACCAACAAATACTGTGCGTAGGGTATGTAAAAAGCAGAGAATGCAATCTTATTTGACTTTGTGCCTCTTCTTTTTTATTTTTATCAGTAGACATGTCAAATTAATAGGCATGAAGTCTGTTTTAAAACTTTTCCCTGGATTTTTAAAATAGCATATCAGATCTAGATTCTTACGCAAGTTCGCTGCAAGTATGCTAAAGATATTTCCTACTTTCGCTCCAATCTTGCATGTACTTACCATTTTGCTAACTCTATGTAGCTGAAGAATTCCACTGATATGACTAGAACTCCTCACATGTATAAAACTAAGCACAGTCTTAAGTGCTTGCAGATTCAGGACCCTGATCAGAACAGCTTGCCTTATGTCATAGGCACAGGCCAACTGAGAAAAGTTACAGTAGTTTAACCTAATGGACTTTAAATTGATCTAACTTGCAACTCAAGGGAAGTGATTGTTTCCAATCTATTCAGCACTGGTGAAGCCTCAGCTGGAGTTACTGTGCCCAGGCTTGGGCCCCACACTTCCTGAACAATGTCCAGTTTGGAAAGAGTCCAGTGCAGACCAAAAAAGTGATTAGAGGTATGGGAGGCCAGACTTATGTTATTTAGTCTGCAGAAGAGAAGACTGAGGAGGGATTTGATAACAGTCTTTAAATATCTGAAGGCGAACTCCAGAGAGGATGGACATGGGCTTTTTCCTGTGGCTGCAGGGGATACAATTAGAAGCAACAGCCTCAAGCTTCATCGGAAAATTTAGGCTGGAGATTAGGACAAACTTTCTGACTATGAGGGCCATCAAGCATTGGAACAAGCTACCTAGGCAACTTTATCCTTGAAAGTTTTCAAGAGCAGGTTGGACAGACACTGGCTGTGATGTTTTAGTCAGGGATGATCCTGCTTTGAGCAGGAGACTGGATTAGATGACTTTGTGTTCCAAACTTAAATGAATGTACACCCCTTCTATAGGTACATTTAAATCAAGCTAATCTATGCTGAAATTGGTTTAAGCAAGGGTTACATTGATTTAAATGCCTCTGCATTAGGGTTTTGCATCAGATTAACTGATTATTTTTAAAACTAGACAACTTAGTTAAATTAGTGCAACTTTGCTGGTGAAGTCCAGTCCTCTGCAGGCTATGGACAGTGAAAAAGCCATGAGCTAGGAACATAGATGGAAGGAAAAAATAATTAGGACAATTCCTTCTCTCTTGGGGAGAGAGGGAAGGCACCATTTTTGTTGCATGCTGATGTTAGGACCAAAGCTCCTGGGGAAAATGGGGTGATGTTTAAGCTACTAGGTTCACTGGTAAGTAGAACTTGTTAGAAATTGTTCACAGAATGTTTTACCATCAGAAAATGAAGTGTTTGTTGAAAGTGGGCATGACTGCACCTTAATGTGTATTATCTTATTTTAATGCACATTAGAGCATCACTAAAAACTGGTACTTAGTTAATACTCATTAAAATAGGCTAATGCGCATTACGTGTTACTCAAAAATGATGGGTGCCTATACACGAGTGAGGAGCTTGCTCCAATGTGCTGAAATCCCAGTGCATCGGAACAGACTCAATTAATCAACTCCGCTGGAGCGTGGCAATTGGTGTGCTCCAGCAGTCTCCTGTATCTCATGTTTCAGTGTCCCCACACTTAAAAATGGTGGCGGGGGCACTTGAACTAAAGGTTTTTGGAGAAGCTTTAGTTCAAGTGTCCCAGCTGCCATTTTCAAGCGTGAGGATGCTGATACAGGAGACATGGTGGCGCTTTAATCAGAGCAGCTCTTGGAGGTGCTCTAATTAAAGTGCTGTCCCTTCCCCCCCATCCCCAGACCATGTGTAAAAGTGCCCCATGCTCTTTACTTAATTCTCATTAAAACAGGCTAATATGCATTTTCTTAGTACCTCACAATAGACCACTTTTACATGTGCTTTAGGGGGATGGGGGGGGGGGCAACACTTTAATTAAAGCAGCTCCAAGAGTCACTTTAATTAAAGCACCATAGAGTCTTGTGTATCAGCATCCATGCATGTCAAAATGGCTGTGGGGGCACTTGAACTAAAGCTAATTTGATGAGCTTTAGTTCAAGTGCCTCTGCCGCCATTTTGAAGCATGGGGCCACGCTCCAGCAGACTTGATTGAGTCTGCTCCAACATGCTGTAATTACAGTGCATTGGAGCAGCCTCCACACTCGTGTACTAGATTTAATGTGCATTAACTAAAGTGTGTTAATGCATGTGTAGACACTCCCAGTGGAAATACTGTGTGGAACATGTTGACTTTGATTAATCTTTTGGGGGCACAATCTCTATTGCCAGGCAGGTTTTTGGAACTTGTTGCCCACTTGGCTCCTTTAGCCTGCAGTTGGGCCACAGTGTTCCCAGATGATGGAAGCTGGACAGTGCAGGAGGTTGGCTGGAGTGAAGTCCAGGAAATGCTGGTTTCATAGACGTGAGGCACTTAGCAAGGCGCACCCACCTTGGAGCTCTGGTTCTTAGAAGACCTGGCAGCTGCCAACTAAAACTAATATGATTTTGCACCAGTATCACTGCTTGCCTCTGTTGAATAGTAGGGGGAACTGACAAGTTCCACGCATGGTGAGTAAATGATTCTGCTTTTACGTGGCTTTTTAATAACCCCAAGTATCTATTGGCCAGGGCCCCACTGGAGAATGCAGCTATTTCCTGGAATGATTCCTCAGTCCCATTTATTCCCACTCCCTTTTACACTTCTTGTTGATCCACAGAATCCAAATCTCACAGCACTGCACATGACAGTCCTCCAGAGACCCTGGCTTCCAGCCTCTATCCATTATATACCATTTCTGCTGTTCTTCATAATCTACATTGGAGGGTAATGCCAGACCCTGATTGTTTGAAAAAGGCAACTATCAGCTTTGGAGAATTGAAGTTTATCCATATCTTAGGTAGAAAACGAGAAGACAGCACTCATGTTGTTCCTGGTATCTGCCTGGTTGGGGAGGAAGTTTTCCAGGGGATTAGGTAGATATATGGATGTATACATTTAGCTTTAACAGTGCAGCAGAGACAAGGTGGGTAAGCAGGAAACTAAGAGGAGCAACATGAAAGAGTTTAGTGACTGCATCTTCTTACTTTGTGCTAGCAATCTTTCATTATAGAAGTGACAGGAGGAAGGCTCATTCTGGGCGTGTCTATATGTTGTCCTACAGCCGTGTAGCGTGTTGCTACGTTACCACATGGCATGCTATGGCTACATAGCAATTGCACAGGTCTACATGTGATCTCCAGCTACGTCACTGTAGTGGTGCACTCCCCAGGTATAGCATGTCTCTATGGCGATGTAGCGGTAAAATCTAACTGTGCGCCATGCACATGGTGCAGTAATCACCTGTAGTGCGCTGTGCCAGTAATCACCTGTAGCACGCTGTGCTTATATACTTCCAAAAGGAAGTACTGAAGCATGGTGCTGTAGCAACATTGCCGTACGGCAATGTGTGTACACACCCTCTGTGTCCCAGTGGTGGGCATGAACTGGGGAGGGAGATCTTACCAAAACCCTTTCTTCCAATCCTGTTTATGTATTTTGTGTTAAATAGTTATTGCATAAAATGCATAAATGGTATTAGAAGCAGGGATCTGAACCCAGGGCTCCTTCATTCCTAGAACAAGATCTACTTCACTGGGTCACAGTCAAGCTGACTCCTGTTTGCTCTCATTCTGGTCCCATGAATCTTTGCCTCCTAGCTGCTGAGTGACCCAGCTTCAACCTAGGTGAGTTCATGTGCACTCTCATCTTAGCCTAGCCCAGCTCATAGCTTGGTAGGGCATGCTGCTGGGATTGAGGGGTCCCCTAGAATCCAGCTCTCTCTTGTCATGGGCAAATGTTTTAACCAAGCATCTATTCTATAAGGATGAAGTCTATATTATGCAATGAATGCATGCTGTCTGTCAAGCAGAGGCACTGGTTCAGATAGAGGTTTTGCTGAATTCCAGGAGGATGTCTCCCTTATTAGCCATGAAGACCAGGCTGGACTGGGTCATGAAAGATGTATTCAAGGCTGTATTAGGAGAAAAGAGAGCTTTGTGCCTACTGGCTATAATAAAATGTGCCTCCAGAGGTGCGTAAAGACTGGCAGAGCCTTATTATGCTGCAAGGTGAAGGAGAGTCTGCCTCTGGGGCTCTGATTTGAATGAACAAGAGAGTTACAGGCTTCCACAGGTTTGTGCTTCAGTGTATGAAATAACCTGCAACATCACAGTTTACAGTAACAACAGGGCAAATGATATCTTTGGTACGGTGTTGATAGGCAGAGGCCCGAGTATCGCTGCACATAGCTCAAGGAAGTCCTCTGAACAGTGTACCTTTGAAGCTAAAAAGAAAAAAAGGCTATATAGGGAATGAATTGGTAAATAATTAAGAAAGGTTATAATGCCTTTTACACAGATCAGTTAGTATAGCCTCACATAGAGTCCTGTTCATGGTACCAGCCATCTCCATGGCAAAGAGGAATTTGCAGAATTTGGGGTATAAAAGGGGCAGAGAATGTTCAAGGACATGGAAAACAATCTCTTTGGAAAAGAGACTGATTGTTCTGGGCTTGTTTATTTTGAAAGGGTGATGATAAAAGGGGACATGATAAATAGATACAGGGTAACAAAAGACATATAGATCAGGAATTTCTCTTCCTTTTGTTTGCTAATGTGAGAATGAGGAGAAGGAAGTTAAAAGGTGAGAAATTCAGAATGCCTGAAAGCAAAAGCAACCCACCATGCCACATTTTCTACCAGTGTCATGAACTTTGAGGCTGTGTCCTGGTGTCCCTGCCAGGGTGGGCAATTATTTTGGGTGGAGGGCTGCTTACCCAGTTTTGGTAGGCTGTGGAGGGCTGCATGGGTAGCCCTGCCCCTTGAAAGGCGCCCCACCTCTTGGCAGGTGCCCTGCCCCCTGGTCATCATCTTGGGATGATCATCTCCTTCCTTGCACAGAGAAAAGCGGCCCCTCACCCGCCCCATGGCTGGGCACAGCCAGTCCCAGGTGGGCTGTGAGCCGCTGTAGTGTGGGGCACCGGGCATGGGATGGGCGAGGGGCTGCTTCCCCCACCCTGCGCTCAGCACCACTTTGTAACCTGCCCCCACTGCCAGGTTGGCAGTGGGGGCGGGTTACAAGCTGGTGCCGAGCACAGGGAAGAGTGGCCCCTCTCTTGTCGTGTGGCTGGTGACCCGTGCTGCAGCCACTTGCAGCCTGCGTGGGGCTGCCTGTGCCTGCTCTGGGGGTGCTTCCCCACCCCCACCCCCACGCTCCTTCCCTGCCCGGGGGCCCCCCCAGCCCTTCTCCCCCTCCACTTACCTGCAGTTCTGGTGCGAGGCAGCTGTATGCTCCCGGGCGGAAGCCCCAGGCTGGGGCATCTGGCTGAGGGGCGGGGCAAGGCAGGCCAGTTGTTGTTGGAGCCTGCGGGGCTTCCCCTGGGTCCTACTGCCCTTGGTTCCTATCATTTTTGACAGGAACCAAGGGCAGAGAAATATTAATTTTCTAAATTTTTTAGGGGCCC
>NW_017729032.1:12036182-12044055 GCF_001723915.1 Gavialis gangeticus | reverse complement strand
GCAGGCCAGTTGTTGTTGGAGCCTGCGGGGCTTCCCCTGGGTCCTACTGCCCTTGGTTCCTATCATTTTTGACAGGAACCAAGGGCAGAGAAATATTAATTTTCGACATTTTTAGGGGCCCCACAGGCCGGATAGAATGGCATCGTGGGCCGAATCCAGCCCGTGGGCTGTATTTTGCCCACCCCTGGTCCACGCAGTCTCTGATATGGGGCTATTTGTCTGAATTCAAAAAATGGATCCCACACTGTATGGTCCTTCCTTCCCCAAACCACTAGGCATCATCCTGCTACGTCTGGTAACAGGGCTCAGCACAGTGTTGCCTGGTGCTGTGCCTGGCAGGTCGCTAGGTGCTCAGGCTTCCTGACCTGGCCCATGTTCTGACTAGCTGAATTCTCTGATTCATGGACTCCAGGAGTGAGGGGCTGGGAGCCTGGGAGATTCACTGCCGGGAAGCTAAAACATCTACTTGCATATCTTTTCACAGCATCTGATGAAGCGAGATCTAGCCCATGAAAGTTTGTGCTATATATATACTACCTAAAGTAGATACATGTGTAAATATATGTATCTACTTTAGCAGTGTGTGTGTGTCTGTATGTATGTGTATCTACTTTAGACTATAAAGTGCAAATCTACCCTGTCTGATTCAAGCTAAAATATTCCATTTTCGTTCTCCTGGAATTTTTCTGAAAATCACTGCATATGAAAATTTTTGTGTTTTTGACTGTTCACTTCAACTCATGATGGAAAAACACCATTTGAAAACATGCAATTATTCACAGGAAGGGATTTTCAATTTCTAGCAATCTCTAGTCTGTAGCCAATTTTCTGTGCTTATACTACGATCTATTGACCAGAATTCAGGGAACAGCTGTAAAAAAACATTTTGAAGTCTATCTTATTCAGCTAATCATTAATGATGAGTGCACTCTGCAACCCAAACAAAAAGCATCATTTTCTAGCAGGCACATATATGATTGCAACAGGTGCATAGTAATTTGTTTTCAATATGTAGAGTGCAGTTTATTAACTACATGTTTGCACAAATGATGGCTGTCTTTTAATTTTTTTTTTAAAAAAGCAGCCATGTCAGGATGAGCCAGTTAGCCTAGTATTTTCAATATATGATTGATTGTTGTTTGGGTTAGTGACAGGACATTTGGCGAAAGCTGCTAAAATTCCTTGCTGCTAAGCAAGCATTGACTGCATTGTTTAGGTCAAAGGTGCTAATGAATGCACATTACATGTGAAGGATCAGGGGCTGTTAATAATATATGTATCAGTATTATGATGGTTCTGCTGACCAGATTTGAGATGCTGCAAGTGTATATATTTAACAAAGGTTTTTGACAGATCGTAGTTTGGATTATATTATTTTGCAAGAAGCTTATTTATAATGAATGTGCAGTGAAATATTAAAGGCAGTTTGAACACCAAGAGTTAAGAAGGTCTTGAATCAAGTCTTAATGAGTGAAAAGGGAAATACAGCAGAGTTTCTAGTTTTGATTAGTACTTTTTCCAAGCTCAGATAATTCACCCAGGGCCAAATTCTGCAGCTGTTTTATGCAGAACCAGGCACATCCTAGCTGTAAGTAGATCTATACCTTTCATGGCAATATAAATAGCTAGGTTGGTAGACAGTCCTGGTCATCCAGTCATTTGATTCTACATGACTAGTCTTTCCTTACTTATCTTCAATAAATGCTACTTCATTTATTTTTTGTTTTGAGCTGTGTTTTGAAAGCTGCTAGTATGTTATGTGGCTGGTGCTATAAACACTAAACTTTTAGCCTTTGTTTCAATTTGGTGAACTCCTAGCAGATCCCCATATCAGTGAAACACTACAGACTCTCACTGGTTTTTGAAATCTCTTCATATGCCAGATTGTTAAGAACATAAGAAGTGCTATTATGCTAGGTCACACCAATGGTTCATCTAGCCCAGTATCCTGTCTCTGACAGTGGCAGAAGTGGATGCTATGCAGGGAGAGCACTGAACTGGATATGTATAAAGTGATGCCCTACTCAGTACCCACCCTCTATGGATAGAGACTGGGTTAGAGGTGCTAGAGGAAACATCCCCAACCATTCTGTTCAGTAGTCATTAATAGATCTATCATCCATGAAGTTATCCACTCCCTTTTTTGAACCTGGTTATGCTATCTACCTCTACCACCTTCTGTGGCAATAAATGTAAGGAATGACTAAATAATCCCCGAGTGTGGGAACTCAACCTCTGCCCCCAAACTCAGCCCTCCATCAGCCCAAGTAATGGGTTGGACTTGATCATTCTTTGGGTATATTGCACCTAGTTAACGATTTACACTCGCTCTCTTATAGATTACTACTTCTACATCAACCATGTATAACAAAAAAGACCATCTACTTATATTTCAGATGAGAAAAATAGTTTCCATATGCCTTTCACTAGCTGAAATTGAACTGCAGTACTTCTTTATACATGAGCAGTTCAGTGGATGCCTAAGGGCTTAATGTAGGGTTGGAGGCAGCTGGGTGCAGTTGCACCTCCTCCCCACCCCTCCTTGGATTCCTGCTCCACCCAAAGTTTAAAACCAACTGTCAGCAGCAGCAGAAGCAGCATTTCTATTCAGGCAGCAGTGAGAGTCAATTGACTTCATGGCTCATTATAATTTACCTGATTCTTTCTAACCGTTTAATTCCATAGATGTTAAGGACCCTCTCTCCTTCTTAATGGTCCTGATGTTTCACTAATCAAGCTAGCTTTTCTTCATCAGTTCTCCTGTCTGTTAAAGTTGCTCCTGGTAATGTAGCTCCTATTTCACAGTCCTGTAGACTGCTTTTAATTCTATTTCTGTGCACTAACAGTGTGAGATGTTGATAAATATGAATTATGTGGAAAGGCTGAAAGAGCTCGGGTTATTTAGTCAGGAGAAGAGAAGACTGAGGGGGGATTTGATAAGAGTCTTCAAATACCTGCAGGACAATTATAGAGAGGATGGAGATAGCTTTTTCTCTGTGGCTATAGGGGACAGGGCTAGGAGCAATGGCCTCAAGCTGCAGCAGGGGAAACTGAGGGTGGAGATTGGGAGGAACTGTCTGACAATGAATGTAGTCAAACACTGGAACAGGCTGCCTAGAGAAATTTTGGAAGCTCCGTTCCTGGAAATTTTCAAGAGCATGTTGGGCAGACATTTGTCTGGGATGGGTTAGCCAGGGATAGTCCTGCCCTGAGCAGGGGTCAGGCCTAGATGGCCTCATTAGGTCCTTTCCAGTCCTATTTTCCTATGATCCTATGTAAGCACTCTTTCCACATTACTGAAGTGTTTCCAAAAGGGTTTTTTTGTCCAAGTGGACCTTGTTGCAAGCTGGAATGTAACTGAGGGTGAGGGTGGGGGTGACTGGGGCAGCAGCCTTGGGTACTGCCTTTTGGGTGCAAAGGGCACAAAAACTGCTGCTGCTGTAGCTGGCTGCACTGTCACTGCTGGTAGCACAGCAGCCAGTGCTGCCCCATTCACTGCCACTGCCCTATTTCATCTCTGGTTGCAAATACAGAGTTTTCCCCTTGTACCAAGAAACTGTCCTTTGTTGTCACTCATGGCCATGAGTCTTAGAAACTTGTTTTTTCTTATCAATCAAGCTTCCTTACCTTTCACTTATTTTTTCTACTTATCAGTGCAGCTTCCAAGGCTTTGTTTTGCTGCACTCAATCGTCTGCTTTTGGCAACTAATTACTAGTTGTTTATATGACCTGGTGGCCTTGCAAGCGCTTCTCCCACTTCAGCACCATCTTTCAGGAGAGGCTTTTTTGAGCAATGACAAACTATGAGAACCGTGTGCTAATATAACACACGGCCATCTGTAATTCTTGTGGGGTAGCTGCATACACTGGTACTCGTAGATGCTTTTATGTAATCTCAGTCAGCCGTGGAGTTCTTTGCATGTGCTCATTGAATGAAGTCCCAGATTTCCATATTGAGCACAATGTTGAAGCACTCATACTTTGTGTATGAGAAATTCTCATTACACAGAAGAATATGCAGGCTTACAGATCACTATATGTCACTTACTATACTTACTGCACCTGAACTCTAATTAACATTACATTCACAACTAGCTAAAATATACAGAACAGTGATTCTTAGCTTCTAACCACCTGGCATGCTCTTTTCCCAGCACCGTGTAACTGCTTTGCTTATAATGCAGAGCAGTAAGAAAAAGTATAGGTGAATTAAATATACAGGCATAATGCCATCTTTCAGGCTGGTTTTTTGCAGCCAAACTCTCTGCTGGATCCTTGTTAAAGTGCAACATTTTCTCCAGTCAGCTGGGTAGCTCTGTCCTCATTAAGATTATAAAATCTTTTTGGATTACTTGCTGCCTGGCTCATTATCCTGCTATTTGACAACTTGAGTTGGGGAAAGAATACAGAGAAAGTTTATTATAGATACCTCTTTTCCATAACTCTGTGGTCATTTTGCACTTTGCAGTGTAATGTAAGACCTTCTGGTGAATGCTGGGTCCTGGCAGTGCCCTGGTAATGAATTGTTCTCCCTTTCCACTGGGGATGGGAGAAGAAGTAATGGGTTTACATTTCAGCAAGAGATTTAGTATAGATGTTAGGGGGAAAAGCTAACTTTAAGAATGGTTAAGGAGTGAAAGTTTACAAGGGAGACTGTGACATCTCCATTCCTGGGGATTTTTCAGAATGGGTTATACAAACATTGGGTGTGAATAATTTCAGTCCAGTTGACCTTCACGTAGGGGAAAAAACTAGATGACGTCTTCAGGTCCCTTCCTGTCCTAAGTTCATTTTATTAATTATGACAAATATAAAACAAAAGCCCCTCACTTCTAATGATTAACAGGCAAATGGATTCAAATATAAATAATTATTTGCCTCGTTCTAGACCGTGAGTGTTTTCCTGACAAGTGTGGCGGACTCACCTGTTCAAGAATTCTCAATTCCGATTGGTGGAGCACATCCACCACTCAGGGCAGTGTGGGGAGAAGCTGGCGCCGCCTCTTTACTGAAGGGAGGAGGCGAGGAGCTGAGTTTGGGCCTGAAAGCTGCAGGTCCGTTGAACTTCAGGGGGTGGAGCCCCCTGAGGGTATGAAAGGTGCTGCATCGAGGCAGCTCAAGCCTGTATCCCCAGCAAGGGGATGGACAGAGCGGCGTGCAGACCAGCACATGGAGAGCTGGCCCTGGGAGCAACTTGAGGCTGCTGAAGTTAGCCCCGGCATAGGGTAGATAGCCGGAGCCCCGCAGTGTGGCCTGGCTAAGAACCAGAAGAGCCCCGGAGCCTAGAGCAGGGCCCGGGAAAGGGAAGGCCCAGGCATAAGGCTGGGTAAACCCAGCCAGCTGCAGCTCAATTCCCTCTGGGACCAGGAAGAACCATTTGTGCCCAAAGCGGGGCACAAGGCCAGGAGGGGAAGTCTCAGCATGAGGCAGACAGTGCTGGGGGCCTCTGACTGAGTGGAATACCCTGAGGCCTGGGTCAATGGTTCCTCGGAGAAGACTGGGAATTGCTGGCAGAATCGGGTCCCGCGGGGGAGGCATTCCTGAAATAAGGCAACCCTCCCCCCTCCCCTTCCCCCTCCCCAACCCAGAGGGAAGCCCCGGGTGAAAGGTTTCCTCCCGGCTAGATCTGTAAGAGGGAAGGTACCCCTTGCTGACTGAAATCCAGGGGTAGATGTGCCTCATGTCATGTAAAGCTGTGCCTTATATTTTCTAAGACTGTTATCCTGACTGTGGATATGTTGTACAATATCTGATGGGATTGGTTTAGTTTTGTATAATTGGTGTACCTTTCCCACTCCTCTCCCCCACTTCCTTTTTTATCCAGTTGTATTCTGCCAGTGGTTCCTCTGGGTTCCCTGGAAACTACCTGTTGACCCTAACTTACCTGGTTCACCCATCTGGGTATCTGCCTCTCCTCCTTGCATGGGCATCCTGAGGACTCACTAGTTGCGCCAGGCCTCTGCAGGGCACAGGGTTGAGAAGGCCATTCCTAAAGTGGGTTGCCCCATTAAGACAAGCATTGCCAGGAGGTGGTTCCTGGCTTACCATATTGTAAGTATTTCTCTGTATATCCTTAGTGCTGTTGAATATCACTGGAAATACTTACCAGAAGTTTTCCTTTTTTTGTTGGGTGATACCTACTGTAGATATTTACCTGTATATATTGGATAAGGATAGTATGTATATTGTAATTTAATAAACTGTAAATGGTTAAGAGCATTGGCGTGGAGCTGACTCTGTAGAGGAAAGAGGGACCTGAGCCCAAATCACAGGTGTCCCTCTCACAGCACTGTCACCTGCCTCATCTATCTCTTCCAATTGAGGATGGGCATGCCCTTGGGCTTGCCAACTACTTCTTTACCAGCTTCATCTTATGTTCTTTCTACAGCAAAGGAGATCTGCATATTTCTTAATGGCTTTGAGGTGCATTTTGCATTTCTTTCCCACCCCCTAAAAACTTATTTCAAAACTGTTCTGCACGTTTGGCCCTGTAAATGTAACACATCTGCCTCTGCGGCTGTCAGGAGAGGAAAACGAACACTTCTTTGTTTTTAAAATATTGTAACTGACATGTAATAAATTTTCAAGATGCCATTTGGAGACCCAGATTTGTAAGTGCTTATTATGTTTACCTTCAGACTACTTTTCAGTCATTTATTTGAGATGATTAATGATTCAAAGTTGTTAATTCTCCTCTTGTCTCCAACATGGCATTTTAAATCTTTCCTTTTAATTTTAAAGAATGAAATGAGTTTCACTTCCTGACATGATTTATCACTGCCAGAACTGATGGAATATTATCCTCCTATCAAAATCATGCCTGCTTTTTATTGCAGCAGCATAACAGTAGGACAATAATAACATATAACCTATTGTACTTGATATTTTCAAAACACTATATAAATATTAACAGAGTTGGCCTCACAACCCCGCAGTGCACTAGGTAAGTATTTATAATGCTGTTACATGTATTGCCCAAAGCTATACAATGCATGGCAGGATCACAGTCAACACTGGCATCTCTACAGTGCTTAAACTGAGAGACTGCTGTTCTTTTCAGTACTAGACATGGTTATAGATTAAATATGGCACCAAACACTTTGCTTTTCAGATCACCTTCTTACCAGGCTAGTGTAATGGTGTAACTGTAAGTTATTTAGAAATCATTCTTGGAACTAGAAATCATAGATTGTTACCTACCAGCTCTTGAAGGGGTTCTCCTGATTGTAATCCATACCTTTAGGGCATTTGTAACAACTAAAAGGAGAGGTTCTACATTCTTTTGGTGGTATCAGCTTATGAAACTTCCCTTTCCTTGACCTCAGATCATCCTTTCAAAATAGATTATTGAACAGTTATAACAACTGAAGATTGAGAAAATCTATAACACAGATACCTCCTTTTGCTCCCAATGTCATTGTTGGCAGTCCTTTGATATAAAGATGACAATCTTCCAGTAAATAGGGAAGCCATCAGCAGGAATCCTGGTTTTCTCTGATTAAAAAAAAAAATCCCCAATTTTTGGATTAAAAAAAGTAACCCCAAATCCACATTTTTCCGTGATCAAAATGAAACACCAATATATATAGATCTATATATAGTGGAGTTTCATTTTGATCATGGAAAAATGTGGATTTTGGGTTACTTTGTTAATCTGAAAATTGGGGATTTTCTTTTTTATCACAGAAAACCAGGATCCCTGTTCATTAGTGAGGTGTAGATGACTGAACAGGCTGATCTGAGATCCATATATTTGCCTGCAAATGTGGCAAATAGTTCTGGGAGGAAGCAGTAGATCCTGGTGATGTTGTGTCATAGCTCCTTCTCTTTGTCTCTCATCTGTCTGCCTCAATAGTGAGGTAAGTTTGCTTGA
>NW_017729032.1:12028238-12031182 GCF_001723915.1 Gavialis gangeticus | reverse complement strand
ATGTTGGGTCATAGCTCCTTCTCTTTGTCTCTCATCTGTCTGCCTCAATAGTGAGGTAAGTTTGCTTGAAATGCTCAATGCCTTGTACATCAGAGTGGCTTTGGCGATGATTCAGTGCTTGAGTCTCCTGGGTGTTGATGTTACTATTGCATCTGAAGGCATATTAGCCTTCAAGATATCCTTGAATCTCTTCTTTTGCCCACTTCCAGAGTGGTGACCACTGGCGAGGTGGAGGAAAAATAAGGGGAAAATAATAGTGTCTCTAAAGAAATTAAAACTTACCAAGCAACCTATGAAAAAACTCCATACCAGAGATGGACCCCGAAGTGGAAAATAGGTCCAGAGAGTCCTGGAAGTCTAGAAGGATTTCCCTAATGCAATTTTATGTGGAAGGTTATTGAACAATATGGTAAGGCGTGGTGGTACAAAAGCCTAGGATGGAGTATGAGATCCAGTCCCTATCTCTTCCAGTGTAGGGTTGTTCCCTGGATGAGTCCCTGGAAAAGAGCTAATTACCAGAGATCTAAATTCTGAACTAAAATCTAAAATATTTTAAGGTATTTATTAAAAAAAAACTAATTTAAAAGTAAATAATTTACAGGGGTTCCCAGGTTCATGAAACTGAAAATGATGTGATCAGTAAGAGATTGAGAGGCTGCTAGCACACAGGAAATATATGCCAGAACTGCTTCACCAGAGGGAGACCAGCAAAAGTAAATGCATTTATACAAAGTCTCTTAGCTGTTACTAAGCCCATGAGAATATGAAGTGAAACAAATTCAGGCATGAGCAATTAAATCTTTTGACGCGTGTGAAAACCTCCAATGCAGGTTCGACCAATTAGTGCGATGACTGTAAATGTTAAGTATAGATAACTAAAGTCATGCAATAAAGTGACTCTAATGCAGTGGTTCATTTAAAATATAATTTATAACTTCAATGCTGTATACTAAGGACTAGGGTAGAAATTGTGGCAACTGGGTTCCAGAGTGGGTCAGAAGCCAGAGTTGATAAAAGTACCATCCGTGATAATTTAAACCTGTGTGGCATCATTCATTCAAAGTGCTTTACAAACATTAATTAATTAAGCCTTGCAATACCCTGCTGTGAGCCTCCAGGTAAGTCAAAGCGTTCTTATCACACTTTCACAGAAGTTAAATAAACCAAAGTACAGGAAGATGGTTTTGCCTGGGGTAGCACAGCAAGTCTGGGGAAAAACTGCAAATAGAACCTGTAGTCCTGACACCCCCTTCCCCTGTTGCAACTGCTGAGCACACTCTCTTTAAAACCGAAAAGAAAAGAAAAGAGAAACCTTTGGTGTGATGAGACTTTGAATAGTCAACCCAATTTTATACTGGTGTTCTTACTTTTGGAGCATTTAAGGCAGGGATGTGCATTTATTAGGGCTGGAGGACCACTTAGGGCGTTTTGGTAAGTTGTCATGGGCCAGGTCAGCAGGCATCCCACCCCTCCCACCGTAACAGCTCACCAAAACTCCCTAAGTGGCTCTGCTGCAGGGCGCAGTGTGGTGTGGTGCGGCCCAGCCAAGAGCTGTCATCACCCAGGGATCTTGGGGTCTACATGGAAACTGGCTCAGGACCCAGCTAAGGTAAAAGTATTGCTTTGGTGAAACACCGTGTTAAAGAATGAAACGGTGCTCCAGAAGAAACAGGTTTGGCAGCAGGTCCTCCTTAGGCTGGGAAAACAGGCTGTGCCAGCAAACAGCTGGTTGGGGATGAGGGGGGTGCATTTCTGCATTGGGTCTGTGCTGTTAGATTCAGCTTCAGGATTGGGATCATACGATTTGCTCCTTGATGTGGAAACGGTAGAGAAATTTAAACATTTAGGAGCAATAATCACTGAGGACAATCAAGTAACTGAAGAAATCAAGGCAAAAATTGACTGGGTTAATGTATGCCTGTTGAGCCTGGATAAAATACTGGCATCAAGAAAAAGCTTAAGAAATCTTACAATCCAGCTGTATAGTGCCGTTGTTCAATCTGTCCTTTTTAATGGATGTGAATCTTGTATACTGGCAAAGGCAAATGGAAAAAAAAGGCTGCAAGCATCTGAAAACAAAATGCTAAGAAAAGGGACAGGCACGGTGGGTGAGGAGCAGGTGAGAGAAGAGGTGAAAGCTATAAGCGACATTTGGTAGGTCTGTGAGCTGTCATGGGCCCATTCTGCAGGTTTACGTGCCTAGACTGCTCCAGAGGACCCGGCAGGGAGCGGTGCCAGCCAGGCAGGGGTGTGTCCTTCTCAGTCCAGTTGAGGACATGCACTTTTGTATTTGGGAATGAGAAAAGGTGAGAGGTTGGGAGGGAAGTTGGATGAAAGGAGCTAGCCTGAAAAGATGCAATGTACAATTTTGTGTGAGCTGTTTGCAGGTATCTGCTTGGGTAGAGGACATTTTGTTTTGGGACATGGTTTCAAACTCCCTTGAGAATAGACCTCACAGCCTTGGTGTAATCGATGGCAAGTGAGAATGAAGCAAATTCACAGGGACGAGGGAGACTTATGGATTAGTCCCTGCACTGAATTCTCTACTAGCTTGTGAATAACAAGGCTGTAGTTTCCACTTACCTGCTAGATCTCTGAAGGCGAGAGAGCCAAGCGCTCTATGAAAGGTAAAAGTCTTTAAATGCTACAAGCTTTTAGCATTCGAAGAGGTAAACTTTTACCACCTCCCCACCACTCCTTGAAGGGAGCTGTGTCCGTCAAGCATAAGGGGGCATGGAGTAGCTGGCTGTATGCACATGCACGCACCTGGCAGTGGGCAGCTTTCTGCTCAGCAAGGCTTTAAGCTATTTGATGTTCATTGCTCAGGGTCCTCAGGAGACTCCCAAGAGCCTGTCAAGCTGAGAGTTGCCTTGTGGGTTGGGATTGTGGTGGCCGTAGTTTATGACCTTGAGATGACTGTCTGCAACCTCATGCAGGCACTCTC
>NW_017729032.1:12002214-12023238 GCF_001723915.1 Gavialis gangeticus | reverse complement strand
TGATGTTCATTGCTCAGGGTCCTCAGGAGACTCCCAAGAGCCTGTCAAGCTGAGAGTTGCCTTGTGGGTTGGGATTGTGGTGGCCGTAGTTTATGACCTTGAGATGACTGTCTGCAACATCATCTGAGCTTTCTACGTGCTCCCTTTGCGCGGAGATTGGGAACCCGTCTGTGGTCTGAGAGTGCCTGCATGAGGTTAAGGGCGACAAACACATGCTCTGCACTTTTCCTCTGCCACGAGAACTTTTACTTTTGTTCTTTTGTGGTGTTACCTCTAGTGAAAATAAATGGTTTACCTATGGAAAGCAGAGATGACGGACAAATGGAAAACATAATGTGAATCAGGCTGAATCTGCTTGCCGGTGTGACTAGCAAAGTCGCTGTAGATGCAGTCTGAAGGCAGCAATAAAATAACTTTACCATGCTTTCCTGGTGCTGCAGCATTTCTGTGATATTCTTGATGGCTTACTCGTATCCCCTTGGAGATATTTCTGGCATAGATGATGTGTGCATGAAGCTCTTCCTTATGGCCGCTAGCTGGTGCTGTTACCCTGATTTGACAGCTCTGGGCTGCAGTTTTAGTCAGACACCATCAGGAGCCACTGCTCACAAGCATCTTGTCGCCTGCAGCATCTCAGTTCCTTGTCTTGCCGTGTGCAGGGAAGCAAAACAATTGGCAGGAGGTGCAGCAGAGAGCCAGTCGAAGGGCAAACCAGTCAAAGCGGCATCTCCACCCCTCTAGTTTCTCAGTGCTGCACTGAAGAGGTGTACAACGAGGGGGGAACCTCTTACATGGCCCCGCTCCATTGTCTAGAAACCAGGCTCCTGAACCAGTGGGTGGCTGTGACCAAGAGAGATCCCTGGGAATGGTACTAGGTAGTTCATACAGGGTAAAAAGTGATGCTCAGGGGTAAAGGCAAGGCCTTGACTCTTGGGGAAGGGAGGTGCCTAAAAGGGAAGGGCCTGGAGAGTGGTTGAGATCAGGGTTGTGTGAGGAGCAGGGGAGTTGGGATACCAGCACTTTTTTAAAGATAAAAAATAATGTTGTAAGCATGACAAAGAGACATTATGCTGTGAAAAACTTCCGTTGTTCTTTTATTTGTATTCACTTCTGTAAAAGGGAGTAGGCTGGGTGCTATAGGGAAAGAACACATTGTAGATGACCTAGGGCAGAGATGGAATAGATAGCACCCGGGATGAGTTGTTTTTGCATTCCCACACATTTCCATAGCCTGAGATGCTCCAAGGATGCATTCATTTTTAAATATACTACATTTCCTCTTAGCAAACCCTTCCCCAACCCACTGGTGCACAGCTACAATAGCAAAACGCATAACAGGGACTTGATTCTGTTTATGAAGCATTTAGCAATGATGCACCTTCAATTTTTTGGTTCAGTGTGCAGCACTATTCCTCCTGATATGTCGTAGGAAATTGAGTTTACAGCTGGTTACCTTCTGGAATAAAAAAGTAAATAATACAACCTCAAATTTCATTCAAGGAAAGTTTTGCTATGACTGCTGTCTCACCTATGAAAAATGCTTTTGATTCCTGGACTCTTGTCTGAGTAGTACAATACAGTGTTACCAGCTCTATGAATCCATTAGAGCTATTTAAGGAAAATATATTTGTTGCATTTTGAGCAGTCAGAATTGCACAAGAAAGCAATAATGTAACTGGGGAGTATAAAGACATCTAACTTCAGTTCTTTTGTTTGAATCATGTCAGAATCAGTCAGAGGAAAGTGCTGTTCCCAGCTTCTGTAATCCACCGCGGGGGATCTGCATGAGACACTTCAGGAGAAAAGAAACATGCAATGAGAATTACAGACTGCTGCATGAAACAGTAGAACCATCAAGCTACGTTGAAGTCGAGGGAAATTCAGTTCACATCAGTGGCCCTCAATTAAGTTTTCTAACCTATACAGTGAATAAGACAATCTTGCAGTCGGACCTTATTTGTTTGTCATAAGTAACATTTTTCTCTGTCTAGCGCACACAGATCAATACACAGTATTGGAAGAAGCTGCTTATATATCTCTAAGTTGATATAAAAAAATTACCACGCCTTAGTATTCTCTCTCAAGGAATATTTATCATCCTATGAAAAGTGTATTCTAATGCACATATACTTAGCAAGTTTCAAGCTTTTTTTTGTGAGTACTGACCAGTATAAGCTTCACTTTCTGTTTACGTATCTTTTCTAATGGATAAACAGTAGGGCTTATTTAGTGGTATGCTGTGGCTGTTTAATGCTGCAATGGAAAAGAGCTGTAACATTTACATTGAGGTTACAGCTAACACTGGCTTTGTACAAAGCACCCAAAGTGTGCGGATGAACTGGGTCCAATAAGGTGCGTGCCAAATGAGTGTGTGTGTGTACATACTTTGTATTGGTAAAATTTCACATCTGCATAATTCCCAGTGGGTAGCAAATACAAGTATTCATTACTCTGCTTTCCAGCAATTTAAAGGTTCTGTCAAGATTTTATATTCAGAAACAAAATGAGCAGAATTGCCTGCATGTTCAGTTCCTTAGAAAATTGTCACCCCAAGAGTATTATATATTATACATGTACACACAAACTAATGTGTCATAATAGTAAAAGATTAGGAACTGTAGGGGAAGCTAGGGTAGTCCATTTAGTATTGTGACTAGATATGCATAAAAGAGGGCTTTGTTTTTCTGAGGTATGGCTTCTAGACTATTATTTTTAGCATAGATTTCATTACTGTGGAAGAGGACTTGCACTTGTAGTTCTTGTTCTTTTTCTTTGCTTGTGATTTTTATTTGGCTCTGCTCATCAGTCCTTGGGTTACTGCTGAATATTTGCTTCCTCAAGCTTTTTTGGACAACTGCTCATGATCTGGAGGTTTCTGACAGGGCTGATCAGGTGAGTTCTGACCAGAGGTGTTTGTGCCCTGGGAGGCAGGGATGGCAGTAGGTGTCAGATTGGCAGCAGTGGCCACTGTTATGCTACTGTTTCTGAATGTAGGCTGATTGTTTTACTCTTACTTTTTCACTGCTCTTGTGTCACAGAATAATAGAAAATTAGGGTTGGAAGGGACCTCAGGAGGCATGACAGGTCTGTGTCCCGGGGTGCTATAGCACCCTTGGGGGACACACATCTCCTGCCTCTTCTGATCCCCTGGGGTGCCCTTTCCTCTTGTTTTCCTGCCACACCTTGATGTTGTTCAGAAGAGAAAGGTTGGGAGGCTGTCCTGAGGTCCAGAGGGAGTCCGGTCTACTGCTGAGCTGCCTGTGGCTGAACTGTCATGGCCCTTTGTACCTGTCGGTGCCTCAGGACACTAGGTGCTTTAAGGGCCGTGTACTTGGTCACTGCCTGCCCTACAGCCATGCTCATGCCTTGCAGATGTTACTGATTATAACTATAGTGGGGTGGTTTGCCCCAGTGCAAGGCTTGTCCCACTTAGGCCTCTAAGTCTTTATTAGAGGCTTTGGCCTTCTTGACTTTGGCCCCCTATTCTCTGGCTGGGCCTCCCTTTTGCCTAGGCGCACGGTACTGGACTTCAGCTCTCGGGTGCCAGCCCTGTCTCTTGCCCTGGCCCATCTCTCACCTGGGCCCCGGTTATAGACCTTACAGTCTCAGGCTGTCTCTACTGCCCTTCCAATTTCAGGCTTCTGACTCTCTTGGCTTCTGCCTGTGGCCTCCTCTTCTCCCCTTTCAGCCACAGCTGGTGAGAGCCAAGCTGTTACTTTAACAAAAACCTCCTCTACTCTGGGTAAACAAACATTGGTAGTGAAAGAAAAAGGGCAAGCTACCACTTGAAGGAAATCCTCCCCCACTCTGGCTAAGCAAACATTAGAACAGCCTTCATCTCCTGGGGCTCTCACCTCTCTGCTTTCGGAGCGCTTCCTTGCCTGCAAGAGGGTTTGTGCACAGCCGGTCTGTGCAAAGAGCTCGGCTCCCTGCACATCCCCAGTTCTCCTCCTTTTCCCCCTAGGTGTTCAGTTCATATTCCCCTGAATGCTGCCCTATCAGAGTCAAATGGCTCTTTATCCCACACTGCACTTCAGGTCTGCTGCATGATTCCCTTGCATCAGCTACCTCTGTGTCTATACCTCAGGCTAGCTGCTGTGTTTCCCCCCACTTTAGTAACAGGAGCCATTGGCTCCCTGTTACAGGAGGTCATCTAGTCCAACCCCCTGCTCAAAGCAGGACCATCCCCAACTAGATCATCGCAGCCAAGGCTCTGTCTAGCTGGATCTTAAAAACCTCCAAGGATGGAGACCCCACAACTCTCTGGGAAGTCTGCTCCTGTGCTTAACCACCCTCCTTGTGAGAGATTTTCTTAATATCTGACCTAAACTTTCCTTGCTGCAACTTGAGACCGTGACCTTGTGAGGTCCCTTTTAGCTCTACTTTCCTATGATCCTAGTTATAGTCAAGTAGGCTGTCCAAAATTGCTTTGCTAGGCAACAATGGGTAAGATGTGGGTAAGCCAGAAGAGTAGTCAGGTACATATCCACAGGAAATGCTTTCATTTTGCTAGGCACAGATGGAAAAAAAACACTCTAGGCCAGGGGTTTTCAACCAGGGAGAACGCCCCACTCCCCTCTCCCCCACTTGTCGACTGGCAGCTGGGGACACCCCTCCCACACTTGTCTGGCCACCGAGGGATTCCAGGCTTCTTCCCTAGCCGCCAGGGTACACTGACTCAAAAAGGTTGAAAAACCCTGCTCTAGGCTACAACTGCTGCCTGTGCTATCTGCTTCCTTATGGGCCTGATCCAAAGCCTGTTGAAATTGGTGGGAATCTGTTTGACTTGAATGGAGGTTGGATAAGAGCTGATAAGTGTGAGTCTCTGCATCACATGGTGACATGTATAGCAAGTTAGAAGGGAAGAAGTTTTTGCTGAAACATACACCATAAATTCAAACTCATCAATGTACAAGGTCAGCCTTTTAAACTTAGTTACTCTTGTTACATAGAATATAGATAGTACTGGGAAGACTGGCATCAATTTGTTTGTTTTCACAGTTCAATCTTTCCTCTTCCTCCCCCAGCTTTGTAAATGCAAGACAGCTATAACTGGAACTTTTCTCTCTACGCCATGCTTTCTTAGGCATGTGGTCCTGATTCTATTCCTGATTTACAGTTAAACTGGGATGAATTTAGCTGAAGTGGAAGACTTAAAAAGGGGTAAATATAGGGAAAATGGGACCCAAAAACATCTGTATCTTATTTGGAAAGTTTTAGTAGTAATATTGTATTTTGCATGAAAAGGCTTGCTTAGTTGTGTAACAAGCTGGAGAACAAATGTATACAAGCATATGGATCATTGGGAGGCAGTGCCGATGACTTGAATAAAAACTTAACACTTCTTCCACATATTAAAAAGAGTCTGGAAATCAGCTGGTATGGTGTAGGGTTCTGTATGATAGTAAAGAGGTATTAGGAGCAAATCTCAGCCCCTTCTCAATACTGGAATGATGAATGTTCCCACATTCCTTAAGGGGGATAAATGGTGGCAGATAGGATGGTTCCTTCCCAGTCCATAAAATACTAGTGGAGCCACTCCATACCTGCTTGTGCAGTAGAGAGTTTCTGCAGTAGCCACGGTCCCTTTAACCTGCTTCTATGGGTGTGTCCAGATAAGCACATATGTGCATTTTCCCAGGGACAAATAGCAGCACATTCATGCTCTGGCTCTTGGAGAGTTGCCCCAGGTGGGGTAGGGGAGGCTGGGGCCAGCACTTGGGCTGGCCCTGGCAGCCTTACTTGTGGGGGTGTCCCAGGGCTCCAGTGGTAGCGATCCAGCAGCAGGGAGCCTGGCCGGCAGCCGGAGTGTGACTCTGGCTAGCCAGGATCCAGTTTAAGGCAGCACACGCTGCTACCACATGTGCCACCCTGCTTTTTTCTGCCACAGGTTTTTTTGACACCAGGGTCTCCTGGTGTCAAATAAAAACCACTGCATTGCTAGTTAGCTGTGCGGTGAACCTGGGCATTTGGAGTGCATGTGGTTTGTGATGCCACAGATGGGTCTGTAGCACCACAAACCTCACATGTGTGCTCATCTGGATGCACCCTATCAGTCATTCCTACCTAGTAGATCTACACAGGCCTCAATGCACTGGCCATTCCTGAATCCATCCCAAATTCTTTGAGCCTAGTTGTTGCAGATGGATTTGAGACTCTCTTGCACACTCATTTGCTATCCTCTGCCACTGATCTCTCTTGGCCTGGCAGCTTCTGAGGTCTTGTGCACAAATTACTTAGACTCGTTCTTAATATTTGTAACAGACTTTGAAAACCTTGTCTGAATAGAACCATAGAAGTGCATATGATTATTATTATTCTGCTCCTCTGAAGTTGGTATTCTCTGACCTTTAATCATTTTCCCTTCAATTTATCGCTCTTTCTGGGGCTGAGGCGACTAGAACTGAAAGCGGCAGTCACTGTATTGAATCATCTTCTTTTCTCTCTCTCTCATTAGCATGTCAGTGAAGGCTCCTGTGGTCACAGAAGGAATGTTTGAATGCAGATTAGTCAACTATAAATTTTGTCATTGGAATTTTCTTACGCTCATAATTCATTTAACCTTTCTGCTGGCAGAGCAGTCATAGTTTCTTATAATGAATTAATATTGTGATTTTTCTATCAATTACACACACCCAAGCTGTGTTAAAAGAACATCGTTATGGCTGGAAAGTCCAGCAGTCAAAGATTAAAGATGAGGGAGGCTTGTGCAAACTTATCATATCATACTGTGATTCTCCCCATGACCCCTGCCTCAGTCAGTGAAGGGGATGGAACTGCTTTGGGGATATAGCAGAGTTGTGGCATAAAGAGGATTTGTTCATAGATTCCATATCTCATTCGTTGCGGAAGTTGGAAAGTTTGCAGTGAATCAGGCAGATGGGTGCATGAAGGGAAAAAGGGAATCTCATGGATAAGACAGTTGAATATCACCTCAAGGATGTGGCTTATGCCCTTACTGCCATAGTATTTCTGTGTGATGCTGTCCAGTCCACTTGAACCAGTTCTGGAAAGGTGACCACTAACTGTCTCATTTTCTGAGAAAGTGCCCAACTAGAGAACTGGGATGCTGATTTGCAGCAGTGCTTAGAACTCAGAGCTACAAGGCAGGTCAAACAGAGCTGTACTTTGAACACACAACTTTAGCATGTTATACAGTACTGACGTACTCATTATATAAAGCAAAGTTCTTGGGTAACTCAGGGTATAGACAGACATACCTATGAACAGGGCCGGTTTAACACATAGGCAAACTAGGCACATGCCTAGGGCCCTAAGTGAAGAAGGGGCCTAGTTGTGCTTATTTTACATATTATAATTATTGATTGAAAAAAAGTAGCGGCCCATCAATTTGTTTGTGTAGGGCCCACTAAAGGGCTAGTCTGGCCCTGCATATGAAGTACTTAAAGATCTAATTTTTACTGAAATGTTTCAGTAGTGTACAGATGTACAACTGCCTCCCAGCTAAAGCATCACTGTGAAGCACTTCAAAGTTATCTTTCATCCAGGGTCATTTTTGATATTGTTTGGGCTGATTTGTAGTGCTATAATGCTGTTCATCATCTGTCCACTCAATGTTTATAGTGCTTTAGAGTGTTGTAAATGTTACATCTATCCCTGCTGTCAAACTGGTACACAGAATTAGTAGTTACTTTTGATCTTCACTTCTCTGTTCCTCAGTTCTCAATATATAAACTGGGAAAAAAGCACTACTTCACCTCACAGGGCCATTGCAAAGATGAATTAATGTTTGTGTAGCTCTCACATGCAATAGTGACTGCATCACAGAAAACATTAGTAATTCTGTCTTCATAGCAGAGCTTAACTAGCTCATACACTAAGGCCAGGGACAGACATTCAAAAAGCCAGAGCCTGAGTTGATTTAATCTTTGCAGGTTAGTCTAATCTGGCTAGGCTGAACCAGTTTGTAACTGCACAGACAATACCTCTGGACTGAAAAAACGCAGGGACATGCCTGCGATGGCTTAGGCTAGAAGCTGGGGAAGGTGGGGGTGCTAGAGTAGCCCTCCTTTCCCTTCCATAGTGCTGAGCTGAGGGAGAGGCATGGCCAAGCCCTGGCAGGATGCTCTGATTAGGGAGGGGTTCCCCCGCCCCAACCTCCACTGTTGATAACAGAGCATTTAGTTACACAGCAGGGAATTATACAGGGACTTTTTAGCATTTATCAGCCTGTCAAACAAAACAAAAGCCCCTCTCATTATTTCAAGCTCTTCTTAAACAACTTTTTTCCAAGGAAGGAATGGAGGGACATTACCAGCTACCTGTTGATTAGCTCCAAAAAGCCCTAAGCCAGCATTGTCCTGTCTGCCTTTGTTCTGTCTCCCACAACACAGACACTAGCCAGCATGTGGTATGCTAGCTAGTAGTGTGCATCTGTGTAAGGCAGAGGGGAGGGGGGAATCCCTGCTTGAGCAGAGAGTGGGGGGTAGAGCAGGAGGAAGCCAGGCAGATGATGCTGTACCTGCAGTCTCTGCCATAGCTACAGCCAGGGAGCAGAGGGGCGGGCCAGCCCTACTGGGCTGGAGCAGACAGCAGTGCCCCACCCAGAGTTGCAAAGTATCTGGGATGCTGGGAGACTCTGGTTTAACTTTAACCTGGAAGGGGTCTGGGACAGACATTGCATAAACCGGTTTGACCCAAATCAGTTAAGTCTGATACTACATTCAGCCAGGTTTATCTCAAACCAGTTTCAGCCATTTTCAAACTGGTTTATGTGCACTGAACATCAGTTCTGTTACAGGTTTAAACCAGTTTCTGATCACTTAAACTGGTTTGTGTAATGTCAGTCCCTAGCCTAAGTGATGAGGAGAAAACAAAATATTCACTGGCACACTGGCAATCTGCACTTTGAGCGAGGCAGGGATCCTACATAAATGTATAGCATATGATTAGATGCTGTAGCATATGTAGATACTACATACAGTTACATACTGTATCATAATGAATATGCATAAGGGGCCATATAAAGAACTCCAAGTCTTTTTTTGTTGTTGTTGATCCCTTTAAAAAAAGGCAGATTCTGCTCAATCTTACACTGATGTAAAACAAGGAGAGTCCATGGACTTACACCAACACAACATGCTGTCACTCATCCGATTGCTTCAGCTGCAGCAGCTGCTGGATTCTGTGCCCACCCCCTCCCTTCTTTGGCTTTTGCTGACTGCCCCTGCCCCAGTGTGTGTGGCAGAGCAATATGGTCCAACCTAAGTAGCTGAGGGTGAGTCATCAGCAGCATGGGTTTTTAGTGCAGTGGTGGGAGTAGGGGTGGGCAGGCATGTGGTGCAGAGGTGTGGGTGCACAAGCACACAGTGCAGTCAGGGGTGGAGGAGTTCTCATACAGCAAGTGGCCCAGAGGGCCCGTGTCTCACCCTGGTGCAGCCCATAGGTGTGCTTCCCCCACTGGTGTAGCCCACAGGGTGTTCAGCTCTGAGCCACATAGACATCCTTGACTTAGAGGCTAACTGGTCCCCTTATGCGTCTTCTTATAAGTCGTTAGGGTGAGAAGTAGTGAACCATGGTAGACGGTCACTGAGAATAGAAGTTGCATGTTTTGACCAGATTAGTGACAGCATCATTTAATAAAGGACTTGGTACCTTATATGTGTCTGTATATATTTGTAAAATTATACTGATACATTTTTCCAGCACTTGGGCCTGTCAGACAACATTAAGGAATTAATCTGACAGAGAAAATTTGGCTTTCCACATCCTCAAGGAGGAAGTATCCCAAATAAAGTACCCAATTTTTCTCTCTCTGATTATTTCATCTTAAAATATAAGAGATTCCTTGTGGCAATGTATCTTGATCTCTTAAATTCGAGAGACAATTCAAGACAACCTAACTGAGCAACAGGTAAAAATACGATTATTAAGGATTGCAAATAACCCCTAAATTAACAACTAAATGAATGCATTGCACTGAACTTGGATGAATAAAATCTGTGGCATCAAACACTTCTGAAAAATGCATAAAGATCATAGATCTCTCCTGACGAAGTGTTTGTAAGTGAGGGATTAGGTAGAACAACTGCTCAGGTGCCAAACGAAGAGAGTATTTTTGGTTCCTGTTTACCTTACTACATGGAGTTGAGACACGGACAATATATAGGAGACACCTCAAGTCACTGAAGGAGAACCATAAATACTAGCTGTGGAAGATCCTTCGAATCCAGTGGGAAGATAGATGCACCAACATTAGCATCCTCTTGCAAGCAAACATCGCAAGCATTGAGATGATGATCACCTGACATTAATTTCACCACGCTGGCCAGGTTATCCAGGTGTCCAACTTCAGACTCCCGAAGCAAGTTTTATTCTCTCAGCTCAGTCAAGGTTTATGCTCAAGAGGAGGACAGAGAAAGTGCTTCAAAGATGTCCTCAAGGCCAATTTGAAAAAAAATGCAAATCATTATCAACTCATGGGAGACTGTTGCCCAGGATTGCCCCAAATGAAGGAAGTCTGCTGCAAGGATCTTAGGACTTTGAAACATTACAACAACAACAGGAGATGGATAAATGGGAGATGCAGAAACAGCATCTTGCAGACTAAACCCAGAACTCAGAGCCATCCATCCCACACGGAAACGTGTCCAAGCTGCAATAGAGTTAGTTGATACTGGATAGGCCTTGTAAGCCATATTCAGACCCACAGATAAGACAATCATGAAAGGCAGTCATCCTTGACTGTGTGGGACTGCCGATGATGAAGATGATAATGATCTCCTTACTTTTTTGGGAATTGGACAACTTCCTCATACAGATTTAATTTGCATAAGATTCTAGTGCTTTGCTTGGTTTTCCTTCCTTTATGTCACATCCAAGAGGGAGGCTGGATTTTGGTTACCATAAATGGCAATAGCAATGCTGCTGTGATGGTTTTAAATATGGCCTCCCCACTATCTCAACCCTCTTGCTATTCTAGCTCATGCTTCTCTTCATCTAATCATTTCTGCTACAACACACTCATACCCTTGCCACTATCCACCCATTTTCTCATCCCCATTAGTTGGGTGATTGGGTGTCACACCAAATTTCTTTTGCAAATTACAGCACCTAATTTGTGCTCTCATTGACTGAGTGGGAAGCTATTGTCTTTTTCTACAGGGAGAGTGATTTTTTGCTTATGGAAATATAAAGTGACATACTGTAGTATATTTGCTGTGTTCCAGAAACTTTTATAACTGCAAGTATGCTGAACTGCTCTTTTTACATACCAGATGTCATAATCCTAGAGAGGGAACCTGGAGTTTTCTTAGAACAGAAAGACTGTTAGAAGGTGTTTCTCTTTTTACATTTGTAGATCTGTATCTTTTTACATATGTGTACCACATGAGATATGTAGGAGTTAGTTTTTGAGGGCACACATACAGAAAACAACCTTTAATGTCCAATTGCAAGTACTGTACTCCTGCTTCTTGTCTGACTGACTCCTGTCAACCCAATAAATACTCTGACAGCTATAGCAGCACATGCAACAGCCACAGGCCAAAGACTAGCTGATTCCAGCTGGTAAATTACCTAGATTTTGTTACATATTATGTTTTATGTGCCTTACCTGGAGTTACAATATAAATTGATCCGGCAAAGAACCACATATACCATTTCTACCTTTGCTATGCAAATTCATGTGTTGGAATAAAAAAACCTCCAGATTCCCATTGTAGCTATTGCTCTATAGTTGTTAAGTTTAATGGTAAAAGTTCAAAATTCTTAGCATTGTATAATATATAGATTCCTGTGAATCCCTCTGCTCAGGTCATTCAGTAAGTGTGTTTTATTAACATGGCAATATCCCTGCCAAACTAATGCTCACACTTGATGGCTGTTTTATTATTTTTAAAAGAACAATGTATGAGACACCTTTTTTTTCATCATCTTATGCTAGTGCCAAGATATTGTGTGATATGTTAGATGAAGGTTAGTCTGACTTGCAGGTATCAGAAATAAGGAGTTGATCGGTTCTCATCTCCCTTTGGCTGGTCAATGAGAGGTAGAAGCCTCTTGCCGGAGGAGGGGGTTTCACTTATGTTCTGCAGTGGGTGGTTTCCCTTCTCTCTGGGCTGTTCCATCATTGAAAATCCAACCGAGTCTCCCATCTAAGATGGATGGATGTCATGCCATAGGAACAGGGAGATAAACTTTCGAAAGGGTTAATTTAACTAACTAGAGGTAGTTTGTGACTGGCCCAGCCAGAGTGGCCTTTGAGCTTTCTTAACAGATTTCTCATTCACTAGCGGCAAGGACTCAAGCAGGTGTTAGGGCTGAACATCTTTTGAGATGCCTAATATTTAGCTGTTTTCTCATTTTCTTTCCAAGATAATTTGAATTGTTTTTTTTCTTGTACAAGATCTTGCTCTATATAAATGGTTGGGATTTGTGTATAATTTCACGCAGAGCATTTTTTCAGTCTTTCCTTATAATTATTATTCATGTGTTTCCTTCAAACAGCCAACAAAATCCTTTAAAGCAGGAAATTTTCTCAGAAACCTACATGACATTTTAGAAAACTAGTTTACATATTCGTGCCTGCTGCTAGAAATAATAATATGTGCTTATCGTTATAATGTAGACTCCAAAGTGCATAAATATGTACTAGTTAGAGATAAATATCAGGGACTGCAAAATCCAGCATATCAAATGAAGTCTCTTACTTGTTTCTTTTTACTAACAGATATTCAAGAGTTTTATGAAGTGACTTTGCTAAACTCCCAGAAAAGCTACGAGCAAAAAATAGAAGAAGCAAACCAAGTAGCAGAGAAGTGGGAGAAGACAAAATCTTCTACTACATGTCATGAAAGTCTGCAGAGAAACCATGAGGTACTATGCTAGAAGAATAGTTTAATGTTATCTCACAAATAATAGATAAATAGTTGGAAGTGATCGTAATGAATCATATTGAATAGATAGCTCAGGAGGTGAAAGCAATGTTTTACAGTAGGCAGAATGGCCTTTTGGTTAGGTAATGTACTGGAACTTAGAGCGGGTTCTGACTCTGCCCTATACATCTGCTGTCACTTTGGTTATACTACTTAATCTCTCTGTGCTTCAGGTCCACACCTATAAAATGGGAAATACAGTACTACTACTCCACCTCTTCTGTTTATCTTTCCTAATGAAACTTTGAGTTCACACTTCATTAGGGTGTGGACGGAAGTAACAACTGAACTGTTTTGAATGGTCGACAACAGTGGTGAAGCTCACTTTTTGGCACCCCAGGATCTACCACACGCCCCCCCCAGGCCCCCTGACTCCTGGACAAGCTGCCTGGGCTCTGACCCCACACACCTAGCTCAGTTTGTGTGGCGGGGACTGTGGCTCAACCCAGCCACGTGTGGCCTGCCACTCCTGATTGTGGAGCATCTGACAGACTGAAATCGAGTGTCAGAGGCTTCATGATTGACCAGTCAGTCGAGACCAACTGGTTGGTAATCACTAGTCTACAAGCATACATGCTCTTTGAAGTGTTTCAAAAGCTGCCAAACTGCTCTAAAATGCTAACTCTTTAAATGAGGTGTTCTTTGGGAGTGTTTCACTTTTTGTTCCTTCTGCACAGCCCCAGAGCTGTCAGAGCTGGGCCTTTCAGTCCCAGTCCCCTCCCCTCTAAGGGGAAGAGGAGAGATTTGAGGGATTTGGGACTGGGACTGGAGAATTGGGATCATGGCAGCAACGATTCCCTGTTTACCTGGGGGAGTGGGGAATGGATCTGCAGATTGCTGTAGCTTCTTTGAATACCTCCTGGCTGGTGCTAGAGAAGGGTACACTGTTTTGAAATGTTCCAGCCAAGAATGCTCCAGAGCATTGTATGTCTACCTCCTGGTTGAAAATACTAGTTTTTGAAATGTTTCCAAGTGTGTTTCACTTGGAAACATTTCAGAGGTTACTTTTGGGCACAGCCAGACATTAGAGCCTTGCTCTAACATGTGGCACTTTACATAAAGTGCCATTATTCATAGATTCATAGATGTTTGGGTTGGAAAGGACCTCAGCAGATCATTGGGTCTGACCCCCGGCTCTGGGGAGGAAAGAGTGCTGGGGTCAGATGACCCCAGCCAGGTGCATGTCTAGCCTCCTCTTAAAGACCCCCAGGGTAGGGAAGAGCACCACCTCCCTTGGAAGCCGATTTGTGACACATGTGGCTCTTCATGGTCCGTCCACTAGTGACCCTGCAACACTGGTTATGGGCCAACTGCCCACCTTCTCTCCTGCCATGCCTTGTTGTTACTTGCTTAATTAGAGGATGTTAATTAAGCGGGAGGCTGCCCATTTTCTGCCCCGATGCCTGGGGCACTACCTGTGGCTCCTTTCCTCCCCTTACACCGCAGCCCAAGCCTTGCGGATGTACCTGACGTTGTTCGGGTCTGTTCCACTCTCGCAACCTGCACCCCACTGGTGCCCTGGCTTGCCTCACAACCCGCGCCTCACCAGTGCTCTGGCTTGTCTCTTGTAACTTGTGCCACACAGGCATTTTGGCTTGTCTCTCGCAACTGTGGCCCTCTGGCACTCGTCAATCACTGCCCCCTTTGCTCTGGGGCTTCTCACGCTGCCCCCTCTCTGGGGCTTCTCACGCTGCCCTGGGGCTCAGGTGGCCGTAGCTGTACCTGGCCCCAAATCTCTCTCTCGGGGTCTCGAACCCCCTGCTGGGCTCAGGCAGCCTCAGCCTTGCCTGGCCTCCGATTCTTTGCTCCCCTTTTCAGAACTGGGGTCAGTGCACCCCCAAATGCTGCACCCTCTCTGGCACCAGGGTCCCCACGCTACCATGGAGCCCCTATGAGGCCTCTTCCAACCCCTAATAGCTTCACCTGGTCCCCCGGTCTAAATAGTGAACACAAAAAAAACCCCACAAGCCCCCGGGCTACAACATAAAATCTAAGCCATCTGGCTAAAACCACATTCAATTCCTACCAGGGAATTCTCCACCCCATACCAGCAATCAGGAGCGGCTCGTGCAGTTAGGCTTCTCCTTGCTGTTTGCTCTGGCAGAGCTCCTTCTCCCTTGGCTGCCAGCAGGAGACTGCCTGCCTGGCCTCAGCCTGGGGTTATTTGGGAGCCAGACCCTGCCCCTCCCAGTCAGCTGACTCCCACTGGTTACCCTGGCAACCCACAGCTGGATTCCTTACTTATCACTCCACAAGTAGCAGGCACCTCACTACCATTCCAGATTCTAGCAACCCTCACCATAAAGAAGTTCTTCCTGATGTCTAACCTAAATTGCTTTCCATCAGTTTGTGGCCATTGTTCCTAGTTACTCTAAGGGGTGTCCTGGTAAACAGAGCATCTCCTATTCCTTGCTGCCCCTCTTCTTCCCTACCCCTGAAGAATTTGTAGGCAGCCACAAGATCACCTCTCAGCCTTCTCTTGCAGAAGCTGAAGATATCCAGGGCCCTCAATCTCTCTTTGTAGGGCTTTGCATGCAGGCTCCTGACCATATGAGTGGCCCTCGTCTGAACCCTCTCAGGTTGTCCAGATCCCTCTTGAAGTATGGCACCCAAAACTGGACACAGTACTCCAGCTGTGGCCTGACCAATGTTGCATAGAGGGGAAGTATTGCTTCCCTGGACCTGTTTGTCATGCACCTGTTAATATATGATAAAGTGCAGTTAGCTTTACTGATTGCTTCATCACATTGATGACTCATGTTCATCTTGGTGTCAACAATGACTCTGAGATCCAAGGACCAAGCCATGGGCACCTGGTGCCTCTTGAGTCAGGGAATGTGGGGGAGGAGTGGGTCCCCTGGCAGCCGATTGCTGTGACTGGGGTGGGGGGGAGGGGGTGTCCCCTGGCGGCCAATCGCACTGACCGGGGCCAATCTCACTCATCAAAAAGAGCAGCCACGCTGCTTCTGGCAGTCCTGAAACCACTTCTGGTGCTCCTGCCTGCCCACCTACCCATCGCCTAAACAGGGAGTGCAGCCTGACAGGGGCATCAGCGCTCTCAGGGGGTGCATGTTCACCCCTGTGTACCCCCTACACATTGCCTCTGGACCGAGCCCTGTGGGACTCCACTGCCCACATCTTTCCAGGTCAATACCAACCCATCCACCACCACTCTCTGGGTGTGACCCCTAAGCCAATTTGCCACCCACCTGACTGTAATCATCTATGTCACAGCCTCTCACTTTATCTGTGAAACTAGGATGAGATACCATATCAAAAGTTTTCTTAAAATCCAAGTAGAAGACATCTACCTTGATTCCTGCATCTAAACATTCTGTGACCTGGTCATTAAAAGAAACAAGGTTAGTCAGGCAGGATCTACCTGCTATAAATCCATGCTGGTTGCCCTTCAGCATTGATTTTTCTGCTGAACTCCCACAAATGTGATCCTTAATAATTCTTTCAAACGTTTTCCCGAGGATGGAGGTGAGACTAACTGCTCTGTAGTTACCTGGATCTTCCTTCCTCCCCTTCTTGAAAATAGGGACTACACTGGCCCTTTTCCAGTCCTCTGGGACATGACCTGAGCACCAAGAGTGCTCAAACTGCCATGCCACTGGCTCTGCTATGACACTGGCCAATTCCTTCAGCACCCTTGGATGAAGATCATCCGGGCCTGCTGACATAAACACATCCAGCCCTTCCAAGTGTCCCTTCACTAAATCTGTGCTAACAGTTGGTGGGCTGGTGTCCTTTTTGTGCCTACCCATGATCCAATTGGGAGATTTGTCCTGATCCATGTTCAGGCATACAGAAGCAAAAAGCTCATTGAAGAACTCAGCCTTGTCCACCCATCTGTCACTAATTGCCCTAGTTTATCCTGTAGGGGTCCTATGCTACCCTGCACCTGCTTTTTACTCCCTTTATACCTGAATGACTTTTTGTTGTCTTTAATTTTTGCTGCCAGACTAAGTTCCATTTGTGCTTTGGCCTTTCTGTCTGCCACCCTGCAAGTGTGGGCCAAGTAGGTGTACTCTGCCTTAGTAGCTACCCCCTGCTTCCACAGCCTATGTGCCTCTTTTTTTGCCCCTAGGCTTTCCTGGATTTCTCTTTTCAGACAGGAGGGTTTCTTGGCCCCTTTTCCCCCTTTCCTGCACAATGGGATTGTCTCCATCTGCACCTCTAAGATTGTTCTCTTTACGAATGACCACCCTTCCTGGACTCCCATTTCATCAATGCTCCTGTTCTTCAGTGCCTCACTAACTAATAGGGCTGTGAGAAACTTCAGCAGCTATTTTGTTTTAGAGGTGTTTTGGGCTGCTTCAGCACCTGAAACACCAAATTTGAAACAAAACGGAAGGCTCAGAAACATCTTCAAAATGAAACAAGGCATCGGAAATATTTCAGAAAATTTTGGAGTTTAGGAGCTAGTCTTGCAGGGAAACAGCTGTATTCTGCTGCCCTGCCATACGACTCGGCTCTGCAGGGGGCAGAGATCTGTGCCAGGAGTCTCCTTGCCACTGCTGCCCACCCCTCACTGCCCCAGTGACGCGGGGCTGCATGAGGTGGGCAGCAGCAGTGAGGAGACCCCTGACACAGGTCTCTGCTCCCTGCGGAACCAAGTCGTGCAGCAGGGCCCAGCAGGCTTGCTTGCCACTCTGCACTGCTTCCCTGCCCCACGACCCAGCGTAACAGGGATTGGAGATCTGCCTGGGGGTCTCCTTGCCTGCATAGAGGGCAGCAGCCCTACCCCTCCCCTGGACGAGCCACCCACGGCCCTGTCCTGCTACCCACTGGGGCCCTGCAGCCCCTGGCCCCAAGCCCTGCCTGGTTGGGTAGGGCTGTGCGAAGTTTGCAGCCCGTTCAAAACAGATTCAGAGGACATTCTGCCGAAACAAAATGAGACACAAGAAGTCTACGGGCCAACGAGAGGTAAAGCACTGCTTGACTTGGTACTGGCAACCGGGGACGACCTAATCAGCAACCTAATGATCGATGGGCAGCTGGGTGACTGCGACCATGAGCTGATCACATTCACCATCCACCATAAAGCTGACAAGTCAGTCAGCAATACAGAAATCCTCAACTTCAGGAAAGCTGACTTTGACAAGGTCAGGAGGCTTGTCGGTGAGACCCTAAGGGACCATGACCCCAAGGGGAGGGGAGTTCAGGAAGAGTGGTTGCTCCTCAAGGGAGTGATCCTCAATGCACAAGCTAAGGCTATTCCATCTCAGAGGAAAGGCAGTGAAAGGGAACAGGAGCCTCCTTGGCTCTCCAGGGAACTAGCAGACATCCTGCGGCTAAAAAGAAAGGTCTACAAAGGATGGAGGATGGGATCCACCTCCAAGGAGGAGTATTCCGCTCTGGTCCGGTCCTGCAGGGAGCAAACCAGGAAAGCCAAGGCTGTGACTGAACTCCAACTAGCTACAAGTATCAAGGATAATAAAAAGTCCTTTTTTAGATATGTGGGGAGCCGGAGGAAAAGCAAGGGCAATATTGGACCCCTGCTAAACCAGATGGGACAACTGACAACCGATGCCCAGGAAAAAGTGAACCTACTAAATGGGTACTTTATGTCGGTCTTTCATCAGTCCCATGGGACACCCCTGCCCATTATGAGACAGGGAGGCCCAGGTGAGGGAGATTCCTCGCCCTCCATCAATGCTGACCTCATGAAGGAATACCTTGAGAGGCTGGACACCTTCAAGTCAGCTGGCCCTGCGTTCAGTTTTGAGCTCCAGAATTCAAAAAGGAGGTGGAAAAGCTTGAGAGAGTCCAGAGAAGAGCCATGCGCATGATCAGAGGTCAAGAAAATAGACCTTAAGGCAACAGGCTGAGAGCCATGGGACTCTTCAGCCTGGAAAAGCGCAGGCTCAGGGGTGATCTGGTGGCCACCTACAAGTTTATCAGCGGTGTTCACCAGGATCTGGGGGAATGATTGTTCACCAGAGTGCCCCAAGGGATGACAAAGTCGAACAGTTATAAACTCCTGCAAGACTGTTTCTGGTTGGACATAAGGAAGAATTTCTTTACTGTCCGAGCCCCTGAGGTCTGGAACAGCCTGTCATCGGAAGTGGTTTAAGCACCTAGTTTGAACGCCTTGAAGAGAAATTTGGATGCATATCTTGCTGGGATCCTTTGACCCTAGCTGACTTCCTGCCCTTCAGGGGGGGGGCTGGACTCGATGATCTTCCGAGGTCCCTTCCAGCCCTAATGTCTGTGAAATCTATGAAAACAGGACAGTGATCCAAAACACTGAAACGAATCACTGTCCTCTGAAATGGCTTAATCTGAAACCAAATCAAAACACAGCCATTTTGTACAGCCCAGCTAACTAATGTCCTGAGCATGCTGAGTTAAAGCCCCTTCTCCAATCCTGTTGGGTTGGAGGTAGGGTGGAGCTAGCCTGTACTGGCTCTGGCAAGCAGGTAGGGGTGCTCCAGCAGCCTCCAAGCAGGCTCCCAAACTTTCCTCTCCCCATTTCTGCCTCTCCTCCCTGCTCCTGTTAATGCCTGTCAGTATGCTATGACCTGTGGCTTGTGATGTTTATCTTAGCTTGGTGGTTTTCTTCTTAGCTCTGTCAAGCATGTGAGAGATTTGTCTAAACATTGTAACCAAAGTTTTAATACTTTCGTTCCTAAAATAGCACCCCCAGGTGCTAGGCTGCCATATTTTCCCTTGAACGTTATCTCAGCACTTGGGTTACCAAGATTTAAGCACCCTAATCTGTTATCTGGAGCTGGTAGAAGGATTTGAACCCTTCCTCTACTGTGAGTGGTTCAAAAAGCTCTTTCTGGTTAATAATGACCAAAGACTGCCAGGTGGCCTACATGAACTAAACTGGTCATTTAATTATCTTCCTGGGAATACAAGTTGACATCTTCATAACTAATGAATTGGTGCTGCTGTCAGTAGAGTGCATAAAGATTGAATGGACATGGTGTGAAAACTGCCCTCTCTCACGTCAATGCCAAAAACACGGCGTACTGTACAGAAGTTTGTATGGTCTAGTATGAATATATAGATACTTTTTAGCTTCCACAGGTCAATTCAGCATGTCTTGTAAGCCCAAAATTTGCGTAGAAGAACACGTTGAAATAACACACACACTAAGAACAATGCAGTCGCATTTTTTACACAACTGGTCCAAAAGCCAAATGAGATCTACAGGCAGCTAGAAATGAAGAGCTCTTAAGAAACTAAAATTTTAATGTAAAAATTAACTAGTAAAAAAAAATTCAGGATGAATGTATCATGTAGTGTTTGAACAGAATCACAGCAAATGAAACTAAACCTTACCACAAGGTATTTTCTGTGAATGATTTAACACGAGACTCCCAGTGGAAGATACAATTAGCTAACCTTGCTACTCTGAAATGCTTCTGGAACAACACTGTCTGCTTTAAGAAGGTGTAAGTGAATTAACTTCCAGTATGTTCTCACTTGAAGTACCTGAACGCTATTCTTCTTTCATGTAGACCTTGTGAAAGCATTTGACTCTCAGCTCCATCTTAATCTCCTTCTTTTCTGAGGGGTTCACTGTCAGGCTGGCACAAGGGAATTCACATTCATGTGAATGGAGATGGAGGGTATGGCTGCATCCAAGTATATCGCAGTTGAACAATTTCTCCTAAAGATACAACAAAGCAATTGAAAAGATTACTGATGCAAAAAATCAAAATCTGGGTGCCTAGGTTGGGATTTGTGGGTGGGCTACTTTTCAGAATTGCTTAGCACCAACAGATTGTATTGACCTAATGCAAGCCAGAGGTAGCCAGCACCTTTGGAAATCAAAGCTAAATATGTATTTAAGCATCTAACTTTAGGTACCCGCAATAAAAAATGTAAGCCTTTTTTTACTTTTAATAGCAATTACATTTTTAAAAAATCAAACAATATTAGCACAGGCAGTTTCCCTATTATGGAATAAATTCTCCCTAGGACACTGCTTTCTATTAACTTCCCCCTCTCTAGCCCCCCCACCCCCACCTACAAAAAACTAAAGGAAGATCCAACTCTCCTTTTAACCTTAAAACTCAAAACCACCATCAAAGCATTTCCATCTGAACTACAAGAAAAACTACAGAACTTGATCCCCCCACTACCTAACCCTGGGACTTTTTACATG